>NC_048595.1:40149627-40857127 GCF_003668045.3 Cricetulus griseus
CCTCCGCTTCCTCCCCGGCCGCCGCCTCCGCCCCTGGTTGGCCAGCGCCAGGGCTGTCGCACATTTTGCTTGTCATCAAGGTCGCAAAAGCGGCGCTTTGCGGCTCTCACGTGACTGCCCTCCTGTCAAGCTCTTGGCGCACCGCTAGCGGGCGGGGACGCGGGCCCGGGTGGCTGGGAAGCTGTTTTGCGTCCCCGTAGCCTGAGGACCCGCAACAGGTTATTCCGGTTTGGGTTGAGGCCGAAGCCTCGAGGTGCCCTTCCCCCTGGCCGCGGCCGGAATGTGATTCTGCGCCTCACGTGGTTAGTCACACGCAAAACAACATCCAGCCTCGGCCCCGCTCAACACACTCGTAACCAGCCTGATAAGCAGAATTTTTGTTTGTTTCTTTGTTTTTCCGGGACTGGGTTTCTCTGTGTAACAGCTCTGACTGTCCTGGAACTCGCTCTGTCGACCAGGCTGGCCTCGAACTCACAGAGATCCGCCTGCCTCTGCCACCATCCCCCTCAGTGATGGGATTAGATGGGATTACCCTCCCTCACCCCACCCTACCCCCTCCCGGGCCCAGCAATTAGAATTTCTAACCACTACATTATCCGCCGGCCAAGTTTCACTAAAATACAACTTCGTGTATGGTCTCTTAACCTCTCAACCTCTCGGTCAAAAGCTTCTTACATATTGTCACTCCCAATCTGGGACCTTTTTCTGAGTCTGCAACCTCAGGCACCAACACCGAGGTACTCAGAAGACCATGTGTCCCTGAAATTTAGCATCCCAAAAGGATGCTGGATATTTGAAACTGATATTTAAGGAAAAATATTCCTTCTGCTATAAACTGAACATTTTTTAGGTCTAAGACATGGAGAAAACTCGAATACACTGTTTCATATATATTTAGAATACTTTCATAAGTAAAACTGTAAGTACTTATAAATACTGAAATTTTCAATGTATGGTCAGAAATTGGCAATTTTTGTACCTAGAGCAGCCGAAAATCTATGAATTATATGACAGTTTATAATTGCCTTCCAGGACAAAGGAAGGGTGACAGAATATATTTGGGTCTTTTTTGTTTGTTTCTTTTTCGAGACAGTGTTTCTCTGTGTAGCTTTGGAGCCTGTCCTGGAACTCGAACTGTACACCAGGCTGGCCTCGAACTCTCAAAGATCCACCTGCCTCTGCCTCCCCAGCGCTGCGATTAAAGGTGAATCTATTCAGTCTTGACACAAGAGGGTAGGAACTTAAAGACTTTTAAAGGACACATACATGTTCTGGAAAGTATGTGAAACCCCAAAAATGTTCAACAAAAATAAGAACTGATGAAATCACCGTAAGGAATCAATGCCTAAGCTGCTTAAGCTAGGAATATATTCGAGAAAAAAAAATGACAAGTCTGAATTAAATATTCAGTACCTGAATGTAAAGACGTGTATTATGTCATATTAAGAGCTTGATGTGCTGGACTTGCAGCTCAGTGATAGAAGTGTGCCCAGCAAGCACAAGGCTCTGAGATCCCCAAAAATCACAGGGGAAAAACTGTATTCCCTGGTTCTTTTACTAAAAAGAATCTGGCCCACAAATTCTGTGATTACTTGTATTCTTTTTTAATTTTTTTTTAGATTTATTTGTTTTGTTTTTATGAGTGCTTTGCCTGTGTATGTATATGTACCATATGGGTGCCTGGTGCCCATGAGGCCAGCAGGGGGGGGGGGTCTGAACCCCTGGAACTGAAGTTATGAATGGTTGTGAGCCACATTGTGGGTGCTGGGAATAGAACCCTGGTCCTCTACAAGAACAACAAGTGCTCTAAGCCACTGAGCCATCTTTTCAGCCCTATAACCTGTATTTTAATGTACAGGACCCCTTAAATAAAATGTATATCTCCTGTGCCTGATGTGGTGATACATGCCTTTAATCCTAGCACTTGAAGTACAGAGGTAGGCAGAACAAAGAGAGTTTAGGGCCAGCCATTTTTAAAAGAGAGAGAGAAAGAGAAAAAAAAAAGAAATAGAACCCTCTGTAGTCTTTTTTAAATTGCTATTCCTAAATCAATTTTTAAATTGTCATATAGGAATTCTGAGGTGAAACACAATGCCAACAAAATAAATGAGGCAATTCAGTTACCCCATTAGTATGTCCCCTCAGAACAAGGCAAGTGAGTAATTGTTCAGTTATATGGCCAGCATTAGTGCAAACCTGCAAACTGAGGTTTCTCTGTAAGACATGTGACTACCTTAGAACTCAAACACTTCAAAGATCCCTCCCTCCCTCCCTTCTTTTCATCTGAAAGTTAAGACAATTCTATGATGTAAGAAGAACAGAAGAGCCAAGCAGTGGTGGTGCACACCATTAGTCCCAGCACTCGGGAGGCAGAGGCAGGCAGATCTCTGTGAGTTTGAGACCAGCCTGGTCTACAAGAGCTACTTCCAGGACAGGCTCCAAAGCAATACAGAGAAACCCTGTCTCAAAAAGCCACAAAAAAAAAAAAAACTCTCACAAACATAAAAGTTTTCCTGTCGCATTGGTTGTTACTCAGTATGCTAACCCTTGCATATTCTTTCAATGCCACCCTTTCGTTAAGCTTAATCCACAAGAATGTCTGCCCTTTTTGCTAACCACGGCCTTTAGCGCCTTAATTATCACAATTTTGGTTGTTTTGGGGTTTTTTGTTTGTTTGTTTGTTTTTTTCGAGACAGGGTTTCTCTGTGGCTTTGGAGGCTGTCCTGGAACTAGCTCTTGTAGACCAGGCTGGCCTCAAACTCACAGAGATCCTCCTGCCTCTGCCTCCCGAGTGCTGGGATTAAAGTCATGTGCCACCAATGCCTGGCTAATAATCACAATTTTGTGATCTGACAAACTATGATTTTTTTCTTCAATTCTTTCACCTATAAATGGTTTATCTCCTCCCACAGGTTTAAAGTTCCTTGACAGTTATAAACCATTTCATCCAATATAGTTTTATATTCATCAGAGTATATCCATAGCAAACTCTTGAGTATATAATAATTATTTGAATGTATTGACTTTTATTATGTCTCTAGCTGGACACAGTGGTACACACCTTCGGTCCCGGCATTCGGGGAGCAGACACAGGTGGATCTCTGTAAGTTCAAGGCCAGCTTGATTACAAAACAAGGTCCAGGACAGAGAAACCCAGTCTTTAAAAAACAGGTCTTCTCATCGTAGAGCCCTCACCCAGTGGCTGAAGGAAGCAGAGACAGACAGACATCCACAGATACACACTGAGCCGAAATCGGGAATTTAGTTGAAGAGAGGGAGGAATGAAGAACGAAGGGGTCTGTACCAGGTTGGAGAAACCCACAGGAACAGTTGACCTGAACAAGGGAGAGCACATCGACCCCAGATGCTGTCCGGGAGGCCAGTACAAGACTGATCCAGACCCCTGAACATGGATGTCAATAAGGAGGCCTCTGCACTCCAGGGAGCCTCTGGTGGTGGATTAGTATTTTTCCCTGTTGCAAGAAGGGACTTTGAGAGCCCATCCCATGTGAGGGGTTACACTCTGGCCCTGGACACATGGGGAAGGGCCCAGGACCAGCATAGGAAGACTTGGTGGACTTTGCAGAGCCCCTGTTGAGGGCCCTACCCTGCCTGGGGAGTGGTGGGTGGATGGGGTGGGGGGTAGACTGGGGGTGGGGGAGGAGGGTTGGGGGTGAGGGGAGGGAGAGGGAGAAGGGACTTGAAATAAGCTTGTTCCCTAACTAGAACTAATAAAATAAAAATAAATAAAAATAAAAAACAGGTCTTCTCCATACATGTATATTATTTATTTTATTTAATTCAGTCTTCACAACAGCCACTTTACAGAATGAAAAGCTTCTCTTGAGATGTTAAGACTTTGTGCAGGTTCATGATATAAACTGGAAGACTTAGGGTTCAAGGCTAGGTCAAAACCAATGTCCTTTGAGTTTCTCTGGTAACTCCCCACAGTATCACCCTCCATGATGTCAAGTCTATAAAGTAAATGAAAAGATTGTTTCTTACATATGATCTAGCTATTATGATTAGATAACCAGCATCCAGAATAAATGACTACTACAGAAAAATTAAAAGGAAAACATGGAATTAACTTGAGAAAATTTGTTTTTTCATTTTTCCAAAATTCCATTTTGAGAAAATTTTACTATAGTGCCACAAATCAAGAGAATAAAAATTCTTTTGCCATAAGTATGCAAAATAATTTTAATCTCATTTTCATAGTCCACTAAAAATGGGCTTTGGCCTAATTTAAACCCTCTTTCTATAACTCTGAGTTTTTATTTCATTTTTCAAATATAAATAAGTTATTATTTGTGATATTGTTAATACCTATTCTAACTTATTCATAATTTTTTAGTTATGTGACATCAGTGTAGATATCCACAGAGGCCAGAGGTATCAGATTCCCCTGGAGCTGGAGTTCCTGGTGGTTATGTGCAACCCAACTCAGGTGCTGGGAATTGAACTCAGGTCCTCTGCAAGTGCAGTCTGAGCTCTTAACCACTGAGCCAACTCTCCAGCCCCTATTTAACTAAATTTTTATTTGAAATTATTTTGGATTTATAAACTTCAATTAAATGTCCAGTGTAGCATGAATTCTCTTTGGTCTTAATAATAAAAACTCAGAGTCAGCTATCAGGGGGTGAAAGCTGAGGACAAGGGAAGTAAAGGAGCCAGCCACTAGAGAGACCTCTTAACTCTACTAAATCCTTAGAGCAAAAAGGCAATCCTGTCCTCAGACTGCCTATCTAGACTGCTTCAGGCTGACTGCTGCTCAGACTGTCTTGAGTTCCTGTCTCCTCCTGCCTTATATTCCTCTCTCTGCCCAGCTAAAACACTCCTGTCTCCACCTCCCTAGTGCTGGGATTAAAGGCATGTTATCCCAAGTGTTGGGATCACCTTTGTGTGAGCTGTTTCTCTTTTAGACACAATTATGTGTAGTCCAGGGTGCCCTTGAACTAACATAGATCCTTTGCCTCTTTCTCCCCAGTGCTGGGAGTAAAGGTGTGTGCCACCGTTGTCTGGCCTCTATGGCTAACTAGTGTGGCTAGCTCTGTGCTCTGGCAAGCTTTATTTGTTAGATCACAAAATGTCACCACAGCCCAGATCCTGATAATTTTGAAGAGTCAAGAACTATATGAACTATCCCTCAACTTGTGTTTGCCTCATGTATCCTCAGATTTACACTGCATTTGTGCTAGGCACAGCAGCACAAACCTTTAATCCCAGCACTGGGAAGATGAGATAGAATGGTACAGAGTTCAAGGGAAGACCTTGGGGGGGGGCACTATACTGAGTTTGTGGATTTTGAGTAAGAATACTCAAAGGCAATAGGTCCTTCCCATTACATGATATTGGGGTCTTCGTGTAATCAAATGACTTTATTGTGGTGTTAACTTGGATCCTTTGAGATAACCCAAGTTTTTAAACAATATTTCTTGTTTATTAGGTAAATCATGACACTAGTATTACTACTAAGTTAAACTCCCATTTTAGTTATCAAACAGGTAGCTTATCCAATGATTTTAAAGAGTCTAGTGACTGATCCTGGACTTGCAAGTAATGGGAATGGCCTAAGATTTAGAGCCCAAGATATGACTCTAATTCCTATATTTGCTGGCTTTAAATCATGATTTCAAATTTCCCTCATCAAAAATGGCAATAATTATATTCGCTTCACAGAGTTGCAAATTTTAAATGTGTACCATATATAATAACTACAGAACACTGCAAGTATTACTTGTTAATATCATATTTAGGCTTTTAAGTTGTTTACTGGCATTTTTTCTTTTCAAAAAAGGATTTTCTAAGGAGTGCTGCAAGTACCCATATGAAAAGCCTGTAGACGCTCAGAAATAAATAAAGCCATAAGTATAAGTAATTTTGAAAAGGCCCCCTAGGGGGCCACCTCTGTTATCTATAAATTCAACAAAGAGGAAGACTTCAAAACCAGAAAAGTATAGTTACCTCATCCACATTCCTCAAAGCTAGTCATGTAGAAACGCTTCATTGGCTGCATGGAGTCAATGTGGAAAAAGCATGAAATAATTGGACTAAACCATATGCTTGCTGTAAGTCCTTTAAAATGAGTCCCACCACTCTTAGTACCTAATATCCAACTATGTATGTTGCCTTTGAGCTTTTGAGAGACACAACTATGTTAAAAGAAAAACTGTTAATTTTTGATGTAACAGGGTACCTGTCACTCTTCTGAGACACATTCAAATATAAGCTTATTGAGGACAGATACCTTTAAATCTACCTCAGTGAACTAGCCTTTACAAAACAAATTTTTTTCCAACTGGACATGATAGCACATGCCTATAACTCAGGAAGGAATAAGGAGGCTGAGTCGGAAGGCATGGGGAAAAAGAGGGAGGAAGGGAAGGAGGGATGTAAAGAGGAAAGGGGAGGGGGGAGGAATGGATTTTCACTTGTGGCACTTGGTAGTGCTTATTTAAGCTCTCTCATCTAGACTGAACTTTGTGTTGTCAGTTCTGGCTCACACAATAGGCAGAGGAAGCACACGCAAGGCACCAACAAAACCAGAACCAGCCCCCCCCCAAAAAAAAAGGAAAGAAAAAAGCTTCTCTAAGAACAGGTATTTTGGGTTTTGGGTTACGGAGATAACTTAGCAGTTAAGAGCTCTTGCTGCCTTTGAGAAGGACCAGAGTTTGTTTCCACCACAGACAGCTCACATCTGTATCAGGGGATTCAATGCCCCTCTTCTGACCTTTTCATGTGTACACACACACACACACACACACACACACACACACACACACACACACACAGAGAGAGAGAGAGAGAGACAGAGACAGAGACAGAGACAGAGACAGAGACAGAGACAGAGACAGGGAGAGACAGACAGACAGACAGACAGACAGACACAGACACACAGACACACACACACACACACTCACACTCACACACACTTTTGTTTATTCATTTATTCATTTATTTTGGCTTCTCAAGACCAGTTTTCTTTGTGTAGCCCAGGCTGTCCTAGAACTAACTCTGTAGACCAGGCTGCCCTTAAACTAACAGCCTCTGCCTCCTGAGTGCTGAGATTAAAGATATGTGCCACCACTGTCCAGCCATGTAAGTTTTGTTGTTTTGTTTTTATCTCCCAACCAAAGTTTCCCCCTCCCTCCTCTCCTACCAGTTCTACCCCCAAATACCCTCCCCAACTCCTCCTCCTTTGTTTCTCTTCAGGAAAAGTCCTCCCATGGCTATCAGCCAGCCATGATATATCAAGTTGCAGTGAGACTAGGCAACTTCTCTTCTATTAAAGCTGGATGAGGCAGTCTGGTAGGAGGAAAGGGTCCCAAAAGCAGACAACAGAGTCAGAAACAGCCCCTGCTCCCACTGTTAGGAGTCCCACATGAAGACCAAGTTACACAACTGTAGCACATACAGAGTGTCTAGTCAGTTCCATGCAGCCTCGCTGGTTATCAGGTCAGTCTCTGTGAGCTCCTATGAGCCCAAGTTAGTTGATTCTGTGGGTTATCTTGTGGTGTCCTTTACCCCACTGGCTCCTATAGTCTTCATTCCCCCTCTTCCATAGGATTCCAGAGCTCCACCTAATGTTTGGCTGTGGGTGGATGCATCTGTCACTGGGTGATACCTCTCTGATGACAGATTAAGCACCAATCTGTGAGTATAGCAGGCTATCATTAGGGATCATTTCACTTACTTTCTTTTCTATTCTGGGTAACCCACCTCTGGTCCTAGTCCTCAGGAATGAGTACCCTTATGGTAGGACACCTAAGTTTTTATTTATTTATTCATTTATTTATTTTACAGACCAACCTCCGTTCTCCATCTCTCTCCTTCTTCCACCCCCACTTCCCCTCATCCCACCCCCTCATCCATTCCTCAGAAGCCAGGGTAAAGCGTCCCTTGGGGAGTTAACAAAGTCTAGTATACTAAGTTGAGGCAGGACCAAGCCCCTCCCCCCATATCACACATAAATTTTTAAAATGAATCTAAGAAGAACAACTGAAGTCATAGAAAAATTGAAACTTTATTGAACTGCTTTTACTTCTTTTTAAAATTATTTATGTATTTATTTATTTTGAGACAGGGTGTCTCTACATAGCCCTATCCTGAAACTTACAATGTAGACCAGCCAGCCTCCAACTCAGAGATAGGCCTGCCATGGGCTCCCAACTGCTAGCATTAAAGGTGTGGGCTACCGCACCCAGCTGCTTTTACTCTTTTTAAAATAATTTATTTGATTTTATGTGCATTGGTGTTAGGGTGTTAGATCCCTGGTACTGGAATTACAGACAATTATGAGCAGCCATGTGGGTGCTGGGAATTGAACTCTGGTACTCTGGAAGAGCAGCCAGGGCTCTTAACCACTGAGCCATCTCTCGCCTAATTTTACTCTTATCTGCAGGTACTGTATCATTTTTAATATTTATTTACATATTACCTGTGGGTGATGAGACATTAAAATCTTCTTTCTTAGGGCCTCCAAAAACTCTTAATACACCGGGCAGTGGTGGTGCATGCCTTTAATCCCAGCACTCAGGAGGCAGAGGCAGGTGGATCTCTGTGAGTTCGAGACCAGCCTGGTCTACAAGAGCTAGTTCCAGGACAGCCTCCAAAGCCACAGAGAAACCCTGTCTCGAAAAACCAAAAAACAAACAAACAAACAACAAAAAACCAACAACAAAAAAACCTCTTAATACAACAAGGTATCTTTTTTGCAAACCAGGCTGATTCGAGATTACAAATACTAAGCCAGCCTGAGATACACAGGAGCTGTAGGCTAGCTTGGATAAAAGCACCCTAAATCACAAGTTTTCTTTATCAGTTATTCAGCAAAGATACTTTATTTGATGAAAGTCAGAACACATGTACACCCATTTTTTACAGAATGCATACAATTTTATTCTTTCTGATTACCCTATTTTCCCTAAGCAAGATGCCATCACATTCTAGAAGGGAACATTTGCAAATTGGATTCGTGCCAGTTATCACTTTGACAGTACCAAAGTCCTATCACAACTTCCAGCTAAAACCTCATAGTTCCCAGAATGATCAAGTGTACAGTATCTATGAAATCCTAAATACTATGTTAAAATGTTTGTCTTTTAAGGAGTTCATTTCTTTTGTTGTTACTTGATTCACAATTTTCAGCTTTATTTACTATTTTTAGAAAATAGCTCTGGTTTTTTTCCTTAACAATTTAAAGGAACACTGCCAAATTCTTGCTAGTTTCAACTTTCCCTAACAGCCAACCTGCTTTGAGATGATTATCCAGATGTCTCTGGCTTGCTTTTAATACTTCCACTTTACTCCATGTAACTGGGTACAGATGTTGCTTGAGGATATATGTGCCATGGCTGGTCCTAATTAGACAACTTGTCATTTTTGCTTGGTTTCATTTTGATCACTGGATGCATCATACAAACATGCTGGTTTGTTTGTTTGCTTGCTTTTAAGCATAAAAGTATAGAAGGAAGTAATCTCGTACACCTAAAAGAGGATGTCAAAAGTACAGAAAATGGATGCTGGATGTGAAATAAATGATATGGGCAGGCTAGTCCTTTACAGGTAGACCACCATCCTCACCTCCACCTAAAAACAACCAAGTCTCCATCCAGTGAAAGAAGTCCCCCAACAAAGACATAGCCTTGTTAGAAAACATTTCTGACTTAAGTGTAAATTAGTTTACAATTAATTGCATTTCTCCCTTTTCCTCAGGAAGAGAAGTCACATTTTCTAGATCCTGGAACTTTAAAGCTTCCAAGTTCATTGTGATCTCCTGTAACACACTCCCCGTTCTCATACAACTCAGTCTACAAGACTTCTCTGCTGTCTGGTGCTGTCAATAGGGTCGCCTCGGCAGCCCTGCCAAGGACCTGACAGGTGGCAAGGCCTGTGGTGGAGCAAAGGAGTCCAGCAAGAGCGCGCTCCATCAGGAGGCGGCAGCCGCAGGCCAGGCCGCTCGAACTCGGCGAGCCTGGCCCGGGAGCGCGGAGGCGGTGGAGCCGCCCCGCTCCAGCTGAGGAGCCTCCGGGAGCGCCCAAACGCTGTCAACCAGCAGCAGGGCCGCCGAGCTCCTAGGGCCTCAGCCCGCGCCAGGTTACCTCCACCGGGGTCCTGCCCGGTAGGGATCGGCGTCGCGGACTGCAGCCAGCCGGTCCCAGGCCAGCAGGCCCGTCCGGGCGGCACCGATCCCGCTTCGGCAGGGGCGGCCCGCAGGGAGGGCGGCCAGGAACTCCGCGGCCGCCGGGCTGACCCAGGCCCAGCGCGGGCCGAGAAGAGCGCGGGGCCGCGAGGGCGGAGCGAGCGCGCCGCCGGCCAGTGCGCCGCCAGGCGGAGGGCGGGGCGTGGGCGGCGCCCGGCCTTCCCGCTCCCGCGGCGCGCTAACTCGGCGGAGCCTCCTTAAAACTCTGCCGTTAAAATGGGGGCGGGTTTTTCAACTCAAAAAGCGCTCAATTTTTTTCTTTTCAAAAAAAGCTGATGAGGTCGGAAAAAAAGGGATAAGAAACCGGCACCGTCTCTGCAGAGGCAACCGAAGCAGCAGTTGCTTCAGCGGAAAAAGAAGCAAAGGAGGGAAGGAAGGGAAAGATCCTAAAGGGGAAAGACGCGCAAGTGCCTGTGGCCGTGAAGAGAGCCGCGATCAGAGATTTTGGGGAATCGGACTACAAAAGAAACTGTCAGCTGCGGCTCGCGAGGGTCCGGCGCTGCCTGGCTCGGCTCGGGGACCCAGCTGGCTGGCAGCCGCTGCCCTGTCCCCGCGGTACAGACTTAGGGGCACAGGCCGGAGGACCGCGGACAACTGGCCAAGTGGCAACAGGCGCCCGAGCTGCTGGGCGGACGCCAACAAATCGGCGGGACTGACTGCGCCCGGGAACTGTGGAGACCGCCCGTACTTCCAAGGACCCTTCCCATCACCGGAGGCCCCCGGAAAATCGGAAAGGAGGGAAAGACCGTTGCAGAGGCGACAGCCGCCCCTCAGTGAGAGCTTGCAGTGCAGAGCCTGAGCTAGCTCGGTCGTGGGCGGGAAGTTACTGGAGAGCTGGCCCGGTGCAGCCGCGATGCTACGGCGAGCTGCCTCAGCGACCGGAGCCCGGTAGACGCGTCCTTCGCCGCCCTCCTCCTTTCTCAGGCTGCCGGGAGTCCCGGGACCCGGCGGGACCGGCATGACGGGCTTGGCGGGGGTCTGCCGCGCGCCCACCAGCCTCCGGAGACCTGCGCCCTGCCCGGCTCCCACGGCCTCTGAGGCTCGGCGGGGCTGCGGCTGCGGGCTCCGGGGGCTCTTCTGAAGACGCCGAGCCCACTGGGGAGTCGTTGAGACCCGAGAGTTGAGGGCCACGGAACTGCTGCTCCCGTCTGCCTTGGGCGATCATCTTTAACCCCCCACAGCACGTCAGCATCCAGCCACCGCGGCGCTCTCCTAGCGAGCAGCACTTGGGACTACCCCCTTCGGCGAGACGGATGGAAAGCGAGCCCTACGGAGGACTTGTCCCTGAAGTTCTGCCTCAAGTCACCATTGTAAACAAGGGTGGGTTAATGCCTTTTCTCCTCTCCAATACTTTTTCTTCCGCAGTGTTTTCTGAGCTGACCTAGTCTCTTACGTCTCCGCACATCCTCCTCACAGAACTGTGAAGTTTAGGTACGTGACAGCTCTGCCTGCATCTCACGTCCAGAGTAATTAATCAAGAATGCCTGTGTGTCTGTATGTGTCTGTTGAATCGCCAGAATCCTTCTTAGGGGTTAAGCTAAAAAGCTAGGAGAAGAGCCCCTCTCCAATGGGCTCAGTTTTGCTGAATAATCACGTGTGAATCAAGGGGCGGGCTTTTGGCAGGCCGACCTTACTAGTATTTACTACCAAGCTCTACTCTAGATTAACCATCCCAGTCCTTCTGTCAGCCTCCGATGCCATCATGCAGCCTGATTAGGAGCAAAGGAAAGGGGGAAAGGAGAAGCAACTAATCGTCTTTTCCCGATCGTCAGGACCCTAAAGAATGGCCGAGCCTTGGGGGAACGAGTTGGCGTCCGCAGCTGCCAGGGGGGACCTAGAGCAACTTACTAGTTTGTTGCAAAATAATGTAAACGTCAACGCTCAAAATGGATTTGGGAGAACTGCGCTGCAGGTTGGTATCCACAGAGGTGGGGAAAGCGAGTCAATAAGGTTGCTTGGGCTTCTAAAATGACAGTTTTTAAGTTTTGAGGGGTACAAATCGTCACGGTTTTAAAACCTACTTGGTTGCCATATTTTATATCTTTAAGTGGATCCAACTCCCCAAAATGACGTACTTTGAAGAAACTCGTCAAATCCAGTAACATCCTCGGTATAAAGAGAATCCTAGGTTTGGTCATATTTTTTGGAATGTTTTTGTGACAGTGAAGATTTTAAAGTAGTCTTAGCGTCGAAATCTGTTTGTTTTGTGCTGTGTTGTTTTAGATAGCTCTTTAAGCACATTATTATGATTATTATTTGAAGTAAATACACAGTTAATAGTGGTTTTCACCTATTTTGTTCCCAATAATTGACTTTAAGGTTAATTTCCCTGACTACTAGGAAGGGTGTTTTTCCTTAAGCTGTTTCATGTCTTAACAAACGACCTTTCCTCGTTTGGAATGGGATAGCCTGGGCACCAGGACAGGATGTATATTCCACAGTTACTATACTACCTAACCCACCCATTCAGGATTGAGGAGAAATAAAAAGTTGAATTTTCTAATCAGAGCTAAGCAGTAATGTTTTTATTTTCCCCGTGGTCATGCGGTGGTATGCTCTATTTTTCAGTAATTAGATTTACAGGCAACAAATGACACATGTCCAGCTGCCAAGTATGTACCTGATAATATTTTTTTCTCCTCCAAATGTTATCATGTAATTTTGCTGGAAGGCTTAGAAACAAACAAACAAAAAAATAGAAAAGTGATCTCTATACACTAGTTGCTTTTATTGGTGTTCAGATGGTACTCCTGGGAGCTTTTCCTATCCATGAGCAGCTT
Source organism: Cricetulus griseus (assembly GCF_003668045.3). Lineage (NCBI taxonomy): Eukaryota > Metazoa > Chordata > Mammalia > Rodentia > Cricetidae > Cricetulus > Cricetulus griseus. The sequence continues at coordinate 40,162,612 of NC_048595.1, forward strand.
TTGAAAACCCACTGGGATAAGGGCATTAGAGAGCTCTGTTTCTGTTTTTAAAATTAGAAATTTAAGTGACAGGATGCCACAGTAGAAGCTCACACGGCCTGTATATTTTAAATCAGAGTATAACTGGCCTTGCAAAATTTTCACTATTGAGGTGGCTCATGCAGAGATACTAAAATATTTATCCTGATTCAGGTAGATTAAATAAGGAAAGGTTTTGCTTTTGTTTTACCATCTAACACTTTTGTACTGGTTTGGTGATGATAGATAGCAATGCCTTAAAAAGGTTTTCTATTGAAAAGACAAAAGATAGGTCAGTTTCACAAAGTCTAAGCCACTTCATTCATGTTCAGAAAAAGATAGTACAGAATCTTTTACAAACAAGACAATTGGGTAATTAAGATAATTGGATTTTGACAAACATTTTTTTAAAAACTAGCCACTTTTGTTTTTATATTAACAAACTTAGATAATACCCACTTATAGCTTAATATCAGTACATATAATGAAGCATACACACACAAATAGGAGTCTTTTTCAGTATGCATAATCCTGATTCTGAAATTGTGTCATCAGAAAGAACTTTCTTCAAAATCATTTGCAATATTACTATTACTTTCTGCCAAAGATGGCAGATTTTAATCTGTGATTATGTTTCCTACTCAACTGCAGAAGCCTTTTTTTTCTTTGCTGTTGTTTTCAAGGAGAATAATAAAAGACCTTCATGGTATATTTGCTTTACAAAGTTCTAAGGTGTCTATTTCATGTTTAGCTCACTTTAACTCTTTAAATGTGACTAAGGTTCTAGAGAGATGTGGCAAAAATTAAAATTAGACTGTACTAATTTTTAATAACCAGAAAATATATTCCATGGAGGCTCTGGAAAAGTAAATTTTGGGTCATTTTTCTACTGTTCTAAATGAAGGGGTGACAGGGTTTATTAAAGTGAAAACTTAGTATCATGAGAAAGTGAGTAATTTGCACTTAAAATATTATTCATTCTAAATATATTTTAATAATTTGTTATTCTTTTAAAAACATCTTAAAGATATTCATATTTTCAAATGTGTTACTTTTGACTAATAAATATTTAGTGTCTAGTAAGTAGCTCACTTATATTATTACATAACTTATTTTATAAATATACCTAAATATACATGAAACCAGTTCAAATGCTGGAATTTTGTGGCATGTTAATGAGAATAATATTTTTCACAACTACATGATACACATATTATAATCTCTATAATCCCAAGTGCTGTTATATACATACTTTTACTTATGAGAGATCTTTAGGAGACATCTCTTAAAAATAATACATTTAGACAACAGTAAATAAGTTTTTGTAATGTAAAATATTTTGTGCCTTGATAGGAAGTATTGATACCATATTCTGGCTTTCAAAACATTGGCAGTTTACAAACAGCTCTTCTTAAATGTTATGAGAGCAAACGGAAATCAGACAGGATCGCCAGTTGATTATTAAATGACTCAAACCACAAGACAGAGATGTCTGTTCCAACACACACATTAAATATCTTACTTTTACTTTTGCCCACTTGAATATCAGAGGGCCAGTTAGAACTTTGAGAAATACTAACTAATATAGTAGGATAGCTATTTTATTCTTTTCAAAGATGGTAGCCATGCAATCATTTCCTCTCTAATACAAGACATATCATCAACTTAGTTTGAAGTAAATTTACATAATAAGTATTGTAGAACACAGTGGCTGAATTAATACCTTAATAACTCAGTAATATTTGATAATTTGAAATGAATTCTAACCACAGAATGTTTCTAGTAGCCAATATTTATAGCCTGTAAAGAAAAAATTTAATGCTTGAAATTTTCAGGCAATATCTATTTGGAAGGAATTTGTAAAAACTAATCATTTTAGAAAATGTCAACTTTGGGATTTTAAAGGATCAGTTCTACATTAAATGACATGTATCTGGGAGCTTAAAGAAACCTACCATCATTTGTTTTCAGTAGCTACTAGGAAAAAATTTTTACCCCCATTCAATCTTCCAGAATTAATGCCCCAAGTATATTTTATGAGCATGAATAAACAAATAGGAGTCTCTTTACTTAAATACTAAATTTATTTTATGGAATTCATGAAGAAAAAAAAGCAGAATCTAAACAGTTCTTAAAAGATAAAGAACCAAATTAGCCATCAAATTTATTCATGTTACAGAAATTCTATTTTATTGATCAATTTATCTTACACCTGGGCTTATTTAGGATATTCCACCAATAAGATCAATTTTTGTAATTTTTCTTCTATTTTTACCAACTGCTACACAGTCTTCAAACTCTACAGTATGAGTCTTCTTCGAGTATTGAATCAAAAATAATGACCCGAAAAGGACAGATAGATATGTATGTCTTTTAGATATTGCTATAGCTCGAACGCTGGAGGGATTCTCCCATCTTTAACTTCTTTCCTAGGTTATGAAACTTGGAAATCCAGAGATTGCCAGGAGACTTCTACTCAGAGGTGCTAATCCCAATTTGAAAGACCGAACTGGTTTCGCTGTCATTCATGATGCAGCCAGAGCAGGTTTCCTGGACACGGTACAGGCTTTGCTGGAGTTTCAAGCTGATGTTAACATCGAAGATAATGAAGGGAACCTGCCCTTGCACTTGGCTGCCAAAGAAGGCCACCTCCCTGTGGTGGAGTTCCTTGTGAAGCACACAGCCAGCAATGTGGGGCATCGGAATCATAAGGGGGACACCGCCTTCGACTTGGCCAGGTTCTATGGAAGAAATGAGGTCATTAGCCTGATGGAGGCAAATGGGGTGGGGGAAGCCACAAATCCACAGTGAGCGTGGGGGGGGAGGGCTTTCCCACATTGCCTTTACTTTGTCAGTTAGTTGGTTGGCTGTCCTGACTGGCTTACTATCACTTGTTAAAATATAAGATTTTGTTTTGTTTCTTATTTTAAGCAGCTGGTTAAAGTCTTTGAAATTGTCTAATTGGAAATCTCACTACAAGTTTATGAAATATTTAAACATCCTTTTCACTGTCAAAAACTCTGATTTCTAACATGTAATTGCAAATAGCTATGCCTTTCTTCTGGATATTTTATCTATGATTTTTTTTTTTCTTTGCTTACCCTTTGCCACACTCAGAATCTTACCTGAAGTCTTTGTTTTAAAAATTCTTTGTCCTGATGCATCTTTTGCCTAATTAAAACTTTTTTCATAAGAGGACCAGATTTTCCTGTGATTTTTTTTTTTTTACTCCTCTGTACACAACTTGTCATTTTGCAAGAAATGTGTTAAAAGTTCATAACACTGTATTTATTAACATTAGAAAAGAACACATTGGAAATCCAATTATATTGTGGTTACAGTGGAGTTATTCCTTTGTTTCCTTCCCTTTGCCCCCTCCCAAAGATTTCATTGGCTGGCTCTGCTTTTATTAATATTTTGGCTTCAAAAAGGAATATGAACAGCATTTTTGAAGAGCAGACTTGATATTTCATTGTGAATTCCTTGTAATGCCCAGTCTTCCCTTTTTCTCAAAATTGAGTCAAGCAGCTGATAGGTGGATTTCAGAAGTAGCAATGTGAAAACAAACATCAGCTCTAAAAAGTCAGTGCTGAAAAAAAAAAAAAAACACCACTGTGGAAACACTTCCCATTGGATGACTTTTTAAAATCAAAAATTAAAACAGTTGCTTAATGTATTTCTCAGGCTTGTGCCACAAGTAAGCTAACACAACACTGACTTTTCCTCATGAATGTCAAAAATGCAAAACTACAAAATGTTTAAGTATTAAAATACAAATATCAGTGTTCATGATGGGAAACTAAAAACACCTCAACCAGAAAACAAAACAAAACAAAACAAAAACAAACAAAAGGTATATAAAGACCTAGGATCTACAGAATAAGAAATATTGAAACTTTCACCATACATTATAAGCAACTTCTCCATATGGTACTTGATTTATTTCCATGGGTTTATTTTTTTTTAAAACTAAGTGAGCCTAAAATCTTTTGGGGAACATTTTAGCTTAAAAAATATTGAGGGAACTAGTCATATCTCAAATTTCTGAAAGGATTTTCTCCATATCTAGTGATTGTACTGTCATATTAGTCAATGCAGTTACCATTTATAAATTTATAAATACTGTATTCATCATTTGCCACACAAAGATGTTTTATGTGAAAGTTTCCTCCTCTGCTTCATATGCTCTCTGCCTTCAATTCAAAAAGAACAAAATACTTGAAGGTTTATTGAAGAGCATGGCTCTGGGGTCCGTCTTAACAAGGACTGTAAGGGTTGAAGGCAAGTGGTTTTAAATAGCATTTCTTCCAGCATAAATATTAAAGAATCTGGGATAGTAAGCATGAACTGTGGGGTTAAAATTTGCATTCCCAAAACTTCAGCCTCCTTTAACTGCATTTCTACATGAATTTATTTTCAATGGCAGCATGACATTAAACTCAGGAAAGTTTTGAAGGTAGAAGTTGAGGTGGTCTAAAAGGGAAATACTTCTATTTTAAAATAGTCTCATTATATAAAACATACAGCTTTAGTAAACTGGACATTTACAAAGAGTAGCACTATTACTGAAAGTTGTGCTTTGAAACCCTTCTTACAAATTGCAACCGTAAAGTTGGGCAATTCCAAATTTACAGTTTAATTGACTTGAAGTACCACATGTCTCAGCATTTATTTTATCCCATGATGTAAAATCACCTTTAGAGGTTTCAAATACAAAGGCACGGGATGTCCATAAAGCAAAAGAGAAGTGCTGTAATTGCTTTGTTCTCGGGTGGTCTGAGTACAGCAGAGGGAGAGGATGCCCTATCTCTTAATCAGGCTAAGATTTGCTAGGCATTAAAACCCTGGCTCCTCACAGGAAGTAGCTTTGCTAATCTGAGTATTTTAGAAATGAGTTATGTGGTCCCCTCTCGGAAATATGAAAAGCTATGCAATCTCTCAAAAACCTCGACAGTACTCAGAACTCTTGAATAAGCAGAGAAGGGAGGGTGCTGCTGAGCTTAGTGGGGTCTAAATTGCATGGCGCTCAGGTCGGGAGGAGTCTGAATTTATTCAGGTGCAGAGCAAGGATGAAAAATCTAATTGAATAGAGTGCCCAGAACCCCAGGAGACCCTGCTATATCAAAGATAGGGGTTATAAAGCAGAGGTGTGAGCTGAGTTTTCTCCACTGTGCCCTAATCCTCACCGGGAAACTCAGGTCCAGTCTTCCAGCAGTAAACTAAATCCAGATTTACACCTGCGAAAAGAAGAGGGGTTGTACACTAACAGGGTATCAGATCACACTCTGGTACTAGAGTCACTGACCAAGGAACCTTTCCTCCCTTTTCTCTGATGAGTCAACAAGGTTGTTTGTTTGTTTTTGTCTTGTTTTATTTTTAATGAATACCATGCATCAAGCAGTGGTGTGATAACCTTTTGCACGCTCAAACACACACACACACACACACACACACACACACACACACACTGTGGGAACCTGACAAATACATAAAGTATTGTTTCCTGGGAAAGCAAATTATTTGGCAATATGATAAATTTACTTTATCTTGATCATATTGGATGTTGGAGTTTGTGGCAAGAGACTTTCAAGTTTTCAGTTGCTAGGAAGGTATTTTAGGCTTTCACCGGGGTTCAAGAAACACTGGGAAAATCACAGTGATGGAGCGAGAAAGTGTCATACTTAACAAACCTTCTTGGCTGTTCTAAGCTACTTCAGACAAAAGACTACAGGGGAGAAAGTCTCATCTTAGTGTGTGTAGAATGCTGCTTTTTATCCGGCTGTTTCCTGCAAACCGACCCACGCAGACACTTAGTGAGAGGCAGAAAACAAAAATCCCGCCCGTGATGGGGGTAAAGCTCTGTCCAGAGCCAACCACAGCATCTGAGGAGGGGTTGTCAACACATCTTTTGTGTCCGAGACTAAGACTCAGGCTGGGGAAGAAGCTGGAGCCCGGCGCTCCTTCTGTGCGCGCAGAAAAGCCCGCGGGTGGGGGTGGGGGAGCGGCAAAACCGTTAGCTCACTTTTTTTTTTCCGTCCTCGCAAAGGTCTCTTTTCTCTTCTCTTCCTGTCCAAATATTTCAAATTTCCGCGCCTTAAATAACAGTCTCCTTTTATTTAGTTAGTTTCCCCAGCAGGTTTGGCCGTGGGCTGGTCTCTGCCCCTCTATAGATCCGGGGCTCCTCTAGCCCCTCGGTGCTCCAGCAGCCCCCACATCACCCCGAGCCCAGCGCACTACGCGGAGCGCGCCCCGGGCGAGCCACAATGCCGGCTCGCTCGCGACCTCGTTTAACCTGGGTGTTCGGCCACCCGGAGCCACCGAGGCTGCCCCCAGCCCAGAGTGGAGCCGGCCAGTCTCCCAGCCCAACTTCCCTCCCGAGCTTTAGCAGCTTGCCCCGCTTCGGGCTTGGAAGCCCTCAGTCCTGCGGCGGCAAAAGGCCAGGGGCGGGAGGAGAGCGGCGGTGGAGGCCGGTGGCCGCAGTCCGCGCCAGCCCCCAGCCACCGTAACCTTGAAGGGCGCCCTCGAGTGAGTGCGTGCGCGGCGGCTGTGGAGAGCTGGCGCAACGGGCTGGATGGGAGGCAGGAGCTGGGAGCAGGGTACGGGGAGGCGGCCCCAGCGCCCTGGGAGTTGTGGGTGACCTGGACAGCCAACTCCGGGTGCTGGCCCTCGGGCAGCCACCCGGCTGGATGGTGCTGGCCCCCGGGCCGTGACCGGAGGGCGGCGCGCGAGCCGGGGCGAGCAGGCCGGTGAGCGCCTGGCTCTCCGCGGAGGTGAGCTGGTGGCCCGAGCCGCAGGCGGGCTGCAGCCACTCGGAGTCCCACGCCAAAGCCGGCGCTCCCCTCCTCCGCTGGCGATGACAGCTGAGGACAGCCGGGCTTCCAGCCTGGCTAAGAGGCAAATTCTTCTCTGGCTTCTTAGCCTCTTGAACTATTCGCAAAATTGCCCCATGGTTTTGCTTTTCCTCCGTAATTTACTAGACATCCGGAACCGAAAATGCACGTTCATTCAGGAAGACCCCAGCCTGGACAGTGATATCTTCAGAGCTGGGGTGTACAGAAGAACACCTAGGAGTCTTAATTCTTTTTTCTTTCAATCTTCAGCGATGCCTCGAAAGAATCACCCTTCTCTCTCAACCTCCCAGATCTGGATATACACTTGATAAATGAAGGTTCCTGTGAAATATTTTGTCGTCTGTGTAGAAAACATTATGTGGACTTTAAGTGTTAAGATGTAGTTTTGGAATTTTCTGTGTTGTCTTTAATTCTCACCAGACATTTAGGAAAAACAACAACAACAAAACAGCTTGGTAGCGGCCAGCAAGTGAGCAAAGGTTATCCTGCTACCACAGCACCTGCAAAAGCGCAAGTGGAATTCACATATTTTGCCTCCCGTGTTCTAAAATGGATTCTGAACCGTCCAGAGAAACCAGCACATAGAAAGAGGGGAAGCTGTGATGAAAGCAGAGTTTGTTCATTTTTAAAATTACACAGGTACTATACTAAAACTGTTTCACCTAAGCTCTGTGTCTGTCTCACTGATCAAGGCAGAATTTTAACTTAGGCCTACTCAATAATTTTATACACAACCATTTTTCTCTTCCTTCACACCCCACTCCCCAACCACCCCACCACCACCAAAATAAAATACAAACAACCAGCCAGAAACAGCAGCTCTTTGGGAGAGGAAGTAAGAAGCCACCAATCTCTATCCAAATACACTTCATTTCTTCTGAGGACTAAGAAGAAATCCTGCTTCCAACCAGCCCAGAGCTAGGGAAGAACTAACTTACCAGGAACACAAACACTTAAATAGTTAAATAATTAAAGTGATACTGTCTCTTAGCATGAAAATAATGGACAGTTTCTCAAGTTGCTAAGTAAAAACTCATATTTCTTCCTGGAAATATTTGGACCCAAAGGCTTCTGCTTTTAATATTCCATCAGAACAGCAAGTCCCTTAGAAAAGTCTGGAACTTTATCTTAACCATGTAGAGAGCAGTATCATGTTGACAGATTTTATTCCTATGTCTTTGGTTTTTCAAATTAGTTACATAAATTGTGGAAGTTACATATAAAGGCAAAATGTCCCAAGGTCTTTTGATGTCAGATTTTTAACTTAGAAGAATAACCAAAAATTATCAACGGTAATAAAATACTGCCCACTCCCCTGTTTCTTCTCAGTATAGTTTGTACAGTGGCTGGGAAAAGGTCTGTTCTGAGTTTTGCATGTGTGTTTTGGAAACACAGCTTCCTAAAATTAAAAAAGGAAGACAAGGTCCCTGGTCTGTAGGAACAGTCTTACCCTTTAGCAGTTTGTGAACAGTGGTATCTTCTCTTACATGTTCAGGGCTATCAGACTGAACTCCTGGGGTCCTTTCGAGCACAAATAACTTCTGTTCCATAGATGTTTTCACCGAAAAGTGGAAGTCTTCAATGATGCAGCAGCACCCTGGTGTCCAGTCTTCAGATCAAGCTTGATGGTCCATTTAAAAATGACATGCAATTCTTCCTTTGTCAATGTATGGAATAGGTCTCAATAAATATAATCATCTCAAAGACCTAGAATGATTAATTTGCAGATCAATAGTAATTTTACAGTGTGTTAATGAGTCACAGTGAAATGTATTAGGACAAGTGTTCAAATTATTAAATTGAGCTGCATCTGATTATGGCAAACAACATACTACTCTCTCCCTCAGTTTAAATGAGAAATAGTAGGTGTGGTAGTGGGGTTTTTTTTTAAACTTTTTATGTTGTGTTTCTCTCAAGAAAATAAGCTACTCACCCCAGGGTCTCTTCTTCAATGTCAAGTAAAACATAATTAGGGAAGGTATTTTTTAAAAATCATTTTCCTCTACTAGCACCATAATTTTTGCCCCCCTCTCTCTCTCTCTCTCTCTCTCTCTCTCTCTCTCTCTCTCTCTCTCTCTCTCTCTCTCTTCACATTTTTGGATAATGACCAAAAAGTAATAATAGCATGGAGGTAGAGATTTCCATTTTTGAAAAATTCCTCCTACCTCAACTGTCACTTTCCCTATTCTTAAAAAACACTTAAATTTTAAAAGTTATACTTAGAGATGTTAAAAAATAATTGCTATCCCTATTAATTCAAATTTACCTTGGGCCTATGAATCAAAAGCTTCAGTCTGTATTTTATTGTAAAGAAAAGTACCAGCAAAGAAGTGTGGGCACTAAGTTAGCAATCATGTACTTATGTATTGAATGTAATTGGAATGCAAAGGGTAGTTAATATTTTACATATGTTAAGAATCTGTTAGCATAAAATCAAGATCTAGGAACATGTTAAATGTAATTTGTGGTCTTCAAAGCAAATTAATACATCTTAACCTGTCATACTAGGAAAATACTAATTATCTTAACAGATGCAAAGTTAAGGTAAGCAGATCAGTCTCTGCTAGTTCAAGATCAGCCTGGTCTACACATACTGTCTCAAAAAGTAGTTAAGTTGTCAATAATTACGAGAAAATATGCAAAAAAGGACCTCACTATCAAGTCCCAGTTGCTTTTAAAAATAAATTATCCCTGCAGGTAAATATATAGAGTTTAATTTTATGCTTAATACTTTGTAGCTACATTGTTTACTTCACAGTATTCTCTATGAGCATATAGTTGGTAATTGAGCAGACAATCAAAACAGTGCCTTTTAGTTCTGTCCTTTATGAGTGTGTTGATGTTGAGATATTTCTTACCAAAATTCTACATTAAGCAGATGTATATTTTGAACCAAAAATACCAATTCACTTCACGTTACTCTTTTAAGATGCTATATTATTGTAGTCCATGCAAATATGAGCTGATCTTTTTTTTTTATTATTATAAGCGAGCTCATTTTCATTAATGATCCAGAGAAGGATGTAAGTTAAAATCTAAGAAGTGAAAGTGCTGAATAGGACCTAGTTCTGCCTGGTATTATTTGAAATTCTTGTCTTGGGGCAAGTATGTAAAAATCTATTTAACATGCATAGTTTAGAAATCTCAAGTATGAAAGATAAAAGTTTTGTAGTGACAAGAGACAGATATTTTTAATATTTTAGATAGACATGGTCATAGATAAAAGATTAATTATGAAAAAAAGGGAAATTTTGATAAGGAATCCAAAAGCAAGGACAAAGGATGACCAGTAAAATATATTTGTCTAAGAATAAAAACACAGGTCAAATAACACCAATTGTTTTATTACATCCCGATAATAAATATAGCCAAATTTAACTTTCTTATATGGACAGTTTTCCAGTTTCCTATGAAAATTTTCTACTGTTTGTACTTGAATAATGCTTTAAAAGTACACCTAGAAAAGAAACACTACTACTTATAGTCATATCCATAAATTATATATATATATATATATATATATGTTTTTCTTTCATATAAAAAACATACATTCTGTCACAAACTAGCAATATCAACACCATTCTGAAATGTTTAGTGGATACAATTGGCCATCTGGAGTGGACTTAGAGGCCTGTTCTGTGTGAGGCCAGCATAAAGCCACATGAGAGAGATCACTGAACTGGCTAAAGGCTGGCTAATTTGTTTAAAAGTGATCAAAATGGCTCCGAGCTAGTACATCGTGTCCATGTTTGCTGAAATATACCATGTATCTACCAGAAAAGCAAAGAACTGAATACAAAGAGTATCAAAAGGAAAAAAAGAGTTTTAGTTTAAGTAACACACAATAAATGGCACAGGAAAAATATTAAGGTGAAAATATAATAGAGAATTGTATGTAACAGTAATAGCTGAGTTCCCACAATTGAAATTCTGTTTAAAAAGCTTATTTCAAACTGTTTCAAAGACTGATATTGTATACTTCTTCAAACATGTGGCTATTATCCATAAAATATTAACTCATTAACACTCTGATTTTTTTTAGCTCATCAGATCCTATTGGAAGAGCTTGTAGCATAACCTAAGGCAAGTAAATGAAGTTTCTGGCTACCAACACAAAAGAATTTTAAAGATCAGTGCTCTTTAAGGAAAATACTGTCTCATACTAAAAAGGATGAAAATATCTCCTTTTTTTTTAGCAGAAAAGATTATACAGAGGATTGATGCAAATTTTTTATCATTTCTATTCCAAGGTATATTTTATATCATTATTTTGAATTCAAATATATGTAATTTAAACTAGAGATAATGTCTTTACACAGTGTGGATTTTCTACTTAGCAACAGAACATACTGAAGAAAAATAAGACCAAAGTGCCAGACATAAAAATCCAAGCTACAGAATGACAGTGGCATCAAATCAATTAACAGAAAAGTTACCTCACACAAAAATCTTCTGTCAATTTGAGGCAAAGGATTTCTCAGGAAAACTATTTAGATCTCCTTCTATTAGATTAAAAGATTACTAGAAAGCAACATGAATATACAAAACCAAGTGGCCTCTGTTTAGGTCCCTGGGATAGTTACTTTTCTGAAGGATTTTTCTGAGGTTGTTTCAATGTAATTGTGCATATATTAGCATATAAAAGTGTTCCACAAAAATCTTGAATTATACAGAATTGTGTCATTTGCAGACTAGTAAATTATATACACACATTTATGAAGTTTGGATAAATATTTTTTGTGGTTTTTTTTTTTTTTTTTTTTTTTTTTTTTTTGAGACAGGGTTTCTCTGTGTTACCTCCCAGACTGTCCTGAAACTTGCTCTGATCCCAGGTTGGTCTCAAACTCACAGAGATCTGCCTTTGCATACAGAGCTCTGGGATTAAAGGCATGACATCCCAGCTCTTTTTAAATCTTAATTTATTGACTTTATTTATTTGGTTTACATTTCAATGAGACAAAAATACATAAGTAAGTTATGAATATTTATTTTGCATCTATTTTTCTTGTTTTATACTCATAACTCCTTCAAGGCAAGGGTTGGGGCCTTCTTTTTAAAAAATCCCATTCTACCAATCAGGAAACTCAGAATTGATAGGAAATAAGCACTTCTATAGAAACAAAATGGTAACTTAATAATAGCACAAGGATTCAAACTTCTGTCCATTTTTTTATTGTGGCCAGATAGAAACTTTTTCACCAAATTAGTACAAATCAGTCAAGTGGATAATGTTGTATTGTGAACCCATCATCATGGTCACCTAATAGGCTTATGCTGTTGGGACTTTAGGTTTTCTGCATCTGCAAAATAGTAGAAATAATTCCTAGGTTTTCTTTTCTTTTCTTTTTTGGGGGATGGGGGGAGGGGTTGAAACAAAGTTTCTCTGTGGCTTTGGAGGCTGTCCTGGAACTAGCTCTTGTAGACCAAGCTGGTCTCAAGCTCACAGAGATCTGCCTGCCTCTGCCTCCTGAGTGCTGGGACAAAAGGCGTGTGCCACCAATGCCCAGCTATCCCTAGGTTTTCATGTTCTCATAAATAACAGCAAACTGTGTACAAAGATCCTGTCCCTCAATAAACCACAGCTATTATTAATAAACCACAAGCAACAGAAAAACACATTCTTTCTTGTTTATATGCTTTTGTTTTGATTTTGAGTCTTACTTTGTAGGTCAGGCTGACCTGAACTTGTGACAATCCTCTTGCCTCAGTTCCCAAATGCCAGGGTTATAGGTATGAGCCAGCAATGACAACTAGGAAATCCATTCTTGACCTCAAGGGATTTAAGAACTATTTGGTTAAATAAACTTTTTATATGCATACAAACTATAGCTGGCTAAGTGAAGCATAAGCAAGTGTATGATAGTGTGAGGTATAAATTGTGCTGACAATGTGGCCTTACTAGGGAAAATATTATTGATGATACTGATTTAAATATCCTATCAGATATTTCAAAATAATTGTCCTGTAATCACTCAGAATGCCTTCGTCTAGCAAATAGATACATTTGAAAGTGGCAACATAGACAGAAATTTTATGATAAAATCATATGTAAATAGTATTTTGAGCACTCTGGAGGCAGAGGCAGGTGAGTGTAAGGCCAGCCTGGTCTACAAAGTGAGTTCCAGGACAGCCAAGGCTACACAGAGAAACCCTGTCTCGAAGAACCAAAAAAAAAAAAAAAAAAAAAAAAAAAAAAAAAAAAAAAAAACACCTTCCTGAGATATCAATCTGGTTATTTTAGTCAGAAAGAAAGAAAGTCCCACAATTCTGAATTGGTGGTATGAGCCTATAATCCCAGCAAGCAGGAGGCTCAGACAGGAAGACAGAGAGATGAGGCTCCATAGTTAGACACTTGTTTAAAAAAATATATAGGGGGCCAGAGAAATGGCTTAGTTGGTAAAAAGCTTGACACACAAGCCTATGACCTGAATTTGATCCCTATAACCCATAAAAAGGTGAAAGGAAAGAATGTACTTCACAAGGTTGTCCTCTGACCTCCACACAGGTGCTGTGGCATACATGCACCTACATACAAATCACACACACACACACACACACACACACACACACACACACACACACACACACAAATAAAAATTCAATTTAAAATATTTGAAATAGATTAATGAAACCTTTAAATTAAGTATTAGAATTACTATTCCAAGCAATTACAGATGCATTTGATCCATATGTATGTGCTTCAGTTTAATATTTGCACTTATTAAATAATTATGTGTGTAAAGCATTGTTCTTTAAAGAGAGAGAGAGAGGGGGGGAGTGTGTGTGTGTCTATGTGTATGAATATGTGTGTGTGTGGGTGCCTGTGGAGTCCTGGAGTTACAGGCAGTTCAGAGTCAGACTACACTAAAGCTGGGAATTGAACTTCCATCCTCTACAAGAGCAGCAATTTCTCTTAACCACAGAACCATCTCTCCAGTCCCTAAAATAATTGCCCTGTATGCTGAGTATACAATGTGAATTAGATACCAGGTCAACCCTCAAGAAATTGAGCATTTTGTAAAATTGCCACATACAGAGTACAATAAAATATGCAACACAATTAAGGCAAATAAATAAATTTGACTTGGAAAGTAACAAAGACCTGAAAGGAAACAAATTTCTTTTACAAAGTTCATCACTCTTCAAGAATCAAGTGGATTTCTATTTTCACTAAAATGAGGATTATCCCATAAAATCACCCCAGAACAAAACTGATACACTGCTGTATAAAATACTTATTTGAATGTAGAGTTTCACTGTTAAGAAGATATGAGAGGTTGGGCAGTGGTGGTGCATGCCTTTTATCCCAGCACTTGGGAGATAGAAGCAGGTGGATCTCTGTGAGTTCAAGACCAGCATGGTCTACATATTGGGTTCCAAGACAGCCAGGACTATATAATGAGACCCTGTCTCAAAAAGGAGAAAAGAAAGAGAAGGTGAAAGGAAAAAAGAAAGTAAATATAAGAATCCTACAGAGATAAGGACAGAGAACCCCAACACCAACAAGCTGCATCGACGAAGTCTTGACATATTTCCTGAGTTAGGAAGATCAGTAAAAAAGGATACCAGAAGTGAAGAATGGATGTCTGTATCTCCAGACAATGGACTATCTTTAGCAATAAAAGGGAATGAAGAACAGATACATGTTATCACATGGATAAGCCTTAAAATATTATATGTTTTTAGTCAAACAACTGAAATAAGTGAAACACAGGTGAAAGAAGCCAACACAAGAGATGACATATTGTGTGACTCCAATAGATTAATTTCTATTAATTGTTCATAAGATGCAATCTATAGACAGAAAAAGTAGACTAATGGTTAATAGGTACCATGGGAGGGGGATATAAGGAATAACTATGAATGGATACAAGTTCCTTTTAGAGGTGATTAAAATGAACTAGATGGTAAAGGTTGCTGTCCAGATTTATGAATATGATAAAAAAGCACTGCATTGTACACCTTGTTAAAAGTTTTTGCTTTAATTGAAATAGAATTACATCACTGTCATCCTCTAACACCTCCTTCAATGCCCTCCCACATCCCCACTCTCAAATTAATAGCCTCTTTTCCTTTAGTAGTGTGTGTGCAAATACACACACGCAAACCTGCTGAGTCCTTTTTGGTGTTGAAATGTATGTGGTTTCAAAGTTGATCACTATTTATTGGACAACCAGGAAAGGGCTACATCCCTGGGAGCGGCTAATTATTGGATATGGCTAACTCCTTTCCCATCAGTTATTAGTGGCTTGTACTTCTTTGTCTAGTGGTGGGACTCCATGAAAAATTTCCCCTTCCACATTAACACAGCCATTGATGCTGCCATTGCCCTAGTATTGTTTATGCAGCCATTTCTAGGAAAGGCTGTTTCACAGCAGACTTCCTGGTATTCTGGCTCTTACAATCTTTCCATCCCCTCTTCTGTGATGTTCTCTGAGCCACTGAGGCAGGAGTCGTAATGCAGATATATCCATGGTGCTGGGCTACCCATGATCTGTTGATCTCTGCCTTACGTCCAGTTATGGTTTTCTGTGATGGTCTCCACTTGCTGTAAAGAAGTGATGATGGGTAGTAGCTACACTTATCTGTGTGTGTAAGAGTAAGATTTAGAATTTTGTAAAGAAATTATGCTGGTTTAGTGAAATTGAGATAGCAGATTCTTTTCTAAAGCCCATGACCTCATGAGCTGGCTAGGTTTGCCAGTGTGGGTGCCACTTACTGCATCTTCATGCAAATATTGCAATGCTGATGGTTGCCATGGCTCAAAGATGTTGCAGCTAACTAGAACTGCTTAATTACTTCCCTCCCATTACAACTTGAATACTATTTTCTGAGACCAAGGAAGCCAGATTGCAGGAAGGAGGCTTCTAGGTCAGATCTAAGGAGAATCACTGAGTCCTATGTCCTAAGTGTGTGGGTGTCTTCAGCAATTGGGGCCCATCCTCAACTCCTGAGAGGCCCATGAACATCAATAATCTATATTGTTTAGGAGATCCTGGGTTCAAATGCTAGCAGTGCCTTTGTATAGCCCAAGAGGATGAATTTTAAGACATTTATATTGCATGGCATTCCTTTACAAGGAAGAAGAAACAAAAGAAATTAGCAACAACAAAATCTAGACAAGCTATTTGCTCACACACCATCAAGTCAGCATAGTGAAGAGATACTTACACAACAGTGTTTGTTGGCAGCACTATTACCGTAGCTAAGTTATGGAACTCCTGTAGGTACCCAACAGCAGAGGGATGGGTAAAGAAAATGGAGTATATATACACAATGGAATTCTTTTTGACCATAAAGAATAATAGATTACATCATTTACAGGAGAATGGATGCAACTACAAATAATTATATGAAGTGAAGTAAATCAGTTCCAGCAAGAAAGATGTATATTTTCTCTGTCCTGTACTTCACAGATTTTACATAGACTTTATAAGATCATGGATGTAATTATGACATGAAAGTAGAAGCAAGTCTATCTAGGGCAACAAAGAAGACTAATGGAATGGAGAAGGGTAGACAGGGGATGGAGGGGACACTAAGGGGACATGCTCAATATATAATATACATACTTTTGCAAAGATGTCCTTGTATAACACAATCCAACCTTGAATGACTGAAAGTGTACTGAATGGTAGACTAAAGGAATCTTGGCTGATGGGTCAAATTGCAGTGGTACAGTGAATGCTTAATGCATGCATAAGACCCCAAGTTCACTCCCTAACACCAAGAAAAATGGCTTGGTTTCATTAACCTATAATAATTGCATAAAATGTCTCATTGTGACATCACATAACATGCTTTGATCGTACCCCTATTACCTTCACTTCTTCCTCTTCTGTTGGTCTCCCTCTTTCCAAATGATCTGTCATAGTTGGTGTCAGCTGTCAACTTGACATACCTAAGAAGAGGAAGCCCAGCTGAGGAATTGCATCCATCATATTGGTTGTGGGCATGTGGGGGACTGCTGACTGATGTGAGGAGGCCCCACCCATGCCCACTGTTGATGGTCCTATTCATGGACACATAGACCCCACTGTATGAGATAGGTGGCTGAGCAAGCCAGAGGAAGAAAGTCAGTAAACAGTGTTCCACCATGGTCTCTATTTCAGTACCTTCCTCAGCTTCCCTCAGTGACAGGCTGCAGACTGTAAACCAAATACACCCTTTCCTTTCCAAGTTTGTTTTGGTCTGTGTTTTCTCATAGCAACAAAGAAGAATCTAGAGCAGTCTCCCTTCTCCTTTTGTGTTCGGTTTTACACATGAGAGAGAAAAAAACATGATGTTTATTTTTCTGATCCTGGTTTATTTCATCTAACAGGGTGATCTCCAGCTCTGGCTCCATTAGATTTCCCTCACATGGTCTGATTTTGCTTCTTGTGGCTGAGTAATAATCCACTGAGTATATATGCCACATTCTTTATGCGTCTGCTCATCCATTGTTGTACACATGGACAGAGTCTGTAACTTGGCTATTGCCAATAACAATGGTGGTACCTGCATACCCTAATAACAAAGGTATGCAGACACCACTATTTGTACATTAAAAACTAACAATTGTAATCACCTTAGGGATATAGCTAGATCATATGGTAGCTCCATTTAGTTTTTTTCAGAAAAAATACTGATGTCTTTATTGACTGTGCTAGTCAACATTCCCACCAGCAGTATATTAATATTCTTTCTTCTTTTTTTCTGATCATGGTGGGGCACACCTTTAATCCCAGCACCCAGGAGGCAGAGACAGGCAGATCTCTGTGAATCCCAGGGAAGCATGGCCTACATAGCAAGTCTGAGGCCAGCCAGAGCTATATAGTGAGACTATGTTTAAGAAAAAGTTTGGGCTTTTTTTTTACTGTTTTTTTCCTGCATCTTACAAGCATTTCTTGATGACAGCCATTCTGACTGGGTGAGATAGAATTCCATTTCATTTTGATTCGTACTTCTGTAATGGCTAAAGACATTGGACATTTTCCCTGTATTTGCTGGTAACTTGTACTTCTCTTTAGAACTATGTGCTCAGTTCATTTGCTCATTTATCACCTGGACTCTCTGTTCTTTCTGTGTAACTCTCTGAGTTTTTACAATACATTCTGGATACTAATCTGTTATATGTCTGGCTACACCTCCTCTCCTATTCCGTAGCATGTCTCTTTGCTCTAATTATTTCCTTTGTTGTACAGAAGCTTTCAATTTTATTATTTTGTTGTTATTTTTTAGGGTTTCTCTATATAGCCCAGACTGACATTAAACTTGTAATCCTTCTATTTCATCTTCCCCAAATGCTGGGATTGTGCGTGTGTGCTACCCTGGCCTTCAGAAACTTTTTTATACATCACAGTTGTCTCCTCCTCCCCACTTCCCACTCCTCATTCCCCACCCCCTTCTTTCGTGTGCTAGGAGTCAAACCCAAGGTTTGTTCATGTTAGCAAATGCTCTACCATTAAGCCATAACCTCTGCTTCCATTTGTCAAGTTCCTGATACTGTTTTACTTGCTGTTGAGAGTCCAGTCGCAAAGCCATTGTCTATGTCTTGAAGTATTTCCCTATGTTTTTCTCTGTCTGAGACTATAGTCTTACATTGTGATTGTTGATCTCTTCCAAACTGATTTTTATACAGAGATCTAATTTCAGTGTTCTACATGGAGATATCCAGTTTCGCTTTATCATGTGTTAAAAAACTTGTCTTTTTCTCCAGCTCTATTTTGTAGCCAACAATGTAATGCTTCATTAAAAATTATTGTGTAAAAGTTTGATGGGAAACAGGGCACTTAAGTAATCTCAAAATATCACTCCTAAAGTTACTTATTAATTGCAAAGAGAAAATAAATGTATCATTACAATGGAGCAGTCTTAGCCAGGCAAGGTGGAACATGCCTGTAATACTGGCACTTGGGGTGCTGTTGCAGATGGATTACCAATTTGAGATCATTCTGGTCTATATAGTGAATCTGAGGCCTTTATGGGACACATG
Organism: Cricetulus griseus; assembly: GCF_003668045.3. NCBI lineage: Eukaryota > Metazoa > Chordata > Mammalia > Rodentia > Cricetidae > Cricetulus > Cricetulus griseus. Next base: position 40,181,455 of record NC_048595.1, read on the forward strand.
AAACTTTGCCCAGAAAAACAAAACAAAACAAACAAACAAACAAAAAACAAAACAAAATGAGGCTGGAGAGATGGCTCAGTGGTTAAGCACAGTGGCTGCCCTTCCTGAGGACCCAGATTCAATTCCCAGCACCCACATGACAGCTCACAACTGTCTGTAACTTCAGTTCTAGGGGATCTGACACCTTCATGCCAGTGTGTGTGTGTGTGTGTGTGTGTGTGTGTGTGTGTGAGAGAGAGAGAGAGAGAGAGAGAGAGAGAGAGAGAGAGAGAGAGAGAGAGAGAAGTGGTAGCACGTGCCTTTAGTGCCAGCATTCAGGAGGAAGAAGCAGGCAGATTTGTGAATTTGAGACCAGCCTTGTCTACAAAGTGAGTTCCAGAACAGCCATGAATATACTTTTCTCAAAACACCAAAGCAAAGCAAAGCAAACCAAATCACTGAGACAGTCAGACATTATGAAGTACACCTTTAATACCAGCTCTTAGGAGACAGAGGTGGAACTCATTATCTCTGTGAGTTCAAGGCCAGCCTAGTCTATATAGTCTCAGGACAGCAAAGACTACATGGTGAGACCATTGTAAAACAAACAAGCAAACAAACGATGGTGAGATCTTTTCAATATCACCTTATTGAAGTCAAACTTAGCATCATCATGACAAGCTGATTTGTGTATGCGCTTTTGTTTTATTTTTATCTTTTCAGGCAGAGTCTCACTATGTCACCCAGCCTGACCTGGAACTCTTGGGCTCAAGCCATCTTCCTGCCTTAGTTCCTGAGCTGCTGGGACTACTGGCATGTGCTTCTTGATGTGATACAGTGGGAAGTACACAATATCACTTGTGAAATATTCTTACCAAGAATGTATAATGTAATCTTGAGAAGGCCATCAAATAAACACAGATGGTGAGACATTCTATGAAACAATTGACCAAATTCTCTTTTTTTTTTTTGAAAAAAGTGTTGTCAAAGAAAAAGTCCAGAACTGTTATAGATTAAAATAGGATCTGGAGGAGAAGAGGTGGTTATATCTCCTGCCAAGCGTGAACAAGGTCCTGAGTTTTATCCCCAGCTACAGGGTGTAAATGCTTGGAGATAAAGATTTAATCACTATAAATATTTAAAGGAAAATATAGACTTGGCCAATAACAAATTCTCTCTAAAGAATAGGACAAGTTTCTCTTTCTTTCTTTTTGGTTTTTTGTTTTTTTGTTTTTTTTTTTTGTTTTTTTTTTTGAGACAGGGTGTCTCTGTGTAGTCCTGGCTGTCCTGGAACTCACTTGTAGATCAGGTTGGTGTCAAATTCATCAATTCACCTGCCTCTGCCTCCCAAATGCTGTGACTAAAGGCATGCACCACCACCACTCAGCTCTTAAGTCTATTTTTGAAAGAAAAATATCAAAGCAAAATCAAGAGGAAGTTTAAAAAATCCAAGCAGCTGAATAGCTATTAAATAAATTGAATTAGTAGCTTAAAATACTCCAACAAAGAAAACTAGCTACATATGACGTCATTAGTGGTATGATATCATAGAAAGCTTTAGTTGTCAGTTTGACACACTTGAGAAGAGAGAACTACAGTTGAAGAATTGCCCCATTGGGTTGGCTTCTGGGCACGTCTCTGTGTGGGATTCTTAACTGGTAATTGATATAGGAGGGGCTAACCCGCATTGGACAATGCCATGCTTGGTCAGGTGGGGATGGGTTACATAAGGAAAGTAGATGAGTGAGCCTGTAAGCAGCTTTCCTCTGTGGTTCCTGCTTCAAGATCCTGCCTTAGCTTCCCTCAATGATGGACTGTAACCTGTAAAATGAAATAAACTCTCTCCTCCCAAAGTTGTTTTGGGTTATGGTGTTCATCACAGCAACAGAAAACAAACTAGAACACATGGTTGGGATGTGGTGTCCCCTACAGCATTTAACTTGATCTCAGATGGTGGTACTGTTTGGGGGAACTTGTGCAACCTTCAGGAGGTGGGACCTGGCAGGAGGGAGTAGGCCACTCAGGGAGGACCTTATAGCCTGACCCACTTCCTGTCCTATCTCTACTTCATATTCACTGAGATGTAGAAAAGGTATCCCGCTGCACCCTCCTCCCACTAGGAAGCCACCCACCACCATGGTCTTCTCTGCTGTGGTGGGCTGTATTCCACTAAACAGTGTCCCAATAAATCTTTGCTCCCCTAAGTTGCTGTAGCCAGCCAGGTACTTTAGCAGAGCAATGAGAAAAGTAACCAATAGAATTATTTAACTTTAAAGAAATAATACTTTCAAAAGCATTTACTTTAAACAAAATATTAGTAAATAGAATTTCAGTAATATGAAGCCTGTTGTGGTGGTTAAGTCCTGTGACCACTCAAGTGAGAGACTGAGACAAAGCCAGGTGTGATGGCACACTCCTTTAATTCCAGAAGGCAGAGGCAGGATGATCTCTGTGAGATCTAGGCCAGCCTAGTCTACTTAGTGAGTTCCAGGACAGCCAGGGGTACATAGTCTCAGAAAGAGGGAGGAGGGGGAGGGAGAAAGGGAGAGAGGGAGAGGAAGAGAGAGGTAGAACTGTGAATTGAAGACCAGCCTGGGCTACATCCTGAGACTGTTTTGAAAAGCATATATATCAGCAATATGTATCATAGTTTGAGCAAGTGAAATTTACACGAAAGTCCAGAGTTGGTTTAACGTTCAATAGTCAATCACTTTAGTTCACTATATTAGCAAAATATGTTAATACAGCCACATAATTATCTTAATAGAGGGAACATCTTTCAAAACCATGATACCCATTCATTTTGTTTTTAATCTTTTAAAAATAAGGAGAGATTGAATCTCTTTCATCATAAAAGATCCTTTAGGTAATGCTTAGAGCAAAGCTGCATTTAATTTTCAGCTGTCTGCTTTCCCTCAGATGGCTGCACACTCACCATTTCTGTTCAATTTGTTACGCCCTCCATCCTAGCCAGCTGGCTCTAGGACAGCACTGTAAACATGAACATAACCTTTGACCCAGCAACTCTACTACTGGAAATTGACCCCAAGGAATCATAGGTTCTTCTTAAACTCATTTATACAGCTCTTTATTTGATGTCTCTTATTGAGAGTCTAATAGGCATCAAAATTGATAATGTCCCAAGCTAAATTCTCAATTTTTATTCCATAAAACCTGTTTCATCTGCTGCATTTCCTGTCTCGCTTAATTAGCCTAGCATCACCCAAATAGCTCAGGGTTATCAACCCTGAGTCTGTGTGTGTGTGTGTGTGTGTGTGTGTGTGTGTGTGTGTGTGTTTGTGTGTGTGCATGCTCTTTCTATTATACCATCAAATAACAAATACTGCTGATTGCATCGTGTAGACAGACTGTGTTTTATGTATGCATATATTACACATATATGTATTAAGAAACAGATGACTTCTTACCTTCATTGTTGAGCCTCACTGGTTCTAATTAAGGGTACTATGATCTCTTAAACAATCACTGTGGCTTTGTCTGGCTGAGCATGGGTAATGCTCAGCTTCAGGCAGTGAGTCAATTTAACCTAACATGCCTGTATGAATAGATACCAGGAAGAAACAACAGACTTGGTCTATAATGTGGTAGCATTGTTGTTTAATTGCTTAGATTCTCTTATGAATACAAAACACTTTTAAACATATACAGAACAAGGTAGGAAAGGGGAACGTGAGAAATAAGTTCAGTGTTTAGTGCACATGATGCTTTTTAGTATGTTCATGTGAAGCATATTTTCAAATTTAACTTACTTTATGCAATCTATAAAAAATCTTCTCTCATAGATGTTTTTAATTATTAGAGCTAGTTTATTTTTTTAAACTCAGATTCCGAATAAAGAATTTTCACATGGAATAGGACAATGGAATGGCATGTACAAATTTATTAAAAAATTCTTCAAAATAATTTATTCTTCTAGGATGTTTTAAAATTCACTACTAGTGAAACATAGAAAAAGACCTGATTTACACCTTTGTTCAAATATAGCTTTAAATTTCTGTTCAACTTACTGTTGATTTCTCTGGTTTCATCATTAGACCACAAGAGAATAGTTTTCTTCATCTGAAATACATAAATATAGGGCACAGTTCTATAAAACATTCATAGTCTTATGAAAATAACCCTAACTTGGTGTAGATGCAACTGAGGTCATTATGTGAATTGAAACAATCCTGACACAAAAGACAAGTATCGCAGCTCTCGCAAAGCAATGGGTCTAGAGATTGATCTCAGGGCGAAGAGTAAGATGCTCATCACTTGAAGCCAGGGAGAGGAAGACAGAGGGGGAATGGGGAAAAATTGACCAGTGACAGAATTCTAAGTTAGACAGAGAAAGGAGCAAGAATGTCTGGAGTGCACCATAGCGGGGTGACGGTAGCCAATGAACTACTTTAGAAGACTAGAAGAAAAGATTTTGAATGTTTTCACCATAAGGAAATGTTTGAGGAGACAGGTATGTTTACCCTAAATCAAACAATACAGAATCTATACATTTAAATAAAGGCCACACACTATCTCATTAGCATGTGTCATTTTGTGCTTTTAGATGTCAGTTAAAAATAAATGTAACCTTAAAATTACCCTAGCTGCTTAACCACAACAACTTTGTATGCAAAATTTCAGAAGTATGTAACTTTTTAAAATAGAAAGCTTCCATATACTTAAACACGAATTATTACTGTCTGTGGAATGCCACTTACACTTTTAGTACACATGTATGTTCTGTCTCCGACTATATACGATGTCGCTCACTGTGTGTGAGATTTGTAACAAAGGCTGATCCTACAGTCAAGAGTGGTGACTTGATTTTTGCTTCCATAGGATGCCAACTTACATGCGTGTGGCTTCTCACAACCTAGTTATTTAAATGTAATGAATTTTAGCCGCACCTATGTGTCAGAGCTATAGCATATTAATGGCTTCTGGCTGTGTTTCTCCTTTAGTTTTTGGTGCTAAATACTAAACTCAAGGCCTCACATATGCTAAGAACACTCTACTATTCAGCTTCAGATCTGTTTGGATCTTAAAATCTTCACCTTTCACCCCCTCCCCATCTTTCTAAGCAACCCCTTTATCTTAAATCCTTCTGGCTCTTAAATCCTTCTGGCTATGCCCCCAGCTTTGTGTGAGTGCTTTAGTTAATATGAACTACTTCAATGTGTGATCTGAATGGAGGTGATGCCTGAATTATTCATACCCTGCTTAACTACTGATTGTCGGTGTAAATGCTCCAAAGAGCTAGCTGCTTGCTTTGAGAGCAGCATTCTCTCCCTCTTTCCTCCTTTTTCCCCACCTGAACTTTCTGTTCATTTCCATAACTCTAATGAGTAACGTCTTCCCAACTCCTACCTAAAATTTAATTTTTTTTGCTTAATCAAGGTCATCTCTACTAACTAGCACACTATACACTGCATGAATGCAATGATTGTGTTTACCTTTTCACAGTTATATTGCAATGGCTAATTGGCATGCAATAAATATATCTACTTCACAAGTATTAACTGAATAGCTGACATGTTGTAGGCTCTGGTTTGGCTTCTGGAAACAGAAGAGTTTCCAGAATGAGTCAAGTCTCTCCTCTTTCTTACCAGGTAAGTAAAATGATGCATTTCAGACACAGACCCATGCAATACTATCAGCCTTTTCATGGAAAGAAATGAGTATGCTAGAAGGGAAACTCAAAAAGTTGAACTGATTTTTTGTCAAAGGCTTTTTCAATTACCTTAATAAGCAGATACAAATTTAAAATAGGAAATTTATGTATATTCAATGCTTCCCAAGTTTTTAATCAACAGTTCCTCTACCTTTCAAAGAACAAAGGGGCCATGACATTTTATGAAAAGAGCTTGGATGATGTTTCAAAATTTTAAATGTTTAAGTAAAAACTTATTTACAGGCACAAATTACCTTTTTAATGCACTCCCACTTATGAATTAATGGGAAGGTATCTCTGTAGTTAAAGAGCTTGCCAAGTGTGATTATATGAATGGAAACTACCCCCACAGGCTTGTGTATATAACATCCCTCTGTCCCCCGCAAGCTGGTGGCACTGTCTGGAGATGTTATGGAAAAATTTTTATCTTTCTTTTTATTTATTCTTTATGTCTTTCACATCATGCATCTGGATCCCATTCATTTCCTGTCCCTGCAGCTCCCTCCCCACCCCAGATAAAATTTAAGAGAAAACGAAAACAAAGGGGAGGGAGATTATGAAAGCTGTAGTGAGATAGTGAGTCACACAGTAAACACTTCTGTCCATACATCTTGACTTGTAAGTGTTCGTTGCAAAGAGTCATTGGTCTGGTTTGAGGCCTCTGGTTTCTGTTACACTATCGATGCTGGGCTCTCACTGGAACTCTCTTGGCTATCCCACTGTTGCCCTGTGTAGTGGAGATCCTGCAGTTTTGGGTCTGCAGGGACCAGTCCCTTCGCGTGTTTCAGCAGATCACAGATGAGATGGATGTTGGAGTGGGCCAATCTGTAACCCTGGTTTTGGACCTGGGTAGGTGCAGGGTTGGTCAGCTCACAAGCTCTCCCTCGTCCTCACCACCAGGGCGAGCTCTCCTGCATTGCCTTGGTGAATTCACCCTTTGCATCATGAGCAAGGGGCGGGGTCAGTTCTGCTGCTTTCATGTCCTCAGGGCCCCATCTCCCACATCTACACCTTCAGAGCCAGCTCTACTGTGTTGCCCAGGCATGGCATAGGGGCCACCTTCCCAGTGCTGCCGCAGATGAAGGGCAGGGCTAGTTCTGCTCTTATGACATCAGGGCCAGGTCTCCCACCGGCCTCAAGTATTGATGGGTGTTGGGGGGAAGGGGACATCTCTCTCCTGCCCATGCTGCCATATGACAGATGAGTAACAGGGACAGCTCTCGAATGCTCACAACATCAGGGCTGGCTCACCCACACCTCCACAAACAGGATTGGTTCTAGTGTGCTGCCCAGGTGAGGGGAAGGGCCTGTTATGGGACTTTTTGAAGTGAAGCTTTGCTGAAGGAAGTAATCACTGGAGGTGAGATTTGAGGATTTATAGAATTACCCGACTTCCTGTTCTCTCTGCTTCGTGTGTGGGGATATAACCAGCCGACTTCCTGCTCATGCTGGCATGCCAAAATAACTTTTTCTTCTATAAATTGTTTTGATCATGGCATTTTATTACAATAACACAAAAGTAACCAATACAACAGGCAAATGTGAGGACCAGGGTTCAGATCCCTGTATCCCACCTGTAATCTAGCACTAGGAAGGCAGAGACAGGGAAATTCCTGAGTAAGTTGGCCACACTAACCACGTGGGCTAGCTGTCTAGGTTCAGCTGAGAGGCTCTGTCCTAATGAATAAGGCAGAGAACAATTGAGGAATTGCACACATGCAAACACATACGTATATAATGCATATACCACACATACTTACAAAGGAGGAAAACAAAAACATTCAACAGGGCATGCTGACGGACAACTGTGATCCCTGTTCTTAGGAAGTGGAGGCAGGAGGATCACGAGCTCAAGGCCAGCCTGGGCTACATAGTAAAACTCAGTAGCCCAGTCCTCCACAAAACATAACATTTGACAGCCCTTATAAATTTAAGAAGAAATTATGGAGAATCTAGAAAATGCAAGAGAAATTTAAAGACTAGTGAGGTAATAATAGGCCTTCAGAAAGTAATTTGGTCCTTGATGGAGTATGCATGACATCAAAATACTGTAATTTCAAAATCTCCAAACTTTAATTCAGGGTCATTTTAACAAGATGACCTGTGTGAACAGGTAGGTATCTTTCAGCCCCATGCCTTGTATAGGCTCCAAAGCTACACAGAGAACCCCTGTCTGGGGTGGGGGGGATGTGGAGTGGTTTACAACTTCAATCCCAGCACTTGGGAGGCAGAGGCAGGTGGATCTCTGTGAGTTTAAAGCCAGCCTGGTCTACATAGTGAGTTCCAGGGCATCCAGGGCTATGTAGAGAGACTCTGGAAAAAAAAAAAAAGATATGAGAATTTTGCCTCCGTGTGTGTGTGTGTGTGTGTGTGTGTGTGTGTGTGTGTGTGTGTGTGTGCATCCCATGTATATGCAGTGCCTTCAGAGGCCAGAAGAGGGCATCACATCCCCTGGAGCATTCCAAGCTAGTCTGAAAGAGAAGATGGTGCAAGAAGTCTTTTTTAATTAAAAGTGCATGACCTTACTACCTAAATAGCTAGTAGATGTGGAGAACTCCACAATGATGAATTTACACAGCTTTCTTCATGTGGACTGTGATAATGCATCAGTTAGGCTGGAGAGATGGTTCAGTGGTTAAGAGTGTGTACTGCTCTTTCAGAGGATCAGCGTTCAGTTCCTAGCACCCATATCAGGTAGCTCACGACAACCTAGAATTCCAGCTCTAGAGAGATCTGATGCTTCTGACCTCTGTGGGCACCTGCAGTCAAGTGCACATACCTACAGATAGACTCACACACATAAACATACTTTAAATGATAAGCCTTACAAAAACATAATTAAATTTAAAATGTGTGTGGAATGGCACACTCTCAGGAACTGGAAAGGGATGCCTCACAGGACCTGTCTTTTCTAGGTATGATTATTAGATTACATTATCTCAGCTAAGTAGGAAGTATTCTGTTCTGCTGGAAATGCCAATTATCACCTTTTTTTGAACTATATGCAGAGCGTAACACCTACAAAAATGGTATTTTCCTTGTAGTTCCAGCTCTATGAAGAATTTTCTCACTGAAGTCTAGTTTACCAATGCATTCATCTTTCTTTTGTTTGCTGTTCACATGGACTTCATGTTCGTTTTGAGGCATCTGTACTGGCCTGTCCTTGGGGTTCTGACAGGATATATCCTCAGCTGCAGCCACTAAGAGCACCACCTGTACATATTCACTCTGTTCCCTTTTAAAAGGGGCCTGCCCACATCCCATCCCTCTCTCTCTTTCTTTCCCTCACTCTGTTCTGCTCTCTCTTTCCCTCTTCCTCTTTCTCTCCCCTTCTTTCCTCTCTCTTCTCCTCTTTTTTCCTCTTATCTTTCCTGCTGCTCCTGTCTCTGGAGACCATCCTCTCCCCTCTCCTTTGCCCTTTTTATGATACCTTTCCCTAATAAAAAACCCTTTGCTTGAACCCTGTCACATGATGTCTTTCTACTTTTCTTAAATTACAACACTTGGTGTGTCTTCTAGACTGTATGAAGGATTGGTGAGATGCTTAGCAAGTGACAGCACGGGCTGTCAAGCCTGACAACCTGAGTTCAATTCATGGGACCCTAGGATGAAAGGTGAGAAACAATACCCACAAGTTGCCTTCTGACCTCCACATCTGAGCTGTGTTGTGTGTGCATGCTGTGTGTGTGCGTGACACGAGGTATGTGCACGCCTGAGCATGCTCAAGCACACACACACACACACACACACACACACACACACACACACACACACAAATAAATAAAATTAGAACTTCAAAAACTGTGTGAAACTTAGCTGTTTTCTTGTGATGCTCCTGGGGTTACAGCTCTCTTGTTCTCCTGTGAGAATTTCTGAAGCAATTATCATATGATTCAGTCATGAAACCCCTATAAGGTCTATTCCAAGACCATTCAAATTTGCCAAATATGTAGTCACTCTCATACAGAGAGCAAAATTTACTTCTGAAATATTCATATACTTGGTATGTCTCCAAAAGTTTGCCTGTTTTCCATATTTAAGTTTAAACTTTTGACTAACAAATATTCTCTGGTCATCGTACAGTGCCCACTATGATAGAATCTTACATCAGAAATAGAGACGGTTTGAGGGAACAAAATGACCCATTACTGGGATCTTCAGACTCTCCTAATAGTTTAGGATGCCTATCATGGAGGGCAGATGCCCTCATGTCACAAAGCAGATGTGTTGCAGATGTGTTGCAGCTGTTGGGGTGGAAGTTGGCTGCTGTAACAACCTCTGTGAGCACTTCCATCCTGACAGACTCGAAACCCAAGTATCAAAATCCCTCCCTGTAACTTCCAGATGCCAAGAATGAATCTGAGAGTCATCTACAGATAAAGAAGTTTCATAATCACTATTAACAGAACTTGAGTGGATGTGGTCTGTGTTAGCAGTGGTGAGTGGTCACGGTGGATTGGCGTTAGCCAGAGGATCCATCGCCTAAAGCTGGGCGCAGTAACCGTATTGGGGCCTCTCTAACTGCCGCTTTCCTCTCTCAGGTTTGACCCTGGTCTCTTTCACTGGTTTTACATAGACTGTTTTGTCTATGTTTACATAGTACTGTTTTGTCAATGGTATCAATTAAAAACTGAGCATTGTTTTCCTTTCTTTCTAAATGGAGTCTTTTTATTAATGTATGAAATTTGAGAATTTCATGTAATGTATTTTGACCATATTCACTCCCTACTCCACTCCTCCCCTAACTCTCCCCAGGCCCACCCCAATCTCTCCACTGTCTCTTATTTTTACTTTTTCTTTAATTATTACAGTTACATGTGTGCATACATATAAATGTATAATTACACCCCGATATATCCATTTAATGTTGTGTATATTTACATTTTTAGAGAGAACCACTTGCTATCGGATAACCCATAAGGGGCTGCATGGTGTTTTTTAATGTGCTGACTACATAATTTTATTGGTTTCTTCTCTTTCTAAGCTCAAGAAGCCAGATTCTGGTCATTCATTGACTTTGTTCGGATCTATATGCCTATTCTCCTCTGCTTCCTGATTGGAAGCAAAAGGTGAGGACTGCACCACCCTTATCTCCTGTTGTAAGTAATTCTCCAGAATAATTAAATTCTGTACAGAAATTCTATCTACTTCAGCTGTATCAGCACTTGCTGCTCCTTTCATCCAAGAGAAAAACCATTTGAATAAGCATCTCCTCCCTCCAGCTCCCACAGTGTGGTAGTGGTGTGGTTTTGCCCTCCTCCAGCTCCCACAGTGTGGCAGTGGTGTGGTTTTGCTCTCCTCCATCTCCCACAGTGTGGTAGTGGTGTGGTGGTACATTCCTCCATCTCCCATAGTGTGGCAGTGGTGTGGTTTCGCCCTCCTCCAGCTCCCAGGGTGGTATTGGTGTGGCGATGCCCTCTTCCAGCTCCCACAGTGTGGCAGTGGTGTGGTTTCGCCCTCCTCCAGCTCCCAGGGTGGTGGTAGTGGTGCAGAGGCAGCAGTAGAAATAAACAAATGCCTCCATTGCATTTTAACTTGTAAACGCTCTTCCTTCTCAGTGCAAAACCTATTTCTGAACACAGCACAGAACACTTACAGAAAAGGGAAAAAATAGAAATTAAAGAAGGAAGATCTGCAAAAGAGCCAGCAGACCCTAGTTTCACCTCTTAATGATAGTGTCCTTGAAAAAGAAAAAGGTAAAATCTCCAACCCTAAGTTCCTTCATCTATAAAATGAGAAACTATAGATACCCCATAGAATGAAATAAAGGTATGTATATAAAGTTCCTTTCATTAGTCAGGGGGCCAGGCTAGACTGATACTTGCAGTAGTGGGTTATTTGGGGATATCAGTAGGAACACATGTTTAACTTACGAGTACGTATAGATGGACACATAGAAACACTTACAGATATGTGTCTGTGCATGGGTTAGTGTGTGTGTGTGTGTGTGTGTGTGTGTGTGTGTGTGTGTGTGTGTATTCCTTTGTTTTCTCAGCTAAGAGTTCCTAGCAGAATGGCATCTGAGCACCAATGAACACACAAGTGATCAGGTCTCAGTTCCAGGGCTTCTTAGACAAATGGCTTATTCTAGGACTGGGGCAGAAAATGTACCAGATGAGTCTGGATTGTGTCACAGCATCACAAAATAAATTATTGAACTATACACCTAAGACACTGGTGTATATGGTCAAAGGAACACACAGACAGACGGAAAGAATTGACAATGACCAACAGTGGAACAACTTGAGCAATAAAATAAATACAATAGCATTAGGTTACATACATAAGGTGAAAGTATATGAGTCTATATTGATATAAATAGATGAGTAAGTGAATAAACTGAGAACAGACAGTCTCTCATTCAGAATCCAAAATATGTGATGCAGAGTATACCTTACAGGAAGGAGAGTTTAACTTCACACTCCCTACACATGCTGACTTTGGTCCAGAGACTACAAGACAGCATTGAAAGAGCAAAGATGTTAACAGCAGGAAAGGCTGACAAACATGGCTTTAGGCCGTTGTTTTCTATCAACACCAAGAGTCATCAGTGATGTAATGAGAATGACACTTCAGATTTATGATCTTTCTCTACCATCCCTTGAACTCTGTCTAATCAAGACAAAATAATTAGGCAAATTCTCACATAAGTTCTATAATAATATGTCTGTCTTAGTTAAGGTTTCTATTGGTTGTGAAGAGACACCATGACCACAGCAACTCTTATGAGGAAAACAGTTAATGGGGAGGGGGAGCTGGCTTATGGTTTCAGAGGTTCAGTCCTTCATCACTGTGGGGAACAAGGTAGCAGGCAGGCAGATGTGGTGCTGGAGAAGCAGCTGAGAGTCCTACATCATGTAATCAGCAGGAAGTCAACTGAGACACTGGATGGTATCCTGAGCATAGGAAACCTCAAAGCCTGCCCCCATAGTGATACACTTCCTCCAACAAAGCCACACCCACTCCAGCAAAGCCATATTTCCCAATAGTGCCACACCCTATGAGATTACCCGGGCCAATTACATTCAAACTACCACAGTCATGGTAATAAAAAACAAAACAAAACAAAAACAAGAAAACATTCAAACTCAAGAGGCCAAGGAAGTTGAGTTTATGGGACAGAAAAGGGCATTAGGCAAAACAAAACAAAACAAAACAAGGAAACATAGCATACTACCAACTTATTATCAATATACCTACTGCTTCATTAATTGTAATGACATGCCATGTCTGGCTTAATAACAGGGGAGGCTCTGGTTCTACGTGAGAACTCTGTACTATATGCTCTGTTTTTGTTTTTTTGTTTTGTTAATTTTTTTGTAAATCTAAGCCGTTCCAATTCAAAATTAAATTTAAAAAAATGCCTTTCATGATGCTTAGTATGCAAAGGTGTTCAACAAGTGATCTGTATGATTATTGTTATCGTTAATAATATAGTGGCCTACTTTTGGTTGCTACTAGTTCATAGTCACAAGCACAATTCTATTTAACCTCCCTGTTTCAAATGGGAATCATTATATCATAGAATAGGAACATTAAAGAGGAGAAAAGATGCTAGTTGAGGGATCGGTAAGAAGCTGGGGCTCTGTGAGATTCACATCGGCTTTCACGACAGCTTTTTCCAGGCATCCAGGGAGTGAGGGATTCCATCCAGCGATGTAAGTGGAGCTGAAGAAGGCATATCCCAGTCTCTCCATTCCAATCCACTAATGTTCGGGGGTGCAGCCAAAGCCCTGGGCCTGCTATGCTTCTACACTTTTGGCCAACAACCTGAGTGCTGATGAGGTAACCAGAGCCCTGAAGAATGTGCTAAGTGGCAAAGCCTGAGGTATCTCCACTGAAGGCTGTGAGCAAGAGCACCAGAATGGGGGCTCTACTGGACTGAATACAATGTGGGGAAATGGGCTCGTCTGTTCCTTATAAAGCTTGTGTTGTATAAAAAAAAAAAAAAAAAAAAAAAAAAAAAAAAGATTTAGAGAGGAACGGGGCAGTGGTGGAGCACACCTTTAATACCAACATCCAGGAGGCAGAAGCAGGCAGTTCTCTGTGAGTTTGAGGCCAGCCTGGTCTGCAAAGCAAGTTCCAGAACAGCCACGGCTGTTACACAGTGAAACCCTGTCTTGAAAACAACAACAACAAAAAGATTGAAGAGAGGCCGGAGAGATGGCCCAGCAGTCACTGAAGCGGTGCTTGTTGTGCCCAGCATCTATGTGGCGGCTCACAACTATCTGTAGGTCTGGTTGCAAGGGATCCAATGCCATCATCTGGCCTCTGAGGGCTGAGGCACCAAGCACACACACACAATGCACATACACACATGCAAATGCCTGGTTCTGAATTCTACTAACTTTATTACTTTAGACAAGTTTTTGTCTCTCTGTTACAGTATACATATGAAGTGTTCCCCCAAATATTTATGTACTGATGGTGTGGTCCTCAACTGGTCGTGCTATTGAGAGTATTGAGAGGTGTTTGGGACATAAGGGCTGTGCTGGTTAATTTTCTGGTTCTTGTCTGTTTGTTTTTGGGAAATGGAAGCATAATTGAGAAAAGAGCCTCCATCTGATTGGTCCTGAGGCAAGTCTATGGGGCACTTTCTTGATTAATGATTGATGTGGGAGGGTCCTACTATGGGTTGTGCCACTTCTGGGCAGGCAGTCATGGATTACATTAAAAAAAGTAGGCCGAGCAAACCAGTAAGTAACATTCTCCATGACTTCCGCTTCAGTTCCTGCTGTGGCCTCCATTAATGATAGACTGATCAGGATGTGTAAGCCAAGTAAACCCTTCTGTCCCCCCATTGCTATTGGTCAGCACTTTGTCACAGCAATAGAAAACAGATTAAGATGAGGACACTAACTTCACAATGGACTTACACATTGGGCAAGCTGTGAGGAGATGGGACCTCATTAGAGGAAGTAGTAGGTCTCTAAAGATGCAACATTTCCTGACCTTCCCCCATTTTCTGTCTGCTTTCTGGCTGTGATGAGGTGAATAGCTTTGTTCCACCACGCATTTCCCACCATGATGTTCTGTCTCTACACCAGCTCATATCAAAGGGGCTCATTGACAAGGGACTAAAACCTCTGAAACTGAGCCACAGCAAGTCTTTCCTCCATTACGTTGTTTCTCTCATTATTTTATCACAATGACAAGCTGCTTTTTAATACTAAAAATTGCTGCTAAGAAACAGGGTCATTGCTGTGACCTTTCCTGACCACATGGTTCAGATGCCTTTGGGACTGATTTGTGGGAGGAATTTGGAAATGCCTAGAGATGTTTACAGTACTGTAAGTGAGGCTTAATGAGTGATTCTGGTGTGAGCTCAGGAGCCCTAACTGCTGATAAGATGTAGGAATGAGGTGTTGAGTGGAAAATGAGGACTCTATTAGGAACAGGTGTAAGGACTAATCCTGTTACAGTTTAGTTAAGAAGTTGTCCACGTTTTTCTCATGCTCTGAGAATTTATGGGGCATTGAATTTAAAGCTGTGAATTTACTTAACTGGTAGGAAAATGTCAGGGCAGTTTAGCATTCAGGATTTGGCATGAATATTACTTACTTCTTTCAGCCTGACTTACAGCAAGAATCAGGAGCAAAAAGCAGACTGGGTGGTGATGGGGGATGTCCTTCTGTATGCTGTTTCTCTTATTGGCTGATGAATAAATGGTGATGGGCCAGTAGCCAGGCAGGAAGTATAGGCGGGGCTACCAGATGAGGAGGAGAATTCAGGGGAGAGTATGCAGAAAGGGGTCTCCAGGGAGATGCCATGTAACTGCTGAAGGAGTAACATACTGGAGCATTTATGGGTAAGCCACAGCCTCGTGGCAATACACAGTTGAATAGAAATGGGTTAATAATTAAGAAAGAGCTAGCCAATAAGAAGCCTTAGCCACCGGCCAAACGGTTTATAATTAATATAAGCCTCTGTGGTTTATTTGGGTCCAAACAACTGAGGGACCAGGCTGAACAGAAACTCTGTCTACAGCATGGATTTGAAAACTTGCAGTTTTTCTGAAAAAGGCACACATGACAAGTTAGGCCAGGGAAGGTAGAGTTTTTAGAGATCAATACCACAGAAAGAGATCACGTACTTTGTGCTAAACAAAAAGAAAGATACCTTGAAGCTATCTTAGGAATTTCTTGGGCCTCATTCATCATAGGCTCAAAAATATAAATGTGTAAACTCACTTGAAAGACATTGCTTTGAGAAAGCGCCAGAGCACCCTCCTCACATGGGAATGTGTGTTTCCCTACATCCAACTGTATAGGCACCCAGAAGCTACGATTTGATTTAGCAGTAGACCTTGGTGTCATTCACATGATGTAGATTGTGAAAGCATATAGAATCTGAGAGTTGGGGGTTTCAGAGGCTGCCACCAAGAGTCCAAGGATGCCAGGCAATTGTGGCATGGTTGGAATGTTTTGTGGGGAGCCACTTAAGATGGAAATGCATGGATCTATGAGAGTGAAATTGAAGCTGAATGCAGACCCCAAGAAATCTGAGATGCCAAGGTTATGGGACGTTTATCAAGGAAAACCACAGGTAGCAAGGAAAGTCAGCCCCAAAGAGAAGCCATGTGGATGACAGCCAACAAGGCCTTAGTGGTGGGACTGCCCAAATCCTAGGGGGCTTATATCACACTACCTTGTGATTTGTGTGAGATGGATCTACAGAGTTAATGTTTGGTTTTAATCTTACTTTATTTGATTCTTCCTTGGTAGTCTCCTATGCATTCCCTTTGAAATGGTATTTACCTGTGGTGATATATTATTTATGATTTATTAAAGCTTATCTGAGGATTCAGAAAGTAAAGCCAGCCTCAAGATATAGAAATAAGGCAGTGGTGATACACACCTTTAATCCCAGGACTCAGGATTAAGAGGTAGACAGATCTCTGTTAGTTCAAGGCCACACTGACTACACGAAATTGATCTGAGTTCTAAAAGCGCTCACACAAAGGTGATCACACTTGGAATCACATGCCTTTAATCCCAACATTAGGGAGGTATATCAGACAGGACCAGGGTCTCAGAGCTGGCATTCAGTCTGAGAGTTAGTCTCTAGCCACATTGAGGAAAGCATAGCAGTCTAAGTGAAGGAGCAGTGAAGTTGGGAACAGTTTGAGGACTGCCCCTTTGGTCTCAGCTGAGTAGAGGTAAGAGCTAGGGGCTGGCTGCTTTGATTTTCTGATCTTCAGGTTGAAGCTTAAACCCCAATACCAGTCTCTGGGTCATTTATTTATCGTGTCATATTTACCATAGTTCTGTCCCATCATTGTATACATATGTAATTTTTAAATTTTGGTTTTACAAAGGATCACATCTAAAACTTTGCCTTGGGTCTCAGAGGAGGCTTTGAATTTGAAACTCGTGAAACCCTGGACCTGCAAAGTCTTGGAGATAAACTAAATATAGTTTGTGTTTTGGAAGAGGAATATTCAGGGTTCAAGAGTAGAATGCCACTGGAGTTTCCCCCTACCCCCAAGCCCTGCCATCCTGTATCCAGACTACGTTGAAGGGTTGGTCTCCAGATGGTAGAGCTGTTGGGAAGAGTTTGGATGGATTCCTGTTATCGGGTAGGGCCTAGTTGGAGGAAGTAGGTCTCTGAGGTGCGCATTTGAAGAACGTCATGCCCATGACTGCCTCCTTTTTTCTCTGCTTCCTGGTTCAATAAGGTGACTAGCTTTGTTCTGTCACATGCTCCTCGCCTTAGTTTTGTCTGCTCTGAATGAAGGCAGTCAAGGGAGTAAACTCTTCTAAGTATGTAAGTATAGGAACTACAAAAACAGTAATAAAACCTACAAAAGGCATATATGGTTTTTTTAAGTTTTATCTTTATTACATGTATAAGAGTATTTTGTCTGCATGCATGTGTATGTATGTATGTATGTATGTATGTATGTATGTATGTATGTATGTATGTAGAATGTGTCCCACATGCATGTCTGGTACTCACAAAATTCAGAAGAGGGGATTGGATCCCATGGAATTGGAGTTCCAAACAGTTGTAAGCCACTATGTGGGTACTAAGAATGGAATCTAGGTTCTTAACTGCCGAGTCCTCTTATTAGCAACATCTACCAGTAATTTAAAAGTACACCAGTGACAAAATATGCATCTCCTTAGATATTCTGCTGGTTTAAGTTTTAGACAATTGTGCAGTACATTATGAGCTGTAACATTATATACATAAACTTCCAATTAGCCCCCTTTTATTATTTAAACAATATATTCTACACAGAAATAATTGAGTCAGACTCCAACACAATCATACCAAGCTGCACATTTGTTTTGAGTAAGTTCATAATGGTTCAGAATTGTCTGCATTCATTACAGACACTCTAGTCCCCTGTCTCTAATGACTCTGGGGCTATATATTTCCACATTTGAATAGTGAACTGGATACAAATAATGACAATAGACATAATGAAGAGGAAATAGAACTTCAGTTACTTTAATTCTACCATTTCTATGAACATATAAAATCATTTGTGCTTAAAAGTTGAAATTTAAGACAGGGCTGGGGTATAGCTCAGTGGTAGCATTCTTGTTTAGTAGACAAGATGCCTCGGGTTTGACGTGCAGCACTGCAAGTAAGCAAGAAGACAAAATCAAAGGCAGAGCTATATCCGGGGGTCTTCTGTTCTCTCCTCATGTAGACTGCAGATGCATGCTGCCACACCAGCTCTGTGTGGGCTCTGGGGATGTGAGCCCAGGCCTCATGCTTGTATGGAAAGCACTTCACATACTGAGCCATCTTCCTGACACAACAATTTAATGTTTTAAAAAGAACATTAAATTTCACCTCTGGGTTTAGGGGCATAGTTCAGTGATAGAGCACAATCTTGATTGACATGTATAAGCCCTTGGATTTGATCCCAAGCAACACAAAGACAAACACACTGGGGAGTTAAATGGGTTGGACAGTACATTTAAAAAAATGGAAGATTTGGGGTCAGTGGTATGGTACTGTGGATAAAGGTGCTTGCCTACAAGACTAATGACCTGAGTTCAATCCCAAGGACCTACATGGTAGAAAGAGAACACCAATTTCCATGAGTTGTCCTCTGACCTCCATACATGTATCATGGCATTGTACACACACACACACACACACACACACACACACACACACACACACACACAAAATGAATAAAGCTAGAAAATAAAAATGAAGGTCCAATCATCTGCTGCTTATAAGAATTGAATTTCACCAGTAAGCACACATATAAACTGAAAGTGAAGGATGAAAAAAGATACTTCATTACAAATCAAACTAAAGTGATAAGAAATATTACAATTAGATCATATAAAATAGACAAAGGAGGTCATTATATACTGATAAAAGAATCCATTCAGCATTGGATATAGAATATAAACCAACAACAGAGCAAATATGTAGCATGAATAATAAAAACCCAGAGACAGATATTGGGGTTAACCTGAAGATCAGAGAAGCAAAGCGGCCAGTCACTAGAGAGTTCTCACCTTTACCAATGTTCAGACAGAAAGGATGATCCTGTCCTCAGACTGCATTCTCAAACTGCATCTGTCTCCACCAAACCTCAGACTGCACTGAGCTCCTGTCTCCTCCAGCCTTATATTCCTCTCTAGTGCTGGGATTAAAGGTGTATGCCACCACTGCCTGGCCTCTATGCCTCTATGGCTATGGCTAGCTTTGCATTCTGATCTTTAGGCAAGCTTTGTTAGACAATAAGCAAAACATCACCACACAAATATATAAAGCAAATACTACCACATCAAAAGGCAGAAATAGATACACATACAGCAACTGGGACTTCAGTGTTGGAACAATGAACATCTCATTCCAATGAGAAAGTTACAGGGAACCATTGGAGTTAAATGGCTCTCCAAACTAAACAGCTCTAATAAACATGTATAGAACATTCTCCTGCCCAACAGCTTAACTGAGCCTTCTTCACAATGGACTGTATGTTAGGCAATAAAACCAACTCAATAAATGACACAAAATCAAACCATACAGCCTATCTTCTCTGACTAGCCACAAAAAATAAAGACTGCTAACAATAAGAACAGTGAAAACTATACAAAAGCATGAAAATTAAACAAAATGCCTCTGAACAAATAGTGCACCAAGAAAGATAGTTAAAGGACCACAATGGTTTCTGTGGAAAAATGCTCCCCCCCCTTGAAGGCTCATATGTTTTGATACTTGGTTCTCAGCAGGTGGTGCTGTTAAGGAAAGCTATTGAACCTCCAGGAGGTGGAGCCTAGCTGGAGGAAGTGGGGGGTGTGATCCTGGAAACCCACTTGGTAGAAAAGAGAAGAATGGCCTTTGGCATGTATGTTCTCTGTCTCTTACACAATGTTGAGTGAAGTACATGCATGTGTGTGTGAGTACACACACACACACACACACACACACACACACACACACAGAGAGAGAGAGAGAGAGAGAGAGAGAGAGAGAGAGAGAGAGAGAGAGAGAGAGCTCTAAGGTTGTTATTAGCTATTCTTGGTTGTCCACTTGACTCATCTGGGAAGAGGGAACCTAGGCTGAGGAATCGCCTCAATCAAATTGCTCTATAGGCATGTCTGTGGAACGTTTTCCTGATTGCTAATTGATGGAGGAGGGCCTAGCCTATCACCTCTTGGGCAGGTGGTCCTGGCTTATATTATGGAAGCTATTGGAGCACAAACAGGAAGCAAGTCAGTAGGCAAGTTTCCTCCATGATCTCTGCTTCAGTCCCTGTCTCTAGGTTCCTACTTGGGCTCCTGCCCTGGCTTCCCTTGATGACTGACTATAACTTGTAAGATGTAATAATCCAAATCCCTTTAAATTATTTTTGGTCCAGGTTTTTTCACAGCAACAGGGAAGCAAAGTAATACAGTGGAAACTCTTATAACCCCTGCACTTGGGAAGAGCAAAAAGATCAATCAGGAGTTCAAGGCCAGTCTAGGCTACATAGAGTTTGAAATCAGCCTGAGCTATATACAGTAAACTCCTGTCTCAAAAAGCAAATAACAAACAAGTCCCCCCACAAAGAAAGACACTGTGATGATATTATATGCGTGAAAATTAAAACATTGTAATGGACTCCATTATTTTATATGCAAAGTAACATAATTTGTAACAGATCATAAAAAGCACCAGTACTACGGTAACCAAAACAGCATGGTAGTAGCATTTTTTAAAAAGACACATAATACAACAGGATAAAGAACATCAAAACTATGGGGCTGGAGAGAGATGGCACAGATGTTAAAGGCGTGTTCTGCTCTTGCAGAGGACTGGGGTTAGTTCTCAGCATCCATGTGATGTGGCTCACAACCACTTGTGATTCCAGCTCCAGGGGATTCAATGTCCTCTTCTGGCCTCTGAGAGTAGCTGTATTCTTTCTGTTTTTGTTTCTCCCTCTCTCTCCCCCCTCTCTCTCTCCATCTCCCTCTTCTTCTCTCCCTCCCCCTCTCACACACCTACATACTCACGTGCACACATATGCACATGCCTAATTTAAAAATAAAATATTAAAAAGAAAGACATAGCAATCCACACACTTTAAGCCAACTAGTAATTGACAAAAATGCCAAGGACACAATCAAAGAAAAGACAGTCTTCTCAATAAATAGTTCTGGGGAAAGTGGGCATGGGTGCACAGCAGTAGAAAAATGAACCTTTTATCCTATATAAAAGTCAATTCAAAATGGATCAAAGACCTAAGTAAGACCAGACAATGTGAAATTATTTAAAGAAGACAGAAGAAACACACACATGCACATGTGTACGATGATTTGTGTATGTGACACCAAAATCACAGGCATCAGAAATAAAAACAGACAAGTAGGATTATATCAAAGCAATCAGCTTCAGCGCAGCAAAGGAAACCAGTCAGCAGAGTGTGGAAACAACTACAGAAACGCGATAAGCACTGATCCAAAGATGGATTGGTATCCAGAATATGTAAGGAATTAAAAACATCTCCACATCAGAAAAACAAATTGAAAAATGAGCAAGCTAATCAAATAAAGGATCCCCAAAGGATCTATAAATAGCTGATGAGCATATGAAAAGATGATCAATTTCTCTAGTCACCAAAAAATAATTTACAAAGAATTACATAAATTAAGTACCAAGGAAATAAAACTGCCAATCAACAAATGGGCAAATGAATTGATAGTTTCCAAAAAAGGAAAAAGACACACAATGGCCAATAATTAAAAAAAATTCAATATCTCTAGCCTCCAGGAAAATGCAAATTAAAGCTACTTTATGATATGTCTCACCCCAGCCAGAATGGCTAGCATCAAAAATATGACAAGATCTGTGGGTGGTGGCACACTTCTTTAATCACAGCACTTGGGAGGCAGAGGCAATCAGAACCCCAAGTTCTAGGCAAGCAAGGTCTACAATGTGAGTTATAGGACAGCCACAGAGAAACAGAGAAACCCTATCTAGAAAAACAAGCAACAAGCTGTAATGATATATTATTTATGATTTATTAAAGCTTGCCTGAGGATTCGGAAATCGAAGTAAGCCACAAGCCATAGAAGCCAGGCACACAGCTTTAATCCCAGCAGCCAGAAGCTAGGGGGTGGTCGTCCACACTTTTAATCCTGGGAATCGGGATTAAGAGGTAGACAGATGTCTGTGAGTCCAAGGCCACCCTAGATCTTCACAAGATTGATCCAACCCTAAAGAGAAACAGCTCACACAAAGAAGATTTCAGCACATGGGATCACACACCTTTAATCCCAGCATTAGAGAAGGTAGGAGGCATTGATCCTCCAGCCACACTAAAAGCACAGGGCATTCATTCTCCAGCCACGTTGAGAATAGGAACACCCCAGCCCTTTTAGAGGTAAGAGCTTTCTGGTAGTTTGGCTGCTTTGCTTCCCTGATCTTCAGGTTGAACCCCAATATCTGTCTCTGGGTCTTCAATTATGTTACAAAAAATAATAAAAAAATATGGTAACAAATATGGGAGAGGATGTAGATTTGAGAGGTACCTTTATCCAGTACTAGTACAAATACAAACTAATGCAGCCATTATGGAAATTGATTTTAAAATTCCTCAAAAAAATTAAAATGAAACTACTATATGACCCAGCCAAGTCATTCTTAGGCATTTATCCAGAGAACTCCATAACCTACCCTACAGTTGTTTGTACCCCCATATTTATCACTGTTTTACTCACTATATCAAGGAAATGGAATCCAGACCTAGTGGTTCATCAATAAATGTATAATGAAAATCTGGTACATGTATAAAATGGAGCACTATTCAGTTCTAAAGAGAAATGAAATCACAAAATTTTCAGAAAAATGGATAATATACTTAACATATAATATTAAGTGAAGTCAAACAATCAAAGGAACAAAACCTCATGCTTTCCTTCATACATGGCTCCTAGCCTATAATACATACATATATAAACAAATGTACACGTGGATGCAGTGTGGTTTGTAGAAATGAGAACAAGGAAGGGTAAATATTAGGTGATGAGGAAGGACTGAGTGTAGGTTGTGGACACCTGAGTCATGAAAGAGGATATAAATCTAAGTATTTTTCTAGTTTTAACTGTAAAGGATTGTTCATGGTTTGGTAGTGGGTATGAAAGACCCCTGGAAGCTCAGGCCTCCAGGATCTCAGCCCAGGACCTCAGCCACCCCAATCACCAGGCAGAGTCAAAAGCTTGATGCAAACTGCACAAGGCTTTATTATAGTTGTTTAACGAGCTAACCCCATGTTAGCTCCGGCCTTCCATCCATCCCTCCATGGCGGATGGCTAGGAAAGACAGCTTGAAGCATCTGCATAGAGATCTTATAGGGCAGTGTAAGGGGAGTGTCTAGGGGTACGCACAGGCTCAGGATTGGTGTGGCTCCAGGCTTGGAGGGTTTGCCCTGTGTTGATTGGTCAACTGGTTGTTATGGCCGATAGGCCCTCCCAGGGTGGTTGCCATGCTCTTTTCGTCATTGCCAACTGCCATGGTGGGTGGACAAAAGACCCGAGCTAACATGGGGGTCAGCTCGTTAAATTACAATAAAGCCTTATGCAGTTTGCAGCATGCTCTGGAATCTGCCTGGTGATGGGGGTGACTGCGGTCATGGCCTGGGACCCCAGATACCTGAGTTTTCTGGGGGTCTAACACTATTTGTAATAGTTAAGATACAGAATCAACCTAGATGTCCACTGATGGATTTATAGATAAAGATAACAGTACCTATTATATGCATAATGAAATATTCAGCCACAGAAACAAAACTAATTTTGTTGCTTGTGGAAACATGATGAAACAAGTATAATATGTTAAATGAAAGAAGCTTCCCATACACAGCAAAACAAATACTGCATTTCCTGATATGTCAATCTCAGAAGTCAGTAACTTAGAAGCAGAGAGTAGAATAGTGTGCATTTAAAGTTAGGAATGGTAGGGAATATAAAGAGAGGTTGGATTTTGTATATCAATAATCAATAAAATTAGGAATAACATCTTTTGCCTTCCATAACACAATAAAGTAAAATTAAATGTGGTCTACAATAATTTGCTACTAGTAACTAGAAGACTTTGAAATTTGCCAGCACATAGAAATGAACATTTGAGGACGAGGAAATGCTTACTGTTTAGATTTGATCATTACATAATGCGTTCCTGTTTGGGATTACCATAATATAGCCCATAAATATGAATATTGTGAATCATTCAAATATTTTTTAAAAGACAGCTAAGATCTTCTTCAGCTTTAATTAAATAAAAAAACTATCCATAGTAATGACAAAATTTTCTTGGTGTTGGGAAGATGGTTCAGGCAGTGAAGCTCTTTGCTTGCAAGCATCAGGACTTGAATTCAGATCCCTGAAGATGCTGGACATGATAGTGAGTCCTTGGAATCCCAGAATTGGGGAGGCAGAGATAGGAAGAACACTTGGGTTTTCTGGCCACCCAGTCTAGCCTAATTGGTGGGCTTCAAGATGAGGATCAACTTTTCTCAAAGGAGGTGTTCCTGAGGATGACACATGGGGGTGTCCCTGCAGCCTCAACACACAGGTGCACATTCGAGCATGCACACACACATTCACAAAAAGTACACTTATTTTTTCAAGACAAGGTCTCATATGTCGGCCAGGTTGGTCTTGAACTCTCATGTTCAAGTGATCCCTCTACCTCAGCCTCCAGAGTACCTGGGTCTGTAGATGTATATTGCTGTGCTCTAAAAATACACTATAAGTTGTCTTATCTCTCCAAGTAGACTATAAATTCCATAAGAAATTAATGTTTAGAGTCTTAGCTGGGGTTATCCTTGTGGATTCCTGGAAATTTCCCTAGTGCCAGGCTTCTCGATAACCTCATAATGGCTCATTCTATCAAGGCATCTCTTTCCTTGCTCTCCTCTGTCCATTGCCCAACTTGACCATCCTATTCCCTCATGTTCTCCTTCCCCTCCCCTCTTCCCCTCCTCTCTCCCCTTCCAATTCCCCCCCACACACACACACACTCCCAATTTACTCAGGAGATCTTGTCTAGTTCCCCTCCCAGGGGGATCCATGGATGTCTCTCTTAGGGTCCTACTTGTTTCCTAGTTTCTCTGAGGTTGTGGATTGTAGGCTGGTTATCCTTTGCTCTGTGTCTAATATCTATTTATGAGTGAGTACATACCATGTTTGTCTTTCTAGGTTTGGGTTATCTCACTCAGGATTTTTTCTAGTTTCATATATCTGCCTGCATATTTCAAGATGTTATTGTTTTTTACCAGTAAGTAGTTGAGAGGGTTCCTGAAATGGCCTTCCCCTGAATTGTCATCATAGAACCTTCATCCAGTAACTGATGGAAGCAGATGCAGAGATCCACAGCTAAGCACTGGGATGAGCTTCTGGAGTCCAGTCGAAGACAGAGAGGATTGATAATATAAGCAATAGGGAAAAAGCTTATCTGAACTAGTGGGAGCTCACTGACACCAGACTGACAGCTAGGGAACCTGCATAGGACCAAACTAGGCCATCTGAATGTGGGTGTCAGTTGTGTGGCTTGGGCAGTTTATGGAACCACTGGCAGTGCGAGCAGGATTTATCCCTAGTGCATGAACTGGCTTTTTGGAGCCCATTCTCTGTGGAGGGATAACTTGCTCAGCCCAGATACAGGAGGGAGGGCTTTGGTCCTCAATGTGATGTGACAGACTTTGTTGGCTTCCCATGAGAGGCCTCACCCTCTCTGAGAAGTAGATGGGGGTATGGTGGGAGAAAGGTGGGGAGAGCAGGAGGAGGGGAAGGAGGAGGAACTGGGATTGATATGTAAAATAAAAACAGGTTGTTTTTTAAAAAAAGAAAAATTAATGTAATCAAAGGCAGTAAATAGGATACTAAAAATCATATCCTAACTAGACAAGAAACTGAATTTTTCTTTAGAAGGAAAAAAGCAAGCACTAAAATGTATTGATTAAAAATGTATCTGTTTGTAACAGCACCATGCTTAACATAATTACAACAAAGGCACCCCATCTCTGGCATCTCAGGCACCCACATCACGTATTCACAGCCTGTCTTTGACTTCAGCTACATCTCTAACTCATATCCCATTGTCTGTGTCCTTCTCAAACGTGAGAGTGTTCTCAGTCCATCCAGCAACCACAGCCAAGAGTCAGAGAAGTCAGAGGAGGAGTCAGGGACTTCAAGAGACTGAAAGTGTGAAGGAATGAATTCTAACAGTGGTAGTGTGAAAACGTTAGGCAATGTGGTATGAACTAAGGGCCCACTGGAGACTAGTGATCCTAAATAAAGTGAAAAGTAGCAATACAGTTGTGTGCTCCCAGCTACATTTAGTTCTGGTAGTATAATGAGAACAGAATTTAACTAATTTTGCCATAGAGTATGACAAAGCCAGAGAAAAGGAAAGGGGTTCCTGTGGTAGTCAGAAAATTCTTGCCATTGGCTATAGAGTTTAAATTACCTAAGGAAAATGTAGAGTCATCATAAACCAAATGGAAGACAAGTAAGACATCTTTGTACCAGGCTTTTTCTTTTTGGCTACCAACCAGCTCCCAAATCATGACACAGAGACTTATTATTAATTTTGAATTATTGGCCTAGGTTAGGCATGTTTCTGGCTAGCTCTTTTAACTTAAATTAACCTGTTTTTCTTTATCTACCTTTTGCCTCAGGGCTTATTACCTTTCTTCTGTATATCTTATTTTCACTGCTTCTCTGTCTATGTCTGTCTGTTTGTCTGGTCTCTCCCTGGCTTCAAGCCCTGAGTGTGTCCCTTGCTTTCTTCCCCCTTCATCTCTCATTCTTCTCGAGCCAAGATTTCTCCTCCTATTTATTCTCTCTTCCTGCCAGCCCCTCCTGTCCTTTCTCTGCCTAGCAATTGGCCATTAAGCTCTTTATTAGACCAATCAAGTGCCTTAGGCAGATGAGGTGAAACAGATGCAACACATTTTTACATAATTAAAGACACATCCTTAAACAAATGCAGCATGAAAAAGTAACACACCTTTACACAGTTAAAGTAATATTCTACAGCATAAATAAATGTAACACATCCTTGCTCAGTTAAAACAATACCCCACAATGCATCTCAGTAGGACTGAGAGAATTGCTGATGCTTTCAAGTTGGTTTCTGCCCAGTGGTTTAACTTGGATGGTCCACAGTGAAAGATGGAGATGATGGTTAGAGTCAATACTTGAAACTGTGATGGTGAGGAGCTTTAACTACACATAAAACAGGATGTAGGCTGTTAAGATAGAAGTGTCAGAGGTAAGTGGGAAACAGACCCAGAAGCTCTGAGCTGTGTTTGTTTTGTTTTCATTTTCAGACAAAGTCTCAAGTAACCCGCACTACCTTCACACTAACTGTATAGCCAAGGATGACCTCAAACTTCTGATGTTCGACGCTCCTGCCTCCTCTTCTCAAGTCCTGGGATTACAGGAGTATGTCACAATGTCTAATAAGGACAAATATGTCATGACAAGATTATATGTAAAGGTCCCAAGGAATATTTTGGTGATAAAGTAGTACAAGAGAGGGGAAATCTTTCCAAAACAGAGTTCTATGCTACCCCTTGAGTTCTATGGAAGTTTCTTGTTTTGTTTTTTTGAGACAGAGTTTCTCTGTGTAGCTTTGGAGCCTATCCTAGAACTAAATCTGTAGAACAAGCTGTCCTTGAACTCAAAGAGATCTGCCTGCCTCTGCCTCCTTAGATAAGTGCTGCACTTATCTAAGTTATTTTAATATCAATAAAAACTTGGGGATCAAATATCAGGGTAAAAACCCAATTGATCAGAGAAACAACCACTTACCTCCTCTCCTCCCCTAATCCAAAAAGCCTAATAATCTTTCTAAGACTCTCCCTACTATTTCCTGTGTCTCTCTATCTGTATCCTGGGTCCTCCAAAACCTCTATTGTTAATTCCAGTGAGCCATTAGATGACTCCACCTGAGATAAAAGGTAAACTCAATTGGCAGTCTCAGAGTATCAGTGCAAACAGAACAAATATCCCCTAACACCCAAGTGCTGTATTAAAGATGTGCAGCAACATTACCCTGCTGGAAGTTTTAGTGTTTATTAAATACCAAGACAATATGTTTGAAAAAAGACTACACACACACACACACACACACACACACACACACCCCTCTGTGGTCAGATTATTGCAGTCTATTTTTAGTTTCTACCACTGTCCTACAATGATGACTGTTTTCTTGAAAGGGATGCCACAAAAAAAAAAAAAGGTTTGGGGCCAGGCAGTGGTGGCACTCTCCTTTAGTCTCAGCACTTAGGAGGCAGAGGCAGTCAGATGTCTGTGAATTCATGGCCAGACTGGTCTACAGAGCTAGTTCCAGGGCAGTTAAGGCTGTTACTCAGAGAAACTCGGTCTCAAAAGCAAAACAAAACAACAAAACAAACAAATGTGTAACGATAACTCTTCCACCAGCCTCCTGAGTCCTGCCGCCACACTGCCAGGCTAGGGGCCCGAAATAACATATAGAGTCTTACATTAATTACAATGCTGCTGGCCAATGACTAGGATTTCTTATTTGCTAGCTCAGTCTTAATTATGAACCATAACTACTAATCTATATATTTTATAAAGACTTATCTTATTGAGGATGCCAACACTGCGTCCTCTCTTGCCAGGATCACATGATGACTCTGTCTTTACTACATTTCCCAGAATCCTCCTTGATTCCTAGCCCCATCTATCTTGCTTTCCTATTGGCCAACAGTGCTTTATTTATCAACCAACAAGACAAACATAAACACAGAAGGACTTACCCCATCACAAATGAACAAACAAAAGGTTGGATGAGATGATTGTAAGAGATGTATGGACTCCCAGAAACTAAGCTTCTATAGTTTTTTTTGTTTTTTTTACTACAGAGAAGTTTTTAGAAATGTTAAAGTGGGTTGTGCTTGGATAACTGGGAGAGGCAGTGAGCATTATAGACTATCTCCAGGAATCAGAAAGGGGTCTTACAAGGAAGCCACAGACCCAGCTGTGCAACTACCACAGAGAAGACCCTGAAGGCATCAATCAAGTGCAGCTTGCCCTCCCTTTTTCTCTTCTGTTCGAAATCAAACCAGATTTGTGAATGAGGGAGAACAGATAGCAAAGTAGAGGAAAGTCAATTATTGGACTTTCACTAAAAAAGACTTTTACACCTGAATCAGGCCAACCTGGGTGGAAGAGAAGATTAAACTGTATAAGAGTTTGAAGTAGGGTGTTGAGATTTGACTTTCTTAGTTACTTATTTCTCCTAAATAAATGCATCATTTATTTAGAAGAGTTTTGATTTTTTTTATTTCGTTTGTGTATAGGGGTGCAGGTGAACATACATGTTCATGTAGGTGTATTTGGGTATTTGTGAATATGGAGGCAGTCACTGGTACCTTCTTCCATTGTTCTTGTTTGAGAGGTGGTGGGGGAGTCTCTCACACTCACCCTGAGGCTACTGATTCAGCTGGGCTGAATGGTCAATGAGCTCTAGAGAGTCTCCTTCCTAGCCCCTACCAGAGCATTGGGGTCATAAACACAAGCCACAGCACCCAGCTTTTTACATGGGTGCTGGGTGTCCAAACACAGGTCTTCGTGCTTGCTCGGCAAGTACTTCACAGTGTCTACTCCTGACCTCTGAAGGGCTTTTTTCAACTGCTAAGCACAACTATAAAGCTATGGAATCTGCCTGTGATAACAGCTAGGAGTATGGAATAAAAACTGGACAGAATGTCCTTAAATGAACCAGGAGAAAGGATGAAGTTTTTTCTGTAGCACTGTGCTGGGCACAGTTTGTCTTGTAAAGAGGTGACAATTACATGGGTGAAAATAGTAAGCATTACTGGGGGGGGGGGGTTTCTGTGAGAACTGAGTGAAAAAAATAACCCAGGAGCTACAGTGGAAAATTATCTGCTGAGCAGGACCTGTAAAAACATGTATAATTTGGAGATGGAAAGAGAGTGGGAGAGCAGATAAAACGCAAAGGAAAAAAGGTGGTCTACTAATTATTATGTTTTAACTAGAAAACATTTTTCGATATTTATTATGCACGCGCCAGGGGATTACAGGTCCTAAAGTGCACATGTGGAGATCAGAGGACAACCTGTGGGAGTTGGCTCTCTCCTTCTAGGTTCAGGGATCAAACCCAGATCATCAGGCTTAGCTACTATTACAGCCCCCAAGAATACAAATCTCAAGTCAAAGCTGAAGTATTATGCAACAGACTGGAAAAACAGAAGTAAAGTGGGTCAAATGGTAACACATGAAAACTGGGGTATTTATAAACTGGCCATCGAGCCTCCAACTGAAACCCAGAGACTGAGCCACAGAGAACCCCTCCAGGATGCACAGAGACACCACCCTCCAGAAAATTCCAGAGAATGGGAAGGAAATCTGTTAGTTCCTTCTCCCTCCCTCCCTCCCCTCCCCTCCCTCCCTCCCCTCCTCCCTCCCTCCCTCCTTCCCTCCCTCTTTCCCATGCTGTGCTATCCAAGTTTCCTTCTCACAGAATTAATTATTCTTAAATTCCCAGTCATCTGGCCTCTTATTCTTTATCTAATTCTAACTCTGTGGGAGGATTCACGACCCTAAGATTCAGTTGTGAAGCTACTGTTCCCACAGAGTTTACAGAATTGGTCATTGAGGCAGTAGCTGATGCTGAGTGAGTAACTGACATCAGGCTAGGAGGGCTAGTGGAGAATCTGACAGTGATTCTGAGAGTCCAAGCACATTCCCAGATTTTCATCTGTGGTCCAGATGCTCCCATTTGGATGGTCCACAAACATCTCAATCTCATCATGCCTATGAAAGTTTTTAGTCTTATTTAGTATGATATATTATATATTCATAGAAAAATTCATAAAAATTATAGGATGAGGAAAATATCTTCAATATGAAATGATTACAATGAGCTATTCTTGAGCTGGAGTGATGGTTCATCCATTAAAGGCTTACAAGCAAAAGGATAGATGACCCATTCTAGAAGGATAGATTAAAAACTCCTTCAAGTCAATGAAAAGTAAGCATCCCATAAAAAGAAGCAAAATGACATCTATTTCATTAAAAGGAAACCCAAATCCATAATTCCTAAGTGAGAACAGCTCATTTCATTGCTAATTAGAAAAATTCACTTTAAGTCACAGTGATAATTCTACTTGTGAATAAGTTATAGTAGTAAATATAAATAATATTCCACTACAGCAAAAATATATATACATTACCAAAGTTATACATTTTTTCAGAATGATACATTGTTAAGAAACTGGAAAACAATTAAAACTTAAAAGCTGGAGAGATGGCTCAGAGGTTAAGAGCACTGGTTGCTCTTCCAGAGGTCCTGAGTTCAATTCCCAGCAACCACATGGTGGCTCACAACCATCTATAGTGAGATCTGGTGCCCTCTTCCAGCCTGCAGGGATACATGCAGGCAGAATATTGTATAATAAATAAATAAATAAATAAATAAATAAATAAATAAATAAGAAAAAACAATTAAAACTTGAGACTTAATTTGTTCAAACCTTTTTTGGGGAGTGGGGTTTCGAGACAGGTTTCTCTGTGGCTTTGGAGGCTGTCCTGGGACTAGCTCTTGTAGACCAGATAGAGATCTGCCTGCCTCTGCCTCCCCAGTGCTGGAATTAGAGGTGTGTGTCACCACCACCCGGAAATTTGAAACTTAAAATGACAAAAATTGAATTAACAAACAGTTTGTGTTAATATGTTATAAAGCATGAGATGCTTAATATTGGATACAAGTATTGTGACATTTATAGCTACACTAAAGTCGAAAGTTTCCGGCAACAATGACCAGCAGGACTAGGTGCTCATGAGTGCAATAGTGGCATGAATGTTACAGGGCTAACCACGGTTTTCTGATTAAGGCCTGTTCCACAAGAGGAAATGCTTGCCTGGTACTGTAAATCTGGACAAGAACCCTTGGCTGGGAAACTCATTAGTCTCTACCAAATGGACACAGTACCAAACTGCCCTCTAAATCCATCACTCTGTCCATAGGTTATTTCAGCAACCAGTGCTCACAAAAGAAGCTTCTTTGCACAGTGAATGGTTAAAACAGACACTCACAACTGGTCAAAGTGCAGAGAGTAAGTGTCACTGAAGTGCTCAGTTTCAAATGGGACATCTCTTCCCATTTGGGACACACCTCTTCCCAAGACTCGGGGACCTTGGAAGAGGGGGAGGAAAGACCGTATGAGGTTGGGTGAAACCAGAATAACATCATGACAGGGCTGCTGCTCTCATGAACTCACAGCGGTCGTGGGTGCCTACACAGACCAAGCCACTCAACATCCTAGCATGGAGCAGGAAGAAGTTCATTAGCCCCCACCTCTAACTAAGGACAGTTGATTGCTTCTGAGGGAGGAAGAGTTTCCTTGAGGGTGTGACTCCTGGTAAGTCAACCACACTCTAGTGGATGGCTCCATGCCCAGAAGTATATGGGCAGCACAAATAGGAATTAATGTGTCCTAAAAAAAAAAAGGACACAAAATGAGATAAATCTGGGAGGAGCTAGATGGGGAAAGTGGGGGTAAATATGATCAAAATACATTATATGAAATATCAAAGAATTTGTAAATTAATAGTTTGCTTTTTCCAGAAAAAATTTAATTTTAATTATACCTTTTATTTTTGTGAGCAAAGAAATGGGCTTCATTGTGACCTTTTTGCTACATATAAATTGCCAAACATTGCCCCACAACTACCCTTTCCATTCCCCCTTCTGCCCCTTTTGTTGGTGCCCTTTCTTTCTCTGACACTGTCCCATTTGGCTATTATGATGCATACATCCCAATTCCTCCTCTTCTTCCTCTTCCCTTCTCTTTGGATCTTCTTCTTTCTCACAGTCCCCTTTCTACTTCGTGTTTTATACACATATACAAAACCAAGGTTCTGAATTCAAGAGAAAACACATGATCTTTGTCTTTCTGAATCTGCTTATTTCATTTAATGTACTGATCAGTTTAATGGTGTGGAACTGTCCCACACTGTTCCATACATTTTCCTACAGACTTCATAACCCCATTCTTTTTTAGTATCTGAATAAATTCCATTGTGCATATTTTCCACATTTCCTTCAAACATCCATCTGAAGGATGGCGGACTCTATATTTTGGCTATTGTGAAGAGCATAGCAATAAACACAAAGACACATGTATCTCTCTAGCGTGCTGACTTAGAATCCTTTGTGTATATGCCCAGAACTGTTGTCACTGAATCACATTTATGGATGTTTTATTTTTAGATTTTTGAGGAACCTCTCTACTGATTTCTATGGTGGCTGCACTAGTTTACACTCCTACCAGCAGCATATGAGGGTTCCTCTTTCCTCACGCCCTGGCAAGTATTTGCTGTCCTTTATTTTCTTGATGATAGCCATTCTAACTGGAGTGAAATGAAATTTCAAGGCAGTTTTAATTTGTATTTCCCTTGACAGCTAAGTATGTGAATGCTTTTGCAAATATTTATTGGCTATTTGAATTTCTTCCTTTGAGGGCTGACTATTCAATTTAATTAGTCAATTCACTGATTGGATGCTTTGCATTACTGGT
The DNA here is from genome assembly GCF_003668045.3 of Cricetulus griseus. Classification (NCBI taxonomy): domain Eukaryota; kingdom Metazoa; phylum Chordata; class Mammalia; order Rodentia; family Cricetidae; genus Cricetulus; species Cricetulus griseus. The sequence goes on from NC_048595.1 coordinate 40,215,144, forward strand.
ATTTAATTTTTGGAGTTCTTTGCAGATATTACTCCCCTGTCACATGTATGCTTGGCAAATGTCTTCCACTCTGCAAGCTATTTCTTCATTTCTACTGATTCATTTCTTTGCTGGGCAGAAGCCTTTTAATTTCACTCAGTTTTGTTTACCAATTCTTGGGGTCATTTGTGGTGGTGATATTTTGTTTATGATCTAAGAAATAAAGTTTGCTCGAAGATTGGAGAGCAAAGTTAACCACACTAGTTAGCCATAGAGGCCAGGCAGTGGTGGTACACACCTTGAATACCAGCATTCGGGAGACAGAGGCAAATGGATCTCTGTGAGTTCCTGGCCACCTGGGCTACATGAAATTGATCCAGCCTAAAAGAGAAACAGAGCTCACACAAAGGTGATCCCAGTACTTGGAATGGCATACCTTTAATCCTGGTACTAAGGAGGTAGAGAAGGGAAGGGGTATGGCTGGGCAGAGAAAGGAGTATGAGGCAGGAGGAAATAGGAGCTCATGGCAGTCTGAGGATTTGTAGAGATGGACGTAGTCTAGACAGTCTGAGGACAGGATCACCCCTTTGGTCTGAGCATTGGCAGAGGTGAAAACTTTCCAGTAGCTGACTGCTTTACTTCTCTGATCTTTTAGCTTTCTCCCTCTGATAGCTGACTCTTGAGTTTTTATTATTAAGACCAATTAGAATTTGTGCTACAGTCACTTCCTGTGTTACTGAAATTCTTTTTTCAGTAAGTCCTTACCTGTGTCTGTATTATGAAGTGTTTTACCTATGCTTTCCTCTAGCAGTTTCAGGTCTAATTTAAGGCCTTTGATATATTTGAATTAAAATGTAGGGGTGGAGATCACATCCCTGATAAGGCACAGATGTGGAGGTCAGTTCTCACTTCCCATCTTTTTGAAGCAGAGTCTCCCTTATTGCTGCTGCTGTGTGGCATACCCCTGTAGCACGAATAATAAAAACCCAGAGACAGATATTGGGGTTCAAGCTGAAGATTAGAAAAGCAAATCGGCCAACCATGAGAGAGTTCTCACCTCTACCAATGCTCAGACCAAAAGGGTGATCCTGTCCTCAGACTGCATCCAGACTGCACTGTCCTCAGACTGCCTAGACTGCAATGAGTTCCTGTCTCCTCCTGCCTTATATTCCTCTTGCCTAGCTATATCACTCCTGTTTTCACTTCCAAGCTGGAATTAAAGGCATGAGCTCTGTTTCTCTTTTAGATTGATTCACTCTTATGTAGCCCAGGGTGGCCTTGAACTCATAGAGATCCGTCTCCCTTTGTCTCCAAGTGCTGGGATTAAAGTTGTGTGCCACCACTGCCTGGCCTCTGTGGTTGACTAATGTGGTTAGCTTTGCACTCTGATCTTCAGGCAAGCTTTATTTGTTAGATCATAAACAAAATATCACCACCTATCCTAGGCTAGCTGGCCCTTAAGCTTCTCCCGTCTGCTTTCCCTCCTGATTCAGAAGTGCTGGGATTACAGATGTGTGTACCATGGCCTCCTGCTTTCTACGAGGGTTTCTGGTATTGTGCTGAACTCAGTTAAACAGGCCTGTGTGACAAGTGCTTTTATTCTCTGAGTCATCTCCCCAAACCTTAAATAGGATGTGTGTGTGTGTGTGTGTGTGTGTGTGTGTGTGTGTGTGTGTGTGTGTGTGTGTGTGTGTGTTGTGGAATGTTATTTTAACTTTGTAAAGATGTGTTACATTTGTTTATCCTGCATTTGTTTGATGGAAGGATGTGTGTTTAATTATGTAAAGATGTGTTACATTTGTTTCACCTTGCCAGCCTAAGGCACCCAATTACTCTAATAAAGAGATGAACAGCCAATAGCTAGGCAGAGAAAGGATAGGTGGGGCTGGTGGGCAGAGAGAATAAGTAGGAGGAGAAATCTGGAGAAAGGAGAGAATGAGGGAGATGGAGACATGCCCAGGGTCAGAAACCAGGCAGCCACCAGCCAACCAGACACTGGAGGAAGTAGGAAAGTAAGACATACAGAAAGAAAGGTAAAAAGACCTGAGGCAAAAGGTAGATAAAGAGGTTAATGTAAGTTAAAGACAGCTAGCCAGAAATTAGTCTAAGGGGAGCATTCATAACTAATAAGTCTGTGCCATGATTTGGAAGCTAATTGATGACCCCCAAAAGAAATTGTGTATGAAAGTGGGTGGAGTCATGTGGGCTTATTTCTGGAATCTCTATTCTATTCTGTTGGTCCACATGTCTGTTTTTTGTGATTACCAGGCTGTTTTTGCTACTGTGCTGTGTGGTGCAGTTTCAGAGGGGTAAATTGATGCTTCAGCATTACTCTTTTGTTTACCATAGTTGGGATTCCTCGGAGCCTTTTGTGCTTCTATATACATTTTAGGGTTTTGTTTTTGTTTTCTTATTATGTGAAGTATGTCAGTAGAATTTCCATAAGGGTTGTGTTATGTCTGTGAACTACTTAGACATTTCCACACAATTAATTCTGTGACTCCATGAGCATGGGAGGCCTATATAAATTCTAACATCTGCCTCAATTTCTTTTTCCTTTTTTTTAAAATTTAAAATGTTTTATTAATTTTACATACCAACCACAATTTCCCCTCCTTTCCTCTTACTTCCTGCATCTCCCCTCACCTCCCATATACTCCCCAGAAAAGGTAAGGCATCTCATGAGGAGTCAACCAAGCTTGGCACATCTAGTTGAGGCAGGACCAAGCCCCTCCCTCCTGGGTCAAGGCTGAGCAAGGTATCCCACCATAGGAAATGGGCTCCAAAAAGCCAGCTCTTGCACCAGAGATAGATCTTGGTCCCATTGTCAGGGGCCCCACAAACAGACCAAGTCACACAACTGTCACCCACATGCAGAGGACCTAGTTTGATCCCAAGCAGACTGCCCAGCTGTCAGTCCAGAGTCTGTGAGATCCCATGAGCTCAGGTCAGATGTCTCTGTCGGTTTCAGTCATTATCTTGACTCCCCTTGCTCAAGTAATCTATCCTTCAATTTCTTTTTTCATTGTAGAGATTTTCTACCTCTTTGGTTCTTTATTCTATTGTGCATGGGATTTTTTCCCCCTGATTTATTTCTTGGGAAGTTTGTTACTGGCATGATATACAAAAGCTACTGGCCAGGCAGTGGTGATGCTTCCATGCCTTTAATCACAGCACTCAGGAGGTGTGGGCAGGCCAATCTCTGTCAGTTCGAGGTCAGCTTGGTCTACAGAGCTAGTTCCAGGAAACCCAGGGCTACACAAAGAAACCCTGTCTCAGAAAAAAAAAAAAAAGCTACTCATTTTAAAATGTTGATTTTGTATTCTACTTTGATGAAAGTATTTATAGGATTTAAGAATTTTCTAGTGGAGTCATTAAGGTATTCTAAATATTGGATCATGTCTCCAGCAAATAGGAAACATTTGACTTCTTCCTTTCCTACTCTATCCACTTTCTTTCTCTTGTCTTACTGCTCTAACTACGTTCAATTACTATATTGAATAAGAGCAGAGAATTGAGGCACACTTATCTTTTTCCTGGCTTTAAAGAAAATTCTTTGACTTTTCGCCCATTTGGAATAATGTTGGCAACAGATTTATTGTGCATTAGCCTTCATTGTGTTGAAATGCATTCCTCCTATTTCTACTTTCTTTAGGGCTTTTATCATCCCTCAAAAATACCTACAAGGACACTCTCACTAACCAGGAGACCTCCTACTAGGCCCCACCTCCTACAGTTTATACCACTTTCCAAAGGCACCAAGCCAGAGAATAAATCTTAACACATGCCTATGGAGAAATTTAAGATACAAACTGTAGTATTTCTCCTTCCTCCCCTATAAACTGGTGTCATCTCACAATGCAAAATGCATTTAGCTCATTTCTAAATTATTCTAGAGTTGTTAAACAAATACAAGAAGTTACAGCCTTCAATCTTCTCCAAGACTCAAACTTAGCTGTGAGCCTTTGTGAAAATAAAAGGGAAAGTTAGGTACTTCTAAGACACAGTAATAGCACAGGCTAAATATTCCTATTTCAGAAGGAAGGAATAATGAAACAATGAGGGATGGGACTAACGCAAGACTACAACTCAACAGGGCAAGATGAAATAAAACTCCATGACCTGGGCACACTGTGGTGGATGTAGACTCCCAAGAGCTTAGATAGGCCAGGCTTTATGATCTTGCTGTTTGCAGCACCCATGGTGTCTCTCATGGGTGTTATGGCATGCCACTTTAGTTTCTATGTGTTCAAGGACAACTAGAAAACAAAAACATATAAAGGAAAATGGATTTATTTATAGTTTGGCCAAACCAGAGACAGAAAGAATCCAAACTCTCTCCATCATACCTGAGGGAGTCTCACAGTCTAAAGAAAACCAGCAGGCAAAGGCCAGAAGACAGTTAGATTAAGGTGTGAAGCAGTTCACCGTCCTTTCCTGGGTAAAGGAGATTTGGACCCAGCTTTTCTCCATTGTCTCTCCTCAGCAGGCTGCCTCCAGCCTCAGCATGGAGGTTCTGTTATGTAATCCATAAATTATGCCACCAAGAAGGTTTTTTTGTTTAAGTCCAGGTCTGAGGAAAAAAGATTTTCTTTCTCAAATAGTCCCCCATTTTTGTCAAAGTGAAAATAACCTCCAACAGGAGGTGGTAGTGGTGGTGGTGGTGGTGTGTGTGTGTGTGTGTGTGTGTGTGTGTGTGTGTTTGTATATATAATATAATCATATTATATCCACAAAAATGAAAAAAGAATATTTTGAAAAACATACATTTCAAGCTTTGTTTAATTTATTAAAAAATTAATGAAAGATTATTTTCCCCTGTACAATTAATTTATTAGTTCAGTTATATCATGTAGATATTTTTCTGTTCTGGATTTTTTTTTACTGCAAAGTGTTCATATATTCATTCAATAAATAAATGCTAACTATGGATAGTAAAAAGAAAGAATAAAGAAAAGAATTTCCTTTTTTTAATAGGATGGTGGGTGGAACATCCCCACCTCTTCTCAGCCTGGCTCAGTTCTTTGTGTTTAGGGCCATCTCGATAAATGTAGATGAAAGCCCTTTGTGTCTTTCTCATTCCTTTTCTTTTCCTTTCTCCTCTTTTCTTTTCTTTTCTTTTTTGAGGTCTGATTCTAGTTCAAATTCCTAAAGACTGATTAAACATATTAATTTTCCAATGGGGGGGGAGGAAGTTGGTAGTCACATACATACATCTCTCTTTAGAATTTAGAATAGCTACTTGGAGACCCCAGCATTCCCTCAGCACCATTCTCCATTACAACCCCATTCACCTACCCGAGAGCCACGCTGGAGCCTGGACATTTAGCAGGAAGAACTTTGGAGAGAACCATAGCAGCCTTACTTACCAATGGCCACAATAGCTAAAGGATAAACAAGTCTCTAGAGCATTGTTCAATTTGTTAGCCACATGCTATATTATAGCTTTAGTGTGAAGTGTTCCCCCACAGGTTCCTGTATTTAAACACTTGTTCTTCTGCTGGTGAGGTCATTTTGAGAAGTTTTGAACTGGAGCCTCACTAAAGGAAGTGGTCCCTACGCAGTGGCCACTGATTATAGCCTGGCCCTGGTTCTTTCCCAAGCTTTCCACCCTGACCTATGATGTGACATAACCAGCCATCCCACACTCCCATTGTCATAGTCATGCACAGGCTGAAGTTTCTGCCCTGCCTGGTCCTGCAGCCATTCGGTCCCAAATAAACAGACAGAGGCTTATATTAACTATAAACTGTTTGGCCTACTGCTTAGGCTTATTACTATACTTCCTGCCTGACTACTGGCCAATCAGCATTTTACTAAACCAATGCAAGTGACAAATCTTTACAGCGACCAAGAGCATTATCCCATATCAGTCATGAACCACTTCTGTGGTCAAGCCATCTCCGCCACCGTGGACCGTGTCCTCTGAACTGTGATCTAAAATCAGCCCTTCCTCCCTAAGTTCTATTTGTCACAGCTAGGATAAAACTTACACAGAAAATTTGGAAGCAGAAGTGGTGTCTTTCTCTCAGGGTACCACCCTGCCATCCCGTACAACAAACACCCCTTTGCTAGCACTAACATCTTTAACAATTACAACTATTTCCTCCCCACCTGTGCTGTCTGCAGCTCCAAGGGTTCATCTCTCTTTCCAAAGGCACTAAATTGTGCCTTTGCTTCACTCTTCCACTCTTTTTCTGCCAACTCTCACTATAAAGTAAGCTAAATTCAGCAAGTGATAACAATACCGCAGCCTGAATGTCATGCTGTTTCACTACTTGAAAATTCAGCCTAACTCAAGATTTTCAGGGCAGATTGTTTACTGGAATTAAGACAATGTTGTCTAACCCAATTCTAGGTAAAAGTCCTTACCCACTGCCCCCCACCCCCCAAATACTTAAGAGCACACACACAGTCCTCCTCGAGTTTCTATCAGCATTCTGTTGCATTCCTACCCAAGTGGCCATTAGCTCTGTTTGCATGCTGTAGGTATCTCTTCCGCATTTCCCCCCACAAACCAATTTCAAAAGCCTGTAAACCACACAGTCAGGTTTATCACAACAACAGCCCCACTGATTGATACCAACTTCTTGGGTTTGATCTTCCTGTTTTGGTCATCACTGTGACAATAACTGACAAAGCCATTTAAAAGGTAAAAGGAATTATCTTAGCTCATGTTTTGAAAAATATAGTCAGTCTATCAAGGCGAAGAAAGGCCTAATGATGGGGGCAGCTTGAGGTGACAGCAGTGTCAGTGGAAGTTGATTGGTTAGATCACATCCAAGCTCAGGAAAAAGACAGCTGGCCTGGAAGTGGGCCTAGGCTGTAACCCTCTATGCCTACTTCCCAGCAAGCTCCTTCCTCCAGTTAGCCAACGTCTCCCAAAGGTTTCAAAACCTTCCAAAACAGCACCATCAGCTAAAGACTAGCTGTTCAAATGCCCAAGCCTGTGGCTGCTTCCTCTGGTCAGTTCAAAGTGAGACATACAATAGGAAAGAATCACACACTGCTTATATGTCTAAAATGTATCTCTTTTTGTAAACTCAAAAGATCCAAGTTGACTCCCTGGAAGAGCTCTCCCTGTTGCCAATGCCTTTTAGAAGGCCCCTCCCACTGATCACTCTCTCCACAGCTGCTCTTGCCCCCTAGAGGCCTCTTCTACATCCCCTCTTTTCACCCCAATAAACCTCCCACAGGAGTTCTGTTGTATGGTGTAACTTTCCTTCCTTCCACTGCTAAACAACAACACACAAAATTTCCCAATCATAATAACAAGAAAATAAAATATAATACTTTTACATTGATTACATAATGAAGTAGTACCAAATTGGCTAGACCTGGTTAAAAAAAAAAAAAGAAAGAAACATTGTTTTAATTAATTTTATTTTTGTGCTTTTACCTTTTAATGTGAGCACTATAAAAACTAACATTTACAGATACAACTTGCCTTGTGTAGCTAATGTGAGAGACAAAGTTACATTTAAAATTTCAATTACTGTGCCTAACAGATCCATGAAAGACAAATGCCTCTAGCCTATAATCCCCTTGCCCAAGGACAGATATATATTTCCTGAAATTCTGGAGGCTATTTTTTAATAGAAGATAACAATCCACAAGTTTTCACTCCCCTAAACAAGTTTCTTTGACCCAACCACACCCATGTGCTTGATCACATGTAGGCGGGAGGTACATGGCAGGAAATATATCAGGATATATGCTTGCCCCTGATTGGACCTAACGGGAAATACAGAGGCTTTGTGGGGATTGCCTTTTTAAGACTCTGCAAGATGTGACTCGTGGCCATTTCCTGGGACCTGGCCATAGTCTATCAACCTGGCCAGTATTTAATTAAAGCTTGCTTCAAGTATGGCTTTAAACAGTGATAGTGGTCTTATTCTTGACCAGTGGGATTAACACTCTCAGACAATACTCCAAAGCAGAGGTTCTCAAACCTGGTTGGTTTGGCTAGTTCAGACTCTCTGTGGCAATATCTGGAGAGAGTTTGCTCAACAGGAAAGGAAAGAGGACACTGCTACTGGGAAGAGGCTAAGGGTGCTAATTAAGGCCCTGCATTGCAAAGGACATCTTGTCACAGAAGGAATAGCTGCCCCAGAGTGTCAAAGTGCTGAGGTTGAGAAATTTGGCTGTGAAGTGATCTTTATGAGAGCAATACCAAGAAGATGTGCAACTAAAAATCCTCAGCGGGTCAAGAAGAGAGGGAGGAAAAATAAACAGAGATTAGCAGAGACAAATACAAAAACATCACCTAGGTAGCAGATTAACTCCGAGTGTGTCAGTACTGATATTAGATAAATATTGTCCAAATGGCTGCAAAACAAGAAGTAATTGGATGCTGTTTTCAGGACACATGTAGAAATGAGAAAGGAGAAAGCTGAAAATAAACCCCAACCCAAAGAAAGCTATCAGGGCTGTGTTAATGTGGGAAAATGAGACTTTAAAACAAAAGGTATTAATAGATACAGAGCGACAGTTTATGATGATTAAAGTGTTGATCCAGAAGGAGCACACTGCCAGGCAGTGGTAGCGCACACCTTTTGTCCCAGCACTTGGTTGGCAGAGGCAGGCAGATGTCTGTGAGTTCGAGACCAACCTGATCTACAAGAGCTAGTTCCAGGACAGCCTCCAAAGCCACAGAGAAACCCTGTCTTGAAAAACAAAAACAAAAACAAAAACAACAAATGTCATTAAAAAAAAAAAAAAACAAGAAACAGAAGGGGCATACAAGAACCCTAAATTTGTATGCATTCAATAGCATAGTTCCAAAATATACACTGGGTAAAGAGATTATATTCACAATTAAAGCCCTTTCCCCAAAGAAATCTCCAGGCCTGTCATGCCTTGCTAGAAAGCCATTCCAAACATTGAGGGAGGGAAAATTATATCAAAACAACTTCTTTCAGACTATAGTAAAATAATGAGCACTTCCCAACTCAGTTTTGGTAGGTAGTAGACATTATAACTGTAATCCTAATGGTTGCAAAAGATAGTACATGAAAATAATATTACTGGTCATTTTACTCCCATGCATCTTGAAGCTGAAATTCTAAATAAAGTGTCAACAAATTAAACAATGTGACATTAAAAAATTATAATACATAATGGTCCACTTAGATTTATTCCAGGAAGCAAAGTGGATTCAACATTTGAGAAATCAACTGATTAGCCAAATTGACTAAGTAAGAAGAAAATCATATTTGTTTTCTTCTTATATTGGTGTTTTTCTTCATACTAATCATCAATACTGACAGAAAAAACATTACGATAAAGTTCAATAGTCACCTAAGACAAAAACTCACCAATGAGGAGAGTGGTAGGGAAGGAGAAACTTAATCTGAAATTTGTCAGCTGTGTTTGCACACACTTGCAATCCCAGTACTTCAGGAGCTGAAGGAAGAGGACTGCCTGAGTTCAAGGCAAGCTTGGGCTATGTAGTGAGTTCCAGGCCAGCCTGAGTCACACAGTGAAACTATGTCTCAAGAAAACTAAAGAAGTATGAGATGGTTCAGCAGGTAAAGGCGACTGCCACCAAGCCTGATAACCTGAGTTTGGTCTTGGGGACTCAGGCCTGCAGCTAAGTTATAGGGGTAACACATTCCTCCTGCATCTACAGGCATATTATGTCTGTAATTCGATACTCAACATTATGATAAGATAAAGTTTTTTAAGGTATGAAAGTAGGAAAGGACATAGAATATCATTTACAGATAATGATTCATACATTGAAAATCTAAAGAATAAATTAGCAAGGCAGATACAGACAGGGTTAAAACACAAAAATTAATTGTATTTCTGTAAATCATAGAAAAATGAAATTTATAAAACAGTAGCATTGACAATGACATTTTAAAAGTCATTTTCTAGGAACAAATCTAATAAAAAGTGAAACAGATCTCAACGTGGAAAACTACAAACTGTCACTGAGAAAAATTAAAGACCTTAATTGAAATGTTCCTGGAAGGTCATTAGCTCTTACTCTATCTCAGAGTGAAAGGCAATCCTGGCTCTACCAACCCTTAGACTGTAACCTCTCCTCAGCATGGCTGGAGAAGTCTGAGACTTCAATGTCTTCCTGAAGGGCACTCGAGCCAGTTAAAGATGGCACCAAGTTGAAGTCAGGAGGCTGAGTCCAGAGATGTTTACAAAAAAGTATTATTGGTTGCAAAGATGAAACCAGATGAGGTCACTGCATGAAAGGTTCAGTGTTCAATAGATAAAGCATAGGGCGCCTAGGTGCATGATAGGCTGACCTTTAAAACCATTGTCTGGCTGTTTTCCCACTCTGTAGATTTTTGCTTTAAAAGATGCTTGCTGTGGGGCAATAAACAAGTTCCTGCTTGACTAGACTCCCCACTGTGTCCGATAGTCTCTGGGATACTATGAGGCTGGGCACCAGGCAAGCAGCGCACTTACCCTTCCTTGGACCCAGCTCAGTCTTCCATGGTTGGGCTAAGACCCTGCATCTTCTTATCCTCATTATGGCTGGATAATGAATGCTTGATCCTGACTATTGAAGACCCTGCTCCTATTTTTTATACCCCTCTAGTGCTGGGATTAAAGGCAGGTGATCCCAGGTGCTGAGATCATCTTTGTGTGAGCTGTTTCTCTTTAGAACCTGATCAATCCTGTGTAGATCTGGGTGGCCTTGAACTCATGGAGATCCATTTACCTTTTAATTCTGAGTCCTAGGATTAAAGTTGTGTACCACCATCTCCTAGCTTCTGGCTCCTGGGATTAAAGGTGTGTATCACCACTGCCTGATCTCTATAGCTGGAGGCTGGCTTTGCTTTCTGAATCCTCAAGCAAGCTCTAATAAATCATAAATAATACATCACCACACCACCTTGTTTTGGCAAGTTCAGCAGTCACTTTCCTGTGAGTCCTGCATGTCCAGTTCATACAGCATATAGTCAAGCAGTCCAGGCAAGAGCAGTTTCTTGCCCAAATGGCTAACCTTGTCACAATGAAAGGAAATCCTATGGAGTTTCTTCGATGCCCATCATCCTTTTATGAAGTGTACCGGTGCTGCCAGGAGCAGATACGTCTCACTGTCATGAAAAACCTTAGGTTAAGAAAACATTTTAGCATAGTGGTGGTGGTGCACACCTTTAGTCCCAGCACTCAGGAGGCAGAGGCAGGTGGATCTCTGTGAGATAGAGGCCAGCCTGGTCTACAAAGCTACACAGAGAAACCCTGTCTCAAAAAAAACAAAAAAGAAAACATTTTTTTTTTTTTTGAGATGCAGCATCAAGTTTACTGTGGCAAAGTCAGACAGGACATTGACTGGCTCATCATCCAGCCCCACCCTTAGAAGTATGTAAGGGGGAAGTGTCCCTCAAGTCCTTAGAATTCCTTGCCAGTCACATTTCTGATCCCCACCAGCCAACACAGCAGCTTACATTTAGTCCCTCAGTTGCTCCTCTCTTCTGATCTTTGTTTTCCTATCATCTTGGTTTCTTTCTTTCTTTTTTTTTTTTTAAGAAAACATTTTAAATGCCATATTTTGTAGGTCTTTGAAGTGATTGAAAACCATTTATCTAAAATTTTTATCTGTATGATCTAGAAAACAAGCCTAACATATCTACAAATTTGACTATAATCAATGACTAACTACTGCCCTATGTTTCTTGAGTATCCTAAATAGTTTATAATAATAGCTTTTAAAAACTAGAATTTTACCTTACACTTTTAAATAAACTGCATAGGCACATTACCTTAAACAAGAGTATAATCATATATACTGTGTTATTATAAGAATTACCTTAAATTTGTATCAATATACAAAAAAATGAGATTAATAGTTTGTTTTTTTAGTTTATAGTAGATTCAATAATCTACCTTATTACTTAAAGTAAACTCAATAATCTACCCTTTTATCTTATCATTCCTATATTCCTATATTCCCCTAAATATAACAAACATCCATGACCCACCAATTAAACAAAAACCACCCACATCCACCAACTTTTGGGAATGTGGGCATCATTTTCTCCATACTGCTTCCTGATGAATGTGGGCAAAGGTATTTTTAGGGTCCCTGAGAAAATTTGAAAGACCAGCAGTAACCTTTGTAATAGATATCACCTGTTAAGTGTCAGGAACAAATCCACAGCCTCTTGTTTCCTGTGGAAACAAAAGCAAAACCTCTTCTACAAAACAATGCATCTTTTAAGTTCCATTTTACAAATACATTTTTTTACTTTAATTTTAAAGTTAAGGCATTCTTAAGATATCTAGACTGGTTTGTTTCATCAGTCCTTCTCTCGATACCATGTCTCTTAGTAGCTGTTGTTTGTTACGATAATTCTTCCCACCAACCTGGTCCCAGTGCCTAGTCAGCCCCAAATAACACACAGAAACTCTAATAGTTATAATGCTGTTGGCCAAAATCTAGGGCTTCTTATCGGCTATCTCTGTCTTAGGTATTAGACCCATAACTACTAATACATGTATTTCTACAAGGTCTTATCTTACTGAGAACGCCAGACTCATGCATCCTCTCCTCCCGGGATCACATGGTGACTTTTTCTTATACTACACTTCCCAGAATCCTCCTTGTCTCCTAGTCCCTCCTAGCTTGCTTCCCTATTGGCCAACAGTGTTTTACTCATCAACCAAGTAAGAGAAACATATGCACAGAAGAGATTTCCCCAAAATCTCCTCTTTCCTGTCTAAATAAAAAGAAAGGTTTTAACTTTAACATAGTCAAATTATATATAACAAAACAGTTATCAAGTTATAGTTATACTATTTAGTCCATTAACATTTAGCAAGATTTAAAGAAAACATTCTATCATTTATCCTATCTTTGTGAGTCTAAAGTCTTATATGCAACTTATCTTCTATCATACTGTTTCTGTCTTTGCTGCACCTTTTGGAAGCTGCTCGTCTGCACTTCCTACCTACCCTAGTATTATCCTCCTCCTCCTCAGGTCTTTGATGAGGTTGAAGATTAGACTGTCACAATTATTGTTCTCTCTTCCTAGATAGAAATATTAGGTACAAGACTTAAACTCTCCAGCTTATGACAACTCTATAGGAATCCCTTTTATGCCTTTACCCAAGGACTGGATATATAGTTCTTGCCTTTTGCTGTAGTTGCTTCACTGGCGATAGGTCTTAAGTGTGTTTGTTCTTACTTTTCCTTTTCCTAGAGCATACTTGATATTTGCTATCTTTATATATAGTCTTGTATCAAGCCTAAATCTTTTTCTTTAGACTAAAAGGGGAGTTGTAGTGAGATATCCACCCCACCCACACCTGCAGCACTGACCGCACCCATTTGGATGTGGTTACAGGCAAGGATGTGACAGGGAGTGAGTTTAGGTCTGGGGTCAGGGCAGGTGGCTCTCTCTTTGCATCTGGTTGGGTCACAGGGAGCAGCCTGTGTGGATCCTGAGAGCAGGAACCTGCAGCAGTCATCTGCTTCTTATATAAGTGACTTCTCCCCAAATAAATTATATTTAACCTATATTTGAGCCTAGTCCTGTGTATCATTCTCCATCTCTCCACAGTTGTTTGCTTATCAGTGTTACGATAAATCTTTCCACCACCTGCTTGAGTTCTGCCTGTCACGTGGGTGGCCAAAATAATACACAGAGACTTATATTAGGTACAAATGATGCTTGGCCAATGACTAGGATTTCTCATCTGCTAGCAAAGTCTTAATTATCATAAGTCTATATATTTTATAAGACTTATCTTATTGGACACCAGTGGCAAGCATCCTGACTTCCCAGGCTCACATGGGGACTCTGAAGGAAGAGAGAAGGGGCCCACTTCCTTCTTGCTCATGTTTATATGTGAGTCTCCCTGCTATGTCACTTCCTGCCTGGATCATCACTTCTTTACTACATTTCCCAGAATCCTCCTTGACTCCTAGTCCCACCTAACTTGCTGCCTCATTGGCTAAACAGTACTTTATTTATCATCCAATAAGACAAACACATACACAGAAGCACTTCCCCCATCATATCAGCCTTCAAAAAATTCAAAATCAATACAATAGCGTACAGAATCCAGACTCCCTGTGTACTTCCCATCTCTACATGACTTATTCTTTTTTTATTATTTTACTTCTCTCTTTAAAGACCTTATTAATTTTAAACTATTTCTTTCCATAACTGTCCATACTCCTTTTCTTTCTTAAGCCTATGCATATTGTAAGCCACACTGGAATCTGTTTAGAGGTTTTTTTCCCATCTGGACCTCTTTTACTGCATACCTTTTAGCCTTTTTTTGACCATGTGAGCAAACTCTAGACTGTTAAGCTACACCTGGATCTCTTGCATGTCTCTCTGGGCTGGCTCTGCCTGCTTCTCAGGAAGGAAAACAAGCCTGGAGCTTATAGCCCAGTCAGAGGTTAGTGAGTGAGAACTGTATTAAACCTACCAACCTATGGAAGCTGGTGCCTGCATTTCCCAAAGTGGTTTTTACTTAGCTTGCTGTTCCTAGTTTCTATTTAGTGCTATGTGTGAACAGCAGCACCTCTTAAAGGAGCCATGTGCCTTTTTCTTACTTTTTTTTATTCCCCCCCCAACCCCCAGCTTTCTTAGATCCTACATGGAAATTTGGGTCCTCGTTGGTATGCCAAAATGTAGTTGTTTGTTTTTTACTCTTTCTCTTTGGACTCTTTGCTCTTTGGGGGCCCATCATCCAGCTCCCAAATAAATCACACACAGAGGCTATTCTTTCTTATAAGTGCCTGGCCTTAGCTTGACTTATTCATGCCAGCTTCTTTTAACTTAAGTTATCCCATCTACCTTTTGCCTCTAGGCTTTTTCTTACTTCTGTATATCTTACTTTCACTCTCACTCCATGGCTGGTTGGGTGGCTGGGTGGCTGGCCCCTGATGTCCTCCTCTCCTTATTCTATCTTGCTCCCTTCTTCTCTCATTTCTCCTTCTATTTATAATCTCTGCCTGCCAGCCCCACCTATACTTGCTCCTGCCTTGCTATTGGCCATTTCAGCTCTTTATTAGACCATCAGGAGTTTTAGACAGGCGAAGAATCACAGCTTCACAAGTTAAACAAATGCAGCATAAACAAAAGCAACACATCTTTACATCATTAAACAAATATTCCAGAAAATAAACAAATGTAATATACCTTAAAATAATATTCTACAATAATGTATCTTGTCTGAGGAGTAAGATTAAAATAGATTGGGTTTTATTTTAGTTTTTAGCTTTTCAAGACAGGGTTTCTTTTGTTTGTTTTTTTTGGGGTTTTTTGTTGTTGTTGTTTTTCGAGACTGGGTTTCTCTGTGTAGCTTTTGGAGCCTGTCCTGGCACTCACTCTGTAGACCAGGCTGGCTTTGAACTCACATAGATCTGCCTGCCTCTGCTTCCTAAGTGCTGGGACTAAATGCATGCGCTACCATGCCCAGCTTAGATTAGGTTTTTAAAAAGTTAGTGTAAATTAGAAATTATGTAATTTCTTGTTTTCTCATAATAAGAGCCCTAGGGTGTTCTAAATATGTACATGTTATTATTGTAACATGTATACAGTTAATACAAACTGTAAATGGAGTTCTTAATTGGTCTAAGTAATAAAAACCCAGAGTAAGATATAGAGGAAAATGCTGAGAGATCCGAGAGAAGGAGAAAACAACTGCCACACCTTACCTCCTATCGTCTCAGCAGACAAGAGAGCGAGTTCCTATTTCTCCCTGCTTATATCCTGTTTCCACCCAGCTACCTCACTTCCTGTCTGTCTGTACAGACCTCCAGACCTCTATGGTTAGCTAGTGGCAAGCTCCATTCTCTAACCTTCAGACAGGCTTCATTTGTACAAGCAAGATGTCACCACAGCAAACTATTGAGTACATTTTTTTAATTTAAAATTTTTATTTCAAATGGATTTATTTTTCCTCTTATCTTGCCATGGATAAGCCAGTTTTTATAATTCTCAATAGGATGAACTTGAGATATGGTTGAAAGTGCTTATTGCTTTGCAGAGGACCCAGGTTTGGTTCCCAACACCAACATGGTGACTCATAACTACCTGTAACTCCAGTTCCAGAGGCTCTGAGGTCCTCTTCTGGCTTGCTTGGGCAAACACATAGTGGACATACACACATGCAGGCAAAACATACACATAAGATAAAAATAAATTTTTTGAACATAAATATATATGTGTGTATATATAGTTTTCAACAAGAGTGACTTCCACCCTGCCAGAATCAGTACTACAATGTATATTTAATTAAAGCATATCATATTCTTCAAAAAATTTTATTAAAGTATATTTATTCACCAAATATGATATATTTTAGAATTATGAAATACAGTATAAAAAGGAAGTTTCTCAGTATTTTAAAATTCTTGGCATGTTACTCTTTAAGATCCAAGGGCAATAAATCAGTGTTCCCAGGAACTCACAGAAATTTCAAAATTGTTATGATTTTAAACATCTAATACTATTCATACTCTGTTATTCTTAAAGTGACAACTAAAGCCATCTTTTAAAATTTCTGTGATTCTTTTATAAAGCAAAAGTTTCCATTGTAGTATTCGATGGCACCCAGTCCAAGTACAGGGTGACAAGGTGATGTACACTTCCTTTGTGGATTCAGAAACAGGTTTTAAATTTTGAGTAACAATGAGTCAGTTCAAGATACTGATGATTAAAATTAATAATATATCATTTAATTTCCACATAGCATATTCATTATGTAGTCCTCTTTTAGTAGTTGAACGGGGCCTGAAACCATCTATTCAGAAAACCTCAAGTGATAGAACCAATACAGTCCCAGATGAGTGGCCAATTATCCTTCTTTGGTCTATGTTTAATTTGTGGTGAGGTTGAGGATTATCAGTTAAAACAAAGGAACTAACTCCAGTTTGTTTAGAATTCTCAGTGTGTATGGTGTTTAAAACTAAGATTGGTACAAAGAAATCTGTTTTAACAGATGACCATGTGCATATGGAAAACAAATCCAGGCATTAAGTGATGAGCTTGTTAAATCTTGGTCTGTTTGTCAGCACAATTCACCCAGGAAGACTATTCATAGAAGACTGAATAGATTTGTATGAGCAAATCTCTACGGAAAACAAATGTTCACAGAGGAAAAAAAAATCAATATTACAAAAAATGCCAATTGGCTACCCTATTACAATACCAGTCAAAATCCTAGAAGGTTTGCAGGGGTTATGGAAATTGACAGGCTGATTCTAACATTTATATGCAAATGCAGAAGTCCCAAGACAGTTAAGATCATTATGAAAAATAAGACTTCAAGGTTTTCCATAAAGTTTTTATATATCTCATATCAATATATCAATATTGATGATATACATTTTTTTTTCCTTAAGTTCAGAAAGCAATTGATATATTGTGGTTTAGGTGTAGTGGAGATATAGGCCACCAAGGATACTGAACAGAGTTGCAAAACAGGTCCCCCTATCTGTAGTCACCAAATTTACAACATAGTTAATAGCTTCAATTGAGTAGCATGAATTCTTTTAAATTGCTAGACTAACTGAATCTCTGTGGGAGAGAGGATGAAACTTCATCCCCAACTCAGATATCTATAATAGTTGAGATGAAAAAGAATAAAGAAAGTGTTATATACATATACACAACAAAGTTTAATTCAGCTATAAAGAATAATGAAATTATGTTTATTTGCAAGAAAAATGGAGCCAGAGATCATCATAGTAAGCAAAATATGTCAGCTTCAGATTCTAAATATGAAACACAACATGCAACATTTGTCTTCCAGAGTAGGGGCGATCCTAGAGCCTTCATCCAGTAGCTGATGGAAGCAGAAACAGACACCCACAGTTAAACACTGAACTGAACTCCTGGAATCCAGTTGCAGAGAGGGAGGAGTGATGAGCAAAGGGGTTAAGACCAGGCTAGTGAAACCAACAGAAACAGCTGACCTGAGCAAGGGGGAGCTCATGGTCCCCAGACTGATAGCTGGGAAACCAGCATAGGACCGACTCAGACCCTCTGAATGTGGGTGTTAGTGAAGAGGCCTCAGCAATTTATAGGGCCTCTGGTATTAGACCAGTATTTATCCCTAGTATACAAATGGACTTTGGTAGCCCAATCAACATAGAAGGATACTCTCTCAGCCTAGATACATGGGGTAGGGCCTAGACCTGGCTCCAAATGATGTGACAGACTCTGAAGATCCCCCTGTGGAAGGCCTCACCCTCCCTGGGAAGCAGAAAGGGGATAAGATAGGGGGCTTGTGGGAAGTAGGGGAGAAGGGGAGGGAGAAGGAACTGGGATTGACATGTAAAACAAGCTTGTTTCTAATTTAAATATAAAAAGGGGGAAAAAGTTCAGTTATCACAGTTCAAACTTTGAAAACAGCCATTTTCATCTAATCATTATAAAATATTTCTCTGAGATGTCGCAATAGGATTTATAAAATTAATTACTATTTACTTAAACAATGGGTGTTTGATTGATGATCTATGCAGCTAAATTTCAGCTTTTGTTACTGTAATGCAACATATGTTTGTTTTAAATCAAGAGATGTTTTCAGGATCATTCCAAATCTATCGGAATCTGTAAGTGCTAGGATTTTGCATTAATTTTTAAAGTAAAATTGAAACCAGCAAAGGAAGAATGGACAATGTTTTAAAGACATGACCACCACAGTTTGCATTTTGTTTTAAACTCCCCCCACCAAAGAAATTAGACTCAAAGGCTTCCAGTTGGTATCTCAGAAATCAGATCACATCCTAAAACCCATAGTAGTGGATGAGAGCTGGCTGATGGCTAAGAGGTCTGGCTGCTCTTGCATAGGACCTGGGTTTGGTTTCCAGCTCCCACGTGGTGGTTCATCACCACATGTAATTTTCCAGGGGATCTGACCCCACTGCTGAGCTCCAAGGGGACCAAACATGCACGTGGGGGCACATATATGCATGCAAAATGCTCGTGTGCATAAAATAAAATATTCAAAAATTAAAAACTTACAGTAGCTGCTTATTCTGATGTAATTTACATTTGAGTTCCCCTCGTTTATTACATTCCTTTTGGTTTTACTGGTGATCTAATGTACTTTTTTAAACCAGATGATTTTTAGAATATGTAATCAAATCTGGTACAGTTTAGTCTAAGTAGCATATGATGTTTTTAATAGGAGAAACTCATTTTGTTGAAATTTAAAATATTCACCTACTTTTATTAGGATTCAAATGATAAATTTGTTCTTGCGTATATGAAACCAAATTTGGAAGAAAATGAACTGCAGTAAACTTTAACAGAAATCCAAGTTGAGAATTTAGAAATTCGTCATGTTAATGACAGAAGGAATAAGCATTTCTCCTAAGAAGCCACCTGTAACACATTAAGTATAAATCATGGTGGTTTCTCAAGTGTTGTTTGGGGACTTTTATGTTGCAATTCCAGATGCACAAGTTGGTTAAGCAAGGGCATTGCTGCATTAGGGAAAGCTAGAAAGTGGTGAAAGATGAGCCTTAAAATAGGAGAGAAATACTTTGGAATTTAAACTTGATGCAGAGTAAATGTGGAGGACAATAGCCCAATACAGTATAAGTAAAAATTTCATGTGACAGTATGCCCATAGCCCTGATCTTCAATTCACTGATATTATTATTCATTTCTAAATTGTGGCAAGACTTAGCTTAAAAATAAGAAAACTACAAATTAGAAAAAAATGTGTTTTAACATCCAAGAGTATTTTATAACCTAAAGAATCTAGTCCTAAAAAGTTTCTTAAAAATTTTAAAGGCCTTATTAATTTATTCCTTTAAAATATTTATTTATGTGAGTATGTACCTGGTTACCTCAAAGGCCAGAAGAGGGCATTAGATCCACCATTGGAGTTACAGATTGTTTTAAGCCATCGTGGGATCTGGGAATCAAACCTGAGTCCTCAGAAGAGCAGCCAATGCTCTCAGCTGTGGAACTATCTCTCCAATCCTAATAGCTTCATTATTTTTAAGAATACTTGTATGGTGCTTACAATATGCCAGTCATGGTTCTAAAAACTTTGTAAGTATTAAGTCATCAAATTCTTGTAATACTCTCATAGGTAAGCACTATTATCCTCATTTGACAAATGAGGAAACACATCATAGGCTAAGTCAAGTCTCCATGTGGAATGAAATAGTTTGCCGAGGTCACAGAACTATTACATGATAGAGCCAGGCCTGAACCCCACTGCTTCAGGGTCTGTGATCTTGCCCACTCTGCTCTTTTCCAGAGCCCAATATTAAGACTTCAGACACAGGCGGTGGTGGTGCATGCCTTTAATGCCAGCACTCGGGAGGCAGAGGCAGGTGGATCTCTGTGAGTTCTAGGCCAGCTAGGTCTACAGAGTGAGTTCTGGGACAGCAAGGGCTACACAGAGAAACCCTGTCTGGGGTGTGGGGGGAGGGAGTGAAAATACTTCAGAAAGTTATCTATTATCAGAATACATTTGAAACTTTTTAATTGAGTGAAATTTCAAAGTATCTAAGGGCTCAGATGGTTGACTACATGCTTAACACTCCTGGAACCAGGGAATGCATATGAATTTCATTTCAGAAACTATTTTTTTTTCTGGAAGTTGTTCCTTCAAGCTTTAAAAGTATTTCTGTCCTATCTTACATCACCACACAAAATTGTCCTTAAATTTTTCTTACACAGCTGGCCTTCTAACCTAAAGAAGGCCCTTATTGTCTAATTCCTGTCCCCCTCACTCCAAGCCAATATTCTATTTATTTCAAAATTTCTTTATGAACATGAAGGAATCTCCTGAATCTTTAGCCTTTCCTTTTCTGGTTGTGCTCCAGTTTGTACTATTTCTTAAAGTATAGCTAACCTAACGGAAGTCTACGTTCAAGGAGTATGGGGGAGCTGTGTTCTTGAGACAGGGCTTCTCTGTAAAACAGCCCTGGCCGTCTTGGAACTCATTTTGTAGACCACACTGGCCTCAGACTCACAAAGATCTGCCTCAGCCTCCCAAATACTGGGTTTAAAGTCATAGGCCACCATTGCTCAACTTCAAGGAGTATTCTTTAATCTCTCTCTCTTCTTTTTGCATTTTGAAACAATGTTGATTTTCTTTTTTTTTCCTTTTTCCTTTTTTATTTGAATTAGAAACAAGATTGATTTACATGACAATCCCAGTTTTCTTGTCCCTCTTTTCTTCCCCTACCACCCCCCCACTAAAACCCTACCTATCACATATCCTTTCTTCTATTCTTCCCCTGACTCAACCTTTCTGCTCCCTCATGACCTCTGCATCCTTCCTCTTCTTCCCTTCTCATTCTCGTAGCTCCCTCCCCCTCTTCCCATGCTCTCAATTTGGTTAGGGGATGGTGACCCTTTCCCCTTCTCCAGGGGACAATGTTTGTCTCCTTTAGGGTCTTCCTTGTTTACTAGTTTCTCTGGCACTGTGGATTGTAGGCTGTTAATCCTTTACTCTATGTCTAAAATCCACATATGAGTGATTACATATCATGTTTCACTTTTTTTGCGATTGGCTTACCTTGCTCAGAGTGGTTTCTTCTAGTTCCATCCATTTTCCTGCAAATTTCAAGATTCCATTGTTTTTTTCCTCTGAGTAGTACTCCATTGTGTAAATGTACCACATTTTCTCTATCCATTCCTCAGTAGAGGGGCATCTAGGCTGCTTCCCATTTCTGGCTATTACAAATAGTGCTGCTATGAACATCAATGAACAGATGTCCTTGTTGTATGAATGTGCTTTCTTTTGGGTATATGCCTAGGAGTGGAATTGCTGGATCTTGTGTGTGTGTGTGTGTGTGTTGATAATTTATTATCCATAATTATATTTCCTAAGAATTTGCCTGTTTTTTTCAACTTTTTTTGTTTGAATTAGAAACAGGATTGTTTTACATGACAATCCCAGTTCCCTTCTCCCACCCGTCCTCCCCTACCCCCCCCCCAACTAAAACCTTATCTGTCACATATCTTTTCTGGAATTGCTGGATCTTGTGGTAGACTGATTCCCATTTTCTTGAGGAGTAGCCATACTGATTTCCAAAGTGGCTGTACAAGTTTGCACTCCCACCAGCAGTGGAGGAGTGTTCCCCTTTCTCTACATCCTCTCCAGAATGAACTGTCAATGGTGTTTTTGATTTTAGCCATTCTAACAGGAGTAAGATGGTATCTCAGAGTTGTTTTGATTTGCATTTCCCTGATGGCTGAGGATGTTGAATACTTTCTTATGTGTCTTTCAGCCATTTTAGATTCCTCTATTGAGAATTGTCTATTTAGTTCTGTACCCCACTTTTTAATTGGATTATTTGGTGTTTTGGAGACTAGCTTCCTGAGTTCTTTGTATATTTTGGAGATCAGCCCTCTGTCAGATGTTAACCTCTCTTTTTAATTGAGGCTATCATACATACATACATATGGGGTGTGTTTTGACACACTCCACCTCCAGCTCTCTCTCTAATCGCCTACTTTCTCCTCCCTGCTTCATGTGCTCTTGCTCCCTTTTAAACCTACCATATTATGGGGGACCAAAATCTTTCCGCTATGGAATATTTTGAGATCCAGCCTTTGGTTTCACTAAACAGGAACACCAGAAAGCTCCGGCCCACTATTGTATTGTTAATGCCAGTAGGGCTACTATTGTTTACCATGGCCTCAGGGTAATATGCCTCTTATTTGCTTCTCTGTGGACCTAAGCATCTGAATAGGCCCTCACCTAGGCAGGGAGGGCAGAGGTATGTGAGGTATGTTGTGAGGACAGAAGGTTAGGAGTTAGGGGTGAGCAACCAGAGGAGAGAGAACAAAGAGAGATGGTTCCCTCCTGGTGTTGGCAGGATGGTTAAGAAACATCAGAAAGATGGCTAATAAAGAAATGACTCTAGTTCTACAACATGGAACTGAGAGCTCTCTGAAGATGACAAGATACCTGTGTTTGGTCTTTATCGCTGTTGGGTTGCTAGGAGCTTCCAGGTCCACACACCCCCACTCGTTCCGAACCTCATGGACTAAGGCTGAAACATGCTGGGTCACGACACCATATCCACTTAGTGCTAACTCTATGTGTGTGTGCGTAGGACCACAATAGAGTATATTGTACTTTTATTGCTAAATACTTTAAATGTGGATGAATCTTTTAGATAACAAAAACTTGCAGACTCACACCAAGTTAATCATAAAATGAAGTTTCCAGTATTTTTCTATATCATATGCCATAGCTAATGACTGTAATTTACTGATGGAATTGATTTTTGGACATGAATTCAAAGTTATTTAACCTTATAAAACTGCATCTTATCAGAAATCAGCGCACCATCATTCCAGTGTGTTGATAGCTTTTACATTTTTTATTCTCTGATTTGAGCAAATGGACTATCCTTTCTATTTGACTCTGTATAATGGATTGGGACAATCAGCATTTATCTAAAAAGTCATTTAAACAGTCAACATGACAAAAACAGAGCTTTTCTGCTAGCTTTTAAAAGTTTATTAAGTGCACTTTTAACAATAGCTTCCCAAGAACCCAGCTAAAGGTTTGAAATGAACACAGGCTGCATGCAAATGTGAGTGACAATAATTGAAAGGGCAGAGTCCACAACCTGAAAATAAGTCTAAGTCAGTAAAGACATCAAAATGCAAACAAGAATCTAGAAAGATTATAGTGACAAAGATAATGAGTGGGTGAAGAGAGAAGGTTAGGGACAATGGGAAAGACATCCATGCCAGTGTTCTTGAAGACAAAAATACTTACTGCAGAGCCTAAAAGATTCAATGATGCACATGAAAATTGTAACACTTATTTCAGGGCCTCAAAGGAATTCAGACATCACTGAAAACATTACAGTCATTTGAAATAACATGAGGTGGGTCCAGAAGGCATTTTGACATCCTGTTATGGCTTGGATCATGTCTCCCTGTAGCCTCATGTTTGAACACCTGGTACCCAGCTGGTGGTGCTATTGTGGTAGGTTGTTGGGCTTGCTTGGTAAAGATAAGTCACTGGGAGTGAGTTTTAAAGGTCAGAGGTTGGCCCTGCTTCAGTTTCTTTTTCTGCTTTCTGATCCTCCAAAATTGATCAGCTTCTAGACAGACCCCAGCCACCATGATGGACTCTGTACCCAGAAACTTTGAGCCAAAATAAATCTTTCATCCTTTAAGCTGTCTGTTTCAGGCACTTTATACCAGCAATAAGACAAACAACCAAATCTCCAGAGCAAGCTGTGTATGAAGAGTAGCTAAATTGGTGAGCTCTCGGTTTGATTGAGAGACTCTGCCTCAAAGTATAAGATGGAGAGTGATGGAGAACGATTCTTTGTATCAATTTGGGCCTACCCACACACACACACACACACACAGGAATACATGTACACCCACACACATACAAACACATACAGAAAAAGACATTCACAAAACACAGGCATGCTCACACAAACAGGAAAAGAAAAAAAAATCAAGTGAACTATAAATGTCTCAAAAGCCAATTTCATTTGAGAAAATACATGTAAAAATTCTAGATATTAGATCATCAAATCCAATGATATACTTTATAAAATGCAACCAAACTTAAAGAAACTTTCATTGAAATTGTTCACATTAATGGGTTATGATACATTATGATACTGTATATTAGGAGATGTTGGAAAATTAAAAAAAAATATTTCTCTGTCTTTCTGCCTTGCTTGCGCTATTGAGGACCAAACCCAGGGCTTCATGTATGTCAGACAAATGCTCTACCACTAAGATTCCCCTCAACTACTGTGTGACCTAAAGCAAAGATACTGTGATGACCTTCATAGGAAATGTCTCCATGTATCACTTCAGACTTTGACTGGTCATCATTCTAAGAACCTCAATGGCCTTCTGGATATTTTCTAAGTACCTCATTCCCTGTATTAAATCTTTTAATGTTTAGCATTCCAACCAGGGAAGCAGGTCAGGCTCTTGCTCAGCCACGATTAGAGAAGCTGCCTTCTGCAGCTGGTGGGAACAAATGCAGAAACCCACCAGACATTATGCAGATAGTGAGAGACCTTGAACACTCATCTCGAAACAGGACGTCTCCATCAAATCCCCCCCACCTCCCAGGGCTCAAGGAGGAGGCAAAAGGAGTGTAAAAGCCAGAGGGGATGGAGGACACCAAGAAAACAAAGCCCTCAAAATCAGTAGGATCAATACACACATGAATTCACAGAGACTGGGGCAGCATGCACAGGGCCTGCATGGGTCTACACCAAGTCCTTTGTGTATATGTTATGGCTTCCAGTTTAGTGATTTATGGAATTCCTGAGTGTGAACAAGTGGATCTTTGTTTCCTGTGCCTTCCCATGGCCTATTTTCCTTCTAGTTGTTTGTTTTGTTTAGATCTGATGTGTTAGTTTTGTTCTATCTTATTACATTTTATGTTTTTTATTATTTTATATTATTTATTATATTATTTTCTTATTATCCCTTAAAAGCCTGTTTTCTAATGAGAGACATAAAGAGAGTAGAACCATATGAAAGGGGAGGTGGGGAGGAACTGGAAGGAGTAGAGGGTGGAAACCATAATTAGGATATATTATCTGAAAAATAAATGTTTTCAATAAAAGGGAAAAAAATCACCAAACAAAAAATCTCTTTGTGTTTACAAAGTGGAGTGTCTTCTGTGTGTTATGTATAAACCTGACTGATGGAGTCTTCAGTATTAGAAAGAGATGATGCTATAATAAAAATACTCAAATATTGAGTACTGTCTTAGTAGTATGGCAGTGTATGGAAGGATACAACTCCATGAGAGAAAGCTGATGGCCATCACACATGGAAAAATACTTCAGAAAACTGTTGCCTCTAAAATCTTGGGACTGAATTTATGTACTGATAGAATGAGGAGATCAACATGAAGGGGGTTAAAATATTCCAGTGAGTAATGTATATCGATAGTTACTTGGTGTTTGTATCAAGTTACTGAAAGAATGTGATGAGTGCCAGCAAAAACTGGCCAATTGTCAAGCAAAGATAAAAGAGAATTCCACCTGCAGAGAAGAGTCTCTGTCTATAGATCACAATCTAAACTCATAGAGGAGTTAAAAAAAAAAATCAAAACCTGTGTGTTCCTCCAAGCAAGACAATTAACTCTCCAAGCTTTTCTCTAACCTCTCTGCCAGTAAGATTTCTCCACCAAAAAAAAAAAAAAAAAAAAAAAAAGGCAGCTAATCCAAGGATTAGTTAGGGTTGATGCCTTCCATCCAAGTCACTTATTAACATAAATGGACTCTGGGCTGGGGCTGTGAATGAGTAGAGTACTTGCTTAACCTGTGCAAAGCCTTGAGTTTGATCCCCAGCACAGGACAAAAAGTAAGTAAAATAAAATAAAATAAAAAGAACCTAAATTACTTGCCATCCTGCAAGAAAGGGATGTCTTACACACAGATTATCAGACAATGCACTCTTCAGAAAGCAACACACAGCCATCTGGAAACAAATGTTTAAAAGTATTTTACAAAATCATGTTACCAAAACCCCTCTAAGCCTGAATTGCAGAAACCTGCCACTCTGGGTGTCTGTGAGCACACACATCATCAATGGCATCATCTGAGATGCTGAACTTTTTTGATGTAGACATTAATATTTTTAATCAAAGGTGTGAGAAACTTGACCATTAATTTAAAAATATTTTTCTGCCTTCTCTCCTCACTTTCTAGGACCACAATTATGAAATAATTTTTGGCCCATATCTAGTTGTCCCTTGGTATCCATAGGAAGTTCTAGGACCCCCATGGAGATCAAATTCACAGTTGGTCAAGTCTCTTATTTAATACGGCAAAGTATTGGGAGATATCCTGTGCACTTCCTCTCATACATTTTAAATCACTTCCAGGTTACTTGCAGCATCTAATACAATGCAAATACTTTGTAAATAAATGATCATGAAACCATTGTTCAGAGATTAAATGAAAAACACTGCCAGGAAAATCCAGTTCAGGTGGCACTAGTCCGCAATACATAGGAGATTGGCTGAGTAAATTATGGTTCTCACACACACACAGGAAGCCACAATAAAGCCACAATAAAGAATGAAGATGACACATATGAAATAGAAGGGTTTCTAGAATATAAAATGGAAGTTGTAAGAAAAGTAAGGGTGGTGACTTTGTGTATGAAAGTAAAAATGAGAGAATATGTGGATATGACTATGTTTTAAAGGAGAACATAAGGACTGGAGAGATGGTTCAGTGGTTAATATCATGTGGTGATGCTCAAGGGGCCCTGAGAACTGATATAGAAATGAATACTTTGTATTGGTATGGATTTTGGTTTCTTGATACAAATTTAAGCTCAATTCTGATATATATACATATATATGATATATATATCCTTTTGTTTAGATATTGTGTTTATACAGCCCATTTAAAATGTAATGTATAATTGAATACAGATTATAGATAGTCACCTATAATATTGAAAACTTATAGTTATGTTACTTAGGTTTTCTAGATATACAGAGATATATTTGAGATAGATAGATATTCTTCAAACCCTTCAAAGACCTACAGAATATGGCATTTAAGATGGTTTAGAGTTTTTCATGACAGTGAGACACAAGTGCTCCTGGCAACATCAATTACGTCACAAAGGAGGATGGGCTTCGAAGAAACTGAATATGGAGTTGTTTTCAATATGGCAAGACTAGTCATTTGGGCAAGAAACTGCTCTTGCCTGGACTGTCTGACTGTATGCTGTATAAACTGGGCATGCAGGACCCACAGGAAAGTGACTGCTGGACTTGCAAAACAAGATGGGACAGTCCTTCAGGGTTCCTGCTTCATGGGAGAGTTGCCATTTGGACCACAAAGGAGTAACAGGTCCAGGCATTCTCTGGTAAGCCGAGGTCACATGGAAATACATAGATTTACAGAAATGGGTTAATAATTAAGACAGAGCTAGCCAATAAGTAGCCCTAAACATCAGCCAGCAGTTCAGTAATTAATAAAAGTCTGTGTGTTCATTTGGGGCTAAGAAGGGTGGTGGGACCTGGCAGGACAAAGAAAACCACTGCAACAGGGAACAACACCCAGAACCCACCACAGTATCTCACAATCACCTCTAAGAACAGCTTCAGAGGAGTCCCTCATGCTGTCCTCCACTGGCATCTGCATTTACATGCACAGATACACACACGCCACAGTCAGATACACACACGA
Source organism: Cricetulus griseus (assembly GCF_003668045.3). Lineage (NCBI taxonomy): Eukaryota > Metazoa > Chordata > Mammalia > Rodentia > Cricetidae > Cricetulus > Cricetulus griseus. Next base: position 40,243,249 of record NC_048595.1, read on the forward strand.
ATGCACACACATGCACAAGAACACAAACACAATGGAGAACCCACACACAGTCAGACATGCATGCACATGCACATGCACATGCAAGTTCACACGCACACACACACACACACACCACAATTTAAAATAATAAAAATAATTTTTTGAGACAGGGTTTCTCTGTGTAGCTTTGGATAACTTGCTCTGTAGACTAGGCTGGCCTCAAACTCACATAGATCCACCTGCCTCTGCCTCCCAAGTGCTGGGATTAATGGTGTGTGGCACCACCACCCAGCTAAAAATAAATCTTAAAGGAAAACAGGAGCTGTTGCTTGCACAGCTCCAGGCCCAGACCTGACTGGAATGTGAGGGAATGAAGAAATGGCAGACACACAGAACACCTGGGATCACGTGGATTGGGCTCTGTGATGGAGAAACTGCAGCACCCTGGAAGCACAGCGTATTTATTACACAGAGTTGAACAGAAGGCAGGGTTCTTTAAAGCTGAGTTGAGTGCAATGTGGAGCCAGATCTGGATTGATAACAAAGATTTTATTAAGAGATAGTACTCGGCCAGGCATTGGTGGCACACATCTTTAATCCTAGCACTCAAGAGGCAGAGGCAGGTGGATCTCTGTGAGTTCGAGGCCAGTCTGGTCTCCAGAGCAAGTGCCAGGATAGGCTCCAAAGCTACACAGAGAAACCCTGTCTCAAAAAAACAAAAAAAAAAAAGAAAAGAAAAAGAAAAAAGAAAGGAAAGGGAGGGAGGGAGGGAGAGGAGAGAGAGAGAGAGAGAGAGAGAGAGAGAGAGAGAGAGAGAAGAAATAGTACTCACGCAAATCTGCTTAGCCAGGCAGCAGGGAGCTCGAGAAGGGACCCGGGTGCACGCCCCTAACTACTTGATCCTTTCCTATGTCACTCTGACCATGCCAAAGCTGGCGTGGTCAGTGGTACCTCTAATCAAGGTTTCTCTCTACAGTTCTTGGATACAGCTGAACAAGGAATTCGGGATTATTACATACAGATAAACAAGTGTTAGGTCCCAGCCCCCACAGGGTCTCTGTGAGTTGCTTGTCAACCAATAACCACAGGTGCATCCTGTGTTCTAGTCCTGGCTGACAGCCCTGGCCTCGCCCCACTACACCTGGGAAAACACGAGCTCTTCTTCCACGAGCTCTTACACTTGGGGTTTTTCCTCTGTGCTGTAAGTGTATATAAGGCTGCTCTCTCCCTGGAAAATAGCAGATGAATAAAGATGGAAAGACACACATAGCACAAGTGGCCAGATGTCTCTGCTTTTAACTAAATCTCCAGGCTTTCACCCAATACTCAGACTTAGTTGAGGCATGAATGCCACGAGGTCCCACCGAGATCGGAAAAAAAAGGGGACCCTGAGAGATCGCCCTTGGAAGGCTGGCCAGCAAGGTTTATGGGGTGGATTGGTGCCTCAATTCCTAAAAGAGTTGGATTGGAAATAGAGAAGCACTGTCTCAAAAAGAAAACTGCAGTTAATGGAATTGTTATGAAAAGAAAAAACTAATAAAAAATAGAAAATGAAAAGTAAAAAGAAAATAAAAAGTAAAAAAATACAGTTTTAAAAAAGGAAAATGGAACCGGGCGTTGGTGGTGCATGCCTTTAATCCCAGCACTCGGGAGGCAGAGGCAGGCAGATCTCTGTGAGTTCGAGACCAGCCTGGTCTACAAGAGCTAGTTCCAGGACAGCCTCCAAAGCCACAGAGAAACCCTGTCTCAAAAAACAAAAAACAAACAAACAAAAAAAGCAACAAAAAAAAGGAAAATGGAAAGTAAAGTTTTAAAGAGAAAATGAAAAGCAAAAAAAATAATAATAAAAAATAAAACACAGAGTCCAGATACTGTATGCTATTGCGCTGTCTTTGAGTTGTTCAATTGCTAAGAGCAAAAACTGTTAACAGATATTTGATTATAAATGCTGCTAAATTAATCCGACTCATATATTTTAAAAATGCTTTGACTTTTAAATTTAAATATAAGGGCAGGTTACTTGGGAAAAGAATTTCTGCTTTTGTTTCCACAGAAAATGAAAAGCTGTGGGTTCCTTTCAGACTAACATGGTTTGATGAAGCAAAACACCCCCCCCACCCCAAGCAATGGCCAGGTGATCCAACATTGAAGACACCTGGAACGATGCAGTCACAGACCACTCCAGTAAGGATTTCTGGGTTTTCTTAGGATCCCCATGGTATTTCAGCGTCCCCAATTAGCATGAAGTAGTTTGGAAAGAATGTGGACGCCCACATTCCCAAATATTGTTTATGAATGTATATTTTCATTTAAATGGGTTTATTATAAATGGTAATGTCCAGGAATATTAGCTAGATGATAGAGAGAAGTGAATTAACCTTGAGAGGAAAAATGTATGTACTTAAAGACATGAGACAGATTAGTCAGATGGTTGTATATTTACTTGGGTATATTTTAATAGCCAGGAGAGCTGAAGTCAAGAAGAAAGCAAGTACAGAAAATTTTAGAGTTTAAAAGTTTGAAAGGATCCTTCCCTTTCGAAGAAGCTATCGCCACAGCTATATCAGAGCTGCCCCGGGGCTAGGGGAAATGAAGGTGCAACTGAGCAGGGCAGCAGGAAATATCTGCTGCCCCTGAACTGGTTAGCAATGTAATAGAGACAGACCAGAGACCTACTGAGGAGCGGCTAAATGGAAAAGAATACACGGGGCATTGTGATTGGGAGGAGTATGAAGAGAGCGTTACTAAGCATTAGGATGGAGAGTCTTCACCTCCTTCTTTTTAAAGTGGGAATACAGAGAGGCAAAAACCCAGTGGTAAAGTTGGGCAGGAGCGAAGAGGCTTGAAAGATTTAGTGGAATCTCTCTCACGGGTGATAGGAAATTTGCAGGTTTCCTCAGATCAGAGAAATGTGCCTTTGTCTGTGAAAGCAACAAGCATGGGTCAGTCTAAGGTACAGATACCCTTCGAGTCGTGGCGGGCAGTCACAGTAGGTCAGATGTTACCAATGCAAGCTAATATTAGACAAGCGTCAGATAGAAAGAGATGGGGAATATTGCTGTAGAAGCCTTACCCCTAGGAATTTGGAAGCAGATAGCCAAGGCCTGCCAGTCAGGGGGAGATTATTTGTTATAGAGAGCAGGCAGGGACCTAGGGAATTATTTCAGAATTTGTCTCTAGTCCAATGTGGACATTATCAAAAGAAAGTTAAAGACACAGGCGTTGAACCTTTGATTGTGAAACAGCTAGCTTATGAGAATGCTAATACAGCATGCCAGGCCACGCCAAGGCTTCACAGGAAGAAGGCTGATATAGACAAGTTCATTAAAATTTGTTTAGATATTGGACTGGCTTACACTCAGGGATTAGCGATGGCGGCTGCCTTGTAGGAACTTCAGTTAAAAATGTTATGCCTACAGAGAAAGCAAAGAATAAGAAAGAAGAAAGGCACAGAGCCTTCTAGTTTTGCTTTGGACATGGTCAGGAAGGGCACCGGGTCAGACAGCATCCCAACAAAGGAGAAAATTGGGAATCGAGCTTATGCCCGAGATTCAGGACAGAAAGGCAGCCACAGATCATCTACAGAAGGTTAGCCTAAGCCCAGAGGACAGAAGGCAAACTATAGACCAAGGTCAAAACCTAAGAAACTTGCAGCCTCAAGAGCTGCTACCATGGCTGACACCCAGACAAATGTATAGAAAACACTATTAATACAGCTAATCAAAAACTGTTTTAAGACCTTGTGGAAAAAGAAAGGCAACATAGAAAAATTTGGATTTGTTCAAATTTTGGATGCTCTTAATTCAAGGATTGGCTATAGCTATTGCGCTACAAGAGATTTCAATTAAAGAAGTTTCATTTCAACAAACTAATCATAACCTAGGCAAAAGGAGGAGAGATGAGAGATGTGTGCGTGTTTCTGCATGTATGGTGTGGCCACACCGATATGTATGAAATGTGATTTCGAATGTTGAGAAAAGGAACTGTTTGAATTGCTTTGGATATGATTAAAAGGATACTTGAATTGCTTCGGATGTAGTTAAAAATCTGCTTGAATTGTTTTGGATATAGTTAAAAAGAGCATCCAATCAGTTAAGGTCTTAAGAGGAAAGGTTGGCGATTTGAGCCCTCAGAGCCAGTTGGTGAAAAAATAGCAAAAGCCTATGGCATTGACTTAAGAACAAAAGAAATCTATACAGATGATTCTATAGGGTTTAACAAAGGAGAGGTTATAAAAATGCTTCTAAAAAATTATTGGTTAAAAAAGAAAATCTAAAAATAGAAGTTAATATATGATTTAGAGAAAGGTTTTTTGAGAAAAAGCCTCAAAACAGCTACCCTTGTTAGAGCCCCACCTAGAACAGTGTCAGTGTATATGCAAATTAGGCAGTGTCAGCTAAGATGCAAATGAGGCTTTGGCAGCTGATGAGTGCTTTACAGGTTGGATTAGAAAAGACTACTCACAAACTTCAAGTGGTTTTCCAAAGTTGTGTGGGACATATGTTAGAGCCTAACAAAATTAATCCTCAAATTAGAGATTAGAAAGGATAGTTTGCAATCTTTGAGTGATTTTCAGAAGTTGTTGGAAAATATTCAATGGTTACATCCCTTTGTGGGGGGCATCTAGTAATGATTTAAAACCTTTAAATAAAATTCTAAAAGGAGATGGTGATTCCAATCCACCCAGACAGTTAACAAAAAAGGGTAGACAAGCTCTTCTACTGTTAGAGAATATAATACAGCATCAACAGATGTTAACAGTACAAAACCATGGAAAGAAAGCTTATGCTGTTTTCCCAGCAAAAATGCTAAATCCTTACTTCGAAGCAGTATCCTATATGGTGCAAAAATGCTGTATGGAGTCTAGATGATATTTTGACAGAGGACCAAATATGATACATGTCCCTTATACCAGGCAACAGGTTGATTGATTGTTTCTGAACAGTGATTCATGGGCAATTGCCTTTGCTCAGTTTTCAGGAAGAATTGATAATCAGTTTCTAGATCATAGACTGTTGCAATTTACTCTAATGCATCCTTTCACATTCCCCAAAATAGTAAGGAACAGTCCTATAAAAAATGCTGTGTTAGTTTTTACTGATGGTTCTTCTAATAAAAGAGCAGCTTTTGTTATTGATGAAAAAAAAATACGTAGAACAGAGGACTCTGGCTTCAGTTCAAATAGTCAAATTACCAGCTGTTGCAATGGTCTTTTGGCTCCTAGTAAATGATTCATTTACTTTGTACACTGATCATCACTATGTCTTTAAGGCTCTTCGGCTGATAGAGACAGTTCCGTGCACAGGAACCAGTAACGAGCAGGTTAAAATATTATTTGAACAAATTAAAAATGTTATTCACCTAAGAAAATTGCCATGTTTCGTGGGTCACATTGGAAGCCCATTCAGGCCTTTCCCTGCCTACTGGCTAAAGGGAAGGAGTCAACAGACTGATTGGCAAAGTGGTCTATTTTTCTCAGAGAAAACTCTGTGGTCTCATAACTTTCATCACCAAAACAACAAAAGTTTAAGAAAATAATTTGGCTTAACCAGAGAGACTGCTTGCCAAATCGTCAAACAATGTGAAGTGTGCCCACAGTATCTACCCATGGCTAATTTAGGAGTGAACACTCGAAGCCTACTTCCTAATCATTTATGACAAATGGATGTTACTCATATTACAGAATTTGGCAAGTTAAAATATGTGCACATGGCAGTTTATAGGTATTCAGGTTTCTAAACACATAAGTCATTGTTTAAAATGTTTTGCTTACATGGGAGTTTCAAAAATGATAAAAAAAATAACAATGGATCTGAATATTCTAGTAAGACATTTCAGCTACTTTGTACTCAGTAGAAAATTGATCACAGGGCAGGTGTTCCTTGTAATTCTTGGGGAGGAGGAGTTGTGGAGCTCATAGCTCCTTGAAAACATAACTTCAAAACATAAAGGAGGAGTAATGTCCGGAGTCTCCACATAATACATTAGAGAGTGGAGAAGACCTGATCCTGCCCTAATTTGGGGTCGAGGGCATGTTTGTGTTTTCTTGCAGGAAAAGAATAAAGTGAGATGGCTGCCAGAACATTTGGTGAGCTGAATGGAGCAGAGAAAAACTGGACCTGGGATCGTGGGAGCTTGCCCAAGCCAGTTCAAGTGAAACACACTGAACTGGTATTCCTGACCCTTGATGTCATTGAATCTACAGTCTGTGAAAGAAAGGAGGCAGTGAGTCCCAGAATTCCAGTTTTTCAACAGGCAGGCCATCTTGCAAGTTGATGGACAAAAAAAAAAAAAAAAAACAAAACAAAACTTTGGCATCACTGTTGGGGTGATTGTAGCTATTGCTATTGCTACTACAACAGCCACTGAATCTGGGACTGCCATCTCACAGTCTGTAACTACAGCCAGCATAGTGGATAAACTGGCAGGGGAAGTAACAGAGGCTCTTAGCACTCAGAGCTCCATAAATAACTTAGTCCAAGTAGGAAGTTTAAATCTTAATCAACAAATTATACTCATCAATTGGCCAATCAAATTATTAGGATTAATGGAATCCAAGTTCCTCCATCCTCTGGAGAGATCATCTTTAGGGGATTGCAGATGGCAGGCTGTTTAGTCAAAGAATGGTCTGGGTCCTTATCTCTGGGCCTTGCAGCCATAGGACTTGTTATCTTACACTTCATTTGGCTAAGGCACCTCAGTGCTAGTCAAGCCTAGGCTCAATTTGTCACTCAACCGCAGAGAATCCTTCAGCTCAACTGTGGTTGAGCCTACAGAAAAATTAGGCAGCCAATAACACGTGAGACCAAGGGGATGCCAGCCAACCTAAGACAGAAGGGTCCTGCAGCCTGGGCGATTTCTCCATTGACGGGTAAGGTTGGCGTCAACATCCTGGTCACCTAAGACAGGTGCTAATTTATATATAAAGAAGGGGGAGCCGGGCGTTGGTGGTGCACGCATTTAATCCCAGCACTTGGGAGGCAGAGGCAGGCGGATCTCTGTGAGTTCGAGGCCAGCCTGGTCTCCAGAGTGAGTGCCAGGATAGGCTCCAAAGCTACACAGAGAAACCCTGTCTCAAAAACCCCCCAAAAATGGGGGGGATGTTGGGTCCCAGCCCCCACAGGTCTCTGTGAGTTGCTTGTCAGCCAATAACCACAGGTACATCCTGTGTTCTAGTCCTGGCTGACAGCCCTGGCCTCCCCCCACTACACCAGGGAAAACACGAGCTCTTCTTCCATGAGCTCTTAAATACCTGTGGTTTTTCCTCTGTGCTGTAAGTGTATATAATGCTGCCCACTCCCTGGAAAACAGCAGATGAATAAAGATGGAAAGATGCACATAGCACATGCGGCCGGATGTCTCTGCTTTTAACTAAATCTCCAGGCTTTCACCCGATACTCGACTTAGTCACGGCATGGACACCACAACAAGGAGGCAGGGATATTAAATACAGATTAAAAAAGTAGGTGAGATTGCTACACACAGATAAAAAAAAGGAGGCAGAGTTACTATATATAGATAAGCAAAGAGGCAGGGTTACTGCCTACAGATAAACAAGGAAGCAGGCCTGTGATATATAGTTGAACACAGAGGCAGGTTTAGCTAATCTCTAGAGGAGCAGTTTCTATAAGGGACCAGTCTCCAGGCTGTAAATTTCCAAGGGAGGAGGCTATGGTAGACATTTTCAACAAACACTGTCAACACCTGCACAAAAACCAAGAACAGTTTTGTCATCCCTTGAGTCTTACCCTGCAGGAAAATTTTCCATTTTCCCATGGGCCTCAGCCTTGGAGTCTTGGCATGGCCTTGACCATGCCAACAGAAAACATTCACTCAGGACTTCCCTCACTCGGGGCTGCTTCTACTCCGCACACTTTGGAAGAATAAATCAACAACTAATAGAATTTACTACTTAGACTTGGTGAGAGAAAATAAGGGGAACTTATCTTCATCAGTGATGGTGCCATGATGTCCTAATGGCCATGCTTTTCATTTTTTGGTAGTCTCTCACTATGAGAAATGCTAGTCAATGAAACCAGTAGAACATGCTGGAAGTAACATCTGCGTGACTTCCCAGTCCAGGAAATGAAAGGTATGGCAGCTTCTCTTTGGGATTTGCTTTGAACTTTTATTTCAAGAGAAACAACCCAACATGCTGTGAAAATTCTCAAACAACCCCAGGTAAAGGCTGATGTGCAAAGATCAGAAACCAGCTCTAACCAGCTGGCCACACAAGTGAGCACTTAGAAGATGCTGTTGATCTAGTCAAATCTGCAGGTCACCAGTGTCTCAGCAGAGCTCCATAAGAAATCCCAGGCCAGAATCACAAGCTACTCCCAAATCCTTGACCTTCTGAAAGTCTGGGGTGCCCCTAAAAGCCCATGTTAGAGGCTTGGTCCCTACAGTAGTGATCTTAGGATGGTTATAGAACCTTTTGAAAAATATAATTAATGTATATTAACTAATACATAATAGCTGAATTCATTAGAATATATGTAATATATTCTGACCATATTTACCACCCCCACCCACAATAACCTCTCTTGTTCCCCTCCCTTTCCCAAGAAGTCTTCTCTTCAACCATAGACCCCTTCTTCACATTGTGTGTGTTGTGGCTCAAGGACTTTAATTAGGGTTATTTATAGGAGCATGGCCACATTACCAGTGGCCACACCACTGAAGAAAATGTCTCTGTCCCCCATCGATCATTAACTGCTAACAGCTCTTCTGGAAGGTGCATCCCTCTCCCTTCCATGACAGAGTGCTATTGGACTGACCTTGTGAAGACCTTGGGCAGGTGATCTCAGCTGCTGTGGGTTCAAACACTGCTATGTCTTGCCTGGAAGTCAGTTGTGATGGTGGTAGAAGTTCTAATAGGGTGAAGGGGTGACGAGGAGAGGTATTTTCAGAGGGGGGTTATAGGAGTCACTCTCTTCCCTGTTTCCAGGTGTGATTTCTTCTTGCACGTGCTCTGCCATCTGTCATAGGACCTTTGCCAGAGTTGGCACTATCTGGACTTCTAGTCCTCAAAACTGTGAGTTAAATAAACCTCAGGTATTCCATTATCAACAAAAGTTCACTAGAAAAATACATCAGAGCCACTCTTCTAAGAACTTGGTTGAACTAACTGGGTCTCATAGGAAATGAATTAATCCCTTCCTAGGGTATTGGTCCCAAAGAACTAATCACATTCCACTAGGCTCTACCTCCTAACAATTCTACTGCTGTGGAATAATCCTTTTGTACACTATGAAGATGTGGCTTTGTCAAGGCACCTTCTTATTAGTTTAATGAAAAGCTAAATGGCCATTAGCTAGGCAGGGGCATAGGTGGGACAGCCAGATACAGCAGATTCTGGGAAAAAAGGCAGTGTCCCCAGGAGACTCACAGGGAGCAAGGCATGCTGAAACACAGGTAAAGATATGAGCTATGTGTCAATATGTACATTAATAGAAATGGGTTCATTGAAGTTGTAAGAGATAGTAGCAAGTCTAAACTATTGTTCATCTTTTATAATTAAGAAGTCTCAGTGTTGTGATTTGGGAGCTGGCAGGCAGGACAGAAAATTCCAGCTACATTCTACCGCCCCTCAATATTGCCACACTGGGTTACAAACTTCCAGCACAAGAATCTTTTGTGAACAAATGCATACCATATCCAAATTATGGCAAACACCATAAGACATTCCTGAGACAACAGGTAATAACTGATAATACAAATGAATCAGTACTATTTTAAACTTGGTAACTGCAAGTGTATTAGGAGGATGTTTTCTTATTCTTATGGAATACACACAGAACTATTTAAGGGTATTGTGTCTGCAAGTCTCATTCTTCAAATGACTCAGAACATCATACATATGTGTTCAACACATGTATGTATTCCTAATCCTCTCACCACACACAAGCAACATACACACAGACACACACACAGAGGGTGGAACAGGAAAGATATAGAAAAATAGCAAAACATTTACATTTAGTGAATTTGAGTAAAGGGTGTATAAGACTATACTATTTTTTTTTAAATTTGAGAATTATTTCAGATTTTAAAGTTCTTAAAAGGATAGTAATTAACATTATCTATCTGGATTTTTAAAAATTGTGTCTGCATTAAATAAACAATGATTTAATAATTATTAAAGAGATATAGCCATTGAAAGATAAAGAAAAAAACTGGTAATTAAAGGGTTGCAAGTTCAGACTATGTCTAAAGTGAACCAAGATTTCTGAAGAGTTGCATCATCAAAACAGAATTTATGAAAGGTGATTCTTAAGCAATCAATTATTTTGCAAACAGGGGACTAGTTAAATCTGAGAGTGCAGATTTTCAGTGACTCAAGAATTAGGTAAAAACATTGGATGTAATAGCATATGCCTTTAATTTCAGCACTCAGGAGGCAGAGGCAGAGGCAGACAGTTTTATGTGAGTTCAAAGACAGCCTGGTCTACAAAGTGAGTTCCAGGACAGCCACGGCTACATAGTGAGATCTTGTCTTAAAACCCACAAAAGAATGAGATAGAAAGTATAATGATAACTGTTGCAACCAGCTGGAGAGATGGTGTGACAGTTAAGAGCATGCACTGATTGCTCTTGCAAGGGACCTTAGTTCGATTCCCAGAACTCACATTGTGTAGCTCACGATTGCCTGTCACTCCATCTGTAGATCTGATGTCCTCTTCTAGACTCTGCATGCATCTACATCTATGCACGTGTGCGCGTGCATGCACGCAGGCACAGACACACACAAACACACACACACACACACACACACACACACACACACACACGCACGCACGCACGCACGCACGCACGCACGCACGCACACATGCACACACCTGTATACACATAATTAAAAATAGAAACACCTTTAAAAATCTTGCACAGGACTGGCAAAAATCTTATGATGGATATGTCACAGGAATGAAAACTGAGGAGTCAAAGAATGCTTGTGGATTTCAAGCAGAGTTAATTACTAATGACTGCACCCCAATGGGAATATGCAGAGATCATGGCTTGGTGATAATTTTCTAAAATAATGACTTTCAATTTTTTTTGTTTGTTTTTTTTTGTTTTTCAAGACAGTGTTTCTCTGTATTGCTTTGGAGGCTGTCCTGGAACTCCCTCTATAGACCAGCCTTGGCTTTGAACTCACAGATATCCACCTGCCTCTGCCTCCCAAGTGCTGGGATTAAACGAGTGCACCACCAATGCCTGGCTTTCAAATGTTTTTAGGAAATCCAGAGACATTTCACATTTTGTCATAGTCAGAATTTTCATTTCACTTTTGCCCACTTCCTCACTTTTCTCTTAAGCTAACTTCCTAAAGTTCAATTTATTCCCCCTGCACTCCAATGGCTTGTTTTGAAAATGACCCCTGCTTATCCATCAGAATCCCCTCCAAATTTTCCCTCAAGTAAATGCTCTCAAAATGATTCTATTGTCTGCTGGTGGTGGCACACACCTTTAATCACAGCACTCAGGAGGTAGAGGTATTTGGATATCTGTGAGTTTGAGGCCAGCCTCATTTACATCCTGTAAGTGAGTTCCAGGATAGCCAGAGCTGTTACACAGAGAACATCATTCTTGAACAAAAAAAGAGATTAAATTCAGAGCTGAAGAGAGGGCTCAATGGTTAAGAGCCCTGGTCTTCAAGAAGACCCAGGTTCAGTTCCCAGCACCCACAAAGTGGCTAATAACTTTTGCAACTCCAATTGCAGGAGACCTGATGCCCTTTTCTGGCCTCTGTGGGCACTGAATACATATGTACAGACATTCGTGCAGGCATAACATTTATACACATTAAATATAAATAAATCTAATAGATAATTACATTAGATGTTTCAATAACATCACTCTCTTTTCTACAGGTATGTTAACCTACATTGGCAAGTTTCAGTTTGATTAATAATTATATATTATTATTTATAAAAATAGTTAAACACTATTAACTATGCCAGTTCTATCTATTCTATAATACTGGTTAGTATTTTTCAGTTTGACACTAAGATCATCTGGGAAGAGGAAAACTCAACTGCAGAATGACCTCCATCAGATTGGCCTATGGGTCATTCTCTTGATTAATAATTAATGTGGAAGGGTCTAGCCCACTGTGGGTGCCACCCCTGGGCAGGTGGTCCTAGGCTCTATAAGAAAGCAAACAGCACCTGGAGAGATGGCTCAGAGTTTAAAAATACTTACTGCTCTTACGGAGGACCCAGGTTTGATTCCCAGCTCCCGCACGGTGGCTCACAACCATCTGTAACTTCAGTTCCAGGGGCTCTGATACCCTCTTCTGACCTCTTCAGGCATATGCATGGTACATATAAATACATGCAGGCAATAATACTCATAAACATAAAACTAAACCTTAAAAATATTTTAAAGAAAAAGTAAGCTGAGCAAGCCAGTAAGCAGCTTCCCCCTCTGGTTCCAATTTCTGCTTCTGCTTGAGTTCCTGCCTTAACTTTCCCCAAGGACAGACTGTGATAAAGACACACAAACCAATGAAACCCTTTCTTTTTCCTCCCCAGGCTGCTTCTGGTTAGTGTTGTATCACATCAATAGAAAGCAAACTGCTACACCAGTCTTCCAAAAAAATGCCTTCTGAAATTTTAGTATTTTTCTTTGCTAAAATTGCCTCATAGGTGGGATCTGTAGCTCAGCATATAGAGAGGATGAAGAAGAAGAGGAGAGAAAAAAGGTCTGCTTGAGTTTCTGTATTGAAATACCAAAGACTATGTGACAAAGAAGCAACCACTTATTTTTCCATAGTTACAGGCCATAAGAGTCTGAAATCAGGGCACCAGCCTAGTCTGGCTTACAGATGGCTGTCTTCTGGTGATGTCCTCTCCTGGTGGAATGAGAAAGAGAATATCTTTTGTGTGTTTCCTTATAAGTGCAGCAGGCCCACTAACAAAAGTCTCAGCCTTAAGATCTCATCCCTAATCACCCCTCTGAAAACTCATCTCCACAGATCTAAAAATTGGAGTGTAGAGCTTCAACTATGAATTTGGGGAAACTTACTTCTGTCCATAGCAAAGGCCTTGACCATATCTAGGTTTAGCTTATACTAGTTAGAAGAATCCAGTTGGGTATTATTTTTAATCCTGACATTAAAAGTTGAGCAAAAGATCATTACAATATATATCCATTCATTTGTAAAGCAGGAAAGGTCCAATTCCTGTCTCTGTTAGCACCTTGAATATTCTTCCATGACTTAATAGGCCCATTGGAGAAATTTGATTACAAAGAACAAAACCACTGGCAGGAAATGCAGTCATCTGAGTGTCTGACATGCATTAACCAGTGGAATCATAGGAGAGACATGAAAGTATGATGGCGATCTCACATGTGAGATCCCTCTCAATTCTCAAGTTCCTATGCCAACATGTTAACCATGGCACCATCTTGTGGATGTTTTATCAAATAACTGGTATATACACACATTGATAGAGAGGCACTATAAATGGAAGTTATCTATTTTCTAAAAGCAAAGCTTTAAAATGACATTTAATTTAACATAATGTTGCAAGTACTTGTTTGCTTTACTCTCCTTCAAAGAGCTTCTGCTAGATAAGTAAATGATTCAGCCAGCTTCAGCATGGGTATGTTTCTTTTGTAAAGGTATGCTCTGTATTAACTGCTTATATAAAATCTCAAACTTGTCAGCTGGTAATAAAAGCATCAAATGGATATTTTAATCTAACGCATTTTAGTGTGTAGAGTAGACCTAAGTTTACACATGAGATTATGCATGTGTGCTATTGTTATTTTCATATGATTTAACTTTAGGATCTGTGTAAGCAAAGGGAATTGATACATGGTAAACATTTTAAGAGATAAAGAAAAACTTTTGAGAAATCATCTCTAAAAACCTTTCATCTCTAACTGGCAATGATATGCCTGAGGCTGGGTAACACTTCAGAAAGATTTACCCAATTATAAGACCCATTTCTGTGGTTTCTCATGGTAACCTTGCTGAGCAGGTCCTGAGGGGCATTGCCAATGAACTAAGATTTTATGTAACTATAACCTTTGTCCTTGAATTTTCCCTAAGGTTTCTTTGAAATAATTTCTTGTAAAAAAACCTGAAATTGAATAACAGAAATACTTTTTTTTTGTCTGTGACATTCTTTAAAGTGCCTTGAAACTCTTTTCTTTTCAAAAAGTCTTCAAGTGCTGGATAGTGGTGGCACACACCTTTAATCCCAGCACTCAGGGTTAGGTAGAGGCAGGCAAATCTCTGAGTTCAAGACCATTTTGGTCTACAGTGCAAGTTCCAGGATGTCTGGGGCTACACAGGGTAACCCTGTCCCAAAAACACAAACACACACACACACACACACACACACACACACACACACACACACACACACACACACCAACACCAACGACAGCAACAAAAAGTATTCAAGCAGCAGATAGCTCACAGGAGGAATATAGAAATATTTCAGATACAGTAAAAAGCAATCTTCCTGAGAGCTAGAGTGGTGGTTCAACAATTAAGAGCACGGGCTGCTCTTCCAAAGGACTAGGGTTCAAGTCTCAGCACCAACATGGCAGCTCACAACTGTCTGTAACTCCAGTTCCAGAGGATCCAAGCAACACACATACCTGCAGGTGAAAGACACATATACATTTTTTAAACTTCCTCAAATGAGAAGAAAACAATTAGAACCACAGTGTGATGGGAATTTTCTCCTAAACTAGCAAAGGAAAAAGTTGGCTATTCTACCAGGGTGGTGAAGATGTGGAGATGTTCATTTCCTTACAGTGTTGATGTTAGCACATAAGAAATGGCAGTTTGGGGGGCTGGAGAGATAGCTCAGAGGTTAAGAGCACTGACTGCTCTTCCAGAGGTCCTGAGTTCATGACCCAGCAACCACATGGTGGCTCACAACCACCTGTAATGAGATCTGGTGCCCTCTTCTAGCATGCAGGCAGAAGTCTGTATACATAATAAATAAATGAAATCTTTAAAAAAAAAAGAAATGGCAGTTTGTTGAAACCTATCAAAATTACAAATAAACATATTTTAACCTAAATTTCCACCTATACATATAATTTGCATATGTTAGAAATGACATATATAAGAGATTTGTATTGAAAAAATTTGGATATGACTTGATTTTCATGAATTGGAAGCTGTTAAGTTGTGATCATTAATATGACAGAAAACTGCATACCATGAAATTGCTAACACCGGGTGTGTGAGAAGGGAACTGAAATAGAAGGGGGACTTCCACCGTTCCCACATTTGAATCTGTTGAAAGTTAACCATCTCAATTTATAGCTCCTTCAATATAAATATAAATAACAAGCTCGCTTGCCCTCTGCTTCCCAAGCCCACTGTGTCTCCCAGCTCTGGTTTCCCAAAGGTTGCAGACATGAGTTGGGACATCTAAGGTCACCATGTTCCCTGCAAATTCCAGCTGTGTGTTGTGGATGATCTCTGCAGAGTAGTCGCCCTGCTCTCTGGTTTCCCTCTGACCCAACTCTTTTGAATACTGTTTCTCTGAGCTCTGGGTGTTCCAGAATATTAGGTCAGGGGTTAATTTTGAAAATGTTGATTTGAGTCTAGGGCAGGCCCACAGCAGAGCAGTTACTTGCATAAAGTCACACAACTAATGTAACCCCAGGATTTCCACTTGCCTCCCAACCTGTGGTTCTTTTCTCAGCACACCCTCCCATGAATGCCATTTCTTTTTAGGCAGAAAAAAAATGTATAAACTACATAAAACACAACAATCGACAAGGAACTTGAGGATTCTATGCTTTCGACACTTCTCTTTTATACTACTCCAACCAGATCTCTCTTTCAACTCTTGACCTATTTATCTAATTGCCTCCTTGGCATCACTCAGATACTTAATGTTACAAAATTTATGTGTTAAAAATTTGGCCTGGAGGCCGGGCGTTGGTGACACACGCCTTTAATCCCAGCACTCGGGAGGCAGAGGCAGGTGGATCTCTGTTTAGTTCGAGACCAGCCTGGTCTACAGAGTGAGTGCCAGGATAACCTCCAAAGCCACAGAGAAACCCTGTCTCGAAAAAACAAACAAACAAAACAAACAAACAAACAAAAAATTGGCCTGGGGGAGCTGGAGAGATGGCTCAGAGGTTAAGAGCACCAACTGCTCTTCTAGAGGACCTAGGTTCAATTTCCAGTACCCACCCAGCAGCTCACACTTGGCCATACCTAATTCCAGTTTCATGGGACCATACACCTTCACACAGACATACATGCAGGCGAAACACTAATGCTCATTAAAAAGAAGATTGGCTTTATATTCAGCTTCAAATCAACCCCTCCTGTCAACTCCAGCAATTCAAATCAAAATACTTCCTGTCCTTTTCTGGATCTTTTAAAATAGTAAGTAACAACATAATTACCCCTGCGAGCTGAGAACCCAGTAGTTAACTTGGTCATTGAGGCCAGTGCCTCAGCAATTAACTAGTCCCACAGTGGCTATCCCCAATAAGTGGGTAGCCAGACAACTGATAGTTGCTTTGTCCACATTCAGGTGCCTCAGCAGTTCCAACCTGCTGCCAGAAGGCCAAAAGGTACCTGAAGAGTTGGTGGTGTGTTCTACAATGAGAGTTTGGAAACTTTGCTTCTGGCATCAGCAAAGGACTCAGTAGCAACAGGACAAATCTAATTCAGAGGCAAGAGTGAAGCCAAGGAGCAATAGGTGGGATGCTCTTCCTTCTGCTGCATCCTTTCTATCCAGGACACTCCCAGAAGACGCTGCTCACAGTCAGGGTGAGTCTTTCTATCCATCAAGGAAATCAGGACACTTCTTCGGGTGAGGTTCCCAGCATAGGAGATTATAATTTGTGGTAAATTGGCATTAAAACCAACTATATTAAAAACTGACTCCCAGAAGTTGTTCTCTGACTCCTGAGTGGACACATAACAACAACAAATTTTAAACATATAATTTATTTTATCCTGTTCATTTGTGTTTTGCCTGCATGTATGTCTACGTAAGGGTGTCAGCCCTGGAACTGGAGTTACTGACAGGTGTGAGCTGCCTTGTGAGTGCTGGGAATTGAACCAGGGTCCTCTGAAAGGTCAGCCAGTGCTCTTAACCTTTGAGCCTGATAGTCTAATTTTAATATTACTTTTTTACTTGTTGAAATGCTTCAGTAAAATGACACTTTTCCACGTCTATTATCTGGTCACCCAATGGTGTAGTGTATGTAGGAAAGATACTATAAATTCTTGACCTTCCAAAGGTCAAACATAAATGCCTCCTATCATTGAACATGAGCAATGTTTTATCATTGCCGATTCACAGAGTCTGATAGGTTTGAGATTTTTTGTGGTTATAAACCTCACTGAAGCTCAGTGGGTCACATCTGGGAAAGTGAAAGCCATGTCACATTCAAGTCTGTGTCCTTTTAACTCTAGGACTCGTTGCTAGCTTCCTTGTTAAATAGACTGGCAGGACTGCCCCGGCTATGGACCAAGGCTGGAACACATAGAAGACCTGGTTTCTTAGGTCAGCAAATGTTAGTTCAAGTATCTGGCTATGATGTTTGCTAATTTGCTTTCTTTTTTGGGGGGGGGGAGGTCAGAGCTAAGATAAACACATATACACGTGACATCTCAAAAGTTCATGCTAGTACCCCAAGTTCAAATTGAGTACTACATATGCCCAACTTGCATTGAAATTACAGGGTGTTAAAACCATTGGAAGTTGGCAAAACATACTTAATCCAGTCCACCAAACCCCATAGCTTAGTAACATAGTACACTATAGAGTATTAGCTGACAGCTGCAGTTTGTGGCTGCTGCCCAGTGCATGATAGTGCATCTCCTACCATCTGCCTGACAAAGATTAAAATACATATCCTGTTGAATGCAATCAGTTCTGGGGCATTGTCATTAAAAAAAAAATCCTTGAATCAAACCAGGGATCCTCTTTATGGGCTTTTTCTAAGACCCTTCTGTCTTCTATAGTGTTTCTCTAGTTCCTTTCTTTCCTATTGAGAATCTTGGCTTCTAAAAATACAGAGATGTTACCAATAGCAACAGGAAACTTTAATGTAATTTGTCAGTAACTGATAAATCAGATTTTAAAATATAATAATATCAAATATTTATATATGGATTGACTAAATTGGCAAGGTTGACTTAATAGGTGTACTTAAAGCATTGATTGCATCTTAAACTAAAAATTTGATTTTATTACGCAGGGTCTCAATAGGAAACAGATGGTACATTTGAAAGATGATAACTCAACAGGGCTTATTATAAAGGAATACTTACAGCTGAAAGAATAAGGCAACCGCAGGAGATGGTTCTGGGTTTAATAGCTGCAAAGCTGTCATCATCCTGTGCCCAAAGACACAATGGAAGGAGAGAGGTAATTTGAAAAGACAGAAATAGACGGAATTAGTGACACTGGGAGGAACTTTTTGATGAATATGCCGCCAGGTGAGGAAACAGGGCAATCTAAGGCAATTCTTAGCGTGAACTCAGTCTCCCTCCAATCTCCTGTTGGCTCTTCACCCAGCTTACTTGCTGCAAGAACCTGATGGTGTCTATGCTTCTTCCAATGCTGTTTTTCAATATCCTGAAAACAGTAGCTAAAGTGACCGTATTATAACACAGGGCAGATCCGGTCATTTATCCGCCAATGATTTCCATTTACTCACAGTCAAAGTCTATAGGAGAAAATGCAGGCATGATCTGGCAACCAGAATACTTGGCTCACTGCACTTCTAAATAAGAAGCATGACACACCATGCCCCAGAAGGCAGAACACTAAATTCTGAAGTATCATGAGTAGATGGTAGCAGGGCTGTGGACGAGCCTGCACTCTCCTCATGTCCTTTTAATGTGCTTCTTCCGCATAGAGGCCCTGGTGGTGAGAGCACTCACTGTCCAATCCCAGGGAATGTGCTAACCAACCACAGTCAATAGGCTTCCACTATACAAGTAAGTGGTCGTTCACATGCAAGAAAGCAGCAATGTTCCCTGAAACAGTCTCTGCAGTGTTTATCTCTGTGCCCTTTACGGACACACAGCATTGTGGTCCTGTGGTGGAGGTGGTGGGGGCAGTAACTATAGCAAACATCAAAGCCCTTCTTAAGATTCTCAAGACTCTTCAAGATAGGAACACTCATTATCACTGACCTTATCTTACTAGCTGTAGGGAAAAAGGGCCAGCCAAAGAAACACACCCTGAGCAGAGCCAAAGAAACACACTTTGGCCCGGCAACCAGAACCAAAGAAATACACCCTGACCCTGAAACCAGAGCCAAAGGAACACACTTTGTCCCTGGAATCAGAGCCAGCGAAAGAAATACACCCTGTCCCTAAAACTAGAGTCATAAGGCTAAAAAGGACCAGTGAAAGAAACACACTTTGGCCCTGAAACCAGAGCCAAATCTGACCCTAAACCTGTGCACAAAACTAACCAATCCCTGAGCAGCAGGAGATCTAGCCATCCTAAACTCAGAAATTTCTGAAATCTCACCAATCCCCACCCTGGAAAAACTCCACCCCTTAAGAATCCCTACATAAACCCTGTGTCTGTTCAGCTTGTGGCTGTTCATGCTGTTCGGCTACAGGGCAGCCATTCTCCTTGATTTTTCTCTCCCAATAAATCTCTTGAATGATATTTGGGTGAGACCTTATTTCACTGGAGCAGGGACGACCCAGGGCGGAATGGATCGGAGAAGGGCTGTAACACTTTTCCCTGGGGAAACCTTCCCCTGTCCAACTGAAGTTGTTACACTTGATCTGGGCGGGGGGGGGGGGGGGGGGGTGCTCTGATACTCTGGGGAAGCCTCTCCCTGAAGCAGGGCTGTAAGCTGCTGTGCTTACTGTGACCTGTGGTATTCCCTGGCTCCCGAGTGCCAGAATACCCTTCCATTCGAGCTATAATATTCAGTATTCTTTGACTCCCAAGTACCAGAATCTATCCCTGTCTATCCCATCCATCCATCCATCAAAATGCTTACACTAGCCACTCTTCCATATTCTTTCCTAGTCACAGTGACCTTAAAACCTCTGCTCTTGAAGTTTGAGGGATTGTACTTCCTACATTGCCTGCCGGGCTCGGTCTCTGACTTCTCTCAATACAGCTTTTTTTTACCACCTCTTTTTTAAATTGCAGAAATTCCCACACCCATTCTACCCCCCCACCCCCAATTCACCAGTTTGCTTTTCTACTCAGCACTTGCCAACCAGGGTGCAATGTCACATCTTCCCAGTTGTTATTTATCTTACTGCTTCCATTTCCAACAAGAATGTAAACTTCATAATGAGAACTTTTGTTCACAAAAGTTCGGAATTGACAAACATTTGTTGGATTCATGAATAAAAGAATATGATTTTCAGAAGTAAAGTTAATGTATCTTTCATATTCATTCAAAATATTCATATGTTTTCATCAGTTTGTGTGTTTTTCTATCAGTCTGGTTATTAATGCCAGCCGTGTTTTGCTAATCACAACTTAAAACTCAAGTGTGTTCTGCTACATATTGTCTAGGGCTAAATGGACTTGGAGGCAAAGGTCAAAAATAAAGGTACATGGGCCTGTGCCCACAGAATCAGACAGGGATGTGTATACCAGGTATTCCACTTGATAGGGCATGTAATTAAACCACCACGTGTTTCCACTAATAGAGGAAAGAACACACTGGCTTAGGATGCCAATCTAGTTATGACTCTGGGTAAGCTGTTCATTCTTGGGCCTCATCTTCCTCGACTATAAAAGAAAATATCCCCTTTATAAGATGCCTATAAAATGTGCAGTAAACACCTGAAATACAATTAATCAAAGTATCCACGACTGTAGGAACATAGGGCACTCATGAATTTTCTGTCTAAGGTACCTACTTGAGAAACAACTTTTTCTCCAGACTACTGCCCTCTTAAAGATGTTAGGGCAGTTGTGTTTCAATAGTTCTGATAATAATCCATATCACTAGCAGACAAACCAGAAGCATATTCCTATTGGCAGATTTCCCCCGTAGCTACACATTCCTGAGGAAATGGAAGGCAATAGCATGGACTCGTTCCTCTTGCATCCCTTTCTGCTTCCTATTACAGGTGGAATCTCATTTGGATGAGTTGAACTTTAAACATCTGTTTCTACATACTAAGGTTATTTTTTCTAGCAGATGGGGCCACAGTATTTTGTCGACTTGGCTAAAACAAAATCTTATAAGTAAAAAAAATTTTTTTTTTACAAATACTGTAGAAATCAGGGTTTGTTTGTTTTTTTTTTTTTTTTCCTAATAAAGAGCAACTCTCTTTTGTAAATGCTACACACCTTGGCTGAGGCCGCTTCCAAGAAAATAAGCCAAGGGTTGGGTTGGGTAGGTGAATGACAAAGTAAACTGGACAGCAATAGAGAATAAAAGACAAGGAATGCAGAAGTCTCTCAACTAAGGTCTGTTAGGAGCAAAATGGGAGCCAGAGTTCCACAGGAAAACCCATCCGTTCCCTTGAGGCCTACTTCACACACTGCCTCCTCCACAAAGCCTTTCCAATTCCCTTTAATCATAATAATTCTGTTCCTTGTATTTCTGCTTGTGCTGAATCTGGGCAGCTGCATTTACCAGCATCCGTCCTGTACTAAGAAAGAGAACTGTTGTCTGCCTTGTCCTGTCCTGTCCCCCACCCAAGACTGCCAGTTCAGACATTAGGACAAATAATGATTTCATTTTTATGCCCAGTACCCAGCCTGGAACCTAAGACATGGCTGATGTTTAATATATGCTCATGGAATCTAATATATATGCTAACTGACACACTTGGATTGAGTATTGTACCTAATCTGAGTGCTCCTTGAGGGCAAAAAGCATTATTTAATTTTCTCAAGATTTGGTATATGGATGTTCACTGTTACATGTTGATTGAAAAAAAATTACTTACCAAAATTAATGTCAAAGTTGATGAGACCAAAGTCAACTGTTTAACCCTTAATTTCCCTCAGGACTTTAATGCACACACAAATGGATTGCATGTGTCTAAAATACACTGTGGGTGATAGTAAGTGACTAAAACATGCCTTGTGCTCCAGGGACCCAGTCTAGGGCTCCTCACTCTGGCCATTAATTACCTAGGAGGGACAAGGGTGAAGTTCCCCAGGGCAGGGCCTTGGAAGAACTGGACAATCCACTGGTTCTGATGAGCTGCCAAGGAAGGTTATTCGAACCTGAGCCAGACAGTGAACTGTGGAGGAGGAGGCTTGGTCTCCTCTGTTCTACATGAGCCTAGGGACAGTGGCCAACCATTCCCCAGAAACAAGAGTTTCCGATCTGAACCCCAGGTTTCCGGCTCACAAGGACTGGCTTTAGCCTCTTGCTAGCCCTGGCATTTCCTCCCTGGAATTCATCTTTACCCCTTCAGCAAGTTTCCGGTGCAAGGCTCTGGCTGATTTTCAGCTTGTCTTCAAGGCGCTGCCAAGTTACAAAAGTGCTCAACTCTAAGGCCCTTTTGATTGTCCCGGTTATCTTCCCAGCACCCCGGCCGGCCGCCCCATTTCTGCAGCCTAGCAAGCTTCAAACTCTCTGGGGGGAAAAAAACAACTCTATATCCCTTTTCTTTGATGGAAACTGGCCGCTCCAGGAGGTAACCCTGTGGCACTCCTGCTCTCTCATCTCCCTTTGAGTCCACTGGTTTGGGGAGTTTTGAGGTCAGTGGCTTTCCTCTTGCCCAGAGTTCCTGGAAAAAGGAGCAAATGCCTCTCTCCTCTCTCTCTCTCTCTCTCTCTCTCTCTCTCTCTCTCTCTCTCTCTCTCTCTCTCTCTCTCTCTCTGTCTCTCTCTCTCTCTCTGTCTCTCTCTCTCTCTGTCTCTCTCTCTCTCTCTCTCTCTCTCTCTCTCTCTCTCTCTCTGTTGTGTGTGTGTGTGTGTGTGTGTGTGTGTGTGTGTGTGTGTGTGTGTGTGTGTGTGTGTGTGTGTGTGTGTGTGTCCCTCCCTTCTTTCATCTCCGGCTCTCCTTGTCTCTGCTCTGTCCTATTCTTTGGTGTGTGTGTGTGGGGGGGGGGGGGGTAATGCATGCCTGTGTGTGGCCGCCTGAAGTAGAGGTTTAGTTCTTCCTCAGTTGCTCCGCATTTTATTTATTGATGGAAAATCTTTTTTCTGAATCCAAAGCTTGCTGATTCTGGCTAATCTGGTTAGCTGGCTTACCCCAGGGATGCTCTGTCGAGTTCTGGGATTATAGGTGGCCTGATTTTTATGTAAATTCTGGGGATCCGAACTCCACCCCTCATGTTTGTTCAGCCAGCACCTTATCCACCCGAGCAATAGCCCTGGATCCCTGTGGATTTTTTTATGTGTTTCCAATAGACCATAGTAAGACATTACTTTTTTAAAAAAAACCTATGAAGTACTCTGACAAACTAGGGATATAAAGGCTGGCAAGAAATCTCCCATTTGGAATATTCACAATTTTTGAGGTCAGATGTAAGTAAAACATTAAACACCTAAAACTCGGTGTTAGTTACGTTTTTCATTGTGATGGCAGGTAACTGACAGAGCCACTTAAGTCAACAGAAGTTTGTTTGGGATCACAGTGCCAAGGGACACAGTCCACCCTGGTGAGGGAGGCACAGCCCTGAGAGCTCTTCTGTAACAATGGGTGCACATGGCGGTAGCTCTCACATGCTAGCAGATGAAGAAGCAAAGTGCTGGAGCTGGAACCAGAAGCAGGTAGGGCTTTCAAGGCCCACCCCAGAAACTCACTTCTGCCAGGCCATAGTCCTAAGGGCTTCTGCACCCTTCTGATGCAGAGCCACCAGGTAGGGACTGAATTTCAAACACATGAGATGAGGGGCGCTACATTCAAAGGGTAACAAATATGTGTTGATACTGTGATAGAAGGCGGAAGATAGGTAAATAGAAGGCGGAAATGATTACTGACCGTGAGAGTCAGAGAACACTTCAGGGGAAAATGATACCCAAGCTTAGGGGTGACTGACAAAGTAGGATCAGTTTGGAAGAATACAGAGCAGATTGTTAACAGTGGAGAAGGAAGTGTGTGTGTGTGTGTGTGTGTGTGTGTGTGTGTGTGTGTGTGTGTGTGGCCGTGTGAGCAATTGGGGGAGAGATAACTTTTTACTCTTTATTTTGTGTTATGTAGATGTTTTAAGAGGAAAATGCAAAGAAAAGAAAAATGTAGGCTGTCGGTGGTGGTGCATGCCTTTAATCCCAGCACTCGGGAGGCAGAGGCGGGTGGATCACTGTGAGTTCGAGACCAGCCTGGTCTACAAGAGCTAGTTCCAGGACAGCCTCCAAAGCAACACAGAGAAACCCTGTCTTGAAAACCCAAAAAGGAAATGTAATTACTTGTGCCACTTAAGAAACATGTTATTGGGCTGGAGAGATGGCTCAGAGATTAAGAGCACCGACTGCTCTTCCAGAGGTCCTGAGTTCAATTCCCAGCAACCACATGGTGGCTCACAACTATCCGTTAGGAGATCTGGTGCCCTCTTCTGGTGTGCAGATATACATGGAATCAGAATGTTGCATACATAATAAATAAAATCTTAAAAAAAAGAAACATGTTATTTATTTTACTTAAGCTAATGTATGCCAGTGTAAATGCTTTGCACACTACATTATTGCATTTAATTCTTGTATATGAAATCGATAGGCTAAAACATTTTGTTTAGTTCTAAAGTTAATAAATTCTGAGCCTAATTTGAACCCCAAAGGTTTTTTTTTTTGTTCATTTGAGATCCTATGCCAGATGTACTTTAGGGTTTAATGAAACCCAAGATAATGTTATTTATGGACTATAACGTTTTATGCTGACTGGAGTGTGGGAAGGATAGACCTAGAGTTGAAGCCAAAGAGTAATAGCAAATTAAGGTGGGGGGTAAGGTCAAGGCTTTGAAAATATCAAACAAAAAGTAAAGTTAGGTTTGAGTGGTAAATCCTGAAGTGCAAATCAGAGAAAAGCATACTTTAGTCCGAGAGTGCAGAGGTTAAATTTTCAGTGATGCCAGTTTGCTGGGAGATGCTGTGAGGATAAAGAACAACACAGGGGCTAACGGTTTCAGGGCACCACTGGACACTGCGCTCCGCTCCTGGTGCACACCACCCCATTGACTCCTCTTCACAAGGGGCTCACATGACTTCCATTTGAGGGAGGTGATTTTTTTTAAACCATTCCCAAATTAAGCTAATAGAATCAGACTTTCATAAAAGAGCTACAGTTTACATGTAGTTAATCACTTTATACATTGTTTAGAAGATTTTTTCCCAATATTTTTACTATTTCTTCAGATTTAAAACAAATAATCATAACTGGGCATGGTGGTGTATTACACCTTTAACCCCAGCACTCAGGAGGCAGAAACAAGTGGATCTTTAGGAGTTTAAGGCCAGCTTTGGCTACACAAGAAGTTCCAGGCTAGCCAGGGCTACACAATGAGACTGTATCTGAAAAAATCAAGAGGGATGGAGAGATGGCTCAGCAGTTAAGAATGCATACTGCTCTTCCATAGGACCAGAGTTCAGTTCCTGGTGCTCACATGGCAGCTCACAACCATCTGTAACTCCAGCTCCAGGAGATCCTGACTCTTTTGGCATCTGTTGGCATGTGGTGTAAATACATATATGCAGACCAAACACCCATATATACATAATGAAATAAAAATAAATTTAATAATTTTTAACTTACAATAAATAAATAATTTTTAAAGGGTGGAGGGCTGGAGAGATGGTTCAACAGTTAAGAGCACTAACTGCTCTTCCATAAGACCTAGGTGAAATGCATGGCACCTCCATGGTGGCTCATAACAGTCTACAACTCCAGTTCCAGGGAATCTGACACCCTCTTCTGGCCTCCTCAAGCACCAAGTACACATGTGGCACACAGATTTACATGCAGGCAACAACACCTATGCCCATAAAACAAAATAAGAAGCAAATTAAAAAAATTTAAATCAAAGAGTATCTTAATAATGAATTGTTTAATATTGAAAGCAAGGTGATTTAAAACATTAGCTTTGTTGTGTTCCGGTTCTGTTTTATAAGGCTTTTCATAACAAATGAAAGAAAGACACTAATGATCAGAGTTAAGCTGAATTACTTATATGTTGGTTAGCCACTATTTTCATATTCAAAGCAGACCACTCTATGAAGATTAAATTCTTTAAAGGTCGGGAGATGATTTTATTAGAACAGGTGGGGATTTTAACACAAATTATGAGATAAAGTAAAGAATTGTTAACAAAACATTGCCCTAGAAATTGTTTAGAAACTGTAAAGCAAACAAAAGAAAATGCCAATTAGATGAAAATGTCTGTTCACAGAGCTAGATGGAGAGATTCACCCCAGTAAATCCCATCTCTCAGGAGGCCGAGGCAGGAGGATGAAAGGCAAGTCCTGCACTGCATAGGAAGACCTGTCTCAAACAAACAAGCAAAATGTGTACTTACAGAACATAAACAATAGAAAAAAACCAATTCTCCTTTAATCATAAAAGAGCATTTTAAAAAGTGGTGGAACATAAAGGTATCAGATTACATGTTACAAAGCTGAGTGTAGTGGTGTGTGCCTTTAACTGCAGCCCTTTCCAGGTGGAGACAGAATGATCCAAGTTTCAAGGCCCAGTCTGGCCAGTCTGGACTACAGATCGAGTTCCAGGAAAAGTCAGGGCTATGTAGAGAGACTCTGTGTTTAAAAAAATAATAGTGAATTTGTAGAAGTAGTTGGCAAGAATATCTATTGAACATACTTTAATAGATATTGACAGTGTGGCCTGACACCTGGCTCATGGATGCATTTAGAAAAGTCCTTAAAAATAAAAAGGAGGGCGCACTGTGACGCTGCTTGGAGCTGCCAAGGCACTAGCAATGGACACGCAGAAAGACGTCCAACCCCCCAACAGCAGCCGATGATATATATTTGCAGAGAGTGTCACACAAAATGAAATAAAGTCCAGGGATCCAATCAGATGCAGAGAATGTGGATACAGAATAATGTACAAGAAAAGAGCAAAAAGATTGGTGGTTTTTGATGCTCGGTGAAGAGTGGGAACTCAGGAGTGTCTTCATTCGCCCCTTTGCTGTTTCTCTTTATAGCTTTTGACCTAGCTTACTCATGACTACAACTGTGTACCTATGGTTTCATTTTAGAAATGTGATTGTATTTTAGTATCCTTTAGTATAAAGGAAATTTTGGTTTAACATATGGCTTTTAATTTATTGCGCTTGTAATCTCTCACACAATGAAGATTAAAATTGTTTCTCCAAACCACACTTTTATTCGGTCTTGTTAAAGAAAGTAAAGTTTCAGGCTATCAAACCGGTGCTTGCCACCTACCTAACCAGGTGACTTGCCTGGAACCCACATGGTATGGTGGGAAGAGAACTAACTTCTGAAACCTGTCTGTCCCGGACCTCCACGTGCACACCAAGACTTGAACATGTGTGTATGTGCATACCCACAAAGAGAAAATAAATAAAATGCATTTAAAAATTAAATAAAAATAAAAATAAATAAATAAATAAAAAGGAGTCAGTAAATCCCTCAGCATTAAATTTAGCCAGCTCTGTTCTTCATCACATTCATCTCTTTCCTCTGGGTGTAGGTGTGTGAATATACCATGTGTGAAGGTCAGAGGGCAACTTGTGGGAGTAGGGTCTTTCCTTCTACCACATGGATTCCAAGAATTGAACTCAGGCTTGGCACCAAGTGTCTTTATCCTCTGAGCCAATTATTTTCAGAATGTCAGAAACAATTATTTCAAACCAACAATGAAAAATAGATGGCTTTCGGCATACATTTTAAACTCAAATTCAGGGGAGTTTGAGAGCATTAAAAGCTTATTATGGTGCACCCAATCACTTCATTCAAAACTGTTTTACGTGTTAAAGAAGGAAATAAACAGGGATATCTCATAGTATTTTATATAAACATGTCATGGAGGGCTGTGGTCTTTATTGTTGGTGGTGATGGGAATCGAGCCTAAGGTCACCCAAATTCCTACCACCATGAGTGTATTAGTCATTTTTGTTGTTGTTATTGCTGCTGTGTAACAAAACACCTGAGAAATTTACTTAAAAGAAGGAAGACTTACTTGGCCTTCTGCTTTAGAGGTGTTGGTCTGTGGTCACTTCTGTCACTTCTTAGCACTGTGACTTACAGGCTGGAGCACCATGAGGCAGGACATGGGAAGCCACAGAAGAAGAAAGCTGCTCACCTCATGGTGGAAGGAGGCACAAAGGTGGAGGAAGTGTCAGGGGAACACATGTACCAGCCCTAGTGACTCACTTCCTCCAACACAGTCTGTTCAGCTATGACTTTGTCAGTAGATACCAATGGATTTAATCATTGATGAAGACAGAAGCATAATGACCCAATCACCTCTCAATAGAACCAAGAGCTGGGGACTCTCTTCAACATACATGGCTTTGGAAGGGACACTTCTCATCCAGCACCAAGCCAGCACTCTGCCACTGAGCCCTGGGAGTAGCTTAACAAAAGAAACATTTGACAAATGGTCTCAGAAAAAAAAAAAAAATACCAAAGCTTACTCCCCAAATGGGAATATTACTGAGTGTCCTTCAGTCCTCCGGACCTCTATTGAACAAATAAACTCAAAAGAGTCAAATTATAGAGAATGTAGACCTGCTGTTAATAGGAAGAGGACTTAGGGATAAAGCAAGCATATTGGAATGGTTATTCAACTTATTTTAGAAACCAAAAGAGCGCAGCACCTTCAGAGTTTATTCAGGGAACACTACAAGCCTTATGCCTTTTAACTTGACACCCTCAACTAGCAAAGAGTGAGACTGAAATATAGCCATGTGATTCAGAATGTTTTGTAAGACTCCACCTCAATATCTAACATAGTTACTAAAGGCACAATGCCACAAAAGAATCAGAAGTTGTCTATGGAATGTTGAAATAATAAGTGATGGGATGAGTTTCAAGGGATATCTGGGGCGGGAGAGATGGCTCAGAGGTTAAGAGTACTGGCTGCTCTTCCAGAGGTCCTGAGTTCAATTCCCAGCAACCACATGGCAGCCCACAACCATCCATGATGAAATCTGGTGCCCTCTTCTGGCCTGCAGGCAGACATGCAGGTGGAACTCAGTATACATAATAAATAAATCTTTTGGGAGGGGGGGCGGGTTCGAGACAGGGTTTTTGTGTGTAGCTTTGGAGCCTATCCTGGCACTCGCTCTGGAGACCAGACTGGCCTCGAACTCACAGAGATCCACCTGCCTCTGCCTCCCAAGTGCTGGGATTAAAGGCGTGTGCCACCAACGCCCGGCATAAATAAATCTTTTAAAGAAGAAATTTCTTTAAAAGAGAGAGAGAGAGAGAGAGAGAGAGAGAGAGAGAGAGAGAGAGAGAGAGAGAGAGACCTGGAATTTTTTAATTGAAAAGGAAATAAAACACACAGGTATAAATTTGATCTACAGTCAGCATCATATTCAGGTTATTATATCAGATTCAAATAATGTAAACTGGCATTACATTTATGTAAAAATCCTTCCCTCTTTCCCTCTCTTTCCACCTCACCCACCTCCTGCTCATTGAGTAGTTTCATTCTGCCACATCCTCCTGCCCCCGTGCTCTGGGACGGTACAGGCTTACAGTAATGGTCCCAGCTATTCACAGATTCTGAAATGGAGTGAAAATGCATTCTTCCCTCAAGTCCTTTCTCTCAAATATGTGTCAAAGTGATGGTAACTAGCAGACATGCCTAGGTTTCTAGAGAAATTGTCTAAGACATTATTTTCCTATTCCTAACATAGAAGCACTGCAACAACAATATAAATAAATACTAGAGGCATTTGTGCCTATCTCAAGTGAAAAATGATGAAGGTGTTTCCCCCATCCCCAAATCCTTTCAGTTAGATTCGTGATTCATGTCAGGGCTTTAAATGGTAGGGACTCCTTGAACTAAGAATTTGAGCATGTAGAGTATAAGGGGATCTCGTGGGATTCACACAAGTCTTCTTTCTGGCATCATATTGCGTCATATCCATTGCTGTTTCCCCTTCACCACATTAAACTAATGCGGTTTCCACTGCAGGTACACTGCAGTTTCCTAAAGACATCAAGTCACAGTCCTCGGCAGTCACTTGTCTTTGCTGTGTCTCCTGACCTAAGGAAGAAATAATGCCATTTTTTTTTCCTGTCCCTTTTTGATTGTGAGATGGCTCAGCAGATAGAGACACTTGCTGCCGATCCTGATGACTTGAATTTGATATCCAGGACCCTCCTGGTGGAAAAAGGAAACAGACCCCGGCAGGTCGTTCTCTGACCTCCATACCGGTGCTAAAGCATGCACAGACACCACCCCCTGCCCCCGTCCCTCCCACACAAATGTAACTTTAAGAAAAAATAAATAAATCTCTTACAGAGAAGGCTAATCTTCTATCAGTAACACTCATCTGGTGTGTCCCCGTATTCACGTTCTTTACAGTAGTGTACATTTTAGATTTTTTTCAATGCTAAAATGGTATTTGTCTCTCTTGATCTCGAGTTAAATTGCAAACCCATCGCTTGCTAACTTTGCTTTAGCATGCACATATCCATGAGACTCTTTTTGATGCTTGAAGGAATTTTGCTTTTCCTTGAGCACAGCAAATCAGGATAGCAATCTGGACACCACGGAGGACACAGAGCTCCACCTCTGAAAACCTTGACCATCGTGGTTGTGAAGACTCCTAATTTCCTCAAGGAAAGGGGATTTAAGAGTAAACATTCCGACTGGGTGTGAGGTTTAGTGGATTTCCCTTGAAGCCGAGTTCACGGAGCTAGCTGTGTGGTGAGTTTTAGACTGTGTATTTATTTAGGAGGGCTTGGGTGGAAGCCAGCTGAAATTAAGGGAGAAGTGACCAGACTGCCTCTCATGCTGCCAGTGCCTTTCAGGTTCCAGTTCTGGTTTTATGTGACTTTTGAGAGGAGATGTACTCAAGAGATAGGATGATGGCGCCTTAGATAAACTGTGGAGATGAGGAGAGAAGAAGCTGAATTAATTCCAACTGCTAAAACTGGGCTAGCTTTGTAGAGAAGGTAGCATTTGACCACAACCTTAGAAACAGGCATGCTTTCAAGAAGTACGGTTGGGTAAAAAGCATTTTAGAAGGATGCCATTCGGTAAATAGTAACTAAACCCTGAAAAGCTGAGCCAGTTGGGCCAGAGCATTTTGAGTTTAAGCTCAGCCTTGACTACATAGCCAAAGCCTGTTGAAGAGAGGGAGATAGAGACAGAGACAGATAGGCAGAGAGACAGGGACAGAGAGGAGGGTAGGGGGAAGAGGGAGAGAAAGAGGGAGAGGATAGAGAACAGTGGAGTATTAAAGTCACCCATTATTGCTGTGTTGGGGTTAATCTGTAACTTTATATTTAGTAGGTTTTTTATAAAATTGGATGCACCTGTGTTCAGTGCATATAACATTTAGAATTGTAATATCCTTTAGATGTGTTGTTTCCTTAATTGTATAACCTTTATCTCTTCAGACTAGTTTTGGCTTGAGGTCTATGTTGCCAGATAGTACAAAAGTAACACAGGCTCATTTCCGAGTTTCATTTGTTTGGAACACCTTTTTCCATCTCTTTGCAGATATAGGGGTGGTTCAGCATTGGCAAATCAGTAAAGATCATGCATCACATGAGTGGCTGGAGAAAAGATGAAAGAAATCACACCACCATCTTAATAGATGCAAGAAAGGCCTTTGACCAACTACAGCATCTCAGCGTCATGATAAAAGTACTGAAGAGACTCAGAATGTTGGGGAAATATCTCAACATAGAAAGACCATATACAACAAACCTGAAGACATTCTGACCATATAGTTTGTGTAACCACCAGCAATCAGTAATAGTGCCATTGAAACTATGTACCAGAATTTTTCTTCTTGGTTGGCCTCATGTACCTCAGTCCTTGCATAGAGTTGTTTATAGGATAAATTAACAATAATGTCACTCCCCTCCATATACAAAAAAAAAATGCTTCCTATGGTACACAGCTGTAACCTTCACTTTTCCTAAAGATTCATTTATTTTTATCTTCTCTGTGTGTGTTTGCCTGCATGTATGCTTGGATTCCATGTGTATGCACGGTACCCACAGAGGCTAGCAGAGGGTGTCGAGTTCCCTGGGACTGGAGTTACAGACAGTTGTGAGCCACCTTGTAGATGCTGGGAATGGAACTCCGGTCCTCTGAAAGGGCAGCCAGTGCTTTTAACCACTGAGCCGCCTCTCCAGCCCTAACCTTGCTTTCTTGAAGCTGTGGTAAGCTCCCCTCCACCTCTGCTCTCTGCTCTCTTAAGTTCAAAGGATGAGCTGAGCTGGAGGGCAGTCTGAAACAATATGCTTTTTTTAAAAAAAAAAAGATTTTATTTATTTATTATGTATACAGTCTTCTGGCTGCATGCCAGCAGAGGGTACCAGATCTCATTTAAGGTGGTTGGGAGCCACCATGTGGTTGCCGGGAATTGAACTCAGGCCCTCTGGAAGAGCAGTCAGTGCTCTTAACCGCTGAGCCATCTCTCCAGCCCTGAAACGATATGCTTTTAAGCAGTTATAAATTATATTCTCTTTCTGCTTTCTTTTTTTTATTTCTTGCCATCTCCCTTCTTACACAGCATGTCTATTAAATAGTTTGCTGGTTATGTATGCATTCGCGTGACACAGAGTTCCACCTTATCACTTTGCATATGCTTACTGGCCATCACTTTTCTGATTCTGATGGAGAAACAGAACTGTAGACTATGGCACTAACATTACTTTCATTGTGATAAATTCTCACCACTAAAGATTCAATTGTCCCTTGGGAATATGTATTTTTAGTTAAAAAGATGCATTTGTTTTATTTTATGTGTATGTGTAGTTTTGCTTATAGGTATGTATGTGTGTTGTGTGTTCAAAGAGGTCAACAGAGGAGGGTGTTGGATCCCTGGAACTGGGGCTATAGACAGTTGTGAGCTGTCACGTGGGTTCTGGGAACTGAACCTGGGCCCTTTGAAAGAGCAGCAAGCACTCTTTTTTTTTTAAGATTTTATTTATTATGTATACAACATTCTGCTTCCATGTATATCTGCACACCAGAAGGCACCAGATCTCATAACGGATGGTTGTGAGCCACCATGTGGTTGCTGGGAACTGAACTCAGGACCTCTGGAAGAGCAGTCAGTGCTCTTAACCTCTGAGCCATCTCTCCAGCCTCTGCCTTGGAAATATTTTAATTGTTTTTTTAATTAGCATTTTAACACTGTGAAGTATTAGATCCATCATCATACTTTTTTTTTTTTTTTGAGACAGGGCTTCTCTGTGTCTTTGGAAGCTGTCCTGGAACTAACTCTTGTAGACCAGGCTGGTCTCGAACTCACAGAGATCTGCCTGCCTCTGCCTCCCGAGTGCTGGGATTAAAGACGTCCACCACCACCGCCCGGCTCATCATCATACTTATTAAGGTGATTATAGTAAAGCAATCAATCATAAATATGGACCTTATTGCCTTTGAACTCTGAGAGTGCTTGAGAATGTGTAGTTTAAACAATGGACCTTAATAAAATATTTTCTTCTTAACATCAAGGTCCCGATAGAAATAAATAGGTGTGTATTAATAACTTTAACACTTGAAAGGTGAGGCAGAAAGATCGAAAGTACTAGGCCACCTCGGCTACAAAAAGTATATTGAGGTTGGAGACAGAGTCTGGCAGACACAGAGAAAAGGATGCTGTGTGGGAGATGGGAAATAGAATCTAGCAGAAGCTAACCAGGTGGCAGGCCCTTAGCCCCAGAGAAAGAGGAGACCTTGAGGCTAGGAAAAGCTACTCCTGGTACCCACCCCACACTGAGGGCTGCCTCCAGAACGGGTCCTACTCTATTGGTGAGTCTTTCCACTGAGTTTATAATTTGGTTTTCTTCAGTATTTCTATCTCTTTGTTGAATTGTAAATACTTTCTTATTTGGTCCAGCTGTTTGTATTCTCACAGTATTAATTCAGGAGTTTGTGTGCTCTGGTTTCTTTGAACACATAACCATTTGTTTGGATTTATTGTCAGGGATTTTGTTTTTTGTGTCATTCTCTTGGGAGCCATTACTGTTGGATGGCTCATTTTTGGAAGAGATTTGTTTTTTCATGCTTCTTCAGTTTTTGTGTTGAGATTTGTGCATCTGGAGTTTGGTCATTGATGCAACTTGGGTTTTATTTATATCACCTTTCTTCTTTCGGTAGAAATGTTTGCAATGTTCAAGGGGGACTAGGTTGAAGTTGGATAATGGTCTTGGTTTTTTTGTTTGTTTGTTTGTTTTGTTTTGTTTTTTGTTTTTTTGGTTTTTTGAGACAAGGTTTCTCTGTGGCTTTTGAGGCTGTCCTGGAACTGATCTCTTGTTCGAGACCAGGCTGGTCTCGAATTCACAGAGATCCGCCTGCCTCTGCCTCCCGAGTGCTGGGATTAAAGGCATGCGCCACCAACACCCAGCTGGTGTTGTTTTCTTTTTTAGACTGGTCTTCAGTGCACCAGGCTCCATCCTTAGCACTTCCCTCTCTATGTATCAGTTACTTTTCTATTGCTGTGATCAAACACCGTGGCCACAATAATCTATAAAAGAAAAGGTTGTTTGGACTCACCATCCCAGAAAACTTTGGAGTCCATAATGGCACCAGGGCTGCAGGCAGCAGACATAGCATCTAGAGCAGGAAGCTAAGATCTGAGAGCTCACATTTCCAACCATATTGTGAATTCTATTGCCCCTCTAAGAATTTATTTGTTGAATTTTTATTTCTAAAATTTTTAGAAGGAGTTTCCCAGAATCTCAGTTTCCTTAAAAGAAAAACATCTCTCTCTCTCTCTCTCTCTCTCTCTCTCTCTCTCTCTCTCTCTCTCTCCTCTCTCTCTCTCTCTTCTCTCTCTCTCTCTCTCTCTCTCTCTCTCTCTCTCTCGTGTGTGTGTGTGTGTGTGTGTGTGTGTGTGTGTGTGTGTGTGTGTGTGTGTGTGTGATGAGGAGGAGCATACATGAGGCAACAATCTGCCTGCTGGAGAATTTGCCACTGTGCTGGCTTGTTTTGTGTGTAAACTTGACACAAGCTAGAGTC
This sequence comes from Cricetulus griseus, assembly GCF_003668045.3. Lineage (NCBI taxonomy): Eukaryota > Metazoa > Chordata > Mammalia > Rodentia > Cricetidae > Cricetulus > Cricetulus griseus. The sequence goes on from NC_048595.1 coordinate 40,278,268, forward strand.
ATCAGATAGGAAAGAGCCCCAGTTGAGGAAAAGCCTCCATGAGATCCAGCCGTAAGACATTTTCTCAATTAGTGATCAATGGGGAGGGCCCAGCCCATGGAGGGTTGTACCATCCCTGGCCTGGTGGTCCTGGGTTCTATAAGAAGGTGAGCTGAGCAAGACATGGCAAGTAAGCCAGTAAGCAGCACCTCTCCAAGGCTTTTGCATCACCTCCTGCCCTGCTTTAATTCCTGTTCTGACCTCCTCCAATGATGGACTATCATCTGGAAATGTAAGCCAAATTAACCCTTTCCTCCCCAAGTTAGGTTTCGGTGTTTCATTGCAGAAATAAAAACCTAAGACAGCCACCCCTCACCTAACTCTTTTTAAAAAAGATTTATTTACTGTTTGTTTTTACATGTGTGTGTATTTTATCTGCACAAAGTACAATGCTCTTGAAGTGCTCATGGAGCCAGAAAAGGACATTGGATCTCCAGGAGCTAGAGTTAGAGGATTGTGTGTTGTCATGTGGGTGCTGGGAATTGAACCTGGGTCCTACTGGAAGCCAATACTGTTAACTGATGAGCCATCTCTCCAGCCCCAACCTCATTTAACTCTTAAGTAGACATCCTTACCTTATTTAGCTGCCTGTTTGAATTCTCTTTGATGTAGCTTTCATTATTTTAAAACTTAGAGTTTGCTTTGTCCAACCAGTTCAACATCTCTTTTTGGATTTCATTACTCAGAGGTTTTTGTTGTTATAGTTGTTTTGTTTTGTTTTGTTTTTATGTATATACTGTTCTGCCTGCATGCTAGAAGAGGGCACCAGATATCATCATAGATGGTTGTGAGCCACCTTGTGGTTGATAAAATTGAACTCAGGACTTCTGGAAGAGCAGCTAGTGCTCTTAACCTCTGAGATAACTCTCCAGCCTCCTGGTTACTGAGATTTTGGAGGAGTCCTCTTTCTTTGCTTTTTTTTATTCCTTGCATTTTGAGTCCATCTGTTGGGATGATATCAGTTTATTTTAAGAGGGTCTCCTTAGAGGGTAGCCTTCTCTTGGAATCACAATCCTCAGAGGAAAGAAAGCACATATCAATAATAAAAACAATAATTAAAAAACAAACTAGCTATTTAATTGTAGTTTAAAAAATAGAAACATGAACTTCATCCCCAGTAAAGTTAGAAAAGAGTTCTAATACTTATAAATTAGATGTTAAAAATTATTCAAATTAAAGATATTAATAATTAAATAAGAACAGAGGATGGGGCAAGAGGAAAAGAGAAGCAAGAAAGAGGGGACCAGCAAGGTGGCTTAGTAGGTAAAAGTGGTTGCTGACAAGCCTGCCAACCTTGTTTCAATACCCAGTAACCATGTAGAAAGCAAGAACTGACTTCTGTTGTAGAATATTAGTTTAAGAAGTGTTACATTTGTTTATGCTGTGGAACATTTGTTTAATGGTGCAAAGATGTGTTGCATTCTTTTATGTTGCATTTGTTTAACTCTATGAAACTGTGTAACTTTGCCTGCCTAAAACACCTAATTGGTCCAATAAAAAGCTGAACAGCCAATAGCTAGGCATGAGAGGGATCGGTGGGGCTGCCAGGCAGAGAGAATAAATAGGAAAAATCTGTAAAGAGAGGATGGAGGAGCAAAAAAAGGAGAGAGAAGGATGTCAGGTACCAGCCACCCAGATACACAGCCAGACTCAGAGGAAGAAGAAAAGAAAGGAATATAGAATAGAGAAAGGTGAAAGCTCAGAAACAAAGGTAAATGGGGTAAATTAAGAAAAGCTGGCTAGAAATAAGCCAAGATAAGGCTGGGCATACATAAGAAAGAATAAGTCTCTGTGTATCTATTTGGGAGCTGGGTGGCAGGCCCCCAAAGAGTAAAAAGCAAAGAAAGAAAGAAAAAACTACAGACTTCTGCAAGCTGTACCCTGACCTCCAAACCTACACCATGACACATGCCTAAATCCTTCCCCTACCATTCATAAATAAAATAAATTAATGTAGTGCTGGAGAATTGGCACAGCTGTTAAGAGCACTTGTTGTTCTCTGGGAGGAGCCAAGTTTGAATCCCAGCACCCATATGGCAGCTCAAAACCTTCTGTTACTTCAGTCCTAGCGTATTTGGAACCAGTGACTTTCCCTGGCACCAAACATGGACATGGTACACATATATATACATGCATGCAAAACACTCATGCACATGTAATAAATCTAAAATAATGTTTAAGTAAAACAAATGGATATAATAAAAAAGAGACAAGCATATGGGATGATGGTAGAAATAATGAGAAAAATTTTTGATAGAAAACACAAAAGTCGCCAGGCAGTGGTGGCGCACGTCTTTAATCTCAGCACTCGGGAGGCAGGGACAGGCAGATCTCTGTGAGTTAGAGACCAGCCTGCTCTACAAGAGCTAGCTCTAGGACAGCCTCCAAAGCCACAGAGAAACCCTGTCTTGAAAAACCAAAAAGAAAGAAAGAAAGAAAAAAAAGAAAGAAAGAGGAAGGAAGGAAGGAAGGAAGGAAGGAAGGAAGGAAGGAAGGAAGGAAGGAAGAAAACACAAAAGTCATTATTTCTTCTTTGCAGGTAGAAAAGGGGGACAGAATGTTTTGTCCCCACCCCCACCCCAGGCTTGTCCTTAAGCACTTTACTGGGGGGGGGGCAACTGTTTTCTCTCTGAAACCCGAATGGATTACACCACTACCGAGTATTTGCAGTCAAGTCCTGCCCTTCTGTAGGGTCATGCCACTGTGCCAGTTTCTGGGCTGAATTCCTATGAGTGTTTTTCTGTGTGCCGACCTGCCAAAACAGGACATACAGCAGCTCCACTCCACTAAGGATCGCATTACCCAGCCCCTCCTGGATGCTGCCTGCCACCTGCCAGAATAGGTTTGGCCCCAGAAATCCCAGAGCAGCAGCTACTTTCCACCAAGTCTCTCTGGCCCTCTGAGAATATACAAAATAGTAAGGCCGTGCCATCTGTGCCAGAGGGTCAAGAGTAATCCTGAGTGCCCTAGCCCCAAGCAGTATGCCCAGCTATTCTCTGTCTTTTACCAGAATTTAACAAAAGTTTCCCTGACATAATCACTCCCAGATTCCCTCTTGAGAAAGATTCACATTTTCAACCCAAAAGTAGAGCTGTCTGAGTATGAGCAAATCACAGTGGTTGGTAGTTGTGTCCAGACTGAGTGAGTGGTCACTCGTTCAGCTGGGGGTTGGGAGAGCTATTGGTTTTCTGATTTCCTTGAATGGGAGCTACAAATGTAAGACCTCTCCTAGAATAAGTCCCTTCCACAGCAGTGGCAGGCAAGCTAGGAGACACAGGGCCTCCCCTTCCACTGCTTCCTGGGCATTTCTGCAGAGCTGCCAACTTGTGCCCCCGTGGAGCCCAGGGAGGTTGGCCTTCACCCCTTCACTTCCCCACTTCCTGCCATTTTACCTAGTGTTGCAAGGGCCAATATGTTTGGATTTTACCTGTTCTCTGTCTGCTGTTTACTGCGGCCCTTCCACATCTTTTCACGCCATCCACACCTCACTCGCTGCAGTCATGGACTTGAGATTTTATTTCAGATTTCTGGAGGCATAGGAACGTTAAAAGTTCTGGGCATCTCTATTCCACCATCTTCTCCCCACCCCCAGAGGCATTTCTTTAGAAAGAGAAATCTACTGTCATACACTCTCTAGAGGGTCACTTACCACTTGTAATATTTACTTATTGCATAGTTAATATTTCAGATTTCATTTGCCCACACTGACTTCAAAGGGTCAGATAGCCATCGGTTTAAGACAAGGATCTGGCAAGGATACAAGGATACTTATTTCTCAAAGGAACTCGGTATATTTTATATGGAGCATACACAGGTAATAAAGCAGCTGTTCTATTTTGAGAATTAAGGTTGGGTTTTATTCTCACATGATTAATAACAAATATTTAATACCTCTTTCAAGATTTAATTCTTTTAACTCATTAGCTTCAAGCATCTCCCTGAAGTAGATGTCAAGATGCAGAATCAGAAGGCAGCTCGGTATATTTTCCACTAATATTTCACTGGCTTCTAGGGGGAAGAAATGAGTCTCTGGGCACCTTCAATGACTGCTACATTTTCTTTTGACCAGAAGAATTTCTCTTTGTAGCTCTTGTTTATTGCATTAGTGTTTTGGTTATTGAATATGGAATATGTTGTCTTTGTTGGGACTTTTATTTTATGGCAAAGAGTTATTGTTTCATCTTGGCATCTATTATAAGACTTGTTTGTACTGAAATGTAATGTCATGTCCAGATCGATGCCTCAGGATGAATTAGCTACACAGCTTAAAACTGAAAACATAGATCTAAAGAGGGAAGCTACTTACATTGTCCATTTGGAAGAGGGAAAGTATTTTCTGTAACTAGAAATATTGATTTGGTCATAATAAATATTAAGCTCTTCATTCTTGTTTATGATGGTAAAGCCAGAACATTGTCTTTAACACAAACCTTTGCATGGTTGTATGTGTGCATACATATTCCTTTGTGTGCATATGTAAGTACAGGTATGTGTGCACATGTGTGTGGGGGGGATGCATGTGGAGGTTAGATGTTGATGTGGAGTGTCTTCCTCAATTACTACCCACCTTAATTTTTGAGGTAGGGTCTCTCACTAAACTTGGATGGCCAGCAAGCCCCAGGGAGCCCCTGTCTCTGACACCGCAGTGCTGGAATTACATTGTATGCTGCTGAACTGCTTTTTCTATGGATGTTGGGGTCCAAACCCAGACCCTCCTGCTGCATGTAGTGATCGCTTTACTGACTGAGCCATCTCCCCAGTCACTGGTATTCTTTATGTCTGGAATGTAACCAAACTTAAACAAGAAAGTCATTTAAAAATACAGTGTGAAGTTAAGATGAACAATTGGCAGAATATTTTGTTAAATAGAAAAATCTACATAATAAATATGTTTAAAGTAAAACTTAACTCTCACCCTCCTACAAGACAAAATATGGAAGGAAAATGTCAACCGCTGCTCTTCCTTCTCCTCTTCCTTCTGTGTAGCCCTGGCTCACCTGGAACTCACGATGTAGACCAGGCTGGCCTTCAACTCAGAGTTCTGATTACATCCTGTCTCCCAAGTGCTGGGACTAAAGGCCTGGACCATCATTTCCAGCCAACACTTTCTTTTTGTTCAAAACATTTTTTTCTCATTCCTCATGAATAACTTTATTGAGGAACAATTTGGTGAACTAGAAAACTGCACTCTCAAAAAAAAAAAAAAAAGATTTATAGAATTGGGGGCTGGAGAGATGAGAGCACTTGCTGCTCTTGCAAGAGGACCTGGATTTGGTTTCTAGCATCCATACCCCATGGTCCACAACCACCTGTAACTCCATCCAGCTCCAGGGGAATCTGACACCTTCTTCTGGCTTGTAGGTGAAAGGTTCAGACAGATACCTAGGCAGCTTAAAGGGCCCTGGGTCGCGTGGCCACGCCATGGCTACGTCACTCGTTACAGGGCTGCATAGGGACTCAGTGCACATGCAGCATTATTCTCTTCTCTCTCTCTCTCTTTCCGGTGGTGGACCCCTCTCTCTCTCCTCTCTCTCTCTCTCTCTCTCTCTCTCTCTCTCTCTCTCTCTCTTCTCTCTCCTCCCTCTCTCCTCTCTCTTTTCTCTCCTCCCTCTCTCCTCTCTCTCTCTCTCTCTCTCTCTCTCTCTCTCTCTCTCTCTCTCTCTCTCTCCTCTCCTCTCTCTCCCCTGCTGTATTCTTCCATTTCGCTCTCTCCCCCTCTCGCTCTTCCACCCTATAATCAACTGGCTAATGTGCTCTCTGTAGTCCATGTCCATCTCTCTCGAATTTCTAATTTAAGCAAAAAGAATAACAGTAGGTACCTGCACACACATGGTACACATATATGAATTCTAGCCCAACACATATTCACATGATTTTAAAAAATCATTTAAAAATATTTCTAACCAAGCAGGATGGCAAATACTGTTGGTCCCAGCACTCTGGAGTCCAGAGTGGATCTCTATGATTTCAAATCCAGCCTGGTCTACATAGTAAGTTCCAGGCCAACTAGAGTTTCACAGTGAGACACTATCTTAAAAAAGAAAATAAACGAAAAGGCTGGTAGCATTTTCAGATGTGAAAGATACACAATTTGAAAGCATGTAAAAGTTCTAAAGTTAGAAATAGTAAATAGATGGCGTTGGAACTTTATCAAAAAAAGAGAAAGTTTAGAATATTCAGAGAATAGCAGGAGCTCACTGAGTGGCTATGAGATTCATTTGAGTTCATTCACTCAAAAAACAGATAAGAAAGCCAGGTAGTGGTGGCACACAACTTTAATCCCAGCATTCTGGAGGCAGAAGCAGGTAGATCTCTGAATTCAAGGCCAGCCTGTTCTACACAGAGAAACTCTTATCTTGAATAGAAAAAGGAAGAAAAAACAAACAAAACAAAAACAGGCAAAGCAGAAGTCACAGGAGAAATACTGGTTTATTTTTCGAGTTTCTCTCACATGAGCCATTAGACAATGGACTCTAGTTCTATAATTCACTGAAAAAAAACTTTCATCTTTTTTTTCTATGAAATATACTAATGGACTGATACTTTGTTGTTTGTTTGTTTTGTTTCTGGAGGCCAGGTTTCTCTGTGTATCATCCTTGGCTGTTCTGGAATACCAGGCTGGCCTCAGATTCACAGAGAGCCACTTGTCCCTGCCTCCTGAGTGCTGGGGTTAAAGGCATGTGCCACTACCACCCAGCTTGATATCATATTTTCACTATACTCATTAAAAATATTTTATGTGTCTCCTTAAGTTTTTTTGTTGCCTATAGGTTGTTTCAGAATGTGTCATTTCCAAGTTTTACTGGTTTTCATCTGTTTCTCTATATTCTATATTGGAGAATACAGAACACACCTCTGTAAAGAGAATGAGATCTTGTGAGGCTGATTTTCTATGATGTTGATCAGATCCAGTAGACTGATGAAGGGGCTATCAACCTGTGCCTTCCACAGTTCCCTTGGGGATCACCTCTGTCCCCCACAGTCAGGAAGAAAGAGCTGTAGAGGTTTTTATGACATCATTGCCCTCAGATTCCATTGGTCAGAACTCTGTCACATTACTTCACCTAATAGTATGGGAAGCTGAGACAGTCTAGCATTTTGCCCACAAAGAAGAAAATGTGTTTGGAGGAACAGCCAGCAATGTCTTTCTGTTCTCTGGAAGAACTTGTATAAGATAAGAAATGCTAGCATCATGGGTATACAGTAGAATTGTAACCTTTTGGGGCCCACCAGTTTCTTTGGGGGAAATTTGTAACTGCTGATTCAGAGTAATGAATTGTGTTCCCTTGGGTTTTCTGTTACTTTCTCCCCCCTTCTTATTTTGAGTAAAAGCTCATGGTTTATTGTCTTTCTAGCAAAATCAGCTTAGAACTGAATTACTTTCTCTTAGCCTCCAGTTCACACATGTGTGGACTTATGTATGTGTCCATTGGTCAAATTGCTGGGTTATAGAGTATGCCTCTATTCAGCTTATTACTGGAGCCAATTTCCCAGAGCTTTTCCCCAATCATATTCCCTCCAGCTGTTAATGAGATTTCAGATTCCTGCTCCCTTTTCAACAATTTATATTTTGTCTTTTTCATTTCCCACATTATACATTCATTGGGTGTCGTCTACATAGCATTTTAATTGTGGTTTAATGTATAGTACATTTATAATTAGTTTTTACATGATTATTGGCCACTTAGCCATTTTCTCTCTTTTTTAAGTTTCTGGTGTTATCTTATTTTCATCACATTTAAACTATTTCCTTATGCTTTTTTAATTTTAATCATTTTAATTTATTTTTGAAAAGCCACCACCCAAAACACTAAATAAATGCATACATGTAAACATTAAATTTTTAATATTTATTTATTTATTTATTTATTTATTTATTTATTTATATGGTATTCTGTCTGCCTGTATCCCTGCATGCCAGAAGAGGGCACCAGATGGTTGTGAGCCACCATGTGGTTTCTGGGAATTGAACTCAGGACCTCTGGAAGAGCAGCCAGGACCTCTGAGCCATCTCTCCAGCCCAACATTAAATTTTTAAATTTTATTTTATTTTATTGAGATAGGGTCTCTCCACATAACCCTGGCTGCCCTAGAACTCACTATGAAAAACAGACTGGCCTCAAATTTACAGAGATTTCCCTGCTTCTGCTTCCTGAGTTCTGGGATTAAAAGAGTGTACCACCATGCACAGCCCTAAAAGAAATAATATTTTTTAAAGGGTTAATTTAATTTTCCTATCTAGATTGTGTTTCTGTATGTGAATATGTACAGATGAGCACAGGTATTTGTGGAGGTCACATGCATGGGATCCTTTGGAGCTGGAGTTACAGACAGTTGTGAGCTGCCACATGGGGGTACTGGGAGATGTTTGCTAGCAAAGAAAATAGAAAAAATCAGAACATTGGTGTGAATTGCTGTACAGTTTGGTTCAGTTACTTGTGTTACATAGGCTTCAATTTTGCCACCTCTGAAGTGAAATCCCTGCAGGCTTTCCAATTCTATTTATATGTTGTTCTCTAGCTCTGGGTCCTCCCATTTGTTTGGACTGTGTAGGACTAGAATTCAGGCTCCCTGGTTTCTTGGTCAGTCTTAATATCACATATATCATTGTAAATATCACCTCATTTATTTGTCTAGTGAACTGAGTTGTGCATGACATGATCTTTTACCATTTGTTTGTGTAGGTTTTATTAACCACTTAACCTATTTTCTGGCTGCTGGTGCCGTTAGTCTGGGAATCGGTTTCTTTGCTTTGGCGTCTGCTTTGTGGTTCCTGATTTGCAAAAGAAGGTAAGGTTTATTGGAAAGTCTAAGTTTTTGTTGCCTGTTGTTGTTGCTAAAAATTCAATGCAGGACTTTTTTCACAGCTATTAAATTTAAATAACTGTGATGGAATTGGCTGGAGACCCTGTAGTGGGACAAGGCTTTATGTGCTTTAGATACCCTGGAAGAAGGACTAGGACCATGCAACAGAGATCTTTGTGCACTGAAATTTTGAAGAAAAACAAGTACTATTTTACTTACTGGAAGACATGGGTATGATTCTAATCTAAAGCTAGAATCTATGGGGGAAACCTTCCAGTTTGGAGGTTAGAACATGCCTGAAGGGCATGCCCTCCTTTCTTTAAAAGCTGGGAGAACAGATAGAATGGCCTGATAGGTCTGAAAATACTCTCCCTTCAGAAACACACAAAAGCTTAATTGATGCCTTCTTCTTTTTCAACTCTCAAATTTTGTTTATACTTATTTAACCAGCTCAGGATTTGTTTTCTGGTATTTTTAACATATAAATTGTAAGATCATCTTCCCACATTTTCTCCCAGTGATCTTACCTCCAGCTGTCTCTCCACCATGTACAAATCAGAAAGTATTCATTTGTTCATTGTTTCAACAAATATTCAATGACTGCACAATAAAACATCAGCAATAAAGGAAAATATTTTGCTATCTTCCATTGTTATTGGAATTGAGGATACAACTGTGAACAAAGCAGAAAAAGTTCTCATTTCCTAGACTTGACAGGAGACAGATAAATGAGCAAATATAAAAAGGGTACCAAAAAGGCCTGTACAAGGAGTTTGTGTTTAATCTGAGACTTGAGTTAAAAGAATGACTTATTAAATATGCCTTGTGCAAAATTTTCCTAGGGTCAACAAGATGGCCTAGCACATAATAGCACATGTAGACCAGGCTGACCTCGAACTCAGAGAAATCCATCTGCCTCTGCTTCCCAAGTACTGGGATTAAAGGTGTGTGCCAACAACGCTCAGCACATGATTGCTTTTTAAGAAACTGCTAATAAAAGTGAATGTGCACTCCCAATAACAAGATATGACAGGTCTGGCTTACATTTTCAAAAGACATTCCTCTGTAAAGTCTGGTTTAATGGAGCAACAAGAAAGTAGGCAGGCAAGTGAGCAGCCTAGCTTTCATCTGAGAGAGAGGTGAGGATGTTTTGAACTAATGTGACCAGAAGAGACAAGAAGAAGGGATTGGACCTGAAACGTCTTTCACGGGTAGAGGTGGGACTTGATAGAATGACGTAGGGAAAGAAGAGAGAAGTGGCAGGGTGAAGACTGGCACCTGGGCCTGGGCAGCTGAGTGGTCATTCCATTTTCTGCGATGGGAAAATTATCATGAAGGGGATCAATTTGTGGGGGAGATGATAAACTAGGAGCTGCATCTTTGGTGTGAGTTTAAAAGCCTAAAGTCCTAAATGGGAATGCCATGGTAACCTTGATGAAATGTTGGTGCAATGATAGGTTAAGAGGTTGATTCTTGGAGACGACAAGATGTGAGAAAATTGAGAAAAGTATACATGTCTCTTTCTAAAGGGGCGTGTGTGTGTGTGTGTGTGTGTGTGTGTGTGTGTGTGTGTGTGTGTGTGTGTGTTTAGAAAACTAATAAAGGGACAGTAGAGTAGCTGGAGGAGCATAGAATTTTATTAGGTGTTTTTGTATCACAGTGACCAAAATGCTTGACACAATAACTTAAGGGAGGAAAGACTTCTGTTGGCTCATGGTTTCACAGTGGGAAAGGCATGGACACATTCACAGATGCAGGAGTGTATGGCGGAGGCCCTTCACAGCACCGTGGACCAGAAAGTAGAAAGCTATCAAGGTCCACCTCCTAATCCTCCCACAGCCTCCCCCAAGCAGGGCTTTCAAAGCATGAGTTTGTGGACAACATTTTATATGCAAGTCATAACAAAAGTCAAAGGAAGCATGCTTTTCTTGTCAAAGTAGAAGACACACTTGACAGGTACCTCTTGTTTCCCGCCCTAACACACTTGAATTATCACCAAATTAGATTTTTTTCCCCTTGCAAATCACTCACATCCATCTCATTCCATTAACCACGGCTACACTCCTCGAGTCTTCATTGTCCTTCACATGAGCAATTTGGCTGGGGTTTATAGTGGATCCCTGTCTTCAATGGCAAGCTCATTTAATCTCCGCTCCATACCCCAGCCATACATTTTCCACTTGCAAATCTATTCTTATTCCCCATGCCCACTATTTTTCAAAGGACTTCCCATTGATTTTAAGAGAAACCCAACTGACATGTTTAAGGCCCCGCATGATCTGTCCCTGAACGTTCCTCCATTCCATGCCCTATTTCCTGTTTTGCTTTTTGTGTTTCTCCTACATGGAGGAAATCCAGCCTTTATATCTTTGTGTTTGATATTCCATCTCTCTTGAAAAACATCTCTTCCACATTTCCCTCTTCCTACTGAATATTACTAATTACTAATCCTATTTCTTTAGCAGTCTAGTTCAATCACCCTTTCCTCAGGTTGATTCCCCTAGTACAAACCCACACACAGTACCTGGTAATTTTCCTCAGTGGAACGTTCCAAATCCATAATTTTTCAACTTCTTGTAATATCTGCCTTCCTTATTAGTACTTGCTATATGAGAGGCCATAAAGGTGATGGTTACCGGCCCTGCCCCCAACACCCAACATTTCTGACATAAGGTTAAATATTTGTTTAGTGAACTGAATTCAGGGAGTGATTGGATCTTCATTGTTCATATCTTATGGAAGAATCTAATATACTCTCTTGAATTAACTTGGAAATTTTCTAGTACCTCTGGAAAAATAGTTGGCCACCATTATTATTATTTGGGGAGAGTTAAAACTGAAGAACATGTCAACATGTTAGCATCCATTTGACATTAAAGTTCACTCTTCATGTACATTCCAAAGTTTTCACAAATATATAATGACTTGTGCATACAAGCCAGAGTATTCTCATCACCCTAAAATTCCTCCGTGCTTCTTCTATCCTTCCTTTCTTCTCCCTAACATCAGGCAACCACTGATATTCCTAGATCTCAGTAGTTCAGCCTTTTCCAGAGTGAGGTCATAGACTTGAAATCGGATGTCAAAGCATAAAGAATGTTGCCTTCTTAGACTTTTTCTCATACAGTGCTTAACTATGTAGCCTAACTAACCTAAAACTCACTAGGTGGCAGAGGTTGACCTTAACCTCATAACAATCCCCCTGCCTCTGCCTCCCAGGCTCTGGATTACAGGTGTGAGTCACTATATCCAGCAGTTTTCCTCTATGTCTTTTTTGTGACTTGGCAGCTCCTTTCTTTGTATCACTGAACAATATTCCACTGTCTGGCATCATTTTTTAAAACATTGTTATTAGTCAGGGTTCTCAAGAGAAACAGAACTGATAGAATGAATACTCTCTCTCTCTCCTCTCTCTCTCTCTCTCTCTCTCTCTCACACACACACACACACACACACACACACACACACACACACACACACGGGATTTATTAGAGTGACTCACAGGTTATAGTCTGACTATTCCAACAATGGCTGTCTCCCAAAGGAAAATTGAAGAATCTAGTAGCTGTTCAGTCTACAAGGCTGGATGCCTAGCTGCTTTTAAGTATGCATCAGAATCCCAAAGAAGTAGGTCCTAACACCAGCAAAAGAATGAGCTCACAAGTGATAGTGAGGACAAGCAGGCAAGCACTTTCTTCTTCCAGGCCCTTTTACAGAAGGTGTGGCCCTGATTTATGGTGGATCTTCCTAACTCAAAAGATCTGGATTTAGGATGGAATTTCTTACTTCTAAAGAGTCAATCAAGACAAACCTCTCACAGGTGTACCCAGCTGGTCTACCCAGCTGCTTGGGTTTTCATTAATTCTAGAGGTAGTCAAGTTGTAGTCAACCAAGAATAGCCTTAACAAATATTTGACTTTATCAAGTGGACTTCTTTCTGATCAGCTGAGGTTTCGCTTAGCAGCACTCGGTTGCTTTTAAGCCTCCCCCTCCTGCTTGTGACTGTGTGGATGAGAAAAGCTCACAGGTGCTCTCCCAGCATGCCATTATTTTCAATCCAGATTCTGTCCTCTCTGCCAAAAGGGACCAATGATTTCATTTTATTTCACTAAAAACAGATTTATGGAAAGACTAACTAAACCAGATGGCTAATCCCAGCACTGGGGAGGCAGACGAAGGTAAATCTCTGAGTTTGAGGCAGACCTGGTCTTCAATTCCAGGACAGCCAGGGCTACACAGAGAAACCCTGTCTTGAAAACCAAAAAAAAAAAAAAAAAAAAAAAAAAAAAAAAAAAAAAAAAAAAAAAAAAAAAAAGAGCTGGGCATTGGTGGCGCATGCCTTTAATCCCAGCACTTGGGAGGCAGAGGCAGGTGGATCTCTGTGAGTTCGAGGCCAGCCTGGTCTACAGAGTGAGTGCCAGGACAGGCTCCAAAGCTACACAGAGAAGCCCCGTCTCGGAAAAAATAAAATACTAGCTTTCTATAATTAGCTACTTTATATTTTCTGAAAAGTAGACATAATGAAATCAGATCTATGTTTAAGGAGTATATAAACTGATTGCTACTTTTAAAGGTCTTCAACATGCTGATTTTAAACTCCTATGAATAAAGGTTAGAGACAATTCTTTTAATTGGCATATGTAATAATATAATTTGATACCTGTCTAATAATAATTTCTCTACAATGTTTTCCAGAGAAATATTTCAAAGTCCCAAAGTTAAATCAACTGATGAAAAGGTGATGCAAGGACCACCCAAATCGAAGATTAAATCTCATTCTCAGTGTGTTTTCATTTCCCGAAACTTTCATGCTGGCCGATCTCAACCAAAGGTAGAGTGTCATGTTTTAAAGCAGTCTCCTTGGAGATCCCTAGACCATGTTACTAGCATGTTGTCTTCCCATTGGAAGGCTAATATATTCACGGTTATATTTTAGTGTAAGAACCAAAAGTTCATACAATAGGAAAACTAAAGTTTTCTTTTATATTTTGGAGGGTGATAAAGCTTATAAAAGAACAGAAAAATTAAATGAATATTTACTCTGTCTCCAGTCGCTTTTATAAACCCTTCAGCAAACAAACAAACAAAACCCTACACTCTCCATAGTAGGCTTGGAAGAAGGATGAGGATAATGGCATGTTGGAAGGGATGCATGCAAAATTCTTGGGACTAGGGCTGGAGAGGTGGCTCAGAGGTTAAGAACACTGGCTGCTCTTCCAGAGGTCCTGAGTTCAATTCCCAGCATCCACATGGTGGCTCACAAACATCTGTAATGAGATCTGGTGCCCTCTTCTGGCTTGCAGGCTGACATACCGGCAGAACACTGTATACATAATAAATAAATCTTTTAAAATAAATTCTTGGGACTACCAGAAAAAAAAAAGAAATTTGGAGATAAGAAATGCTCAGATAACCAGATAGCCTGACCAAACCTGTTAAGTGTAATTTAATCCAATTTGGTAAGTAACTATTAATCCATATTGTATTTGAAGATCTTGCCCCTGCCCTGTTGTGAAGGTTAAAATATTGCCCCTACTTTCAAGGTGCTTGTGTGACACTTGATGAGAATATCAGACTATGATTAACAAAATTGTGTGTCAAAACAGATTCATAGACAAAATAGAACATAGTCTAGTAGAAATCTAAAACTATGACATAGCTGAGTTAAATAAATGAACTGATGGTCCTTCAGCATTCGGAGATACACTGGATGGCAGGCCTTCATTACATATCCTTCACCTTGGTTGAACTCAGCAACCATGTGTCTAGTAACCATCCCGCAACACTATTTTACCACAGAGCCTACACAAGCAAAAAAGAAATGAGCCCAGACCTAGATAGACTACAGTCAAGATAGAAGAAAAATGAATTATTAACCTCAGTTTGTCCTTTCACACACAGAAGGACATCCTGGTTGCTTCTAAGTTTGTGCAATTATGAACAAAGTTGCTAAAAAAATTTTTTGTGGAGGCTTTTGTATGGACATGACTTTCCAACTCACTTGAAGATATCAAAGAGAATTGTTGTTAATCATATTGTGTGTGGTTTTATGAGAAACTCTGTCTATTTATGTTCCCACTGACCAGGAAGGAGACCGTTGTTTAACCCTGCATCCACGTCAGCACTGGCTGCTGTTGGCGTTTTTTAGCATTCACCATTATGAGATGCAGAGTAACTTCTCACTGTCATCACAGGTCATATGGTGTTGAATATGTGCCTAGGGCTGGGGCCAGTTAAACTGTGGGCTCTAATCTCCATTTACCTTTGCGGAGGCATGGATAATGATTTACGGGACTAGGCTTAAATATAGGTTAAATATGATTTATTTCGGGGAGAAGTAACTTACACAAGAAGCAGGTGGCCGCCGCAGGTTGCCGCTCTAAGGATCACACAGGCTGTGCTCCCTGTGACCTGACCAGATGTGAGAGCCACTTGTCCCGACTGATGGGAGACCTAAACTCACTCCCCATCACATCCGCACCTGTGACCACGCCCAAACGGGCATGGTCAGCTTTACAGGTGAGGGTGGGGTAAATGTCTCACTACATACCTTGATTTCTGCCGGTGCTGAGAAGCCTGTACAAATGTCTGATGTCAACTGTGTGTCAGTAGTGTTCCTTCTTTGTGTACCACCAGGCCTTGCTGGTCACCCTTAGCTTTTTCAGTCTGTGAGAACCACCCCAAGATTTGCCAGCTCATACCCTCTAGACTGGTGACTGTTCCGGCTGAGTAGTTTCTTTCTGTCCCTTTCATCAGAGGTAGGGGAAGCATCCACAGCACTGAGCTCCATACAGGCAAACCCATCTTCGTCTTCTCAAAATCCCTTTAGCAGGGCTGGAGAGATGACTCAGATGACCCATGATGCAGTTGCCGAAGACCAGGGATCCAATGCCCTCTTCTGGCCTCTGTGAGTTCTGCACACATACGAAGAGGCACATATACACACAATTTTAAATTAAAATAAACCTTTAGTTTTAATTGTCTCTCTGTTGTGTTTGTGGTCTTAGCCAGAGAGTTCAAATCCCCTGGAACCAGAGTTACAGGCGGTTTTTCTGAGTCACTTGACTTGAGAACCTGGGTCTTTTAGAAAAACGGCAGCTGGAGTTTCAAAGTGTGCAGACTGTATGATAGTTAACCTCATAGCAGATAGGTGGCTGCGGACATTGATTCACTTGCTGACTTCAAAGTTACATTGATGACATCTGCTCCCAGGGATTGATGGTGGAGCTACCTGATGCCTGCACTTCGGGGCCTCTCAGTTTATGTCCCTCCCACACTCTATAGTTGTCTCCTGGCAGGTGCCGTCTCCCAGGCTAGGGCTGTGACAGGTTGCATTCAGGCTGGTTGACACAGTCTCTGTTCTTAGGACCCCAGGGTAGTTCAGTTTTAAACATTATGTTCGCTCTAGACATGACACCTAGCCTCAGTCTCTGAGCCAGAGAAACTCCTTCCATGGCTGACACATCCCACAAGTCCCTGGTTTTGAGGTTTGTGAGAGCTGTGGACGTGTGGACATGGCCTGTGAGTAGGAATGCCAGGGGCTTTTCACCAGGACCCTCTGAACGACTTTGTGGAAGAAGCATCTGCTTCCCCTCCCTCTCCTTGGAGCCTGGAGGCTGAGCTGTGTTGGGCTACGTCTCTGCTCTTCACAGCTGCGCTAGATGCCCACTTGTGGATTTCTGAAGCTCTTCCCTCATCTCCTTTCTCCAGCATACACTCTGTGTTTACACATCACAATTCTTCTTCACGTGGTCACACTGAGGCAGCTTCTAGTCCTCCATCTAGCCCAGAATCTTTCGAAAGTGGTTTCTTGAGATGGGATTTACTCCTGATTTAGATGCTATGAATATTGTTGAAACCATAGCAAAGAGTTCAAAATATTAGGTAAACTTAGATGACAGAGTATCGACAAGGTACAGTTCTTCCATGCTACAGAGAAAGATGTAATGAAAAGATGAGTAATATATGGTGATCAACTCAGTCGTGGGGGGGGGGGGTGGCAGTGCACTGCACTGCACTGTTCAGTACTGACCTGCAGTGCTAGGACCTTGCGAGTGCTAGGTAAGCGTTCTACCACTCCTCCACCCCAGCCACTTCATTATCTTACTCTAAGAAATTTGGATCAGTAAGATGGCACACTGGGTAAAGTGCTTGCAACCTAGACTGATGACCTCAGTTCTATCCTAGGATACACACAGTGAAAGGTCAAGTCCCAAAACGTGTCCTCTGACCTTGTCAAGGGTACAGTTGCATGTAAACAAGCACGAGTCCGTGAATGTGCGTACACACACACACACACACACACACACACACACACACACACACACACAGCCCTTCGGCAGCCACAACCCCAGTCAATCAGAAGTTGTCCCCACCAAGGCAAGATCCATGCCCTTCTCTGTATAAAACAATATATTATGTTCCAATTTTTATTTCCCAGTAAGTGGTTTTACATATCTTTTATTTACCGTCTATACTCTTAGTGAAATATCTCTAAGTATCTTATATATTGTCTAATTGGATTATTTTTTAACAAATTAAGAACTCTTTTCATATTGTGGATGCAAGTCCTTTGTTGGTTATGTGCTTTTCCATTTTCATTGTTTTGTTTTGTTTTGTTTTTTGAGACGGTGTCTTTCTATAATATGGTCCTGGTTGTCTGGGAATTCACTATATAGACCAGGCTGGCCTTGAGCTTTGGGGTTCATATATACCCACCCACCTCTTCCTCCAGGTGATCAAAGGTGTGAGCCACACCTGGTCTGTTTTCTATTTTTAAATCTCACTTGGTGAGTTTTTCACCCTAGTAACAGAATTTGATAAAAAGTCTTCAATATTAGCTAGGTGTAATTTCTGGTCATACTGTTGATAAAACATTCCAAAATTCAACTTAACAATAGATCTCAAGGATTATATCTACTTTCTCTTTGAAAGTTTTCTTTTCAGAACACTTTTGTTTTGCACATAACAGCTTTATTGAGATGCAGTTCAGTTGCTGCCAACATTTAGATGTGGCTCGTCTCCCAAAGGCACCTGGGCTGGAAGACTGGCAACTGGGGGCAGCACTGAGCTGGCAGAAGCCTTAGGAGGTGGAGCTCCCAGGAGCTTTACCCTCCTGAGTGGATGCTCAGTCTCAGGGTGGATCAGATGTCACAGGAGTGGAAAAGGAGTACTGAGCAGTATGTGCTGTTAGCCACCAAGCCACCTCTCCAGCCTCAGATTTTCAAATAACTGGTTTTCCTCTTCTGTTAATATAGTTTCCAAAAATAAATAAATAAACATATTGTAGAAAAATATTTTTTATCCAAAAATTTTAATATTACATTTCTTGTTAATATAAATATATTATAGAAGCTATACAAATTTCCTTTTTTAAAAGATGCAAACGATTCTTTTATGTAGGTGGAGCAAAGAGAAAGGGAAGCACCACAAATAAAAGGTACTTGTTTTCTTTCAATTGTTAGAAGAGTTTATATAGCAAATATTTTTCCTAAGACTTAAAGAACAAAGAGACTATCCTAAATGCTATTCATTTTATATTCCATGAAAATTTAAAATAAATAGCAATTTACTAGTATGTGAATTGGCATATCTTTTTAAAGAAAAAGTAGTATCCTGTCTTAAAATGTGAAATTATTTTTTCTTATTTAAATTCAAAGACATCGTAATGGTGACCACAAAGTAATGCCGAGTCAGGGTATGGGACAAAGGCAAAAACCTTGAGTATTTTGTAGTCATTTAGATATTTATGCCACATCTTTATAACTCACAACTTGTCCTACATAATTCTAGAAATGGATATAAAATACAATATTTTAAACAATTTTGAATTTAATGTGTAAAATATAACAGCTAACATGTAAAGTAGTATAAAATGTATTGTACGAATTTTGTGATATTTTCTAAAACTTAACTTTGGGTTCTGGTGGGGTTTTTTTACGTTGTTTTTTATTTTGGAGTTTGTTTGTTTGTTTTGTTTTGGGACAGAATCTCACTGCTTAACCTGGAGTGATGGCCTCAAATGCTATTTTTCCTTGGCCTTCCAAGGGCAGGAATTGCAGCATGCACCAACACACCAGGCAGCAAACAACATTTTAAAGAATCCACTGCATAGTCTAAGTAATATGAAAAGCAAGAGACTTAATATCTAGGTTGAATCCACTGTGTGTCTAATTGATGGTGGGTGGTTTCTTTGTGCTACCATTTGCTTGTTTGTGAAGTGGCACCAACCATAATTACTCTGAAGAATTATTGAGACAGCAAATGAGATCTGGAAGCATGATCAAAAGCTTTGTAGACCATATAGCTCTATAGAAAAGCCTACTGGGGCTGGAGAGATGGCTCAAAGGTTAAGAGCTCCGGCTGCTCTTCCACAGGACCTGAGTTTGATTCCCAGCAACCATATGGCAGCTCACAACCTTCCGTAACTCCAGCCCCAGGAGATCCACTGCCCTCTTCTGACCTCCAAGGACACCAGGCACTTGCACACATAAAACAAAATAAATCCTTTTTTTTTTTTTAATTCTAAAGCTGGCTGTGGTAATATACTCCTTTTACCACAGGATTCAGGAGGCAGAGGCAGGAAGATCTCTATGAGTTCAAGGCCAGGCTGGTCTACATAGTGAGTTCCAGAGAGATTCTGTCTCAAAATAGATAATTAAAGAAATGAAGTTAAAAAAAGAAAAAAGAAAGAAATGCCTCCTACAATTATTGGCAGAAGACCACCCCATCATGAGCTCTTACCACTCACTGTTGGACCAAATGATTTTTTTATGATTCTGCTCATTGAATTTTTTAAAATAATGTAATATTCAACTACAAATCATTGAGAAACTTTTTTTAGCTTCAAAAAAATTTTTTGTTGGTGCTGCTGCCTGGAGCCATGGAGACATTCAGGCACTGGCTGCTGCCTAGGGCCATGTATGGGTCCGTGGTTTTGGTGTCCATGGCTCCAGTTGACACAGAAGCTTGGGGTTGGCCAACCACCTGGGTCCATGTTGATGCCTGGGGACCATACTGCTTTCTGGGGCAGTGCTGACACCAGGCGATGGTAGCATCTGGGCTCTAACTGCTGCCTGGGGCCATGTCTGGGTATATGGTCCTGCTGTAGCTGGGGTCTGTAGTGATGCTCATGACAGGTATTAGCATGAGGTCATTGGAACCATGCTGTGCTGAGCCTGTCCTGCCCTTCACTGGCCCTCAGATAGCTGGTCCTGCCCCTCCCATACATTGCAGCAGGGGAGAGCTCCTCCCAACCCTCACTATAGGTGTGCACCTCACCTGAGTAGCACACGAGAGCTAGGGGATGCAGGTGAGCCAGCCCTGAGAGTGTGAGAGCAACAGAGCTGACCCTGCTGTCGTCCTTCCTCTGCCCCTTCTTTCCTGTGGTGTAGCTTGAGTTTCTTTCCAGCCTGGTCCCTCAGCAGATAAGACCTAACTAAACACACAAAGACTTATATTAATTTATAAACTGTTGGCCCATGGCTAGGGCTTCTTATTGGCTAGCTCTGTCTTAATTATTAACCCATTTCTATTAATCTATGTATTGCCACAAAGCTGTGGCTTACCCATAATCCAGCATGTTACTCCATAGGCAGCATGGCATCTCTTCGGGGTCTCTCTTCCCTCTTCCCAGCCTTCTCCTGGTCTGGTAGCCCCACCTATCTTTCTGCCTGGCTATTGGCCAGTCAGCAATTTATTCATCAACCAATAAGAGAAACATATATACAGAAGGACATTCCCCTATCACTACGGCACTCACGAGAGAGCTGAAGCACACAGGACAGCAAGCAGCACACTAAAGCTGACCCTATTGTTGCAGGTGAGCCAACCCTGAGGGCATGATAGCAGAAGAGCTGACCCAAACCCCATTCCCCCTACAGCAGTCAGAAGAGAGGGCCCAGCTCTCCCTGGAGATAAAAGTGTGGGAAAACCTAGATCTGAAGGCTCAAGAGCAGAACTGGCCCTGCTCCTTACTGTAAGATGCATTGGGTGAGCTACCCAAGGCAGTGCTGGCGTAGTGATGAGGGAAAGCTATTGAGCTGACCAACCCAGCTAACACCCAGGCCCAGAACATCCACCAAATCTATGAACTGTTAGAGCATGTGAAGGGACAAACTTACAGATCCAAAACAGCAGGATCTCCATGACACAGGACAGCAACAAGATATCAAAGAGGAGTCCCAGTGAGAGCCCATTTAGGTGGTATAGCAGAAACCAGAGGCCTCAAGCCAGACCAACGATTCATTGGAGTGAATACTTACAAGTAAAGATGAATGGACCAAGGGTAAACTCACACTACAGCTTCCATGATTCATCTTCTTTCTTTGTTTTTATTTTTGTTTGGTTTCTTTGTTTTGTTTTGTTTAGGTTTTTCTTTTAAATTGCTTTTTTTTTTTTTTTTTTTTTTTTTTTTTGGTTTTTCGAGACAGGGTTTCTCTGTGGCTTTGGAGGCTGTCCTGGAACTAGCTCTTGTAGACCAGGCTGGTCTCGAACTCACAGAGATCCGCCTGCCTCTGCCTCCTGAATGCTGGGATTAAAGGCGTGCGCCACCAACGCCCGCCTAAATTGCTTTTGTGTTAGGGGGAAGTTGCAAGGGCAAAGGGCAGGCGCAAGGACACAAGGAGATAAGTGGGATCGGAATGTATGATGTGAAATTCACAAGTACTGAATAAAAAAAATAAAAGCCAGGCATGGTGGTGCATGCCTTTAATCCTAACACCTTAGGAGGAAGAGACAAGATGATGTCTCTGAGTTAGAGGTCAGCATGGTCAACATAGTTAATGGCCCAAAACTATATATAGAGAGACCCTGTCTCAAAAAGTTTTAATAGGAAGGGTGGTGTGAGTTCAGTTGATCAAGAAGTCCAGATTCCCCTGGAGCTGGAGGGGAATGTAAGCCACATGAGTGCTGGAAAAAAAAAAAAAAAAAAAAAAAAAAACTTAGGTCCTCAACAAGAACAATGTGTGTGCTCTTAACCACTGAGCAATTTCTCCAGGCCCAAGACACCTTTTTAAAAATTAGTATAATTACATTTCTCCCTTCCCTTTCCTCTCTCCAATTTCCTTCAAATCCATGACCTCTTTTTCATTAATCATTATTATATGCATATACTTACATGTATATACATAATATATTTCTAAATACAACCTGTTCAGGCCCTATGACATTACTTGTATGTATGTTTCCAAGGCTGACCATCTGATAATGGACAACCAGTTGGTGGCTTTGAGAAGACCACGTCTACTGCTCCCAGCTTCCCTGGATTTCCTATAGTTCTTTGTGTAGGGTTGAGGCCTTGTGGGACTTTCCTCTGTCCACTTGGGCATGTCCAGTGATGTCATCCATGTTCAGCTCATGGCTGGGCAGTCATGTTGGTGAGGCTTTATGGATGTAACTTCAGACACAATCTCACAGCAAACTTCCTGATCCTCTGGTGTTTGAACTCTTTCCACTCCCTTCCCCACAGTGTTCCCTGAGCCTTAGGTCCTGGAGTGTTTTAGAGACATATCCATTGGGACTGTGCTCCGCAACTCCGAGTTTTGATTCGTTCGGGTTTTCTATAGTGGTACAAGAAACTCGTTTTTGGGGGGATTTTGTTTGTTTGTTTGTGGGTGGGTTTTTTTTGGCTTTTTATGACAGTGTTTCGCTATGTTACAGCTCTGGCTGTTCTGGAACTCACTCTGTAGACCAGGCTAGCCTCAGACTCAAAGATCCACCTGCCTCTGCCTCTCAAGTGCTGGGATTAAAATGTGTGCCACCACCTCCTGGCTACAAGAAACTTTTTAAAGGTACGTTGTAGAACTGAGGTTTCCAACCTAATTGGAATATTTTCCTGAATTAGAATATTTAAATGTCATATGCTAACTATTGTACACATGATATTAACTTGGTGTTTTCCCTTCTAGCATTATCTTACCCATGATAATCCTAAAAATACTCTTAAGACTTGATTTGTCTGTTGGGCATGCTGGCACATACCTATAACCCCAGCCCTCAGGGAAGTAGAGGCAGAGGCAGTCAGATCTCTGAGTTTGAGGCCAGCCTGTTCTACAGTGCTAGTTCCAGTATAGCCAGAGCTACACAGTGAAACCCTGTCTTGAAAAACCAAAACAAACAAGTAAGTAAATTATCTATTTACAGCGGGGCATTGGTGGTGCACACCTTTACTCCCAGCATTCGGGAGGCAGAGGCAGGCAGATCTCTGTGAGTTTGAGACCAGCCTGGTCTACAAAAGGTAGTTCCAAGACAGCCTCCAAAGCCACAGAGAAACCCTGTCTTGAAAAACCAAAAAAAAAAAAAAAGACTTGTCAATATGTATTATTCACTGTAGTTTTTTTTTTTTTTAACAGCAATCAACTCTAAAGGTGAATTCTGCCCTCTGGCTCCTGCTGTCCATGAGTCCCCTGAGATGATCTCAGTAGCAAATGCCAGCAGTGTGACACTGAGCTTGTCAACGTCGGTCTCTAGTTCTTATTGCAGCCAAAGCGTGGAAGCAGCTGATGACTGGTTTTCTGATGATTCTTTAGAAAACAAGAATGCCCCAGAGCCTTTACTTGGGGAATCTCTAGCAGAAAAGGTGTTTGCATACCTGTCAACCATTTCGTTAGAAGAATGGCCTGGAACCACAATGAATGTGACATTTTGTGGCGATCAAAATGATGATAGCATTAAGGAAAAGTTTTTACAAAGAAATGCAGAGGTTGGCACGCACAACCTTCAGGATGATATTGAATGACTATTTTCTTTTGAAACCTGTTGTATAGTGCAATCAGGTGACGTTAAAGCTGAATTATGAGCTCCCAAGTCTCCCATCATGTCCCTACTAATCTTGCTTTTCTTGTTCTTTATCATAAAGTGGTTCTAGTCCTTAATGGTATTTATTTTTAATTATTTATATTTTATATGCATTTGTGTTTACCTGCATGTATGTCTGTGTGAGGGTGCCAGATTCCCTAGAAATGGAGGTACAGACAGTTGTGAGCTGCCATGTGGGTGCTGGGAATCAAACTGGGTCCTCTGGAAGAACAACCAGTGCTCTTAACTGCTGAACCATCTCTCCCACCAATTTACATCTTTGTTAATGTTTTGACTTCAGAACTTAATGCATGACAGCACGCAATAGACATATACGTCCAGAGTTCACTTAAGGATTCAGAATTGGTATATATCTCCCTTCAGGTACACCGATTTATTCTTTTCTTTCTACATCTGTTGCTACCCTCATCTGTGTCATACACCCTGCCTAGATTACTACAGGCCTCATCACCATCTCTCTGCTGCTTCTTTAACAGTCCACTCTTCATGCAAGCCCAAAGTCATCTTTTGAGACAAAACAAAGTTACCACAGCCTCCTCTTAAAACTTTCCAGCATCTTCATAATTCACTAAAATTCTTCTAAGTGTCTTTGTTATGTCGTATGCAGTTTCATATACATCTCCTTCCTGATGGGTTGATGTCATTTCAAACCATTGTCTTTGGAAAGTCAGCAAAAGTCCAGACACGTTGGCTAGTCTGCCTCTCGAACACTGTTTATTTCTGCCCCAATCTTTGTGCTTGTACTTACTTCTGACTATAAACATCTGTTTCTAGATTTTTGCATAGCTGGCTCTTAAATATTATTTCAAGTTCATCTCAAGTATCGGTTTCAAAAAGAGACACACCTGAGCCACTAAGATTATTCTGCTCAAATTAGGGTATATATGAAATAAAAATTTTAAATGGTTATGTCTATTATGCACACTGCAGCAGTTTATAATATAATATATTGAATTGTAAAGAATCCATGAGGGGCTAGGAAAGGGGCCCAGCGGTTAACAATTCCTTCTGTTCCTGAAGAGGACCTAAGCTTGGTTCCCAGTACCTGTGGCTTACAGTGGTACATTTATTTTCTCTGATGTTTCTAAAGCTGTATATTCATACTCTGTTATATATAATTCATCCTCTATCTGCAGCTTCAGGAAATCCAGCATCATTATCTGGCCTCTGCAGGCACACATAGCCCTGCCCTTCTGCCATACCCACATATACACATAATTAAAAATATTAAAAAAGAAGAATACAAAGTGCAGGGCTATGGTGGCATACATCTTTAATCCCAGCATTTGGGGGGTAGAGGCAGAGACAGGCAGATCTTGAAGTTCAAGGCAAGCCTGATCTAGAGAGTGAGTTTTAGGACTACTGTCTTAGTTAGGATTTTTATAGCTGTGAAGAGACATCACAACCATAGCAACTTTTTTTTTCCAATTTTTTATTTAAATTAGAAACAAGATTGTTTTACATGTAAATCCCAGTTCCCTCTCCCTCCCTTCTTCCCCTGTCCCCCACTAACACCCCACCTATCCCATACCCTTTCTGCTCCCTAGAGAGGGTGAGACCTTCCACGGGGGTCTTCAGAGTCTGTCATATCATTTGGGATAGGGCCTAGGCCCTCCCCCATGTGTCTAGGCTGAGGGAGTATCCCTCTATGTAAAATGGGCTCCCAAAGTCCATTCCTATGCTAGGAATAAGCACTAATCTACTACAAGAGGCCCCATAGATTTCCAAGGCCTCCTCACTGACATCCACGTTCATGGGTTCTGGATCAGTCCCATGCTGGTTTCCCAGGGGACCATGAGCTCCCCCTTGTTCAGGTCAGCTGTTTCTGTGCGTTTCAGCAGCCTAGTCTCGACCCCTTTGCTCATCATTCCTCCCTCTCTGCAACTGGATTCCAGGAGTTCAGTTCAGTGTTTAGCTGTGGGTGTCTGCTTCTACTTCCATCAGCTGCTGGATGAAGGTTCTAGGATAGCATATCAAAGTTAGTCATCAATCTCATTATCAGGGGAGGGCATTTAAGGTAGCCTCTCCTCTGTTGCTTAGGTTGTTAGCTGGTGTCATTCTTGTAGATCTTCCTTGTAGAAATCCACCTGATTTCTCTTTAAACCTATAAAAGCTCTCTCTATTATGATATCTCTTATCTAGCTCTCCTCTATTCTTCCCCGACTCAAACTTCCTGCTCCCTCATGTCCTCCTCACCCCTCCTCTTCTCCCCTTCTCATTCTCCTAGCTCCCTCTCTCAGGTCCCTCTCCCCTCCCCCCATGCTCCCAATTTGCTCAGGAGATCTTGCCTCTTTCTCCTTCTCCAGGGGACCATGTATGTCTCTCTTAGAGTCCTCCTTGTTTCCTAGTTTCTCTGGTGGTGTGGATTGTAGGCTGGTAATCTTTGCTCTATGTCTAAAATCCATATATGAATAAGTACATACCATGTTTGTCTTTCTGTGACTGGGTTACCTCACTCAGAATGGTTTCTTCTAGTTCCATCCATTTGCCTGTGAATTTCAAGATTCCATTTTTTTTTCCACTGAGTAGTACTCCATTGTGTAAATGTACCACAGTTTCTCCATCAGTTCTTCAGTTGAGGGGCATCTAAGTTGCTTCCAGGTTCTGGCTATTACAAATAGTGCTGCTATGAACATAACTGAACAGATGTCCTTGTTGTATGAATGTGCTTCTTTTGGGTCTAAGAGTAGAATTGCTGGATCTTGTGGTAGACTCATTCCCATTTTCCTGAGGAATTGCCATACTGATTTCCAAAGTGGCTGTATGAGTTGGCACTCCCACCAGCAGTGGAGAAGTGTTCCCCTTTCTCCACATCCTCTCAAGCATAAACTGTCATTGGTGTTTTTGATTTTAGCCATTCTGACAGGAGTAAGATGGTATCTCAGAGTTGTTTTGATTTGCATTTCCCTGATGGCTAAGGATGTTGAGCCCTTTCTTATGTGTCTTTCAGCCATTTTATATTCCTCTATTGAGAATTCTCTATTTAGTTCTTTACTCCACTTTTTAATTGGATTATTTGGTGTTTTGGAAACTAGCTTCTTGAGTTCTTTGTAAATTTTGGAGATCAGCCCTCTGTCAGATGTGGGGTTGGTATCTTTTCCCATTCTGCGG
The DNA here is from genome assembly GCF_003668045.3 of Cricetulus griseus. Classification (NCBI taxonomy): domain Eukaryota; kingdom Metazoa; phylum Chordata; class Mammalia; order Rodentia; family Cricetidae; genus Cricetulus; species Cricetulus griseus. The sequence continues at coordinate 40,305,040 of NC_048595.1, forward strand.
GCTGCCATTTTGTCTTGCTGATTGTGTCCTTTGCCTTATAGAAGCTTCTCAGTTTCAGGAGGTCCCATTTATTGTGGATCTCAGTGTCTGTGCTACTGATGTTATGTTCAGGAAGCAGTCTCCAGTACCAATTCATTCAAGGGTACTTCCCACTTTCTCCTCTAATAGGTTCAGTGTAGCTAGATTTATGTTGAAGTCTTTGATTCATTTGGACTTAAGTTTTGTGCATGGTGATAAATTTATCTGCTGTCTTTTATATGCCAGCATCCAGTTATGCCAACACCATTTGTTGAAATGCTTTCTTTACTCCATTGGATAACTTTAGCTTCTTTGTCAAAAATCAGGTGTCCATAGGTGTGTGGGTTAATAATCAGGGTTTTCAATTCAATTCCATTGGTCTACCTGTCTATTTTTGTGCCAATACCAACATGTTTTCAGGACTATGGCTCTATAATAGAGCTTGAAGTCAGAAATGGTGATGCCTCCAGAAGTTCCCCTATTGTACAGGGTTGTTTTGGCTATCCTGGGTCTTTTGTTTCTCCATATAAAGTTGAGTATTGTTCTTTCAAGGTCTGTGAAGAATTGTGTTGGGATTTTGATGGGGATTGCATTGAATCTGTACATTGCTTTTGACAAGATTGCCATTTTTACTATGTTGATCCCATAGCAACTCTTATAAAGGAAAGCATTTAACTGAGGTGGTGGCTTAGTTTCAGAGGTTCAATCCATTATCATAAAAGGGAGCATGGTGGCATGCTGGAGGAATAGCTGAGAGTTCTACACCTTGCAGGTAACAGGAAAGCCAACAAAGTTACACCTCCTGATAGTGCCACTATTTATGAGATTGTGGGGGAAAATTGCATTCAAGCTATCACATTTCAGTCCCTGGCCCCCATAAACTTGTGACAATATCATAATGCAGAATTCACTTAATACAACTTCAAAGGGCCCCATGGTCTATCACAGTCTCAACAATGTTTAAAAGTTCAATGTCTCTTCTGAGATTCATGCAGTCTCTTAACTATAATCACCTATAAAATTAAAATAAAAAAAAAACAGATCACATACTTCCAAAATATTGTGCCACAGAATATGTTACCATTCCAAAACATAGGGAAGGGAGCACAGTAAAATACTGAACCAAAGCAAGACCAAAAACCAGCAAGGCAAACTCCAAACTCTGCATCTCCATGTCTGATGTCAAAACACTCTTCAGATCTCCAACTTATTCAGCTTTGTTGACTGTAACACATTTCTCTCTCTTGGGCTGTTTCCACTCCCTGTTAGCAGCTCTCCTCAGCAGGTGTCCTACCTCTGGCATCTCTAACATCTTGAAGTTTCCAAAGGCAATCCAGGCTTCAACTTTACAGCTTCATGCAATGGTCTCTCTGACACACTCCTGGCCTCAGTGGCTTTTTTTAAGGCACGGAGGCAAATTCCATAACCTCACATGGCCAAAACAGCCAACTTATGCTGCTTACTGGGCCTGGACATGGCACCCTTGTTCAATTGCATCTTCATCAGCTTTCTATCCTCCACTGTCTAAACGAGGCTATCCTGAAACTTGCTCTGTAGACCAGGCTGGCCTCAGAGATCCATCAGTTTCTGCCTTGCCAGTGCTGGTATTAAAGATGTGGGCCACCATATCTGGCTCTAAACTTTCTTTAGTTCCTTTTCACAAGTTGGAAACTTAGCTAGGTGGGATCTTGCCTTGGGGTCACCACTCCATTTATTCCATTTCTTAATCCATTTATCCACCTTGAACACAGAGTTTAGGTCTACTTCCTGATGCTCTTTACCTCCTCAAAATTTACATTTTGTAATTTACTCGGATCAGCTTGCTCCTTTTCATTATAAATCTTCATTAGAGTTACCACTAAAAACCACGTGACAGAGTCTATACTAGACTGTTTTAAGATTTCTCTGCCAATGGAATTAATTCAAAATTCTTCACTTTTGCCTCAGGCAGACTATTGCAGAATATTTGTACACTGTGAAGATGTGTTTTTCCAAGACACCATCTGATTGATTTACTAAAGAACTGAATGGCCAATAGCTGGGCAGGAGGTATAGGCCAGATTTCCAGGGAGAGAAAGGAAGAGGAGGAGGTATCTAGGCAAATGAGAGACACCAAGAGACATGGAGAGGAAACAGGAGATGCAAGATGGAAGGGAGTTAATGCCATGTGATAGAATATAGATTAATATAAATAGGTTAATTTAAGTTATAAGAGATAGTTAGGAACAAGCCTAAGCTATAGGCCAACCTTTCATAAGAATTCTCCATGTCATTATTTGTGAGCTGGCAGCCCAAAGAAAAATCCAACTACAGCAGAGTCTTCAGACAAGAGCAAAAAGCCACTTTCTTCACCAAAATATCACAAGAAAGATCTCTCTAGGCAACATACTAAAATTCTTCTCCTCTGAAACCTCTTGAGTGAGCCCCCCCCCAAACAGTTCAAATAATTCTAAGCACCTCTGTCTTCTATGTTCCTACCAGTATGGCCCATTTAAGCAGTGATTAAAGCATTCCACCAATTTCCAAACCCAAAGTCCTAATTCTTTTTTTTTTTTTTTTTTTTTTTTTTTTTTGATTTTTCGAGACAGGGTTTCTCTGTGTCGCTTTGGAGCCTATCCTGGCACTCCCTCTGGAGACCAGGCTGGCCTCGAACTCACAGAAATCTGCCTGCCTCTGCCTCCCGAGTGCTGGGAGGTGTGTCAGTTGACTTCCTGTTGCCCAGAAGATTTAGAACTCTCAGCTATTCCTCCAGCACCATGTCTGCCTGCACACTGCCACGTTGGTGCGCCACCAACGCCCGGCAACAGCAACTCTTATAAAGGAAAACATTTAACTGAGGTGGCAGCTTACAGTTTCAGAGGTTCAGTCCATTATTATCGGGAAGGGAAACGTGGCAGTGTGCAGGCAGACATGGTGCTGGAGGAATAGCTGAGAGTTCTAAATCTTCTGGGCAACAGGAAGTCAACTGACACACTGGGTGATATCCTGAGCATAGGAAACCTCAAAGCCCACCCCCACAGTGACACACTTCCTCCAACCAAGCTATACCCACTCCAACAAAGCCACACCTTTTAATAGTGCCACTCCCTATGTGTCCAATTAAATTCAAACTATGGCAGCTACCCACAGAAATCCTGTCTCAACAAAACATAGGAGGAGGAAGAAGAGTCCTAATCAGGGCCTGGTGGTACACATCTTTAATCCCAGTACTCAGAAGGCAGAGACAGATAGATCTCCATGAATTCAAGGCCAGCCTGAACTACATAGCAAGCTTCAGGCCAGCCAAGCTGCAAATGATACCATGGCTCACAAAAATAAAAAGAATCCATCAGTCCATGCTGAGATTTTTAAAAATGTATAGAGACTGTCTTAGTCCGTGCAGGTTTCCACAGCAAAACAATATAGACTGTGTGGTTTATAAATGGTTTCCATAATAAAACAATGAGACTGTGTGGTTTATAAACAACAGAAATGTTCTTCTCCCTGGGACTGGCAGAAGGTTCCAGTGAGAATATGCTTCCTGGTTTATAGAAGGCTGTGGTAGGTTTGGGGTGTAGCTCAATATAGAGTATGCATTTTGCATATATGAGGCCTTGAATCAACACAAGTACTACCAAGAAGAGGGGGAAAACAAGAGAAAAGGAGAGAGAGAGAGCTGTCTTTTTATTGCATCTGCATTTGAATGAAGACTTGAGAGCTGAGACTTCTTCCTCCCCAGTCCTGGGAATCACACCTAGGGCTTTGGACACATGAGGTTAGTGCTCTACTACTGAGCTACATCCCAAGCCCCGTAGAGCAGTGGTTCTTAACCTTCTTAATGCCATAGCCTTTTAATACAGCCCCTCGTGTTGTGGTGATGCCCAACCATAACATTATTTTGTTACTACCTAATAACTGTAATGTTTCTACTATTATGAATTGTAATGTAAATATGGTTTCTGATGGTCTTAGGTGACCCCTGTGAAAGGGTCATCTCTCCCCCAAGGAATCTCAAACCACAGTTTAAGAACCACTGCTCTAGAGCCTTTGTTTAAAAAATAAACTTTGGCCGGGCGTTGGTGGCGCACGCCTTTAATCCCAGCACTCGGGAGGCAGAGGCAGGCAGATCTCTGTGAGTTCGAGACCAGCCTGGTCTACAAGAGCTAGTTCCAGGACAGACTCCAAAGCCACAGAGAAACCCTGTCTCAAAAAACCAAAAAAATAAATAATAAATAAATAAAAACTTTGTATCCCAGATTGGCCTCAGACTCCTGCTATTCCTGCCTCTACCTCTTGAGTGTTGGGATTATAGAGCATGCCACCGTACCTGGCTATCGGGTCTTTTTCATTAATCCCATCCATGAGGACAGAGCCATCAAGACCAAATCACTTACTAATCACTGGCAGTTAGGATTTCAGCATACAAATTTTGAAGGCCCTAAACACATAGCCAGCATCATTCCACCTCTAGCTCCCTCAAATCCATGTCCTTCTCACATGCAAAGTGCATTTAGTATATCCCAATATTTCCTAAAGTCTTAAGTCATTCCAATCTCAACCCTAAAACCTAAGAACCTGAGAAGTAGATCAGGAATAGAGCACTCCCATAACATATGAGAGGCCCTGAACCCAATCTCCAGCACTCAAAAAAGGAGGAAGGGAAGGAAGGAAGGAAAGAAAAAGAAAAGGCCAAAATCCAAAGTTTCTTATAATGTCATCAGAATCAGATGTGGCACATCCCTGTGAATCCCAACTCTAGGAAAGCTAAAGAATTGCTTCAAGCTCAAAGTCAGGCTGAACTACTTAAGGAGTACCAGGCTCTATCAGATGCGGTGAGATTCAAGGCACTATCAATACAGGGCAAAGTTCTTTCCAACTATGAACTCATAAAGTATCATATGCATCCAAATACAAATGTAGAATGGGTGTAGAAGAGACATGTTCATTCCAAAGGGACAATAATCGAGAAGAGAGTCTAGTGTGTGTGTGTGTGTGTGTGTGTGTGTGTGTGTGTGTGTGTGTGTGTCCTGTGCTGATACATATATACAAAGAGTGGAAATGGGTCACATTAAGTTCAAACTCAAGACAGAGAACTTTCAAAGCGTGGTTGGATTCCTTTGACTTTGTATACTGCCTTCTAGACCCCTACAGCTTGGCAGAAGGTGCTGCTGGGGTGCTTTGCTTGAGACATATGTGACAAAGGCTCTCTGACGGGTTTCTCCCCTACTAAGCCTCTACCTCATGCCTTGAGACTCCTGAGTTGAAGCCACTCAGGGTTCCTGGTGGCTCTGTCAATTTATAAGTGGAGACAGTCACATCCCTCCAGCCCCATGCCTCTCATATGCCTTCAGAAGCCAGGCTGCTGACACCATCAAAGTTTCTGGTCTGTGCCTCCGAAAAAAACCCATTATGGCTTGCACTACAGCTTGCACTCAGTACTGCAGGCAGAGTTTTTCCTGTCCCAACCGCTTGCTCTCAAATATCCAACACAGAGACTTAAGATTATTTATAAATGCTCGGCCAATAGGGCAGGCTTGTTACTAGATAACTGACATTTAAATTAACCCATATTTCTTTTTTTAAAAGATTTTATTTATTTATTATGTATACAACATTATGCTTCCATGTAAATCTGCATACCAGAAGAGGGCACCAGATCTCATTATAGATGGTTGTGAGCCACCATGTGGATGCTGGGAATTGAACTCAGGACCTCTGGAAGGGCAGTCAGTACTCTTAACCTCTGAGCCATCTCTCCAGCCCCTAACCCATATTTCTTATCTATGTTTTACCACATGGCTTGGTACCTTTTCTCAATATGGCATGCCCATCTTGCTGCTCCCTGCATCTGGTGGCAACTCCCCTGACTTCCACCTTTTCCCCATCATTCTCAGTTTGGCTTTCCCCCTAACTTTATCCTGTTTAGCTTTTGGCCAGTCAGCTTCTTTATTAAGCCAATCACAGCAACATGTTGTATGTGTTGTACTTCAGGTGTACAAAGAATGACTCCACAGCACAGTTCCAGAGTGAATGTTTAGCATATAGCAACAATGAGACTTTGAGTCAACCTGCAGCACCAAAGACAACAAAACAGGTTTTTGACCTTTATCACCCAGCACTGAATGTTTGAGTACAGACTGCAGGAATCTCAGTAACTTCCCTAGGGGAATCTCACCTACATCAAAACTGCAGGAACCAGTGGCCCATAACTACTGAATACGCTCAAATGTCAGCATCATTGGAAAATTCAAATCAATCTTTCATGCAAACACAGAACTACAATTGGAGTTGCAGGAGGACACAAAAGAGACAGTTCTATTTTGAGTAATGTAGGTCTATCGCCAGAGTGTCCTGGTATTTTACTTGAGTGTCTGATCAGCTCATGTCCATAGGAAAGAAGGGAAGGGAGGGAGAGACGGAAGGAAATCACTGTGTCAGCATGTAGGACTTTTTATTACAAACAACGACTAGTTGTTGTTTGTAAGGGCTTTGCAAAAATTACATTAATATATTAATATCTGTACATATAGCATATAGCATATAGTCACACATATATACACACATATAAAATTATATGTTTATAAATTATACATATATACATATGCATACACATGTGAACACTATTTCAAAATACCTGTAACTTAACATTATCCCTTTGGAACTAACATCATTATTCAAGAAATAGATCCCAGGGCTGGAGAGATGGCTCAGTGGTTAAGAACACTGGGGAATCAGGTTCAATTCCCAGCACCTACATGGTATCTCACAATTGTCTGTAACTCTAGTCCCAGGGGATCCCACACCCTCTTCTAGCCTCTGAGGGCACCGGGCACACATTTGGTGCACAAACATACATACACACAAAACACTCATACACATAAAAACAAATGAAAAAGGAAAAAAATAAAGAGAAGAAAAGGGGAAAGATTTCTGATTCTCAACACAGTGTAAAACCAACCAACCTAACACTTTATATTCTGTTTCTTGCCTCCTTCCACAGGAGGTCTACTACCTTCAAGTCTGTGGGGACCTTAGGTTTGTAGCAAGGGCTCCCTCTGTTGGCAATGCATCAGCAAAACAGCCGTCATTTGACAGCTCACAGAGCATTTCTTTGGATCTTCACGATCACCGTTTTTTGTTTTGTTTTTAAGAAAACCATAGCTAGGTGTAGAGGTGTACTCTTGTAATCTGGAAGCGAGGCAGGAGGATCATGGGTCTGAGGCCAGTCTGGGCTACATGATGAGTTCCAAATCAGCCCAGACTACAAAATAAAAACTTTTCTATTAAAAATAAATAAATAATAATTTTGATTTTCCTTTTGTTTTGAGATAATCCTCACTGTGTTGCCCTGGCTGGCCTGGAACTCACTATGTAGACCAGGCTGGCCTTAAACTCTCAGAGCTCTGCCTGCCTCTGCCTCTGCCTCTAAAGTCACTACACCCAGCTCAAGAAATAATTTTAAAGAAAATGTCAGAGCTCTTGCCTTTTAATTACAATAACAAAGTATTTGAATGAATAATTTAACTTTTAATTTTGAGTTGAGACCACTGAAATATTTTTATAATTTCAACCACCATGTTCAATGCCCCATTATTCCATTTTTTTCATCACAACTGATATTTTAGAACCAGACTTGATGACATAGATCTGTAACCGCAGTTTCTTGGAAGGCTGAGGTAGTTTTCCAAGTTCAAGGCCTATCTGAGGTACAAAGAGAGTTCAAGAGACAGTCTGGGTAATTTAGCAAGACCCTATCTCAAAATAAAAAGTAAAATAAGAGTTGGTTATGGAGTTCAGTGGTAGAATGCTTGTGTAGCATGTGAGAGGTCCTATATTCAAATGATCCTTAACACTAAGTAAATTTTTCAATTAAAAAAAAACTGTATAGCTATATATTTGTACTCCATAATAGAATTATTCAAGTATCTATTTTCCATTGTGCCTACAGCCAGATAAACTTTGTTGGCATTTGTTAGTCATAATTATTCATTAAGAATATAATGTTTAGCCAGGCGTTGGTGGCACACGCCTTTAATCCCAGCACTCAGGAGGCAGAGGCAGGAGAATATCTGTGAGTTCGAGACCAGCCTGGTCTACAAGAACTAGTTCCAGGACAGCCTCCAAAGCCACAGAGAAACCCTGTCTCGAAAAACAAACAAACAAAAAAAGAATATAATGTTTAGCCATGCGTTGGTGGTGCACGCCTTTAATCCCAGCACTCGGGAGGCAGAGGCAGGCGGATCTCTGTGAGTTTGAGGCCAGTCTGGTCTCCAGAGTGAGTGCCAGGATAGACTCCAAAGCTACACAGAGAAACCCTGTCTCGAAAAAACAAAAACAAAAAAAAAAGAAGAAAAGAAGAAGAGGAAGGGGAAGAGGAGGAGGAGGAGGAAGAGGAAGAGGAAGAAGAAGAAAAGAAGAAGAAGAGAAGGAGAAGAAGAAGAAGAAGAAGAAGAAGAAGAAGAAGAAGAAGAAGAAGAAGAAGAAGAAGAAGAAGAAGAAGATAATGTTTAATATTAAGGTTTTAGTGTGTGTGTGTATGTATGTGTGTGTGCACACTCTGCTGCATGAGTATGGAGTCAGAGAACACCCTTGGCGATGGTCCTCGCTCTCTACTTTGGTTCTTCCCTGTTGCTTGTCCTTACACTGTGTACTACAGGGTAGCTGGCCCCCCAGTTTCTGTCATAGCCTTTTGTCATAGCCTCTCATCTTACCATAGTACTTCCAGGATAATAGACAGGAGCCACCATGTCAGGCTTTTAGGACAACCAGGCTTGTATAACAAGTGCCCTTACTCACTGAGCCATCTCCCTAGCCCACGATTGTAATTATTCTACAGTTCCAAATCCCCAACCTGTGCAGCTTGGCTCTCAAGTACTGCAAATTAATACCAGGCAGAGACTTCCAAGAAGGCTCTGCCCTTGGACTGTCATCCAAAAAGGACCCCCTGGCACTTCTCTAACCTGCTCTGTCAGGAGACAGATGACTAACACAGATCCTAAACCCAAAAGCCCTGTTAGTTTAGTGAAGGAGATATTGACATCTGAGATGTCTAAATTGCTGAAGATAAACGAAATGTAATTGCAGTGCTACAACAAGCTGCAAAAGCAAAAGGAATTTTTAAGTGGGATTGAGTTCAGGCAGACATCCTGAGGAAAGTACTATTTGTCTCTAGTTAGTAAATTGTTGGAACATGGTCCAAGAAAAGAACCGTGTGAGGAGAATTATGAACACTTGTGAGAAAACTCCAAGAAAACAAGAGTTTTGTGGCCTCAGTTTCCTCAAAAACATGGGATTGTTCTTGGAATGTAGTCTCCCTATCCTCCCAGGTGTAGCATATAGAAGTGAGTTTGCTTCAGTTGTTCCATGTTCCTCCATGGAAAAAACACGTTTTTGCCATGTGCAGCTTGTCCTTGTGATTGTATACTTTATTCAGGAGATGCTTTTTTGTTTGTTTGTTTTTTGTTTTTGTTTTGTTTTTTTGTTTGTTTTTTCCCAAGAAATTATATTTTATTAGTTCAAATTAGAAACAAGCCTGCTTCACAAGCCTTCTCCCTCTCCCTCCCCTCCTCCCCAACTCCAGCCAACCCCCTACTCCATGCCCCCTCTGCTCCCCAGGGAGGGTAAGGCCCTCCATGAGAGATCCCTAAAGTCTGTCATATCATCCTGGACAGAGCCTAGGCCCTCCCCAATGTGTCCACTCTGAGAGAACATCCCTTCACGTGTAATGGGCTCCCAAAGTCCTTTCTTATGCCAAGGATAAATACTGTTCTAATACCAGAGGCCCCATAGAGTGCCGAGGCCTCCTCATTGACATCCATGTTCAGGGGTCTGGATCAATCCCATGCTGGCCTCCCAGATATCAGTCTAGGGTCCAAGCGCTCCCCCTTGTTCAGGTCAGCTATTTCTGTTTCACTAGCCCGGTCTTGACTTCTTTGCTCATCATTCCTCCCTCTCTGCAACTGGGTTCCAGAGTTCAGTTCAGTGTTTAGCTGTGAGTGACTGCCTCTGCTTCCATCAGCCACTGGATGAAAGTATATAAGGTAGGCATCAGTCTCATTATAGGAGAAGGGCATTTAGGGTAGCCTCTCCACCGTTGCCTAGATTGTTAGTTGGTGTCATCCTTGTAGATCTCTGGAAATCTCCCTAGTGCCAGATCTCTCCTCGAACCAATAATGGCTTCCTCTGTTATGGTATCTCTCATCCTGTTCTCCTCTATTCTTCCCCTGACTCAACCTTCCTGCTCCCCCATTTCCTCCTCTCCCCACCTCTTCTCCCCCCTCTCACTCCAGGAGATGCTTCTTAACCCTCAGGATATAAATAGTCTTATGCTCTGAATAAAGTTGGCGATTGCATGAGACTTTAGTCCACTTCACTTCTAGGTCCACTCTCCCAGGTTCACACCTTCAACTAGAGTGGTGAACAGTAAATGAATTAGATTTTTTTCAAAACAATACAAAAGATAATTGACAAAAAGTCAATTCGTGCTTATCCTCAGAATTATCTGAATAGGAGAGCATGTGCTTAGCATATATGAAGCCATGAGCTAAGTTCCCAGCAGCATAAATAAGGAATACTTGTTCTCAGCCGGGCGGTGGTGGCTCACACCTTTAGTCCCAGCACTCGGGAAGCAGAGGCAGGCAGATCTCTGTGAGTTCAAAACCAGCCTGTTCTACAAGAGCTATTCCCAGGACAGCCTCCTAAGCCACAGAGAAACCCTGTCTCGAAAAACAAAAACAAACAAAAAAAAGAATACTTGTTCTCAAAATCTTAACAAGTTCATGGTTTGTTCATCCTCCTTATGCTCTTCCTTTGGCTGTGAACTTCTATATTTTTAGGGTAAATTGCTGTTCCATTCACTTCTCCAGACTCATAGGCATGTGTTCCCTACATAGCTATGAGGGCTGACAAATGTCTGCTGTGAAATGGGGCATTCTGTATTTCCTCTAACTGCCCCCAAAACAAAGAAATACAAAATATATACTACAAGGCTAGTGAGATAGCACCTGTCACTAAGCCTGATGATCTGAGTTTGATCCCCAGGTCCACATGGTAGAAATGGATCTGATTCCTGCAAACGCTGTCCTCTGAACACCAAACATGCACTGTGGCACACACCCACTAAATAACTGTAGTAAAATCATTTAAAATATATTACAGTATAAGTTGCTCACAAACCACCTAGTCAAAAAGAGAAGTTTAAAAGTGGGCCTAGTGCCAGGTGGTGGTGGCTCGAGCCTATAATCCCAGCACCCGTGAGACAGAGGCAGGTGGATCTCTGAGTTCGAGACCAGCCTGCTTTACAAGAGCTAGTTCCAGGACAGCCTCCAAGGCCACAGAGAAACCCTGTCTCAAAAAACAAAACAAAACAAAAACAACAACTTGCATATTTCTATGGTGAGAACCATGAGCAAATTGAGAGCATGGGAAGAGGGGGGAGGGAGCTACGAGAATGAGAAGGGAAGAAGAGGAAAGATGCAGAGGACATGAGGGAGCAGAAAGGTTGAGTCAGGTGTAGATTAGAAGAAAGGATATGCGATAGGTAGGGGTTTAGTTGTGGGGGTCGTAGGGGAGGTAGGGAGGGAGAAAGGAACTGGGATTGTCATGTAATTCAATCTTGTTTGTAATTCAAATTAAAAAAAAAAAAAAAACAAAAACAGGAGGCAAAAGGAGAGGATCTCTGTGAGTTTGAGACCAGCCTGGTCTACAAGCGCTAGTTCCAGGACAGCCTCCAAAGCCACAGAGAAACCCTATCTCGAAAAACAAAAAAACAAACAAACAAACAAACAAAAAATAGGCCTGGTGTTTAAGCATGTTGGTATACACCTTTAATCCCAACACTTTGGAATCAGAGCTCCATGGATCTCTGTGGGTTCAAGAATAACCAGGTCTACATAATGAGTTCCAAGCCATCCAGGACAACACAGTGAGTCAGTTTCAAAAATTAAAAAATAAAAAGGGGGTGTGGTTGGGCTGGAGAGATGGGTCAGCAGTTAAGAGCACTGGCTGCTCTTCCAGAGGATCTGAGTTCAATTCCCAGCACCTACATGGCAGCTCACAACTGTCTGTGACTCCAGTTCCAGGGGATCTGATATCTTCATACCAATTCACATAAAATGAAGTTAAATAAAAATTTTAAATGGAGGATCTGGTGGGACTGGAGAGATTCTCAGTGGTTAAGAGCACTTCTCTTCCATGGACCCTAGTTCAGTTCCCAGCACCATGACAGGGGGTTCACAAGCACCTGTAACGCCAGCTCTGGGTGAATCCAATGCCTCTGACCTCTGAAGGCACCTACAAAGACACAAACACATATGTTAGTCTACAGAGTGAGATCCAGGATAGCCAGGGCTGCACAGAGAAACCCTGTCTCATAAAACCTTTTAAAAAGTATTTTTTCACAGATTTTTTTAATTTGAATTAGAAACAAGATTGTTTTACATGTTAATCCCAGTTCCCTCTCCCTCCCCTCCTCACCTACCACCCTCCCTCGACTAAAACCCTACCTAACACATATCTTTTCTGCCCCAGATGGAGAGTGAGGCCTTCCATAGGGGGTCATCAGAGTCTATCATATCCTTTGGAATAGGGCCTAGGCCCACCCCGATGTGTCTTGGCTCAGGGAGTATCCCTCTATGTTGAATGGGCTCCCAAAGTCTACACCTAGGGATGCGTACTGATCTACTACAGGAGATCCCATAGATTTCCGAGGTCTCCTCATTGAAACCCATGTTCCTGGGGTCTAGATCAGTCCCATACTGGTTTCCCAGCTATCAGTCTGGGGACCAAGAGCTCCCTGTTGTTCAGGTCAGCTGTTTCTGTGGGAAAAAGTATTTTTAAATACTTGGTAGTGCAGAACTACAACAAGCTACTAGGAAGGCTGAGGCAGGAGGATTGCAAGTTCAAAGCCTGCCTTCATGGGTGACAGAGTGAGTTCAAACACAACATTGGCAACTTTGTAAGACATAGTCTCAAAAATACATACACAAATTAAACAAACCAGGCATAGTGGTGCTTGCTTGCAATCCCAGCAACCAGGAAGCTAAAGAGGCAGGAGGATTACCAAAAGTTTGAGGCCATCCCTGGCTATAGAGGAATCCTGCCTCAAAATGCAACAAATTAATTAAAAGATTTAAAAGGAGGCTGTCCAAATAGCTCAGTAGGTAAAGTCACTTATCACCAATCTGATGATGTGAATTCGATCCCCAAAACTCTTGTTGGAAGGAGAGAACCAACTCTCACAAGTTGTCCTGTGATCCACATATGTGCACTGTAGCACATCCATCCCCTTGCTCTACACAAATAAGTAAATAAATAAATATAATTTGAATTTTATAAAGAGTTGAGGATAAAGCCAAATGGTAGAATGATTGCCTAGAATGTTTAAAGCCCTTGGTACAATTGTAAGCACCATAGAAAGAGGAAGAAGAAAGAGAGGGAAGGTATCTTAGTTATGGTTCTGTTGCTCTGAAGAGACACCATGACCACAGCAACTCTTATAAAGGAAAATGTTTAATTGAGGCTGGCTTACAATTCAAGAGTTTAGTCTATTATCATCACGACATGGAAGCATGGCAGCATGCACGGTGCTGGAGAGGTTACAGAGTTCAACATCTGGATCCGAAGGCAGCAGGAAGTGACAAGTGACACACTGGCCTATTGGCTTGAGCTTCTGAGACCTCAAAGCCCAACCCCTAGTAACATAACTCCTCCAACAAAGCCACACCTACTCCAGCAAAGCCACACCTTTTAATAGTGCTACTCCCTATGGGCCTATTGGGGCCATTTTTATTCAAACCACCATATTCCACTCCTTGACCCCACAGGTCTGTAGCCATACCATAAGGCAAAATGCATTTAATCCAACTTTAAAAGTTCCATAGTCTATAACAGTCTCAAACATGTTTAGTCTCTTCTGAGATTCATGCAATCGCTTAACTGTAATCACATGTAAAATCAAAATCAAAAAGCAGACCACATACTTCCAACATAGAATGGCACGGGATATACATTACCATTCCAAAAGGGTGGAAAGGGAGCATAATGAGGAAATACTGGACTAAAGCAAAACCGAAAACCAGATGGGCAAACTCCAAACTCTCCATCTCCACATCTGATGTCAAAATGCTCTTCAGATCTCCAACTCCCTCCAGCTTTGTTGACTGCAACACACGTCTTCTCTTGGACTGGATCCACTCCCTGTTAGCAGCTCTCCTCAGCAGGTATTCCACGACTCTGGCATCTCCAACATCTTGGCCTCCCTGCAGGGACACCCCTCATATATGCCTGACCTCAGTGGCTTTCCTTATTCTCAAGGGAGATTCCATAACCCCTTTCTTCTATCCTTGATTCTAAACTCAGAACTATGTGGCCAATGCTGCCAAGTTATGCTGCTTACTGGGGCTGGAACACAGCCGCCTCGTTCAAGTACATTTTCACACACTTTCTGTTTTTGATGATTCCCTTCACTGCCTAAGCTTGGCTGTTCTGAAACTGGATCTTTAGACCTGGCTGGCCTGGAACTTAGAGATCCACTTGCCTCTGCCTGCAGAGTGCTGAGATCAAAGGTGTGTGACACCACTGCCCAGCTCTAAATTTTTCTTAAATTCCTTTTCACAAGTTGGAAGAAACAGCCTGGTGGAATCTTGCCCTGAGGTCGCCACTCCCTTTATCCCATCTAACATCAGGCTTCTCTTTAATTTGTTTATCTCCTTGAACACAGGATTTAGCTCCAGCCCACTTCCTGGAAAGAGGGAACAAAAGGGAGTGAGGGAAAATGGAAATTGATGCATAGTCATCACAGGCATCTGTATTTCAGATTAGGATCCATTCTGTTGCAAGTCAGAAAATGAATTCAAACTGGGCTAATCAATGAAAGAATCTTTTGGCAAATGTAATTGAAAGTCAAACAATAACATGAACCCAGAGCACTTCAACCAGTGCTTCCCTAGTGCTCATCAAGTGTGCATCTCTGAGCTCCTATACAAATATTGACTATATCCTTGAGCTGCCTTCCCAGTGGGCACATACTACCTGCTAGCAGAAAAGAGATCCACATACTTTCTTGTTTGCAGGCCAGAGGATAAAGCAGTATTTCTCAAAACCAGTGGATGAAAGTCCCAGCCTCGAGGCTGGAGGAATGGCTCAGCAGATAAGAGTGAAGGGTTGCTCTTACAGAGGACTGGAATTCAGTTACCAGCATCCATATCAGGTGGCTCACAACCACCTGCAACTCCAGGTCCAGGGAGTCTTCTTCTGGCCTACACACACACACACACACACACACAACACACACACACACACACACACACACACACACACACAGACACATTCATAACAAGAATATAGTTTTAAAAAACAAATTATACTATATCATATATCATACTCAGTTTGTGGGGCATTTTTTGTTTGTTTGTTTGTTTGTTTTTGAGACAGGGTTTCTCTGTGGCTTTGGAGACTGTCCTGGAACTAGCTCTTGTAGACCAGGCTGGTCTCGAACTCACAGAGATCCACCTGCCTCTGCCTCCCTAGCTGGGATTAAAGGCGTACGCCACCAATACCCGGTTTGTGGGACTTTTTAAGGTACTTATTTTATATGTAGACCCTGCCTCAAAAATAAATAAATACAAACTTTGTCTATTTGCTACTGAATACACATGTGAGTTTGGTCTTTGTTATACTCAGAAATTGTGCTTTCATGTTGGGAAAACAACATTTCCATAAAGAGCAGGGCCAGGGCAGTCACTGTCTATGGTTGTACCTACTGATGAACACCAGGCTCCAGTGGACAGTTCCAAACCCACGGTCACACAGATGGCCCTGGCTAAGCTCAGTGCCATAAAACAAAACAGGAAGAATATGAGAAAAGGATTTGTAGGGAGGAGTGGGGAGTTGACAGAGGAGGGAGATAAGAGACAGTGTCGGGTAAGAGTATCTACAATGCATTATGTAAATGTATGTGATAGTCAAAGAACGAATTCAATAAAAAGATTGAGCCAAAGGGCAGAGCAGGACATAAACTGGGTGGTGGTGGTGCACACCTTTAATGCCAGCACTTGAGAGGCAGAGGCAGGCAGATCTCTGTGAGTCCAATGCCAACCTGGTCTACAGAGCGAGTGCCAGAACAGCCAGGGCTACATAGAGAAATCCCATCTTGAAAAACAAAACATAAAAGGGGAGAGGAGCCAGGGCATGGAGGTACACGCCGATAAGCCCAGCACTCTAGAAGCAGGATGATCAGGAGTTCTGGCCAGCCAGAAACTAAACAGTAAGGCTGTGCCTGGGGAAAACAAAAAACAGAAAACAAACAAAAAGTAAAAAGAACCTTGTTCTGAGCACCAAGGAACAGAAGCAAGAGGACTGCCACAAGTCTGAGGCCAGTCTGGCTGGGCTATATGTCAGGCTCTAGGCCAGACATGGCTACATAGCAAGACTCCATCTCTTACAAATAGGAGAGCAGGATGTGGTGGTCCATGGCCATAATCCCTGCAGTTTTGAAGCAGAGGCAAATTCTAGGCCTGGCTTACACAGCAAGGTCCAGTTCTGCAGATCTGCACTACCATACCTATTTCCTTTCTCTATTCTTTTTGTTTGTTTGTTTGTTTGTTGATAATGAACACAAACCGTATACAAGATATGGTTATTGATGGTATATTATAAATGATAACAATGAAAACAACTCACACGGGCACTCTGAGCCACTAAGATCCCAGATGCTTCCAAGAGCTGGCTGAACCCCCAGAGAGAGCAAGTGCCTCCTGACCTCTCTCTTTATCCTACCCCTCTACGTAACTGTAGAGGGCATGGTCAGCGTACAGGTATCCAGGGTCTCTCCCTACCTACAGTTTGTTTTCTTTTGTTTTTTTGTTTTGTTTTGTTTTTTGTTTTGGTTTTTCAAGACAGAGTTTCTCTGTAGCTTTGGAGCCTGTCCTGCAACTTGCTCTGTAGACTAGGTTTACCTCAAACTCACAGAGATCCACCTGCCTCTGCCTCCTGAATGTTGGGATTAAAGGCATATGCCACCAACGCCCCCTTTCTCTATTCTTAATGAACCTAGAGGCTGCAAGACCAGGGTTTAAATTTCAGCCAGCATAGTGGAGGTTGGGTTCAGGGTCTTGCCGTGTACCCCTGGATGTCTTGAACTCACTATGCAGACCAGGCTGGCCTTAGACTCATAGAGATTCATTTGCCTCTGCCTCCACAGTACTGGATATAAAACTCTACCATTCATAGCATATATATATATATATATTATATATATATATATATATATATGTATATATATATATATATTTTTTTTTTTTTGAGAAGGATTTAGGAGGCTAGAAAAATGACTCAGTGATAAAAGCACTGGCTGGGAGGACCTCAGTTTCCAGCACCCGTATAATGACTCACAACCATCCATAACTTCAATTTCTGGGAATCTGACACTATTGTGACTTCTGCAGACACTAGGCATACACAGGTGCACATACTAAATACATGCAAGCAAAAGACTCATACACATTAATGATTTAATAAATAAAAATTTTAAAACATGTCTTTTTTAAAGGAGAAAGTGTGAGGTAAAAGACAGGCATCACTATACCTACAATTTTTGTTTTGTTTTTTTGAGATGAGGTCTTACTCTACAGCCCAGGCTGGCCTCTGATTTGAGTGTTCCTCCTTCCTCATTCCCCAAGTCCCAGGATTACAGTCATATGTCACCACACCCAGATCAGACATTGGGATCGGCTAGGCTAAATCCTGCCTCTGTCCTTCCTGGTTATGACTTTAGACAAAATATCTAACTTCTCCCTTTATTCATTGGGAAAATGGAGCTCAAAATGCCACTGAAGATGGTGATGGGTGATTCAGTTCTATGGTGAATACAAAGCCCAAGCACTCTGACCCCTAACCGCTCAAAGAGTGGTAGGAATGCTATCCTCTACAGAGCAGAAACAGTGACAGTACTGAGGGAGCCATGACGGGTCTTAAGGTCAGGGAACATTCCTAGCATCTACAGTAGGAAGACTGCGAGGGAGGGAAACCATAAGAAGTCAGTAAGAGCCACGGTGCAAAGGATTAAGTTGAGCCTTCATACTCTAGGTAATGAAAAACAATCAAAGACTTAGGTACACTTATGACTAAGAGCAAATTATAGATGGCCATTGTGTGCACCATGAAAAAGGCCAGGACAGCTGTGTGGGGCCATGCTAGCAAGTCACTGAACCTTATGGAAACTGACATGGGTCATACACTCGGACTATAGCTACATAATGTCAGCCTTTCAGATGGAAATGGAAAACTTCAGTGGAACATCTGGTTGTTTAGTCTACCCGACATCAAAGCGGGGCTCTTCTGGAGCTTTCAGATGTTAATTCTCATCTTCATCTAAGGGGCCTGGGAGACATAACCACTATGATTTTTGTCAGATTTAGGCTTGAGGGGTCTTTTTTCCTCTTTCTTTCTCTCTTAATTATAAAAACATTTCTTCTGACAACATGAAAGAATTTTTTTTTAAGAAAAGCAAAAATACTTTAACTTTATCTCTCTGTCACAACTGGTTTTCCTTTTACATACTTTATAAGCAAATAAAGCTAACATTACTAACCCACAGTGAACATGTGTTAGTGTGTTAGTGTCCTTTCCATTGCACTAATTGTTAGATTTTAATTTTAAAGCAATGCACATTCTAAAATAATTACTGTATAATATCCCCAACTGGATATGCTAGAATCTAAGTTTAGCAATCTGGGGTTGTTGGAGGTTTTTTTTGTCTAATTTTTAAAAGTAGAATGAGTAATGGGTTTTGTTTATTGGTATTTTTCTCCAAATAATTTCTTTGAACAGCCAGTTAAGAAGGAAAGCATTTCTATGACTCAATAAAGATTTCTACATTCCAAAAGGATTATACTGGTGTCTATTGATACCAACAATGTACGGCTTCCCACAAAAAGATTTTACCACAACCTTCTTTTTCTCATATTGGGGGGTCTCCCATGCTAGGTAAACACTCTACAGTGAGCAATATTCCGGTCCTCTTTTTGTATTTATTCATTGTTTGTCTGTTTAGAGAGGGTCCTATTCTGCAGCTCAGACTGACCTAGAACTCCTAAGTAGACAAGCTGGCTTGGAAACCACAGCATACTCTTGCTTTATCCTCCCAAGTACTAGAACTGAAGTTTATTACCATGCCCCATGCTCAATATTTTATTTTGAGACCTACACCAACATGCCATGCCGTGTTTTAACTTAGGTGTTTGGGGGGGGGAGTTTACACATGAATTCAGTGCCCTCAGAGGTCAGAAGATGTCAAACCCCCTGGGACTGGAAGCTACAGGCTATTGGCAGCTGCCAGACATGAGTGCTGAGATCAGAACTCCAGTCCTCTTCAGGGTCATGTGCTCTTAACAGCTGAGTCATCTTCTTAGCCCCAGGAATCAGCTTTTATCATAAGTATTACTACATGTGAAAATGTTACTTTGATATTTATTTATTCTTAATTTTTAAAAATTTACTTATTTTATGTGTATGGGTATTTTGTCTACATGTATTCTGTATTCACTCATGGTGCCTGCAGAGGCCAAGGACAGCCTTGGATTCCTTGGGACTGAGTTACAGATGTTTGTGAGCCACCATGTGGGTGCTGGGAATTGAACTTGGATCCTCGGGAAGAGCAACCAGGGTTAAGTCATTTCTCCCGCTCCTACTTTGATATTTATAAACCTTATCAGATATTTTTTTTTGAAACAAGTGATTAGGTTAGCCTCAAATTCTCTATGTAGCCCAGGTCGGCCTTGATCCTTCCTGCCCCAGCCTAACAAGGGCTAGGATTAATTATACATGAGTTCCATAACCTCCAGCTGAGAAAAACTAAACCTTTATCCTTAAAATATGCTTTACCTGCAGGAGAGAAAAACTAGCAATCGAGTGGTTACTAGACAGATGTCAGTTATTCTAAAAGAAAAACATGATGGGAACATGGTAGCAGAAGAAGGGTATGTCTGGGCTTTTTGTTGAGATGGATCTGAGGTAGGTCTGTCTCCTTAGAAGAAGCTAACATTAGTTCAGTACCCTGAACAACTTATAGAGTTTTCTAGGGAAATTGAGTTGATGTGAATGGTTTGAAGATATCAGCAAGTTTCTTTTTTTCAGGTTTGGTTTGGTTTTGAAGCTAGAGAGCAAGACAAGACATAACATGACAAGGGATTATAAGCCAATGCAATGGGTTCACAGCATGATGAGTGCAAAGCCAAAGTGAGCACAGCCAAGACATGAGAGTGCAGAGATGTTTCCAATAGCAGGCAAGGAGAGCCAGGCAGTCATTTCCAAAGCAATGCTCTCCCTAACAAAGGAAGCACGGGGCTTTTATTTGGGGAGCCTATAGATTTATATAGGGGTTAGCCCATTCCTGAGCTTGCTCCGTTTACAGTCATGGAGAGTAAAGTGATGGTCAGGAATACCTCTGGGCATGCTCTGACTACACCGGTAAAGTCACAGCTGTGAATAAGAGAAGGCTCCCCTAAGGGTGCATCAGCACAGGGAACTGCTTAACAGCTGACAACTTGTCTTAGCCTTTGTTCTGTTTTATTTGGGTCAGACCCAGTTTTCTGGTCTTCCACAGACTTCTTTTAAAATTTATTTGCAGAGACAAGGTCGTGTCATGTTGCCCCAGCTGACCTAGAAGTCCTGGACTCCAGTGATCGTCCTGCCTCAGCCTCCAGAGTAGTTGCAACTACAGGTTGATACCATGACACATGATCTGTAAACACTTCACTTTTTTTAAGTTTTTTTAAATAATTTATTTAACCTTTATTTTATATGCATTGGGGTAAAGGTATTGGATCCTCTGGAACTAGAGTTATAGACAGTTGTAAACTGCTATGTGGGTGCTGGGAATTAAACCTGGGTCCTCTGGAATAACAGTAGTGCTCTTAACTGCCTAGCCATCTATCTCTCCAGCTCCATTGAACACTTTAAAACAAAACTGGGAGGGGTCTAGAGAGATGGATTGCTCAGTAGTAAGAGCATTTGTTGCTCTTACAGAGGACCTAGGTTCAGTTCCCATCACTGACATGGTGGCTCACAATGGCCTGTGACTCCAGTTCCAGGGGATCTGGTATCTGTTCAGACCCTTGTGGGCACCATGGCTGCATGTGGTGTATGCGTGTCTACATGCAGGCAAAAGACTCGTATACATAAAATAAATAAATCTGAAAGGAATTTTTAAACACAGCTGGAGTCTAGCTTTGATGTAGAAATAATGGGATTACCTATAGATGGTCCCATGTGACAAATATAAAGGCCATGAAAACACAAAAGGATTAAAACTCATGATGTGTGTTTCTTCTTCTGGCCTTGGTGTATCTGATTTTCTCCATATCCTGGTGAGTTTTGGGGGGTTTTTTGTTTGTTTGTTTTTCAGGGTTTTTGTTTTGTTTTTTGTCAACTTGAACCAAGCTAGAGTTATCTGAGAAGACTTTCAGATGAGAAAAAACACCTCCATCATAATGCCTGTAGGCAAGTCTGTGAGGCATTTTCTTGGTTAATGATTGACATGGGAAAACCCAGCTGACCTAGGGCAGCAGTACTACTCCTGAACAGGTGGTCCTGAGTGGGATAAGAAAGCAGACTGAGCAAGCTAATAAATGGTATTCCTCTGTGGCCCCTGTGCCAGGCACCTGCCCTGCTTGAGTTCCTGCCTTGACTTTCCCTGATGATGGACTTCAACCTGTGAGCCAATGATATGCTATCTTTGCCCAAGTTGCTTTTGGGCATGATGTTTTATCACAGCAACAGAAAGCAAACTAAGTCTCTCTGTTGTAGGCAGGACTTCTGACTTCCCAGATGATGAAAATGAGCCTTTTGAGCCAGGCCTATAATCCCAGAACCCAGGAGGCTGACAGTTTAGAAGACTACAGACAGTTTAAGGCCACCCTGGGTTAACATAGTGAATTGCAGGTCGTCTTGGACTACAGATTAAGACCTTGTCTTAAGGGATAGTAAAGAGCCTTTATCCTAGCCTCTTCAAGCAAAACAACAAGCAATGTTTAATTTCTCAAATTATTGTGTCCTGCATGTTTTGGTGTGATGATTTAAGAAGAAAAACAAACAACAAACAGCACAGTTGTTTTCCATGTTTTAATGTGGTAATAGTTTCATCAAGTTTTTTGTAGTACTAGAAAAAAGTCATAATTCAAAATATTCCAAATACATCAGTGGATGGATTGAGTAGGTATAAGGAAGCCAAGGAAACCTATGCTGTAGACCCCAAATGCTGTCCAGTGCTAGTCCTTGCTTATGGGTGGGTAGAAAATCGTGTGTGGTCTGTTAATACATCCCCAAAGGTTTTCTTTGATAGTCGAAAGGATGTTAGTTCAGACACAGAGGTGGGCAATGAATGGCTATTAAAGAGGGCAAACATAGCCCAAGACAGACTGTATCTGGGCTCTAGACCTGCAACATTCCAACCTCTTCAAAATCATTTAACTGTAATCAGTTACTCAGACTTTGGAGGGTGTTCAGTGTAAGATGCTGCTTCCTTCCAAGGACTTTAGTTGACACCTGTAAGCCCAACATTAAAGAGACTGAGGCAGGAAGACCAAAGGTTCAAGGCTAGCCTGGGACACATACAAAGACACTGTCCAAACAACACATTGTAGGAAGTAGATATTGGCTGTGAAAATAAGCATGAATCCGGTAGTCCTTGACTCACTCTCCCCTATCCTGGCTGTCACCATTCCTAGTATAGGCCTCCCTGCCCAGCCATTGTGTCCCAGTTCTAACTACCTTCCATTCAATCCATTTTCCCTTGCCACCTTTTTCATATACTCCTGTGTCACTTACTGACGAAAAACACAGAGAAAAAAGACAAACTATTTCAGTGGCTCCCCAGTGCCACCTGGACCAAGTCCAAACTGTATTTTCTAGCATTTGGGGTTCTCCCATCCCTGGTCCTGAGCTGCACCTCCAGCACCCCATGGCTGTCATCTTCTTTCATCTCCTTGCCCCACCCCCAACACACACTCACAAAATGTTCCCTAGCTTCTAGCTTCTCTGAAAGTTATTCTTGGAACACAGTGAACTTTCATGTCATCAAACATTTGCATATGGGTTTTGTTCTGGTGTTCCCTTAAAAATGGCCTTTGGCTTACATTTTGTTCTTGTTTTTTTTTTTTTCAAGATAGTGTTTCTCTGTGCAGCTCTGGCTGGCCTCAAACTCAGAGATCCATTGGCCTCTGCCTCCGGAGGGCTGGAATTAAAGGTGTGTGCCACCACCGCCCAGCTACAAATAGAACTAGTTTGAATGTCTCTGCTTATGCTTAAAAAAAAACATGATATCTAGTCCAACTGGGTCCAATTAAGCCTTGCTAAAGGAGTCACCTCAGAACAAATTATCCAGGCCCTTCATCTCCTCCTTTGAGGTTTGGTTTTGTTTGTTTTGTGTCCTTTTTGTGACAGGGCCTCTGGTAGTCCAGACTGGCCTTGAATTTGCTAGTCCTTAAGGATGATCTTGAACTCTTTTCCTCTTGCCTCCACCTCCAAAAGAGCTAGCATTAGATGCCTGCACTACCTCAACCTATTTCAATTAATGTTTTTAATGAGTTTGAAATATGAATCAGATCTAAGAAAGCAGAAGCAAAGGAAAGGGACACCTGAGGAAGAATAAACAGAGATTAGACTAGGAAGGTAGCAAAAGCTAGGCTTCGGGCAGACAAGACAAGTGTTCATGGTTTGTTTTTGTTTTTCGAGACAGGGTTTCTGTGTAGCTTTGGAGCCTATCCTGGCACTCACTCTGGAGACCAGGCTGGCCTCGAACTCACAGAGATCCGCCTGCCTCTGCCTCCCGAGTGCTGGGATTAAAGGCGTGCGCCACCAACACCGGGCCCAAGTGTTTATGTTTTATCTTTGACTATGAGAAACACTGAATGTAAATGTATCAACCAAGTCTTCAATTTGTCCAGAAATCAGGATATTTAATGGGGCAGAAGAGATGGCTCAGCAGTTGAGAGCATGGGCTGATTTTCTAGAGGATCCAGACTTGATGCCCAGAACCTACACAGCCACTCACACCTGTCTGTAACTCCAGTTATAGGGCATCTGACTGTCATCTCTGCAGGCACTGCACAGACACATACAAGCAAAACACCCATACACATAAAATAAAACTTTATTTTTAAAATGCAGGGGATTGTGGTGCACGTCTTTGATCCCAGGACTAGAGAGGCAGAGGTTGGTGGATCTCTTCGAGTTTCAGACCAGTCTGGTCTACACAGAGTTCCAAGACAGCCAGAGCTAATATATATTGTTTATTTTATATATTAAATTCGTATATATTAATTTAAAGAACACAGCGTGTTTACCTGTTTCCTTATTAGCCTTCACTTTAAGCCAGAACTAGTACTGCTGAGCTCTGATTCAGCATCTGACCTTGTACTGTTTCACCTATTATTATTTTATACCTCGACAGTATAAACCAGGCATTATTTTTCTATATTTATTAAACTGATAAGAATATACACTCTGTGGGTTGGAGAAATGGCTCAGCGGTTAAGAGCACTGGCTGCTCTTCCAGAGGTCATGAGTTCAATTCCCATCACCCACATGGTGGTTCACAACCATCTGTAATGAGATCTGGCACCCTATTATGGCCTGCAGACCTATATGCAGACAGAACACTGTATACATAATAAATAAATAAAAATCTTAAAAAAAAAAAGAGCATACACTCTGCTGCATCAGGTCAAAAGCTGAGAAGTGAACTCTTCACATAGAGGAGGAGCTGGATGTAAAGCTGAACTGCACGACCCTGTTTCAAAAATGTGCGTTGCGCCGGGCGTTGGTGGTGCACGCCTTTAATCCCAGCACTTGGGAGGCAGAGGGAGGTGATCTCTGTGAGTTCGAGACCAGCCTGGTCTACAAGAGCTAGTTCCAGGACAGTCTCCAAAGCCACAGAGAAACCCTGTCTCAAAAAAAAAAAAAAAATGCGTTGCAATTGGACCTAGAAAGCACTTACCTGCAATCTCAATGCGTTGAGGACAGAGGCAGAGGAGTACTGTGAGTTTGAGACCAAACCTTGACTACAGAGTGAGATCCTGTCTCAAACAAAACAAAAGAATAATAAAATTGAGTTCTTAGTTATGTATATCCCTGTCATCGGAGAAATGCCCAGATGCATTGAACTCCAAATCAGAGCTAGGAAGTCCCTCAGAAGGTAGGTACTGTGGCTCACCCTGGAGGCTGATGCAGAAGTAGGCTACATAATGAGTTACAGGCTAGCCTGGGCTACACTGTGGTAGCCTATCTCAAAAACAAAAATAAGATGACCTGCAGTCTTCACTGACTTCCCTTTATAGCATCCAATCTGGTAAAATAGTTCTGGAGTGGAACAAACCCGAGTGTTTAAAATAGTAACAATTTTTTTTTTTTAAACAGAGTTTCTCTGTGTAGCTTTGGAGCCTGTCCTGACACTCACTCTGTAGACCAGGCTGGTCTCAAACTCACAGAGATCCACCTGCCTTTGCCTCCTGAGTGCTGGGATTAAAGGCATTTGCCACCAACGCCCGGCTAATAGTAATGATTCTTAAGTTTGGTAGAGATGTGCTCAGACAGATTTCCCAGGGATCAGCTCCTTTAATAACGCTAGTCACTCCCCAAGGAAGCTGAGACAGGTCAAAAGACAGTCTTCAGAAACAAGGGCTATCCTTTACATTACAGAGCTTAGAAGGTAGGGGGCTCTCTGAGCTTGTAGGTGGGTCAGGAATTCAGTGACCTAGGTAAGTCACTTCTGTTCATGAAGTCAACTGGGGACACAAAGAATACTCTACTACAGAGACCCACAACAGCCCACTGCTCTCACACCATGCACTCAATGTGTTATTCCCTGCAAAAAAGTCAAGATGTCATCTGGGGTCACTCAGTGTCATTTATTTCATTGTATCTCCTTGGTTTGATCTAGGACAGAAATAACTAGGAAGCTGGGTTTATTTGGTTCCCCTCCCCTTCGTGTGTGTGTGTGTGTGTGTGTGTGTGTGTGTGTGTGTGTGTGTGTGTGTGTATTAATGGGATCTACAGCAGAGTGCAATAGTGGTTCAGGGCTCTCAGGAAGTAGAAGCCACCGGTCCCTGGATTACTTGAGCTTAGACTGTCAGTCACTCATAACCCACCCAGACTCAAGAGCAGGAGACAAACTCTAAGTGGCGGCCCATGCCTTTAATCTCAGCACTTGGGAGACGTTACCAAGAGGATTTACAGTTAAAAGCTGGCCTGAGCTCCCTAGCAAGTTAGAGGCCAATCTGGGTTACATGAGACTCTGTCAAAAGTAGAAAAAAAAAAGAAGAAGAAGATATACATGGTCCCAACTTGCCCAATGTCTAGCTATCTCTCATGTGTCACCATTTCCGTCCTCTACCCACACATTATCACATTATTTATCTTACTTTCAGATGTAAAGTTCACTCATGTTCAGAGGGCCTGCCCCGCAAGATGCAGCCACTTAGTTACAGCAGCAGACTCAGGACGGAGGTCTTTAGCTCATCATGTGGGCAAGGCTCCAGACACAGCTCCTGAAATCCGACTTGGTTAGTATTGTCCCTTTCAGCCAGAAGACAGAACTGAAGACATGTTATCTCTCTTTACACACTAAGCTGCAATTCTGAGATAGAGGTACGATAAAAAGCAGTACACACCCCTCATCAAGAGCATAGTGGTAGAAAAAACAAACTTTAACCGGCAGTGGTAAGGAGTACTTGCTGCTCCTCCTGATACCCATATGCAGCTCACACCTGCCCAGAACTCCAGCTCCAGATGGTCTGACTAATGCCTGCAAACACGTGGCATACACACTCAAACATAAATTTTAAACATTTAAAGTACATTTACACTCACCAAAATTTCTTTAATCTATAACTAGAAACGGTGGTGCATACCTATTATCTCAACACAAGGGAGAGTGAGGCACGAGGATTTCAGCAAGTTCAAAGGCATTCTGACCTGCCCAGTGAGTTCTTTACTGGTATCCTACTTCAAAACCAAATTTAGAAGACCAACATAATGGCTCAGCAGCAAAGGGTGCTTGCTGCCAAGTCTGATGACCTGAGTTCAATCCTCAGAACCCACATGGTGGGAAGAGCACCAGCTCCTGCAAGTTGTCCTCTGAACACACACACACACACACACACACACACACACACACACACACACACACACACACACTGCTTTTTTAACTTAATATTTCATTATTATTTTTTTAAAAAAAATAGGAGTTGGGGAGTTAGCTTAGTGGTAGAGCTGGCCAACCATCGAAGACACAAGGTTCTTAGTTTAGTCCCAAGCACTGAAAAAAAAAAAAAAAAAACTGAAACAAATTAAGTAAATTTGAACAATGAAAGAAGACATTCTGAAGCCTGGCCAGCTATGCTGGCTGGTTCTTTAATTACAGCTGCATTCCGCTCTCTAAGAATAAGCCTTTGTGACTGGACTCTGCTCTCTGAGTCATGTACCATCCCCTTAACAGCCCGTCTTTTGTCGCTGAGTACTTTCTTCAGTCTGTTTTGGCGGTGGTAGGTGGGGATCCAGAAATCTTTGTTTTGTATTGTCTCTGTGGGTTTCAGAGGGAGCTAATGAGTTCATTTTAAAATTTGGGAAGTTTCCTGCATATCGATATACTCAACTCCAATAGTTTGGCGGGGGGGGGGGGGGATGCCCCCATGTCTTCCACAGTCTCAAAATGGGTCCTGTGAAGCTGATAGGGACACTCCTAGGAGATGGAGGGTTGCTTAGCTCAAAGGGTCTCTGAGTCATATAAAACCTTTCATTCTTTTCCTTGGAAGTAGTTTTGAAATGATCTCTGAGACAGTGCCTTTGCTTGTTGTTTGGTGACTGGGTCTTTCTTACTCTATGGCCCACGATGGTCTCAGGGTAGGTATCACAAGGCACGAACCACAATCCTCAGTTTTGCCTGAGTAACTCTAAGGTCTTAGAAGTTTTCTTTTGTTTGGTTGGTTTAAGTGTGTATGGTGTGTGTGTGTGTGTGTTTGAGACAGGGTCTTGAATGAAAAAAATAAAAAGGAAAGTACATGACTGCTCCTTAGGTATGGTGGAGGAGAAAGTTTATGGTAGATAAAAGGGAGAGCAGAGCCAGAGGCAGGGACATCTGGGAGAGTCCAAAGTGAACATGGCCAGGCTAAGCCTGGGGAGAGGGGGAGGGGAAAGGGGAGGGAAGAGAAGGGAACCAGGGGCAGCAGCCTGGAGGCCAAAAGTAAAGGGGGCAGGTTACCAAAGTGGATTATATAGGGAAGAGCCCCTGGGCTGGAGAGTTCATGGTACAGGACAAGGTATGCTAGCCATACCCTGTAACAGGTAGGAACTGAAGGGTGCTGGGAGAATCTGGCAGTCAGGTCCACTTTGATATATTAAGTAGGCACCTCAGTTGTTTGTCCTGGGTTTGAAACTTAACACAGGAGCCTTTTGTTGATAATGAATGACAAGGGTTCTAATCTGTGACTACGTCCTTGCTGGCATTGGGGTGTCATTGTCAGGGAACAGAAAGCTGGAATAAAGGCTGTTTCACTCCCTGTCCAGGCTCTATGGGACCATCTGGGACTAGGGACATGCACACAGCAATTGGAGCAGTATTGACTGGAAACCTGATGGAATACACACAAAACACACACACACACACACACACACACACACACACACACACACACACACACGGCACTAAAAGTAAAGTTAAGGAGTTAAGGGGAAAATTTTTTCTTAGGTGCACATTTGAAACTTTTAGCCCGTGGTTCTGGTAGTTAGGGAAGAGGGGCCCCAAGACCAGGAAAGATGAAGAGATCCCACCCTCTAGAATAGCCAAGTAGGAAACAGGCTGTTGGTTGACTTGTCTGTTGTCCATTTGACCTGGGAAAGATGGAGCCATGTTGATTCTCTGAAGCTTACAAGAATTTTTTTTAAATTTATAAAAAGAGATAAGTTGTGGGTATTTCAGCATTCCCACTGTTTGTAATCTGTACTGAAATCCACAACGTAGAAAGAGCAGTAGACTCGTGCCTTTGAGTCACAGTGCAAGCTTGGGAACCCCAAAATGACTGTGGTTAAAAGTATTAACACACTGCCCTCTATCCAGAGTATGGTTAAAAGTATTAACACTCCTTTCTCTATCCAGAGACTGGGTGTATAGAGATTGTACAGATGTTTCTAGCCCCAGTGAGAAACATTTTCAAGTCTACACTTAGAACACAACCAAAAGAAATGTACATTTTTGAGCTTGTGATTATGATAATAGTAACATTGCTTTACCAGAGCTAGATGGTTAAAATTCTGAACTTTTGTAGGGAAGTGATGGCACACACCTTTAAACCCAGCACTTGGAAGGCAGTGGCCGGCAGATGTGAGTTCAAGGCCAGCCTGGTTTACAGTGTGTGCCAGGACAGGCTCCAAAGCTACACAGAGAAACCCTGTCTCGGAAAAAAACAAAAAACAAAAAACAAAAACTGAACTTCTGAAGTCTTAGTATAACAATATCATAGCAAGGAAAAGAAATCTGAAGCATTTTTTAATATATATATACCTTAAGTCACTTTCTTATACCTTTAGAACTTACATAAACTTTAAACATTTTTTGTTCCAGATATTATTGATCATGAGACACAGGTGGTTGGTTACTGACAGCAGTCATTGTAAAGCAGGTTCCTTTAAACCTGTTTTGTGAGTTTATCTCATTTTAGAGTCTGGTAGCAAGGTATGCTTTCTCAGCTGGAGGCCTAGAAAGTGAAGCTTGAGGCCTGATTCTCACACATGAAGAGAACTGAAAAGGCATCTGAAGCCTTGGTTGCTGCTGTTAAACTGTTAAACTGACAAAGCTATCATTAACCTAGTCATCAACACCATCAGAGATCTGAGAAGGAGAAATTTCACCTAAGTAAGCAGAAAATATAGACCAAGTCACTCCTAAAACTATTAAAAATGACAGAGACTTAGCGGCTACCTGGACAATCACCCTAGGTCCCTCAATGGTCACTGGGGACAGAGGTCCCAAAACGTCAATCTTCAGCCACCAGGCCCAACAGACTTTCCTGAAGAGGAGGAGTTTGGGGAGGACTGGCCTACGCTGTTGAGGCACAATATGACAACTACCCAGTGTCCTGCTTGTCCACAGTTTAGACAGGATCCCAGTGGCAGTGGGCAAGGTCAAGTGCAGCTTTTACATCATAGCCAGCTTTGCCACAGCTAAAGAAGGCTCCAGGTGTAGGGTCTTCTGTGCTCCATCATCTTGGGAGGAGCTGTAGCCAGGCGATTCTCTCTATCATGGAAAGCTTGTGAGGGTTTTGGTTTTTTGTTTTTCAAGACACGGTTTCTTTGTGTAGCCCTGGCTGTCCTGCAATTAGCTCTGTAGACCAGGCTGGTCTGGAACTCACAGAGATCTGCCTGCCTCTACCTCCTGAGTGCTGGGCTTAAAGGCCTGCACCACCACCCAGCTATTAAACTTTTTAAATTCCATATTCAGCAGATCTCTGAAGAGTTTGAGGACCATCTATCTATTAAGTATACCTGATTTAGTTACTTGCTTTATGTGTAACTTTGAAAACATATACAAGAGGCTAAATAAAGCTTATTCCTCTAACTACATTAGTACTTAGCATGACTACAAGTATAGTTGTGAATATATTAAAGAATTTGATTATTTATAAAGTGACTATTAACTTGTTTGTCCTCTTTAACAGTTTAGAATAAGTTAGTAGCTTTTATAAGATTAGGATTTTGTGCCTGGTGGTGGTGGTGGTGGTGGTGATGGTGCATGCCTTTAATCCCAGCACTCAGGAAGCAGAGGAAGGCGGATCTTTGTGAGTTCGAGACCAGCCTGGTCTACAAGAACTAGTTCCAGCTCCAAAGCCACAGAGAAACCTTGTCTCAAGAAAAAACAACAACAACAACAATAAACAACAACAGCAAAACTCAAACATATCTTATTGAGCAAGTATCTCTTATTTATCAAACATACGTTGTTTTTAGCAGCTTAGTGTTGAACAATTAGCAAAAACAGAAGTACTTAGTGTAAACCTCTAAGTCAGCTTTTGTTAATCCAGATAGACCTTTATAACCTTAAATTTTTATCACCATATAGAGTATATTGTAAACCAGAGCTGAATCACATATATAGTATGCTGTAGCAAATATAGCCCTAAATTTTTATTAACATTCAAAAATCCATACTAATCCATATTTTGGAGAGTTGTGGCTTCCTTAGTCTAAAAAGACACACAGTGACAAACTATGGACTTAGTAAGACTGAGTTTTATAATTGTTGCTTTTTTTTTTTTTTTTTTTTACTTTTTATTTTTTTGAGACAGGGTTTCTCTGTGGCTTTGGAGGCTGCCCTGGAACTCGATCTGGAGACCAGGCTGGTCCCGAACTCACAGAGATCCACCTGCCTCTGCCTCCGGAGTGCTGGGATTAAAGGCGTGTGCCACCACCGCCCAGCTTATAATTGTTGCTTTAAGTTATGTGGTCATCTAAAGATGGTGAAGTCAATGTGGCATGTACTCTTTAACCTTAGTAAAGACAGTTGTCAGTCAAGTTGCTTACATCTTGATGAGGTCATCAGCCAAGATGGAGGCAAGTCATATAGTTGCTGTTTAAAACATGTTTTCCTAGTAGATCTACTTTTCAAACAGGAGTTGAATCCAATTATATACACAGTAAACTAGAGTAGAATCACATAAATAGGATATTGTAGCAAATTAAAATTCCTATGTATAAGTTTTAACTGTAAGCCTTTTGCTCTAAGTTTTATGCCAAATTTTGATACAGATTTTACAGATTCTTTAACCACACCCAATGAATTTACAAATCCAGATATAAAGACTGTTTACACAATACTTTTAAAAGATTTGAGAGCAGAGCACAGAGAAATCATAGAGATAAAAGATTTAAGAAAAGAAAGTTGTTAAACCTTAGAGATAAGAGAATTTGGGATCATTTGCTTGTGCAGGAACTCATGTGCCATCTTTGGTCAGCAAGCTATACTGAGGCCAAGCTGTTTTTAGTAAGATAGCAGGTCTTTTAGAAAATCTCTGAGTCCTATAAAGGAATTGAATTCAAGGAAAAAAGAATGAAGGGTCATGAAAAGAACCCACCAGAGGGAGGGTTAGGCAGCTAAGAGACAGAGAACAGTGTGGCCATAAGGGGCAAGAAAGATCAAGCAGGAATTCCACCTGAGAAAGGTTCCAATATTACAGAAGCTAGGAGGGCATAGAGAAGCTGTGGGATTGAGCAGGCAGCTCCTAGGGAGAGGCAAGAAAATGCATAGCATACAGACCCAGGAGGGCACAAGGAAAGAAACAGCAGGTGGCTCCGAAGGTAAGGGGTCAAGGAAAGGGTCACAGATGTGGGAGCATGTAATCAGTTCCTAGTGGAGGTGAAGAGCATGAAGGAGCAGAGGGGGTAAGTGTCATAGTAAGAAGGATTTCAATCCAGGGCATCCCCAAGTGGAATGAGAGACTTGTCAGAGAGAAATGTCCCAAAGCACAGAGGAGAGGAGCCCCTTTCGATGTGTTGGAGTCCAGTAGGGCAAGAGGAAGCTTCCTGGCACACCAGTGTGACTTTCATAGTAAAAGCAGACAAAGCAGGGAGCTCCATAGTGACATGTACCAGTTGAAGGAGAGAGACAAGTGGTTAGAGCAAGCAGAAGAGAAAATAGCTAGAAAGCCCAAGGGTCTTAGTGAATAGAATTGCTCATGTTGTGGAGCCCTAAAAGGCATTGCAGGGAGATGCCCACATGGTGAGTGCCCTGAAAAGATGTAGAAGACAGATGCCCATGTGATGAGCAGCCCAAAAGGGTGTATCAAGGAGAGAGAACACTTACTGAATATGTGAGGAGAGCTAGATAGTTAAGGTAGAGGAAAGCAGCAGCTAAAGAGACAGACTCTAGAATCAAACTTGGTAGGCAGGCAGATGTCTAAGTTCAAAGCCAGCCTGGTCTACAGAGTAAGTTCCAGGATAGCCAAGACTATACAGAATAATCCTGTCTTGGGGAAAACAAAACAAAACAAAACAAAACAAAACAAAACAAAACAAAAACCCGGATACTTCTGCTTGGAAACTCAACAGCAAAATCCACAGCTTCATTTGGTGCTATGGAATAGTACTTCTGTACACTGTGAAGATGTGTTGCTCTCATTGTTAATAAGAAGCTGATGATTTGGGGGGCAGAGAGAATACTAGGAAGGAGGAGGGCAGAGTCTGAGAAGTTTTGAGCAAGACACAGAAGAAGCAACATGGGAAGTTCACAGATGAGGTAAACAAGCCTTGAGGCAGCACATGGATTAATAGAAATGGGTTAATTTAAGTTGTAACAGCTGGCTGGAGACAAGCCTAAGCAATCGGCTGAGCATTTGTAATTAATACTAAGTCTCTGTGTGGTTATTTGGGAGCTGGCAGTCCTGAAGAAAAACTCTACCTACAGTTTGGTGCTCCTGTGTTATTAAACTCCTCCAGCTACCCACAATTCCTTAGTGGTGAATCCTCACCAGTAACCTACACCTTTTCGGTTTTCACTAAAGAACTCAAGATGCTTCAAGTTAGGTCTGTAATCCAAGCACTCAGGAGGAGAGGCAAGAGGATCAGATCACCATGACCTTTGTAGCCCTGGCTGGCCTGGAACTTTGTAGCCCAGGATGGCCTCCAGTTCACAGAGATCTGCCTGCCTCTGCTTCCCACATACTGGTGTCAAAGGCGTGTGCCACCTCACCCAGCTTCTACCACATTTTGTTAGTCAAAACCACAGAATCTGATCAGATTCAAGCAGAATGGCTGGCTGAAAAAGCTCACAGTCTAGGAAGGTCAGTAGACAAGGTAGATGCCACCACCACGT
This sequence comes from Cricetulus griseus, assembly GCF_003668045.3. NCBI lineage: Eukaryota > Metazoa > Chordata > Mammalia > Rodentia > Cricetidae > Cricetulus > Cricetulus griseus. The sequence goes on from NC_048595.1 coordinate 40,338,893, forward strand.
TCCAAATAATGAGGGAGTCATCCATATGACAGAAAAAACATCTGTCCAAAAAGAAATACCAGAGTGGGCTTCCCAAAGAACTGAGTTTTACCTTTTAAATTATTTCTTTTATTTTTTTAAGATTATAATTACATAATTTCTCCCTTTCATTCCCTTGCAAATTTCATCTCTTTTTTTTTTTTTTTTTTTTTTTTGGTTTTTTCGAGACAGGGTTTCTCTGTGGCTTTGGAGGCTGTCCTGGAACTAACTCTTGTAGACCAGGCTTGAATCGAACTCACAGAGATCCGCCTGCCTCTGCCTCCCGAGTGCTGAGATTAAAGGCGTGCGCCACCACCGCCCAGCTGCAGAGTTTTCTTTTAAAGACATACTTTCATTTTTATGTTTATACTATTTTGCCAAATATGTATGTGCATCTGGTGCCCTCAGAGGTCAAAAGAGGCTGTTAGATCCCCTGAAACTGGAGTTACAGAGCGTTGTGAGCCTCCATGTGGGTTCTGGGAACCAAACTTGCCAGGCAAAGCACTCAAATAATGAGCTATCTCTCCAATAATGAACTATCTCTCCAGCTCCAGGTTTCTCTCTCTCTCTCTCTCTCTCTCTCTCTCTCTCTCTCTCTCTCTCTCTCTCTCTCTCCCTTCCTTCTTTTCTAAATTACATTTGTTTGTTTGTGGTTTTTGAGACAGAGTGTTGCCTTTGACTGTTCTGGAACTCACTCTGTAGACCAGGCTGGCCTCAAACTCACAGAGACTTGCCTTTTTCTGGCCCCCAAATGCTGGGATTAAAGGTGTGCACCTCCACACCTGGCTTTTAATTATATTTTCATCCTGTGTGTATGTGTATATGTGTGTGGACACTTGCATGTCACAGCACATAGGTGGAACTCTCAGGACAATTTGTAGGTTGACCCCTCTACTATATGGGTTGTAGGTATCAAGCTCAGGGTGTCAGGCTTGGCAGCATGAACCATCTCACAAGCCCAAGAACTGAGTTTTAAAGGGAGGAGAAAAATGCTGGTAATACAGATATAGTTCTGAGGTAGAGTGCTCAGCTAACATTTATAAGGTCCTGGGTTCAATCCTCAGAAAATAAATACAATCCCCTAGTTTAGGAGAATTTTCCAGACATGAGGAAAGAGCAGTTGAGAGCCTGGTCTATTTTAGACACACTGAATTCTGGTGACTAGTGTGTTCAATGAGTACAAATTCTTTAGAGATTATTTTCATAATTTTTACCAAGTCAGGGATAATGAAAAATGATTGGGGAAAAAACTCATTTCTACTTATTGGTGATTTCTTTTTCTTTTTTAGTGGTGGTGTTGATTTGGTTTTGTGTCTCTTCTAGCCCAGGCTAGCCTTAAACTCCATACATAAATAACCAAGGATGATATGAATCCCTTATCCTCCTGCCTCCACCTCTCAAGTGTTCGTTACACCCCAAGGCTAAGCCTGTTGTTGATTCTAAGAGTTATGGGTGCTAAGCGTTGATGGCACAAGCCTTTTATCCCAGCACTTGGGAGGCAGAGGCAGTCGTATCTATGTGAGTTCAAGGCCAGCCTGGTCTACAAATGGAGTTCCAGGACAGCCAGGGCTACACAGAGAAACACTGTGTAGTGTTTTTTCTTTTTTCTCAAAAAGAAAAAAAAAAAGTTATGGCTCCAAAGCTTCCTTTTCTTTTCCTTTCCTTTCCTTTCCTTTCCTTTCCTTTCCTTTCCTTTCCTTTCCTTTCCTTTCCTTTCTTTTCTTTTTTCTTTTCTTTTCCAAGACAGGGTTTCTCTGTGTAGCTTTTGGAGCCTATCCTGGCACTCACTCTGGAGACCAGGCTGGCCTTGAACTCATAGAGATCTGCCTGCTTCTGCCTCCCGAGTGCTGGGATTAAAGGCGTGTGACACCAACGCCCAGCCAAAGCTTCCTTTTCAAAGCTTCCTTTTCCATGTTCCCCGTTTGCTCCCTATTTTGAAGTGTGTGTGTGTGTGGGGGGGGGTATTGGGTATGAAAGTAACAGTCCATTTGTGGAGGCCATAGAAAAACATGTAAATTGCTTCTCTCCCTTCATTGAATCGTGACACTAGAATTAGAAGATAAGGTCACAACTGTCCTGTGTGTGTACCAACACCCAAAGAACTATCTTTCAACAATGTGAGCAAGACTAGAAAATGGACTGTGTGTGATGTCATATCTTTTCATACGGTTCTGTGAAGTCAACATGTTGAGTCTGACCCTAGTGTTGCTGGAGAAAAAGGCTTCTGTGGCAGCTAAGGGTTAGACCCCCCAACACACTAATGAGTAGCCTGCCCCATTACCCATGGTAGGACCTTTGCCATATTCTACAATGCCTTTGTGGAAACTAGAACAATGTTCGCCACATGGGCAGATTCTACCCTCTGGGCAGCTTCAGGAGTTTGGAGAGTAACTTCTGAATCGCAGCTGCCTCTCGTTCCCTGAGTTGGGCACCTTTACAATGCATATAAACTATGCAGCTCAATGTGCTGGCATGCCTCATTGTTAGTGTTCCATTAATAAATTCAGAACAGAGCCTGTGGACACAGGCAGAGAGGCTATTTTCCATTTCTTCTCCCCACATCCTGTCTTTCTAATGTGTTTTGTTACTTACTGTTCAAACACTAAGCAAAGCATTCTGCATCTTGAGCTTATTTCTCTGTCTGAAAGCTTCAAGGACTGTGGCTTCCCATCTTGGAATATAGAGCCCCATTTGTCAGGAACAAGTTTGACAAACAAACATAATGTTCTATCCATACACCCATTATGATTTTTAATGCTTTTGTCATTGCACAACACATTTTGAAGCCATAATCCTTGGGAGGAGGTGTGGCATTGCTAGCAATTCTGCTCCCTATCAGATAAACCATTTTTATTTCTCTCCATTATTTTGTTGAGTATTCTCTGCAAGTTCTTAAATCCCATTCTCTGTGGGTATATATGTGTCCTTTCCTTAATGTGTCAATGAGAGAAATAACACATATCATTTCCTTTTCTCAGTTCTTTGAATAACTACATCCTAGGGCCAGAGAGATGGCTTAGAGGTTAACTGGCTGCTCTTCCAGAGGACTCAAGTTCAATTCCCAGAACCCACATGGCAGCTCACAACTGGAGTCATAACTCCAGTTCCAGGGGATCCAATGTCCCACTCTGTCCTCTGTGGGCACCCGACACACAAGTGGTGCACAGACAGATAAACATTCAGGCAAACACCCATACATATAAAATATAATAAAATTTAAATGAACACATTCCAAGATAATCTTTTTGTTCAGACATACATTAAAACTATATCTATAGTTCTAACAATGCTACACACTACTTATGAGGCTGAAGACCGAGTAATAACTAAGTCAAAGCCCTTGCCCAATCAAATTATAGTGTTCTAGAGCCCAGTCCCAATGGATATACTCATACACCCAAGGCTCAGGGAACATTGTAGACAAGCCAGAAGACCAGGAATTTGCTGTGAGTCTGCGTCTCCTAGGAATGTCTGAAGCTACACCCATAAAGTCTCACCACATGACTGCCTAAACATGAGCTGAACCAAGACAATTATAGACATTCCAAAGTGGCTGGAGTAGGAGGGAGAGCCCACGAGACCTCAACCCTACACAGGGAGCTACAGGCAACTAAGGAATGCTGAGTGGGCAAAATAGAGAAGAGCACGCCAACTGGTTATCCAATACCAAATGGTCAACCCTGAAAACATACATGTGAGTAACATCATAGGAACCAAGCAGGTTATATTAGAAATATATGGGTATATGCATAATGTATGAAAAAAAAGAGGCCACCTATTAGGAAGAAAACAAGGAGGAGGGGTATATGTGAGGATTTGGAGGAAGGAAAGGGGAAGTGAGAATTGTAATTATATTATAATCTCAACAATAAAAGAGAAGCTATTTCACTATCAGGGTCCATGCTACTTTGTTGTTCCTGCAGGCTAGGGACAGAACCTTAAGCATGCTAGGCAAGTGTTCTACCACCAGCTACACCACCCATTCTTGAGGAGATCACAAAAGTCTATCATGTTTCCTCTCAACTCTTCCCTGAGTTTTCTTGGGATTTGTCTTCTTCTGACGTTTACTTTTCCCTTTCCTGTCTGCGGCTGTGTTCCTGTTCCCATCAACTCCCTTGCCAGTTGCTAAGAAACCTCTCCTGGGAGTTCAGCATCATCCTCATCCACACCCAGGTGAAATTGTTGGCCATCTCCACGCAGCGTTACAGATATTACTACCTCTGAAGTTCTGGATGAACTCTTGAGTGTCTTATTCCAGATACCATGCATTCATACCTTGGTGACATCACCTAACCACAGACAAGGTTCCGGATACAGTCATAGATGTCACAATGTTTCCAGAATTGCATCAGTGTCTTTTCAGCATCCTCCTCCATTGCAGCAATAACCTGGGCAAGGGTCCTCCTTGAGCCACAGGCCTTTCTAACCATAACTCCTTGATCTCATGGTTAGATCAAAGAGGTAGGTTGGGTGGAGAAAGGACAATTTGGTACTGGAATGAACATCACTCATAGGAGAATTTATTAGAATATTCTCAATAATAAGCAAAAAGTGTGTGTGTGTGTGTGTGTGTGTGTGTGTGTGTGTGTGTGTGTGTGTGTGTGATTTGAACTTTTGAACTCAGGGTCTCATACCTGCTAACCCAATACTGAGTTCATTCTCTAGCCCTCTTGTTTGAGGTAGGATCTTGTGTAGCTGAGGATGACCTTGTACTCCTAATGGTCTAGTCTCCACTTCCCAAAGCATATAACACTGGCTTGTTTTTGTTGTGTTGTTGTTGTTTTTGTTTTAAGGCAAGGAAGCAGAGTTTCCTGAGGTAAAGAAGCAGCTCCCTGAGGCCAGAGAGTACCACAGGGACCAGACCTAGAAGTAGATTGCCCCAGGCTTCTTATTTTTAGACAAGCTTTCAGTTCCTTGACCAGGCTGTCCTTGAACTCACTCTCATAGCACAGGCAGAGCTTGTGGTCCTCCTGCCTCAGCTGTTGAGTATCTAGGACCACAGAGCTGCTCCAACAGACCCAACTAATAATCAAGCTTTTGAAATGGTAGTTTTAACAATAGTCCTCCTTGCTAGCATAGCAATTCAGGAGAACATCTCAGAAAAGCTGGGCGGAGATTTCTTGTGGCTCCTGAAGTACAAGGGCATTATGTACTTACCGATATGCTTGGAGACCCTGGGGTTATTTCTAACCAGATCACCAAGACTTTCAATTTGTAACTGCAACACTGATGCCAAGCAAGACCACAATCCCATCCTTAAAAGCCTTGCGACTCTGCACCGACCCCTGTTTGTCTCCAGAATGGGAATGCTTCCCCATACTGAAGATTTGCTCTGGCAGGTGATTTTTTAATTCCACAGTCAGCTCTTGTGGAGTAGCCCCCAAAATGATTCTGCTGTTTTCACATAGCCCTTTAAGACTCACCGTTTGTCCTTTTTGATATTTTATTTTTGTTGTTTGGCTTTTGAGGGAACAAGGTCTCACACTGTATCCCAGGTTTGCCTAGAACTTACTATGAAGGCAAAAATTTGTCTTTTACCTCATCCTCATGAGTACTGAGATTGTAGGTGTGAACCAAAACACTTCACTTAGGTTGTTTTGTTTTGAGATGTTCTCATACAGCCCAGGAAAGGCCTCAAATTCACTATGTAGCTGGGATGACCTTGATGCCCCCTAAGTGTCAAATCGGGCATCTGTTTTCAAGGCAGGGTCACAGTGTGCTTCCCAGGCTGGCCTCCAACTTCTGAGCTCAAGTGATCCCCTCTCCTCAGCCTCCTGAGGAGGAGGAAACTATAGGTGTCCACGGAGCCTTGTCCTATTCTCTGCTGTCTCCCATCTCCCTCCCCTTTCTTGGCAGTACTAGGGATGGAACTTGGGACCTTGATCATGCTAGGCAAGTGATTTGTCACTGACCTATTTTCCTAGCAAAAAAAAAAAAAAAAAAAAAAAAAAAAAGATTCCTGAATCTTCTCAGTTACCCAGAGATAGCAGTGAATCCAATATCACAGGCAGACTGGCCTTTTCTTTCAACATTGCAGGCTTCTTGATTTGAGATTGTGTTGGGGAGCAGAGGAAGCCCTGAGTGAGTATAATATTGACATAGGCACTTTGATGCCAAGGAAACCAAGGCTTTGAACCCATGGGAAACAGGCAAAGCAGTTTCCCTGCATGGGCCAGGCTCCTGAGGGATGGCAACGCTTTCCTTCCGGGTTCCAGTGGGAGAAGGTGACCACTGTGTACAAAAACTAGAAACTGCAGCTTCCTCCTCCCTGGTGTTTCCAGCCCGAAACTGCTCACGTATGGAGACCTCCTACCAAGATCAGTTGCCCCTGTCCCTGAGCAAGCTGAGGTTCTGGGTGGCTTGTGATAGTACACAGCCTCCATTAGCAGTAGCAGATGCCAACCTGATCCCAGCTTTCCTGTATATGTGTTTATGTGTGTCTGTACTTTCTTCATTCTCTCACCACCCCCAGAGCCAGCATTCTACAACCCAAACCCAGGCACAGCAGTTGTGATTTTGACGTTAGAAGGGATTAATTTCTGTGTCCAGACATCAATATCTGCCATTAGGAATATTCCCAGTTTTGGTCTGGTGGCACATGCCTGTAATCCCAGCTGTTCTGGAGGCTGGAGCAGGGGGACTGACAATTCAAAGCCTGCCTGGCTTATATAACAAGTTTATGGTCAGCATGGGCAACTAGTTTGAGAACCTGTCTTAAAATAAACGTTAAAATAAAATAATTTTATTTTCAAGTCAAGGTTTCTTTGTGTAGTCCTGGAACTATCCTGGAACTCACTCTGTAGACTAGGCTGGCCTAGAACTCAGAGATCTGCCTGCTTCTATCTCCTGAGTTCAAAGATCAACTACCACCACCTGGATAAAATAAACATAATTTTAAAAGTCTAGAGATGTAGCTCAATGGTGGAGTGTTTGCCCAGCATGCATAAGACCCTAGGCTCAACCCCTAGTTCTGCAAAGAAGCAACAACTTTTTCTATTGGGCTTTTATTTTTATTATGTCTCTTTGCCTTTAGTGAAGCAGATTTTTAATTGAACCACCACTTCATTCTTCTCTAAGATCACAGCTGGCAGCTATGCCAGAACAGGACTGACTTGATTGGTGAGCAATAGCTATCTTTGACTTTTCCACCTTTGCAGTCCTTAGTCATGGTTTAAATGGAAGCCTTGCTATGTTTTCTAGGCTGGCCAGGAATTCCTAAGCCTGATCAGTTCTCCTGACTCAGCTTTCCTAATAGCTAGGACTAAAGGTGTGTGTCATTTGTGCATGCCCAGCTTCTTAATCAGTTTAAACTCATTTCTAGGTCAGTCAAATGATGGTTGGTAACATTTGGGATGGGTTTTGTATGCTCAAGGGTCACTATGAACCCAAACAACAAGAGATTAAGTCAAGAGTAAGAGAAAATTATGAAATCAAAAGATGTAGTAATCATGAAATCATGAGCCGTATGAGGCTGCAGCTGGTGTGTCACAACCCATCAGCCTGGTGTGTGTGTGTGTGTGTGTGTGTGTGTGTGTGTGTGTGTGTGTGTACTATGGTTGTTGTGGAGGTCAGAGGACAACCTGTGGGAGCTGGTTTTCTCCTTCTACCACACGGGCTCTGGGGATCAGTTTTGGCAACAGGCACCTTACCAGCTGAACCATCTCACAGTCCCACTTGTTTTGAATAATAGATTCCAGATCTGGTAGGGATATGCTCTGGGATGGATTTGAGTAAGTCCTTAGTAAAGCTGCCCACTGGACTTGAAGGAAGCTGGGATAGGAGATCCAACCACAAGTCACGTGTAGAACAAGGAAACTCTTTGTATTTACAGACTTTAGAGGGTGGTGGTCTCTGAGCTTAGCGGTGCTGTGGAATATTCCTTTACACTGTGAGGATATGTCACTGTGATTGGTCTAATAAAGAGCTAACCAATAGCTAGGCGGGAGGCATACCAGGGACGTCTGGACAGAGAGAACTCTGGGAAGAAGAAAGTGGAGTCTCCAGGCAGACGGGGAGGAAACAGAATGAGCAAAATGGAGATGAGGCAATGAACTCTTGGGAGAACATAGACTGAAAAAATATGGGTTACATTAAAAGAGCTAGTTAGAAACAAGCTAAGAAGCCGGGCGTTGGTGGTGCACGCCTTTAATCCCAGCACTCGGGAGGCAGAGGCACATGGATCTCTGTGAGTTTGAGACCAGCCTGGTCTACAAGAGCTAGTTCCAGGACAGCCTCCAAAGCCACAGAGAAACCCTGTCTCAAAAAAAAAAAAAAAAAAAAAAAAAAAAAAAAAAAAAAAAAAAAAAAAGAAAAAAGAAAAAAAGAAAGAAAGAAAAAGAAAAAAAGAAAGAAACAAGCTAAGGCTGAGCTTTCATATTTAATAATAAATCATGTCATTTTTTGTGAGCTGGAGGCCCCCCCAAAAGATGTGTCTACATAAAGGAGGAGTTAGGATCTCTAAGTTTAGCAGATTAGTGAAGGGAAGTTTAGATGGGATATAAGGCACTAATGTAGGTAGTTAATCCTATTGTCCCATGGAGGCTATTACACATTGGGAGTTTAGCACTTTGGGGAAGGTACTAAGTAGGCTATAAGGCGTGGGTGATCCCTAGATGGTATAGCTTCTGTGATCCAACACTGACAAGACCAGCAAAATTTCCTTTTATAATATTGAAATATTCTCTTTCTTTTTCTTTTGTTTTCCTTTTGATTTTTGAGACAAGGTTTCTCTGTGTAGCCCTGGCTGTCTTGGAACTCACTCTGTAGACCAGGCTGGTCTTGAACTCTGAGAGATCCAGCTGCCTCTGCCTCCTGAGTGCTGGGATTAAAGGTGTGTGCCACCACCACCTGGCAGTATTTTCTAAACTAATGAGAAAAAGAAATATATAATAAATGCATAGACCCACCAATAGCATAGCTGTTTGTCTTGAAGTACCATGTAGGGTGCAAAACCCTGCACTATTCGAGGGGATGGGCAGCACAGACGGTGTGTTTACACTAGGATTGTCACAAATATAGCCTTTATGTGTTGTGCTATGACCTTACAATGGCTGTGACATCATAGAGGTGAAAGGAATTTTCAACCCCATTATGTTCTTATGGGATCATCATGGAATATGCAGTTTATACCAATATCAATAACCATTTAATTTTTTAAAAAAAAAAGATTTTTATTTTTTAAACTGTGTATATAGGCTATTGAAGAGGCACTCTATTTTGTTTTGTTTTTTTGAGAAAAGGTTTCTCTGGGTCACAGCTGTCTGGAACTCGCTTTGTAGACCAGGCAGGCCTTGAACTCACTGAGATCCACTTGCCTCTGCCTCCCAAGTGCTGCAATTAAAGGTATGCATCATCACCACCGACTGGCTGAAGAGGCACTCTGAAAGGCTGCATATTTGAAGTAAAATATGAAATCTCTGTGAGCTTGAGGCCAGCCTGGACTACAGAGAGAGTTCCAGGATAACCAAGGCTACACAGAAAAACCCTGTCTTGAACAACCAAGAAAAAAAAAAATGTGTATGTGTCTGACATGTGAGTGCTGGTCTGTGCATGCCACCCGGAACCGGCAAAAGCCAGAGGACAAGCTTCACTAGTCCATTCTTGCTTTCCACCTGAGGCAGGTCCCTCCTTGATTCTATTGCAGTGCTGCATTCTCCAGCATCCTTGAAGCTGTCCTGTCTCTGCCGCCCATCTCCCCGTAGGAGTGCTGGGATTATAACATCACTGAATCTCTGCATCCAGCTTTTATGTAGATTCCAGAGGTAGAACTCGGGTTGTCAGGCTTGTGAAGCTAGCACTTTCTCGACGTCCCCCTTCCTCCCTCCCTTTCTGAGACTGGGTATCCTTGTGAAGCCCAAGGAAGTGAACTCACAGCAATCCTGAATACTGGGGATTTAGACAGGCACCACTACACCTGGCTTATGTTTCCTTTTCCCTTTTCTATAGGTGCGGTTGCAAAAACATCCTCTGGTGATTTACAAGTAACTAACACCTGTCTTGAACTTCTGCCAGATGAGAGGGTGACTAATGTTTTAGTACTGTTCTCTAATTGAAATGGTAGTAGACTCAAGGAAACACACAACAGTTGTTTTCTCACCAGACACATGGGCCTAAAATTGTACCTTTATGAAGAAGTGAGTATATGTTAATAGATATGACATATTGTGTATAATATATATATAAATATATATATATAATGAACTTGTAGGAACAAGATAAAGAAAAACATAAAATAAAGACAAAGAGTGCTGGATGTAGGGACACGTATCTATAACCCCAGCATTTGGGAGGCTAAAAGGCAAGATAATGTGGAATTCCAGGCCAGCCTGGGCTACTTAGTGAGACTGTCTTTTGGTCGGGAGGAGATATTCACAAAAGGGTCTCTTGTAGCCTAATCTGGTCTGGAACTCATTATGTATCAAAAGGTGATCCACTTATACCTTCCGAGTACTAGAATAACAGGCATTTGTCGCCATGCCCAGCTCTTGTTCTTTTTGTTTGTTTGTATTTTTGGTTTTTTGTTTGTTTGTTTTGTTTTTTTAAGACAGAGTTTCTCTGTCAAAGAGCTCTGACTGTCATGGAACTTACTCAGTAGTCCAGGCTGGCCTTGAACTCACAGAGATCGACTTGCACCATGTGCACCACCACTGTCCAGCTCTTGCTGTCTTTAAACTGGTTAGAAGCCAGGTGTGGTCATGCACACCTACACAGGGAGCTCCAGAACAGCCAGAGTTACACAGTGAGACCTAGTCTCAGAGAGAGAGAGAGAGAGAGAGAGAGAGAGAGAGAGAGAGAGAGAGAGAGAGAGAGAGAGGAGAGAGGAGAGAGGAGAAGAAAAAGAAAAAAAAAGTTAGATTGAATATGGGAATTTTTTTGAAGCAGGATTTTGTTGTTAAGTAGCACTGGCTAGCCTTGAACTAAATATACTCCTGCCTCGGTCCTCTGAGCACTTGAATTATAGGCATTCATTAACTCTCCTGCTTTTTTGTTGTTGTTTTTGGTTTTTGAAGACAGGGTGTCTCCGTGTATCTCTAGCTGTCTGTAGACCAGGCTAGCCTTGAACTCAGGGAGATCCGCTTACCTCTGCCTCCTGAGTTCTGGCATTAAAGGCCATTGCCACGAGACTAACACCCCCTGTTTTTAACATAGAATTTGAGAGCACTTTGAGATAGAGATTTTGTAGAATTAGGATTTAAAGTAAAAGTTTTTGGGATTTACCCATTAAACACAGCAGTATCTCTCAAAATCCCTTCTGACCCTCACTCAAGTGACATTATCTCTCAGACTCCCCTAAAAACCTCAGGGGAAGGTTGGCTCAATGGCTCTCCTGCTTATTTGTTGTTGTAGATGAACCTGGCTCTATCAGGCACAAGCAGGTTTTATAAATCAGTTGTGCTGGCATCAGGCCTGACAATAAGAATAATAATAAGTCAGTAAATGGTGAATAAAAACCGATCAAAGTCAACCTCTTGCCTTCTTGTTGAAGGAATGACTGTGGAGAACAGCCTCATCTGTCTTCTTTTCCTTTCTTTTCTTTGCATATGCTCTTTGACCATTTATTTGTTCATTCAACCAAGGAAAAGAGTCTACCTTAGGCAGCATGCCAGGCCTACACAGGGAAGGGACAGATCATTCAGCTTGATCCACCTCACAGAAAGGCACAGGGACTGGAAACTCCGAGGAGGAGACTAACCCAGACTGGAGGGTCAGAAAAAGCTTCCCTAGCCAAACAAAAATGAATCCAGGAAGGACTTTTGGGAATAATGATTAGCCCAATGAGGGGTAGAAGGTCAGAAGTAGGGTCTGTCTGTGGAAATCCCAGCCTTAGGGAACAGTCTTTGAGATAACTAAAAGCACTTTGGCCATGTTGGAGTTGAGAATTTATGAAACGGGGACAGTACTGCTAATAAAATAGGCGTTTGTTTGTTTGTTTGTTTGGAGACTGGGTGTTTCTGTGTAGCTTTGGAGCTTATCCTGGCACTCGCTCTGGAGACTAGTCTGGCCTTGAATTCACATAGATCCACCTGCCTCTGCCTCCCTAGTGCTGGGATTAAAGGCGTGCCCCACCAACGCCCTGCTGTTGGGTGTCTTTTTTTTTTTTTTCAAGACATGGTTTGTCTGTGTAGCTCTGGCTGTTCTAGAGCTCACTCTGTAAACTAGGATGGCCTTGAACTCAAGAGATCTGCCTGTCTCTGCATCCCGAGTGTTGGGATTAAAGGTGTGTACCGTGGAGATCCAGATTTCTTAAGATTATTCTGTGGGAAGTACTGAGAAGCTACTAGAAATTTTAAGTGCAACTATATGGCATTAAAAAACAAAAATCCTCAACCATTCAAAGGGTTGGGGGGGGCAATGATGAATGCAGGGAGACTGAGAATCAATCGACTGCAAACGTTAGATTGAGGGGTGGTGGGACTGGAAAGAAATGAAACAATCTGATAATCTCTTAGCTGTGTGATGCCGGGAGGGTAGAACAGAGATAGGAAACACAGGGCGTGGCATTAAGTGTGGACTTTATTCTGAAAGGATAAAGAAGAAGCTGTTTAAACACCTCAGCTATCTGCCTAATCCATTCACATGCGGGCATATAAACATCACCTCGCAGACAGAGTGAACAGTCTTTGAGGACGCTGCGCAGGTAAGGGACCAGCCTCACGCCGCGAGCCGGCAGGGTGCAGCCGGGATACAGAGGGGCGCCCGAGACTGACGGACACACAGTCAGCACCTTAAACTCAGCACCACGCAGGGGGCGGGGAGCAAGGAGCCCGAGGCGGGGCCAGAGCACGCACGGCGGCGTGACGTAGGCCCGGCTGGCCTCGTTCTGGCTGCCGCCGCCGCGCTAAGGCGGAGTAGGATGAGGCCCCAGGCCGCGGCTCCAGCGTCGGCAGGGGCAACAGCCGCTGAGGCAGCAGCTGAGGCAGCCGGGACGGCCGCGCCCCCCCCTCCTGACCTGGATTAGGCCCAGCAGCCCCGTGGCCGCCGCCGCCTCGCGGGGGGCGGGGTGGGGGAAGCGCTCCGTCTCCCCGCCCCCGCCCCCCTCAGGCTCCCGGCGCGACCCCGGCGCAGCCCGCGGCCTAGCCTCGCGCCCCCTGCCCCGGGGGCTGGCATGAGTGGCCCCTCGGCGGCGCCGGGGCGCGGGGGAGCCGCCTCCTGAGCCCCGGGCCTGCCGCCTTGGACCCCGCGGCGCCGGGCGAGCTCACCGCTGAGTGTGCGGGAGACCGGGTCACAGCTTTCTTCCTCCCCCAGATCTCACGCACACACCTCAGCCCCGGAAGATGGGGAACTGCCTCAAATCCCCGACCTCGGATGACATCTCCCTGCTTCACGAGTCTCAGTCCGACCGGGCTAGCTTTGGCGAGGGGACGGAGCCAGATCAGGAGCCGCCGCCGCCATATCAGGTACGGGAGGGTGTGTGTTGGCGTGAGAGGAGAGGTGGCTCGGGCCCTCTGCCCTTGGCCTCCACGGCCTGGCCTCGGGGGGCGTTGACCCCTTCGGGGCTGGTCTTGAGGGTGTCTGCTGCCCAGTCCCCGACTAGAGAAGGATCCTTCTTGCCTTCCCCTTGGGCACCGTTTGGGGACGGTGTTCTGTCCTTGAGTTCAGGAATCAAACTATGTGATCATATCCCCTTGGCTAGTGTCTGGTAGTTAGCTTGTAGAGTTAAGGATGACATGGTTTTCCTGCCTTTATGTCTTGAGTTGTGTGATTTCCTCAACAGACTGCCAACAGGATTATGGGTTGTGGGTAGGTTGTCACCCCCCCCCCTTTATAATTGTGTTTTCGTTTATAGTCCTCCCTACTCCCACCCTATCTTTGTTAATTGGTTCGGGAGAATGTCTTTTTACCATCTACTTGGGGAGGTAGAATTCCAAGTGGGAATTTTAGCCTCAGCTTCATAAAGAGTTACTTGTTTATATATACATACGTGGTAAATTTTAAGCTCCTCCTGTTTTTGCTCCACCCCTGTGACACACCTTTTAAGTAAGTTGATTTAATAAAACCTTGATTATCTTGAACTTTAGAGACCTTTCAGACATCTGTTACTTAAGGCCTTCTCTTTATCAAGACTCTTGAATGAGTCTTTCTCAGTGATAACTGAGTAAACTCCCAGGTGGGCTTGAATGCAATTCTTCAGTATTTTCCTGGAGAGAGGTGGGTTTTCTAACTTGGCAGTCTCCTTTGTTTTTTATGTGGTGACATCATTATCTAGTTTTGTGTTTTCCTTTCTCAATTCTGTGTAAACCAGTTTCCCATCATGTGATCACATACGCTGATTTTCTGACCCTCTTCAGGGGTCTTCCATGCACATTAGTCCAGTCTTCATTGTAGCCTCTACATTTCAAGCTTACCAAACCAGGCTGTTGACAATTCTGACAATTTCGTCTTCACTCCAGGTGATCTTGCTTCTAGGAGCCTTTGCCCCAAGGTTGCCCAGGTGAATATCTAATCCTCTTCAAGGACTCAGCTCACTATCTAAAGTTCTGACATTCCCTTCCTGAATTCCTGGAGGTGTCCCCCACAAACCTTCCACACTTATATAAGCAATACCCTGCCTATAATAGTTTAGTATCTTTGTTCAGGCAGTTGTGTGTCTCATCCTTGAAATATGTGTTCCCCTCCCCTTGTATAAGCTGAATTTGGGACATTTTCCAGGTGCTTTTCTACCCCAGCATCTGACTCATAGTAGATGCTCAATAACTGAGATAAATGAAGAATAGAAGCTCTGTTCTCACTGTTTCATGCAATTCCTGTCACATAAAAATGCAGTGTACCCCATTTCTCCCAACTTGTTTAAATTGCTCCAAGAGCAGACTTTAATACTAAATGGGATCTGGAATTGAACTGAGAGCCTTGTACATGCTAGCAAAACACTACAACAGAGCTATAATTCCAGTACCACCACCACCACCACCACCACCCTTTAAAAAACAAAACAAAACTGTTTCATGAAGTCACCAGACAGGCCCTCAACTTTCTGTCCTACTGTCTCCGCCTCCAGAGTTGCTAGAATTAGAGGCCTATACACCACTAGGCCTTTCTCTCAGGTATCTATAGCTTACTGTTTCCCCCTCTACGATAGCTACTCAAATGTATTAATTTAGGTGTCATGAGCAAACTTTTTCCTCCCAAAATCTATGCTTCATAGCCTCTTTCTAGGAAAATTGAATACCTGACTTGTTTTCTCTGTTAGAGTTTATAGAAACTATATTTTTGTCCTTTCTAGAGGGACTAGGTAGATCATGATGGGTTTTGGTATTTCCAGTATTTTTTGGAATGTGTTATTTTTGACAGTGGAAATTGTATTGTGGTTGCCTTTTCCTGAAATGAATGAGCGACCCGGATACTGATATGCAAAGTTAGTATCAGAACATAAAAAGAGAATTTTAGTCTGGCATGGTCGCTCATGCCTGTCATCCTAATGCTTGGAAGGAAGGCTGGGGCGGGAGGATTGTTTGCTGACAGCTCTACATAGTGATGTCTGTGCTGGTCTGGGCTATAGAATGAAATCTTATCTCAAGAATTTTTAAAAGAAAGCTGTAGAAATAATAATGCCTCCTTGAAGTCTATACTGTATTGCTAATATTTGTTTCTACATGACTTGGAAGCTAAAAGAAATAGTATATAATTAATATAATAGCCACAGTAGTGTTGACTTGCTTTCTTTAAAGAATAGACTCAGGCTGGGCATGGTGGCATGTACTTTTAATCCCAGGAGTAGGGAAGCAGGGCAGAAGTATTGGATCTTGAGTTCCAGGCCAGCCTGGTTGACATAGCAAGTTCAGGCCAGCCAGGGATAAATAGTAAGACCTTGTCTCAAAAAAGAACTTTAAATAGAAAGTGTCTGATTTTTATAAAATTAAAGTAGCGTGTGTTTGTATTCCCTTTCCCCTGTGACTAGTACTTAAAACATAGTTCTTGTATTTATTTATTTATGTTATACAGTATGCAGAGATTCCAAGAGCTCTGTAAAGCAAAGGTCCAGCTATTTCTGGACCTAACAATAACTGGCAGACTTTATTTAGGCCCTGGGTTGAATATGTAGCTTAGTGGTAGAGTGCATGCTTAGTATGTGGGGCCCTGGGTTTTATATGTTCACCAAACAAAGGAAACATAGCTCAAAATAAACTGCACCATTATGACCAGCATTTGCTTGGAGTCCTTAACTTGTTTCTTGGGTGTTTGTTTCTCAGTCTTTTTGTTGTTTCTTTCTCTTGTCTTTTGAGACAGGATCTCCTCTTCTGAGACTGTTTTGAGATTACAGATGTGAGCACCATACCAGGTTCTGGTTTCTTTACTAACCTCCTATCTGGTCCTGGTTTCACCCTTTTCTCTACCATGTTCTCAACATAGCAGCTACAGTAATGGGACCATGGTACTCTTCTAAGCTCCTTAATGGATCCATGTTTAATGTTAGAAAAATTCCTAAAATTCCTAAAATCCCTAAATCCTATTCCAGCTCTCCCCATGGCCTCCCAACTGTTCTTAAGATAGTCTAGGTCTCAGACCTTTGTCCTGTTTGTTCTCTGACTGGATTACTCCCTAGGTTTCACCATGAATGCATGACTGATTCCCTTACCTCCTTCAAGTTTTTTGTTTTTGATGGTGGGGAAAATTTTGGGTGAGGAACTGTACTGGAGATCAAACACAGGGTCTCACACATGCTGGGCAAACACTGTGTTACATTCCTGAAACTTTTTTAGTTTTGTTTTTGTTTTTCTTTTTCTTTTTCTTTTCTTCGAGACAGGGTTTCTCTGTGGCTTTGGAGCCTATCCTGGCACTCATTCTGCAGACCAGGCTGGCCTCCAACTCACAGAGATCCGCCTGCCTCTGCCTCTGCCTCCCGAGTGCTGGGATTAAAGGTGTGCACCACCAATGCCCGGCTATCCTGAAGCTTTTTAAAAGGCAGGGTCACTTGTAGCCCAGGCTGGCTTCCAAGTGACTGTATAGTCAAGGATGATCACGTGGTAACACACCTGTAATCTCTGGATGACGGTCTAGGCTGCCTGACGTTCTTGTTTTCAGGGAAAAAATAAACAAATCTAAAAAGCCAAATGCCAATAATTGATTTAAAACAATTAATAATTTCACATTTTTGTCCTACATATCTATTGCCTGCCACAAAGTATACATTTTATGGAAGAATGCTTGAAATCTCTATCCATAAAGTATTAGTGTGTTAATTTGAGGATGGCCCTGTTAAGGAGCTTATGTCTCAATTTACAGTATTTATAGATTGTCCTGACTTGTGTTGGTTCATCCTACAGTTTTCATGGTGTAAAAGTAACACATGATAGTCCATACAAGTTTTCCTAGACTAGTGAGATATTTTATACTTATTTTATATTTATATTTTTGGTTTTGTTTGCTTATATGTATTCCAACACTCAGAATAAACTACAGTCTTGGCTGAACTTCAGTAGCTTCCCAAGTGTTGGGATTACAGTCTTGCATCAACACAGCCTACTTTGTTGCTTTTCTGTGATGCTAGACAGCAGCCTTCAGCTCTCCTTCAGCCAGGGAATCACAGGAATTAAAGAACTGATACTTTTGAACTGTATTGTATTACTAAGCTGTGGTGTTGGTAGGGAAGATAACACTAAATACATCTTCAACCTAAGGATGTTTTCTTTTTTTGTTGTTTTTTTGTTTTGTTTTGTTTTTTCCCAGACAGGGTTTCTCTGTGGCTTTGAAGACTGTCCTGGAACTAGCTCTTGTAGACCAGGGTGGTCTCGAATTCACAGAGATCTGCCTGCTTCTGCCTCCCGAGGGCTGGGATTAAAGGCAAGCACCACCAACGCCCGGCCCTAAGGATGTTTTCTTCTTACTGTATTTTTTGTCAGAAATATCTTTAATTTGAAATGGATTGTTTTGGGAGACAGGGTCTCAATGTGTAGTCCAGGCTAGCCTTGAACTTCAGACAGTCTTGCCTCACCCTCCCAGGTGCTAGGATTCCAAGTGGGAGTCATCATGTCTAGATTTACCAGTCATCTTCTGTACTATATTCAAAGGTAGTGATACCATGGCTTAAGCTAGCCCTAATTCCTGCATTCCTGCTTGCCTCAAGTATAGCTAGCTAAGGTTTTCTTTTGGGAGTATGGTTGTGCGTGTCCATGTATATATGGAGGCTGGATAACAACCTTAGCTACCATTGCCCATATGCTGTCACCTGGATTTTTTTAAGATAGGGTCTCATTGGCTTGGTGCAAGGTTGGTTGTCTGGGGAGACCCACAGATCCATCTACCATCCAGCTACCCAGCTCTACTAAAGTCAGCTTTGGAAGACCAAAGTCAAGTCACCCTGCTTACAGCAAGCACTTTACCATCTTTCCTTTAGTTTTAGACTCATATGGACTTGTTTTCAGATTCTGGCTCTAGTGCTTACATGTAAAATTTATATTTTGGATATTGTAAATTATGATAGAATAAGGCTTCTCTTTGTTATGTATATGGTCATTTGCATGTGTGATTATACATGGAGGCCAGAGATCCTCACTATTCAGGGTTTTTTTTGTTTTTGGTTTTTTTATAACAGGGTCTTTTGTTTGTAAGATAGGGTCTCTCTCTGAATCTGAACCTCATCAATTTGGCTGAATTTTGCTGGCCAAAGAGCTCCAAGGATCCACCTATCCCTGCCTTCCCAGTACTGAGATTACAAATGTAATATGCCTCACTTTGCCCTGTCAGCTTATATTTGGGGGTGGGTATTGGTGATCCAAAACCAAGCTCTCATGAGGTGAGCTGAACCCACAGCCCTGAATAAGGCTTTCCTTCAAGTACAAATTTGTTCTTAGAAGGTCTAGTCTAGATGATTTGGAGAGATGGTCCAGTGTTAAAGTAAAAGCCTTTTACGCAGAGGACCTGAATTTTGTTCCTAGCACAATTTTGTGCCACAATAGGTCACAATTGCCATAACTACAGTTTCAGGGGATCCAGTGCCCTCTTCTGTCCTCCATGGGTTCCTGCATGCATTTGGTACACAAACACAGGCACAAACAACTTTTTTTTTTTTTTTTTTTTTTTTTTTAAAGTCCCAAGTCTGTCCTGTGTACTTTTAAAAGTAACTTCTCTATCAGACTGGAGAGATGACTCAGCAGTTAAAAGCACTTGCTGCTCCTGCAAGACCCAAATTCCGTTGCCACCATCCACATTGGTCTCTGTGGTTTTCTGCATGTGTATGGTTCACATACATAAAATAGATTTTGCTTAAGTTGCCCTTGCTTGTCTGAAACTAGCAGATAGCAGTCCAGAGAAGGTGTGTGCTACCATACCTAGCTTAGCTGTTAGTAATTTCATAATTTTTGGCTTTCCAGATCAACTTCCTCAAATGAGAATGATAAGCAAACTTTCCAAATTTTCTCATTGGTGTACACAGCACTGTAAATACTGTAGACATGCAGGAGGTGGAGGCAGACATTCAAGGCCAACCTGTATGACATCAGACCTTGTTGGAAAAACAAGTCAAATGGACACCCAGTGACCATTTGACTGACTAGCATAGAAGTGTGACTTTTTCTCCTGTATTGTAATCAACTTAATTGAGATTCTCATTAATTCCTGCAACATAGCTTAGTTGATGTCTTCTCTACCCTCTCCTTTCCACCTGGCCCCAGATCAGATCCTTTGTGGATTAATCCTTAGTGGTTCTATGTGACTAATTCACACTGATTTCCAAGTACTCTATGCCTTTCCAGCCCTTTATAGCCCTGTATTTTCTCTTATACAACTTGTAGTTCAACTAGACTGAACAGTTTTGCCTTCTGGTTCAGTTTTGTTTGGGGGTTCGTGTATGCATGAGCACGAGTACATTTGGACATAGGTATGATTATCATCAGGGTAACTTTGCAAGTGTCTTTCCACTTTTATAGAGATTCAAAGATCAAACTCAGGTCTTTAGGCTTTCATGTTTGGCCCCAAGTGTCATTTCTTGCAATCCATCTTATAGACCCCTGGCTTTTATTTGTGACTGACAGTTGTTGAAATTTTTGTTGATTGTGTTTGACTTTGAACTGAGTCGTTAAATCAAATGTTATTAAGGATGCCTGTTCCTTTAAGAGTAGGACAGTCTGTGTCAACCATTTAATTCTAGAGCTAATTATAGAGTAATATGAGAAGATGGGGCAATGAGTTGCTTGGTATAAAAAATCTGAACTTGATTTTCCTTTTTAGATAAAACTTGGTTTTAGATCTCAAAATTTCATAAAAGAAAATACTTGATATAGGACAGATATATAATGTATAGCCATGTAGCCTTGGCTGTCCTGGAACTCACTTTGTAGACCAGGCAAGTAAAAGGCTTACTTGCCTCTGCCTCCCAGTGCTGAGGTTAAAGGCATTTGAGAACATGCCCAGATTTTTGTTTGTGTGCATGTTTGTGACAAAGTCTCAAGGAGCACAGGCTGGACTTGAACTTGAAATGTAACAGGGGATGATCTCCAACTCAGTCATCCTACCTCTACTTCCCAAATGCTAGGATTATAGGCATATACTGTCATGCCCAGCATGAGTCTGTTTTTCAGGGCTTTATTTCTAAATGAAAAAAATTACAAATGGCTACTGTGAATTTTTTCTCCAACCCCCCCCCCCAAATAACCATGTCATTGCTTTGCTTTCTTTTTCCTTAGTTACTTTTTGTTTTATTTTCTCTATTTTTAGCCAGGGTGAATTACAGAAATGGGGATAGTTAATTGGAGGGTACTCACAGATATAATCAAAAACAGGGTCTCACTTTGTGGGCCTGGGTGACCTGGAACTTAACCATATAGGACCGGCTGCTCTTAAATTCAAAGAGCTATCTGCCTATCCCTTTCCAACTACAGCTACTGTGTGCAACCACATACACACAAATGCACATGCATGCACACACATGAGCCCTCAGGAAGAAATGATACTTTTTTTTTTCAACTGTTTCTGAGTATTGCTTTCACATACAGGGTTAAAGATGATAGGTTTCTATTCTGTATTAATGTTTTGTGTGTGTGAGAGAGAGGGAGGGAGAGAGAGAGAGAGAGAGAGAGAGAGAGAGTTAGTTCATGCCCCTGGAGTCTAGAAAAGATGAGGTCACTTACAGCTGGAGTTAGTCTGTTGTGAACCTAACTCTTCTGAGCAGTATGTGTGTGCTCTTAAATGCTGAGCTGTATGTCTTTTAATTAAATAACTAGTATGGTCTCAGGAGCCAGGTAAGTAATTACCTTGTTAGTTAACTAGAAAGCATATAGTAAAGTAACTAAAGATTCTGAAAGTGTGAAATGAAGAGAACATTCAGTAGAAATTCTTTAAATTTCTGAATATTAAAAAAATCATCAAATTTATTATTTCATGTGGGTTACTAATGCATGTCAAAAAACTTGCAGGAGTTGATTCTCTCCCATGTGGGTCTTAGGGATCAAACATGCTTTCTTACCCACTGAGCCCATCTGTATCCTCTTTCAGTATGTTTGAGACACCAAGGAGAAAGGGGAAGTGAGGAATCCCTTACTTTCAAGGAATTAGCTGACATTTTAGTTCAGACTAATATAAGACTACTATGAAATTATCAGTACTAAATTGTTTAAATTTTTAAAAATCATTTTTATGTGTATGAATGTATTGCCTACATGCGCAGGTGTATATCACATGCATGCTTGTTTGATCCCTGAAATTGGGGATACAGGTGTTTGAGCCACCATGTGGATGCTGGGAATGGAACTTGGATCTTTTGCAAGAGCAACAAGTGTTCTTAGCCACTAAGCCATATGTAGTCTGGATAACTATATGATAGTGTAGTGAATCATGCATGAATTTGCCATGAGGCTTCCTATGAAATCTTACATGCAACCTTACTATAAAAGTTAATAAAAACAATTTACGTAACCTGGTTAGGTAAGTTTACAGTTGAAAGAATTTATCAGTTGGTGGTGTAGAATTTATCAGTTGGGAGGTGTAGAATCATGTACAGTTAGGATATGGCACAGTCTTGACTGCTTACCTAGCACAAACCTCTGGGCTCCATCTCCAGCATCACAGATCCTAAGCATGTTTGACCACTCAACCATGCATACTTAAATAAAAAATAAATGATATGTATATATAATTTGTAGGCATTTGAGATGTTATATTTTGCTAATAAAAACAATAGTAATTGTTTTCCATGTAATACTAAGAAAAAGGAAAACCTGAGAGATTATATTAAGTGTTAGAACATAAAGATAATTCTTTTCCTGCTCTTAACATATTTCTAAATATGGCCAATATTTGTTGGTTGTTTTGTGGTAGCTGGGATTGAATCCTAGGACTTTGTGAATGCCAGGCAAGCACTTTACTGCTAAGCTGCCATTATTGTACTGTTAAAACATTTGAATTTTTAACTGTTAAAACTGTTAATATATTTTCTTGGTAATGACTGGATTTGGGGTTTTTTGTTTTTGTTTTTTGTTGGGTTTTTTTGTTTGTTTTTTGTTGTTTTTTTTTGTTTGTTTGTTTGTTTTTGAGACAGGATTTCTCTCTGTAACATTTCTGGTTGTCCTGGAACTCTGTAGACCAGACTGGTCTCTGAACTCAGATCAGACAACCACCTGCCTCTGTCTCCTGAGTGCTGGGATTAAAGATGTACTCCACCACTACCCAGCTATGACTGGATTTTTTTAAATTCTTTTTTACATTTACTTATTAAAAAAACGAGGAAGTGACACATGTCACAGTACTCATGTGGAGGTCAGGATAACTTGGCAGGGATTCTCTTTCCACCATGTGTGTTCTAGAGCTCAAACTCAGGTAGTTGTTTAAGAAAGGCTCTCGGCAGGTTGACACCTTTAATCCCAGCACTTTGGAGGCAGAGCAGGTGGATCTCTCTCTGAGTTCCGAGGCCAGCCTGGTCTACAGAGCGCGAGTGCCTGGTAGGCACCAAAGCTACATAAAGAAACCCTGTCTGAAACCCCCCCCCCAAAAAAAAAGCATGCAGGCAGTTTCTATATGAAAATAACCACCAGGTTGTTATATGCATCTGTAATCTAGCACTGGATAAGTGAAATAGTCATGAGAGGCCAACCTCAGCCAGCCTATGACTACTCTGTGGACTACACAATAGGCTGTCTCAATCAAAACCAAAACCCAAAAATCCTTAAAATATGTGGCGAATGGGCAGATGTCATTGCTGTAAACAGCTTCATGTTTTGAGTTCTAAAATTAATTATGCCAGTGACTTTAGTTTTACCTGAGAATAGGATGAGGTGATTTTGACAGGAGGGGGGCTGGATTCCAGACCCTGACCTTTCAGTGTGTTAGATAAGAACTCTACTACTGACTGAACAATATGCCTCTGAAAATTGTTTTTGTTTTTAATTTTAGCCATGACTAACTTATTTCATTTGAACTTTTGGAATCCAAAGTTTTGACTAACCCTAGGTCACATGGAACTGCTCTTGTATTTTCTAAAGAGTTTTGCATTGTTTGACATAGGATCTCACTAACCCAGGCTATTCTAGAACTTACTATTTGGAGTTTACCACTGAGCCTTATGCCCCCGAGAAAAAAATCTGAAAGCAAGACAAAACCCAATTTGTCACTTCAGGACTTACAGAAACTGACATATGGTAAAACTGAATTGTGTAGCAGAAAAATAACCACAGTATACTAGGTAGTACAGTCTCAGCATTAAAAGCCGATGCATTATTGATGTGTATTAGCAAATAGGAACCACCTGTGTAGGAAGATCAGCATATCTGAATAGAGTTTAAAAAAATCTAGCTAGTTGGGCTAATTTTAGGTGACCTCAAGAAACTCAGGTTTTAAGTGAGTATACAAGATTCCTGCTTTCTTTAAACCTTAATCTAAAATATTTCACTGAGGTTCTAGGAAATGCTATCACTTTAGTAAACTTAAATATAATTTTAATTAAAATCATCCAGCCCCTTCCATGTCTCCCTGCTCCATCTCAAGTTCATGGCCTCTTTCTTTTTGTTACATATATTCCATATATAAATACAGATATATAAATACAACCCTCAGAGTCTTCATATATATGCTTTCTGATTTTTCCATATATATATATATATGGAAATATATATAGAAATACATATATATGGAAATATATATATATATGGAAATATATATTTCATGGATGACCATTTGGAGTTGGATAACCAATTAGGGGCTTATCCTTGTTGAAGAGATCCTTATCAGCTGTCACTAGTTGCCAATAATTCTTTGTCAAGGGGTGAGGCCTGGTAAGAAGTCTCCCTTCCATGTTAGCATGTGTCCCCACGCCCAAAAGATAACCATTCTTCCAACAGGTAGTAGTATATCCACATGTCAACATAAAAAGTGAAACTGTCCTTTTGTCTATCATACAAAAATTAATGCTCGATACACCTAAATGTAAGAGCTACACTCATGCAATATTGGTGGTGGGGGTGGGGTTTGTTAATGCGAGTTCATACAGACTGGGCTACAGAAAAACAAAACCAAGCTAAAACCAAACAATATAACTCAGAAAACAGTGTATCCTCATGGCCTTGGGTTAGACAAAACTTGCTTAGCTCTGATGCCAAAAGCTCAAGTGATCAGAAAATATGTTTGTCTCATCAAAATTAAAAACTTGTGCCTTGGCAGCTGGAGGTATAGCTCTCAGTGGGAGAGCACTTGTCTGGCATGTTCAAAGCCCTGGGCAAGATCCTTGGCACCTTCAGCAAAAGAAACATGTGCCACTATTGAGACTTATTAAAAAATAAAACTTAGGAGCTTAATATTAGGGAATAAACCTGAGAGATCCACGGAGTAATGGAGAAACCCATTACCTGCTCTCTTCACTTTCCCGAATTGAAAAGCTGGCTCATCTTCCTTGTCCTTATTCCTCCTGTATGTCCCTCTAGCTTGCTCTGTGTAGGCCAGAAAACTCTATGGTCCTCCCCCTGAATGTGAACTCCGCCCTCCGAACCAAGGTCGGACTGCGTTGGCAGTCTCTGAGACATAACACAAACAAATCTGCAACATACTACAAAGAATAGGTGAAAAGATTCATAGACAAAATCTAAGTCATTTCTCTAGACAGTATTTGGCCTATAAAAAAGATGGACCTAATTTTTTAAAAGAGCAGCAAACTAAAAGAGTAGCACTGTTCACAATTAGCTACCATTTCATACCTACTAGAGTGGTTAAAATAAGATGACAAGTTCTGGTGATGATGAGAAAATTGGGACTATCACTTATTCATTCCTCTTGTAAAGTGGTTTTGGAATTGGCAGTTCTTCAAAAGCTTATGGAGAGTTTTGCTCCTGTGTGTCCAAAGTCTTGTAAGTGTATTTTCATAATAGTGTGATTTTTAATGACATCATCTAAATCAAATATAACCAAAATAACACAAATGATTATGCAAATTGTGGTATATCAAGAGGATAGAATAGCAAAAAAAAAAAAATGCAGTTCTAATACATGTTGGAGTGTAGGTGAGCTTTTGAAAGGATTCTGAGTGAAAGGCGTACCACAAAAATTGGTTTTTGTTTTTCCCTTTGAGACAGTATCTCATGCTGTAGCCCAAGTTAGCATGAAATTGACTATGCTCAGGGAGGCCTTGAACTCAATTCTGCTTCAAGCTTCTGGTACTGGAAAGGAAGGCATGAGCCACTACACCAGGCAAAAGGACATATAATGGTATAATTCTGTCTACAGAATTATATATTTATATAATTTATATAAATTATATATATTAAATTTATATAAATTATATATATCAAATTATATAATTTAATAAAATGGGGCTGAGGTTATGGTTCAGCTGGTTCTTGTTTGCTTAACCTAAGTGAAGGTTGAGTTGTGAGAATGTGTTGGACACTCTTCTTAATCTTACAGATGTAGCACTGACTCATCTCAGCAACTCAAGATATAGAAGGCAGGAGTATCACAATTTCGTCCTTGGCTACTGAACAGGTCTAGGCTACATAGGAACCTGCCTTAAACAAAAAATACCAGCCCGCCTCCTGATTGAAGTGCTCTTTCAAACATGAAGGACACTCTGGCTTATACCATTAAATATAAAGTGATATTTCCCTATCATAGATGACATGCAGGCTTTTGTTTTCTCTTTGCCATTTGAGAACTACATATAAATGTAATCTTGCTTTATTGGGGTTCTCCCTCACCCTTTTATGGTCAAAATTAATGAATCATTTGAGCTAACACATACACTGAGACCAACTATTCAAATCTTGCTTTTTATGGACTTAAATATAAGTGTGGTAAAATTTAGAGAAAACATTCCCAGTAAGACTGCAGCTGGAGAGGAGGAGGTGCCAGCAGCATCGTGTAAGGAGAAAAATCAAGAGTGAGCTTTCATTTCCTACTGGCTGAAAATATACAGCTGTTGGTGACAAGCTGCATTCTTTAGTAGTGACTTTATTTTTCCTTCACCACAAGCCAGACTTGTACTATTTCCAGCCTTGGTATTATTTAGGCATATCCCCATTGCATTGTTTTAGTTTTGGAAATTGTTTCATATTCTCTTACTTCAATAAAACAATTTTTGAGAGAAGGTCTCATAAGCTGTCCTCAAATTTGCTGGGTAGTCAAGGATGCCCTTGAACTTCTGCCTCCACCTGAATTGCTGGGGTTACAGGTATGTTCTACCATGCTGGAATTAAATCCATCTTTATAGTGCAGACATATTTTACATTTTCTCTTTTGTGGGGTGGAGGGGCAGGGTCTCTCTATGTGGCCCTGGCTGTCGTAGAACACACTATGTTGATCAGGCTGGCATCAAATGCATAGATTCTTCTGCCTCTGCCTTCCAAATGCTCAAATTAGGGTCAGGGGAGGTGTTCAAGACAGGGTTTCTCTGTGTAGCTTTGTAGCCTGTCCTGGAACTCACTCTGTAGACCAGACCAGCCTTGAACTCTGCCTCCTGAGTGCGGGGATTAAAGGTGTGCTGCCTGGCATTTGTTTCTTTCTTGGTTTATGTTAAGCATCTATATAGATACTTTACAAGGAGCTGGAAATGTAGTTTGATTTAACATGTACAGAACTTGCCTTTTTTTTTTTTTTTTTTTTTGAGGGTGTGGGTATCTAACCCTATCATTTCCCTTTCCGTGAGTATATTTAATCACCATATTTTCTGTCTTCTGTTCATTTTAAATTGTATTTTGTACAATACTGCAGTTCTCTGGAGGAACTTTTTAATTTAAAATTATCCCTTTAGGGCAAATACTTTTCACCACCACCCTGATGGAGATTCATGGGAGAAACCAAACAAAGCATTAAGGAAAATACTATTTTGAAATATATTTGCTTCTCCAGTTATGACTTCCATATTATCTCAAAATTTGGATTTGCAGATCAAATTTGTTTCCTATCAGTGATGGTTGGATAAGACTCTATAATACAGTGCTTGGGAAGCTAAAAAAAAAAAAAAAAAAGAGGCGGGCATGGGCTTACATATCAAGACCCTGTTTCAAAAAGAGGGCTTGAGATGGCTCAGCAAGTAATAGGTTTTCCAAATGTGAGGACCTGAGTTCAATCCCCTGGGCCCACATAGTGGAAGGAGAGAATGAACTCTCCAAATTTCTCTGACCTCAAACACAAAGTTCAGAAATATAAGTAAAGGAAAAAACCAGAATAAAGGGAAAGGAGGAAGTTGGAAGAATCAGAATAAACTAGCTACCTTTGACTAAATGAGGTCATCATAGAGTGGCCTAGATACTTTGAGATTTGCACTATGTGTCTCTGGCTAACCTAGAACTTGGTATATAAATCAGGCTGGAAACAATCTTGCCTCTACTTCACCTGTGCTACGATTGTGTGTATGTACCACACCACTTGCCAGTATGAATGACATTTTTTTTTTTTAAAAAAAAAAAAAGGTCTTCTAATTTGCTGTGTGGAACCCTGGAGTTCAGAGGTATTAATATGCCAAAAGGGCCAGGTCTGAAATTCTATGAAATGCATTTCTTTTTTTTCCCCCCCCCATTGTACTTCTCTGTCATTAACCCAGAGATAGACAGCTTGGAAAGGTTTTAGAAGAAACAGAAATACAGTTGGTTTTGGACCCAAGTTAAATCTAAAGCAACAAGCCAAGTATTGTCACTTGGAGAAGAAATGCTGATTGCAAATTTTCTGACATTACATGATATAGAGTACTTTTAATATAGAGTACCTTTAATTTTTTATTTTGTTTTGCTTTTTGGCTGTCCTGGTACTGTCACAGATCTCCCAGTCTCTCTCTCAAAAGTGCTGGGATTAAAGGCATGCTCCTCCGAGGCGCCCCCTCTCCCCCACCCAAATCGGGCAGATTTGAGTTGGAATTATATGCCTAGGGCACAGATTAATTACTGTTAGTCCAAAACGCAAAGTAACTATCTTTGTATTCTTAGAGATGGTTACAGCCATCTTGTGGAAATACAAGGGCCTTTCCATTCAGAAATAGCTAGTCTTCAAGTATGTTTTGGAAAACTATTCCTACTGACGCTTTGTACCTTTGAAGGCCAGTTTTTCTATTAATTAGCAATTTTTCACAAACTTTCATTATCTTTTTTGTGCTGTTTCCTTGTATATAGAAAATGATTAATTGGTAAACATTTAAGGTTTATATTTTGAGGTAAGAGGAGGTGACAGAAGTGAGTACAATAATCAGTCATTCCTAAAAATATACTTCTAAAACAAAACCAAAAGACTCAAGTGTTGTGGCTTGAACTCAAGCTTTAATTAGGTATTTAACAATGGGCTTACAGATTCCAGGAAATGTTTGATACAATAAACTGAAATGAAACACTGGGGTTGGTTACATTTTTAGTAGACTTTCTTTGTTCCATCCTATCAAAGACTGTTCTGTACAAAGGAGCAGAGCCTGTCCAGGGTAAAGTTTGCCTTTAATCCCAAAAGAGGCAGGTAAAGTTGGAGGCTGCCCTGGTCTGCATAGAGAGACCTTGACTTAAACTAAAAAGATAAAAGAAACAGGAGCAAATATAGACAGCCCTATAATCCAGTGATTTTTTTCTCCAATTTTTTGAGTCTCACTGTATTGCTCAGGCTGGCCCAATGTAGCCCTGGCTGGCCTTGATTCTTCAATCTCTGTTGGGAAACCACATCTGGCTCTAGTATTTTTTTTTTTAAATGCTGTTCTGCAGTCATAGAGTAGCAGAGTTGTAATCCTGGCTGTTACATAATTTAAGCTTTCTTGTGTACAGTGGTAAGGACAACACTTAAAATTCCTACTTTTATAGTGACCTTCTATAAGGTACAAATGTTAAATAACTTGGTCAATGTTGTATGTAGTTAATAAGCATCATAATGGGACTTGTCTGCATTGAAATATGCTTACTAAGTATAAAACTTTAAAGTAGTGTGTCTAAGATGAAGATGCTCACATTCTCAGTTATAATGTAAAGGGTCACTCGTATTTTTGATCATAGACAAGAGTGTCTATATGACAAAGTCAGTAAGATACAAAGCCTGCTGCATGATTATCCAGTCTCCCACTTATCACAGGGCCTATTTTAACTTCTCTGGCTAAGTAATTTAATACACCCCAGAAAATGGCTTTTAATTTTTTTTCCTGCACTTTTCATATTTAGGAACAAGTTCCCGTTCCCGTCTATCATCCAACACCTAGCCAGACTCGGCTAGCAACTCAGCTGACTGAAGAGGAACAAATTAGAATAGCTCAAAGAATAGGCCTTATACAGCATCTGCCTAAAGGAGTTTATGACCCTGGAAGAGATGGATCAGAAAAAAAGATCCGAGAGTAAGTAATAATTTTATGTGTTATAGAGATTTGTGCGTGTAGTGTTTTGATGATACTGGAGATTGAACACTAAGCTGTATTTCCAACCATAAACTTTAGCTTTTTGAATTTGGCTTTTTGTTTATTTAGGAAGCTTATGAAATTCTATACTGGAAAACCCAAGTTAAGTGTAGCAACTGGAAAACCCAATGTAGCAATAAAGAAGTCTTACATTCTGACGAATATAGTTGCTGCATGCCCATTTAGATGACAGTTAAAACCATTTACCTATATAAATGTGACATTTCTGGTTTATTTTATGAGAGCAATTTAGCAGTTGTCTAAGGAGTTAAACTTTTGTTTAAAAAAATGAGTTAAACCTTTTAAACTCTGAGCTAATTAAATGTCCTCAGTATTTATACTCCCCACCCCATGCCAAATACATACTAGAACTTTAGGCACAAAATGTTTACTGTAGTTTTATTGAGGGGTAAAAATACAAACTTCATAAATGTCCAACAATAGAGGTGTATAGTTGAATAAATTGTGATTCAGAAATACTGACATGCAATTTAAGGGAGGAAGGCTTTATTTTATTCTCACTTGTGATTTCAGGGAACCCAGTCTCATACTGGGAAAGGCATGACAACAGGACTTGCTCTTGTCCATGTTGGTGGGACTATGAGGTGGCTGCTCACATTGTGCCAATAGACAAACTGAGAACTAGAATGGAACAACAGTGTTTTAGTAACTTTCTGCTGTAGTGTAAAACACTGACCAAAGCAACCTGGAGGGGAAAGGGGGAGTTATTTGGCTTGCAGGTTACTATCCATCATCCAGGGAAGCTAAGACAAAAACTGAAGCAGAGACCATGGAGAAATGATGCTTACTGGCTTACTCCCAACATGGCTTGCTCAACTTGCTTTTCTATACCTCCCAGTAACATCTGCCAAGAGTGGCACTGCTCGAAATAGTCCAGACCCTTCCACATTAATCATTAATAAAGAAAATGCCTCGGTAGACTACATGCCTATAGGCCAGTTTCTCAGTTGTGGGTCTCTCAAAAAACTAACCAGCATAGATGGCTAGGCTGTATGGCCTTCAAGGCCTGTCCTTAACTGGACTGTGTAAAGGTTTTACTTACCAAACACTATCATAGCTGGGATTCAAGTATTCAAACACAGAATCCCATAGAGAAACAGTTTGTCATTAACCTCAACCATTAAAAACTTTTTTAGTGATTTCTTTCATAACTTCTGAAAGTAATTTTTTCAAGCCTGATGAGGAATTTTATTGTCTTAAGATTTAACAGGGACAGCTATTTTGAGAAATACCTTACCAACACAGATCATCTAATTTACTATGTTAATGTTTGTTTCAGCTTTAGCACTGTTTGATTAATACTGGTACAAAGTTTGCCTAGAATACTAGCTTTGAACTCTGTAAAATTGGTTTTTTTCTTAAACCTATAGAAAAGTGCAGTGAACAAGTGCAGTGTTAAGACAGTTTATAACATCAATGGGAGTAGACTGGAATTAGTCATTCTATTTTTGCTTTTTGTTTGGGTTTTTTGTTTTTTTTTTGTTTTTGTTTTTTGTTTTTGTTTTTCTTCTGTAGACGAGGCTGGCCTTGAACTCACAGAGATTTGCCTGCCTCTGCCTCCCGAGTGCTGGGATTAAAGGTGTGCGCCACCACCGCCTGGCTTTTGCTTTGGTTTTGAGACAGTCTTTCACTATATAGCTCTGGTTGGCCAAACTCACAAAAATCCTCCTGCTTCTGTCTCTAGAGAACTGGAATTGTAAAAGTGCACTGCCACTCCAGGTCTAGCCATTCAGTTTTTACATGCTGTTAATGAATATTACTCCTGTTTACTCTGAAAACTCAGTGCAAAGAAACAGTTGATCTGATTTCCTACCTGAAGCATCACAGATGTCTCCTTTAATAAATGTAACTACTTTCAGGCACAGCATGAGTTTGATCCTTAATGTAGTCTGTTTCTCTTTGCTCAATTAGTTGTTTTCAAGGCTTATAAGTTAACAAGAGATGAAAATAAAAGACTATTGATCAGCATATATTAGGAAAATTTCAATTTGTATGCTTTGAGTTAACAGAACTTTTTAAAAAGATTTATCTTAGGTGTGTATTTTGCTTGTATGTATGTGTGTGCATTTGGGTTAACACTGTCTTTGTAAAGAATATTCTGGGATAGGCCACTTAGGTGAAAATTTTCATTTCTTGTCTCTACAGGTGTGTGATCTGTATGATGGACTTTGTTTACGGGGACCCAATTCGATTTCTGCCGTGCATGCACATCTATCACCTGGACTGTATAGATGACTGGTTGATGAGATCCTTCACGTGCCCCTCCTGCATGGAGCCAGTTGATGCAGCACTGCTTTCATCCTATGAGACTAATTGAGCCAGGGTCTCTCGTCTGACTTCAAGTGAACCATCATTTTGGGTGGTTTTGATCTTTTGTCACTGAGCCCAAAGAGCCAGGGATTAGGAATTAAGATCATGCACAAAAGTTTCCTAAAAATTCCTGGATGGCTGCAGATGTTGAGGAAAGTACGTGATATTTTAGAAACTTAGGGGAAAGTAGGATGGATGGTATTTTTATGTAAAGCCTTGACCCAGTGTTTAAAATATAATTGTTATTAGACCTTGTTCTTGCTCCAGTACATAGGAATTGTGTAAAGTGTTACAGCAACTGTACATGTTTAAATTGTGTGTGTTGAAGATTAGGAAAAAGATAGTTATTTTTCCTAAATGAAATAAGTTTCTTCTCCCTTCCACCCAAATTCTTTTCTGAAAAGTTACTGGCATTTGGGTCAAGGTTTTATTAAAAGCTACATTTTATAACACTGGCACAAAAAAAAAGTAGTTGTAAGCTTGTTTGCACAGTTCTTTTTTTCCATTGGAAATGGAATTCATTGCCTTAGGTCTTTTTAAATAGTGTATTATTATCGTTGGGGCTGGCTCTATGCTTGAAAACCAGTTTATTTATAACCTGTTGTAAGTGCTATATTCTGTTTGCAGTTAGGAAATGCAGAATTCTCCTAGCTTGTAAGCAAACTGAGATGCACTATCCCTTTTCTATTAAAAATGAGTTGATGTGTCAGGAAACCAACGCTAGCAAAATGGATTTGATATCCCCTTCCTTGTGTGTCTTATCTTATTGTTTTGGTTGTTAATATGGTGATAATTGAAAGTCAAGTTGAAATTTAAATATTAATATTTCTGATTTATTGAGCTTTGAACTGTGCCACCACACTTATGTAAAAATGAAGGTGGCACCATGGTGAAACTTAACAAGTAGTTTTTCAGCTGTAACAGTTTTGATTCTGTTTCCTGTGACCTCTTTCCCCACTGTCTGGAACCATAGCAAAAGGATGCTGCATCTCTTGTTACTGTAGTGCTGAGGTTATGGAGTTACAGAAACACATCTAGTCTGTTTCTTGGAAAGGTGTCTGTTAAGTCTTGCTAGGTGACTGACAAGAAAGGTAAATGTGTTTCATGTTTCACATACCAATGCAGCAGGACTTGTATAACCATATGATTTCATAGTTGTGATCTCAAAGGAACTTCTTTCCCTTTTCTTGCAATTAATGTAAGAATACTCCAAGTCTCTAAACTTCTGAAGTGTTAGAGGTAGAGATGGTTTAGTAAAGATGTAATGTTTTATCCACTTAGCATGTGTTTATTTCTCCTTCTGTTCTAAAGGTGATATTGTAGTTAAAAATGATGAGCAAAAGAGTTCTCCACCTAACAAATCAGAAATGATTCTTTTATATTGTGTTGAGTATCTAACACTTTTTTACATCAAAAGTTTCTTGAAGGTTCTTCCTAATTGCATTATAGAAGAAATTATGTCATAAATAGTTAATCGACATCCAGCTGAAGCATTCATGTGTTGCTTTATTTCCCAACGAACTCCATGATGGTATGACTTAATGATGAACTTGGAAAATACTGAAATTAGATTATCAGGTTCTGTTAAATTGTTACATATATCTTCATTTCTGTTTATTAATTTATATCCACCCAATTATAAAGTAAATTTGGAGGAAACAGCTGAAGTTGTGCTATATTTTCAGTGATAATTCTTAATTGTGTCATCAAATATTATAGTCCTAGGTTCTCAAAATTAGTAAATGAACTTTTCCCAGGTGTCTTTCATGTTGCAGTGTTTGGTTTAAAAACAAAACACTTCTGCCTCAGGGGCCAGTAGAGAACTAAGTACTCTTGGGTATTTCCTGTAATATTCTGCATATACCATGTTAAGAACCATCAATTTGAGTCTAGTAAATGGTTAAAATTATAATATAGCCATGAAGGGCTTAAAGTTAAGAGCTGGTTACATGTTTCCTGGAGTAGCTAATCCTTAAAAAATATTCACACATAAGTCTTAGTACTTTAAAGTTTATGTATGTATGTATGTATTTTTTAAAGTCTATTTTTACCAAAAAAAAAAAAGTGTTTTTTCAATATGTGTATGTCAGGCAAAAGAGGCAAGTCAGCTTAGGGTCATCCTTTAGTCATGAAGATTCAGACTTCATTCCAAATCATTGTCTTTATAGATCAATTTAAGGCTTAGGGAAATAATTCTCTTACTTTGTATTTACTACCATGCTTAGAAACTGGAGATTGCTAAAGCTTCCTAAACTAAGTAGGTGTAACCTGTTTAGAAATGGGTAAAGAAATGTTTCAGCTTTTTAAGTTTGTTTACATTCTTTTTTTTTACAATGAACTATTTTTATTTTATTCTTTTATTAGTTCAAATTAGGAACAAGCTTGCTTCACATGTCAATCCCTTTTCCTTCTCCCCCCCTCCTCCTCAGCATCCCACCTGCCCCTAGCCATCCCCCCTCTACTCCCCAGGTAGGGTAAGGCCCTCAAAAGGGGCTCCCCAAAGTCTACCACATCATCCTGGGCCAGGCCTAGGCTCTTCCCCATGTGTCCAGGCCAAGAGAGCATCCCTTCTCATAGGATGGACTCTCAAAATCCACCCCCCCCTTTTTTTAAGACCTTACATATTTAATACAGTGTGTTACCCCTGTGCAAATGGAAAAAATTAAGTTCAACATTTCTAGACCAATATGGCTTTTAATTTTTGTACAGTGCCAACTGAACACGGTAAACTGGGATACTTTTTTCAAAGTTGACGACAGCACAGCTAGTTTCCAAAAATTCAAATTATATATGTATATATATATTTATATTTATATAAAAAGACCAATAATGGCAGTATGTTATGCATCAATAACAGCAACAGCTTTTCCAGGTTCTGCAGTCATTTGAACAAAATTGTAGAGACATCCAGCACACTCCATTAAAAAAAAAATAAATAAATAAAAAACAAAATCCCAGGAAACAGCACAGTTCTGTTACTCTTGTGGTACCTGGCACCATTTTTTTTTTTTTTTTAGTAATATATCATCTTTGTCTTTTTGTGATTGGGTTGCCTTGCTCAGAATAGTTTCTTCGAGTTCCATCCATTTTCCTACAAATTTCAAGATTCCATTGTTTTTTTCTGCTGAGTAGTACTCCATTGTGTAAATGTACCACATTTTTTCTATCCATTCTTCAGATGAGGGGCATCTAGGCTGCTTCCAGTTTCTGGCTATTACAAATAATGCTGCTATGAACATGGTTGAACAGATGTCCTTGTTATATGAATGTGCTTCTTTTGGGTATATGCCTAGGAGTGGAATTGCTGGATCTTGTGGTAGACTCATTCCCATTTTCTTGAGGAGTCGCCATACTGATTTCCAAAGTGGCTGTACAAGTTGGCACTCCCACCAGCAGTGGAGGAGTGTTCCTCTTTCTCCGCATCCTCTCCAGCATAAACTGTCATTGGTATTTTTGATTTTAGCCATTCTGACAGGAGTAAGATGGTATCTCAGTTTGTTTACATTCTTACAAGGAATCTCTTAAATAGATATTGGAAGAATTACCCCCATCCCCATGTTGTGTATCTGTATTATTTCACAGAACTTAGGGTATTAAGTTTCCTTACATAAATGTTCTTTTGTTAGGGGGAAAGCATTTTTAGAAATTATGTGTATGGTTATTTTGCCTGCATGTCTGTTTAACACTGTCTTCCTGGTGCCTGTGGAGGCCAGAAGATGGTGTCAGATCCCTTGGAAATGGAGTTACAGACAGGTTTGAGCCTCCATGTGGGGCTGGGAATTGAGTCCTCTGGGAGAGCAGCAGGGCTGAGCCATCTCTCCTACCCAGAAAGAAGCATTTTAAAAAAGGCTTGGTTAACCAGCTCGACCTGTGGTCTTGACTGAGTGGTAAGAAGTAAAGAAGGTGAGTTTCTTAGATTCACCTGATAGTACTTATGCTAGGGTGTGAAGCTCAGTGCTAGAGCACCTCCCTACCTTACTAGAGGGCCTTAGTTCAACCTCAGTACCAACAACCACAACAATCTGGTTTCCTATGAAAGAAAGCAATAAGTACAATCTGCTCTTCTTTGAGACCCAGGCTGGCCTAGTACAAACTGTGTAGTCCATGTAGATTTGTGGCAATCCTCCTGTCTTGGTTTCCTTAATACTGGGATAATGGGTATCAACTACCATTTATAGCAGTAGCAATCATTTCTTAGTCATTTATTTTGACCTGAATGCAAATGTATCTTAAGTAATGAGTGCAAACTAATTTTTAACCTTTAGTTTTGAAATTTATGAACACAGGGGGAGTTGTTGGCTTTTAAATTTACCTACTTGAATTTAAGTAATATTTATATACATATATATTTAAAATAGTCATTGCATGTACTAATCCCTGATTGACCCACATGATATTTGCCAGACCAGTGTCAAAAGTGGATTTTCACTGTTTGTCAGAAGCCCAAATGTTTAGGGTGGTAGCACATGCCTGTGACCCCAGCAATTGGAAAGTGAAGGCAAGAGGTTCAGAGGGCATCAGTTACTGTGTAGGCTCTGAATTTAATAACAAAGACTCTAATCCCTTAATCTAATGCCCTCTGCTCTACAGTTCACATACATTGTGTGCCTGTTTGTGTGTGGTGAGGAAGGGGGAGGGAGGAGAGAAAGATGGGGCAGGTGTAGGTGCCATAGTATGCATGTTGAGGTCAAGATAATTTTGTAGAGCTGATTGGATTCTCTACTTCTACCATTACATGACTATGAAAGGCCAACTCTAACCAAGTGATTATCTAGCAGAGAGAAGAATAAATCTAATATTTTCAGTCTCTGTAGTAATTACTTTTCTGTTACTGTAGAATTTGTTTAGGATCACTTGTTCCAAAGGATAGGCTAGATTTATGTAATGGTAGTGAAGTCATGGCAGCAGGAGCAGAAAGCTGAGAGATCCCACCTTTCATCAAAGAGCAAGAACTGGAAGTGGGGTATGGCTATAAATCTCAAACCTGTTCCTGTGAAGTACAAGAGCGTCCCCAGACAGTACTGCCAGCAAGGGACCAGGTACTGGATTATGTGAGCCTATGGGGACATTGTTCAAACTAGTACAGTCTCCAAGTCATTTCCTTTTTGTTTTGTATTTTTCTTTTTTGTTTGCTTGTTTTTGTTTTTGTTGGGTTTTTTTTTTTTTTTTTTTTGAGACAGGGTTTCTCTATTGCTTTGGAGGTTGTACTGGAACTCACGGAACTAGCTCTTGTACACAGGGCTGGTCCCGGGAACTCACAGAGATCCGCCCACTTCTGCCTCCCAAGTGCTGGGATTAAAGGCATGCCCACCAACACCCAGCTTCTCCAAGCCAGTTCTGTGCACATGCACAGGCAGTTTATGTAACTGGCAGATAAGCCTTTCCTGTGCTCCTGTGAAGTTTGCTATGGTACACTGTTTCCTTAGCTCCTGGACAAGGTTACATAGGCTTCCTGCCATGTGTCCTGTACTTATTTCCTTGCTGTTTAGCCAGAAAATCTAGGCACTTTACAACCTGTTTTCTGATACATAAAGTTCATTAGGTCCAGTGAAATTCTATAAAGTTCAGAATTACCTGCACAATTTTTCACTTTATTGAAGTTTGTTTTTTATAACCCTGAACGACAGGCACTGGCAGTTAACATTATCACTCATGTAAGATTTGTGAGTATTACATGTATGTACACATGGAGGTCAGAGCAATCGGGGTATAGAAAAGGAGGTTCCCTTTAGAAAGGACCTTCCTGAGTGTCTTAAACATTGTCTCTTCTGGTCTAGTTCAGCTCTAGGTCCTCAACTTTGAGACATCATGGCTGTGCCTCAGCAGCTTGTATCTTCTGGGCCCTGCCCTCTGCTCTGCAGATCACATACATTGTGTGCCTCTGTGTGTGTGTGTGTGTGTGTGTGTGTGTGTGTGTGTGTGTGTGTGTGTGTGTAAGGGGGAGGGAGGAGAGAAAGGGGGGATGTATGTAGGTGCCATAGTATGCATGTTGAGGTCAAGATAATTTTGTAGAGTTGATTGGATTCTCTACTTCTACCATTACATGACTATGAAAGGCCAACTCTTACCAAGTGATTATGTAGCTCTGGTGAAAGAAGACACAATATTTTTGTGTTTCAGACAAACCAGAAACAGTTGAAATTGTAGGCCATGTTTAACCCCAGATAATCCAGTCTTCACATAGCAGCTAAAATAATGTTATGGATCAGTTGAATGATGTCATCCCACTGCTAAAACTCTAATAGCTGTGTTGGACTGAAAATAAAATCCATTGGGGCAGTGTTGGAGAGCACTAAAGAGGCAGAGGCAAGCACATCTCTGAGTTTGAGGCCAGCCTGGTCTACCTACAGAGCCTGGACAGCCAGGGCAACACAGAGAAACCCTACCTAGAAAAATGAAAAAATCCAAACTGGGATGAAATGGCTTTCTGTCTCTTTTCATAGGACTCTGCCATCTAGCCTATCAGAATAAACCCCACAAAAGTATGACGCTTGTTTTGTAAATGAGAAGAGAAACCTGAAGGAATCTTAATATTTCTGATGGGGATGGAGGTCTCATAGAGTGCAAAGCCAGACATGGTGGCAGGTGGAAGCCAAAGGCAGTTCTAGGCCAGCCAACACTACACAAGGAGACCCAATCTCAAGGGATTGGAGGTGGCAAGAAGGAACAGCAGAAAATCCCATTGCCTCGGGATCGTGAGTGTGCATCAGATTCATCTGGAAGACTTTCTGGGCCTTAAGCCTACAATTTCTAGATCTGAATTTCCTTAAGATCACAAATGATGCTACTAGTGGTCAGATTTAGAATTTGAACTTCTTGCCTGAGTGATAGACATTGAGCCAAGCCAAATTTTCTCCCTCCCTGCGTTTTGCATACTGGAGTTAGATGAAACCCTTTGTGCCACTAGTCATAAGTTAAGGATAGGAGCCCTGAAGTGCCATGCACCCTGTAATGTGAAAGAGCCACTAGAAGAGATTGTCTAATAGGAGAGGAGCACAGCCAAAAATTATAGTAGCCTTAGTTAATGGCAGCACGAGATATGGCCTAATTTAATCACACAGGGCAGGCCCTGCCTTCTCTTAGGGAACTGTGCTGTGTGTGACTTATTTTACATAATCCTTGGTAACATTATGACACACTTAGCAGGCATGTGGAGGGCAGAGGATAACTTTGGGAATCATTTCTCTTCCACTTGTGGATGCCAGTTATCAAACTCAGGTGATCAGGCCTGCATATCAAACTGAACCATCTTGTGGGCCCCCAGGGCTTTTTTTTTTTTTTTTTTTTTTTTTAGGATTCTGACCCACGGGTCATTTGAACTGGTAGGTGTGATGTATTTGCTTAAACAAGCACTGGTAGTATTTTAACTAAAACAGGGGCACGCAGTAAGCAGGTAGTAGTTATTAGTATTTTTCAAATACTGGTTAAGTCTGGGCCTAGTGGTGCACTTGAGATCAGCCAAGGCTACATAGTGAGATCCATCTCAGAAAAACTAAACTAAATCACAAATTAGTTTTTTGAATCAGTCTTATTCTATAGCCCAGGATGGCCTTGTACTCCTGAGCTATCCTGTGTTGGCCTCCCAGGTGCTGGAATTACAGGCATGAGGCTGCCACACCCACCTTAAAAACATAATTATAATTGGGACCTGGGGGGGAGAGCTCATCTGTATGTAATGTACTTGCAGAGGACCCAAGTTAAATTTCCAGCATCCGCTTCAGACAGCTCACTGCTATCTATAAAGTGTGTGGGGGGGGTGTGTGTGGGGGTGTGTGTGGGGGGGGGTGTGTACACAGGTGCACTCATGAGTACAGTTGCTGGGAGAGGCCTCAGATATCCTTGGAGCTGGGTGCAGTTAAAGATGATAGTGAGCCACCAAACATAGCTGCTGGGAACTAAACTTGGTCCTCTGGAAAAACAGGAATTGCTCTTAAATTCTGAACCATCTCCGGTCCTAAAAAACGATTTTTTTTTTTAAAGGTTCTAGTATCTAGCATTATACCACCCTTATGTTCTATTTCCTACTGTAAATCACCTCTAGCATATGTTGTAGCCTTCCCAACTGTACAGGTTAATCAGAATTTATCTGTCCAGCTAGGGACCAATTTCCTCCTTGCCTCAATGATTTTCATGAACAAGTTTGTATATATGTATAGATCATAGATTGAGGTCAGAATCTTGCTAGTAATTTTTGTTTGGTTTGTGGGGGGCGGGGGAGATCCACCTATCAATTACAGATGTGCACCTCTGTATCTAAGTTTTTGTTGGTTGGTTTTGGTTTGTTTGGTTTGTTTACATGGATGCTAAGGATCCAAATTCAGATCTTCATACTTGTCAGCAAGAAACTTTACCCACTGAGCCTTCTCTTCAACCTCAACTATTAAATGGTTTTGGTTTATGTTTTCTTTTGGCTTTGTTGAACTTAGATTAGACCTTCTCAGTATCTCATGGTGCCATGTGGAACACAGGGACCCGTGTCATACATACTCCATGTGTTAACACAGATTTCCAAAGGTGGAATTAGCTGGTACCTCTTCCATCTTTAAAAGTGACACAAGATTCAGTGTGCGTTAAACATTAAACTGATGGCCTAAAGTGTTGTTGTATGGTTGTATGGCATGGTGGCTGTATGGATCTAGGCAAGTTATTTAACCTGTGTTTTCTCATCTGGAAAGCAATCAGTCCCTACCTCATAGGGTACTTATGAGGATTACAACTAGTTTGATAGCAACTAGCAGATAGTGAATACTTATTAGCTGTTTTCTATACAGCAAAGGCTCTTGATTTTGTCTCAATGAATGGTTGAGATAGGGTCTCATAGCCCATGCTGACCTTGAAACTCAGTTTTTTGTTTGTTTGTTTGTTTTTTGAGTCAGGGTTTCTATGTAGCCCTGGCTGTCCTGGAACTAAGAAATTCACCTGCCTCTGCCTCCTGAATGCTGCTGGCATGTGCCACCACCTCCCAGCATGATTATACAGTGTTCTGCCCAGGCCAGAAGAGGGCACCAGGTCGAATTACAGATAGTTGTGAGCCCCCATGTGGTTGCTGGGAATTGAACTCAGGACCTCTGGAAGAGTAGCCAGTGCTCATAACCGCTGAGCCATCTCTCCAGCCCCCCAGCATGATTCTTAATCTTCCTACCACTGCCATGAGTAACCATGTCTAGATGTCCAGTATTCCTTACTGTGAAGTAAAACAACTCTCCCCAGTTATTTGCAAGGTGGTATCTATGATGTCTCTGGATGTCTGGTTGTCAACTGTATGCCTCCAAAGAGCTCTGTTGCTTTTAACTGGCTTTGTGCAATGGAAACAATTATAGTTGCTCATTTAGGAATGAATTTTCAAGCTCCCAACTGAGATTAGTTGTGGGTTTATGCTGTTGGTCAGTATTGAACTTTCACCTAACTTTAGAGAAGTTGTACTAACCCTAGCAGAATGGCACCTTGTAACCTTGGGAAGTTGGAGCTGACAACAGGTATGAGATGTTCTCAATGTATCTTTTCAACAATTTCCTGATGTCCTAGTCCTAGCAATCACAAAAGATACTCTGACACTCTGAAAGGTTAAAAAGATGAGATTGTTGCCAGGCAGTGGTGACACTCACCTTTAATCCCAGCATTTAGTAGGCAGAGACAGGCAGATCTCCGTGAATTCCAAGGCCAGCCTGCCTGGTGTACAGAGTGAGTTCCAGGACAGCAAGTTTCAGAACAGCCAAGGCCACACAGGAAAAACCCTCTCCCTTACCATCATCTTAGAATTAAAGAACCTCAAAAATTATAGAGGAAAATGGATTTATAGATTGCTTTGACCCGGGCCTGAGCCAAGCCTTGGATAGCTGTATTGGAAATACTCCCAGTCTGACTCAAGAATGATAGGGAAACCTGCCAAGGTGTGGGAGAGCTGATAGGAGAGCATTGCCAAGGGACCATTCAGATCCTCTGGCTGTTCATATGTGGCACAGGTGCTATGAAAGTGTACTGATCCAGAATGACTCAGGACATG
The DNA here is from genome assembly GCF_003668045.3 of Cricetulus griseus. Taxonomy (NCBI): domain Eukaryota; kingdom Metazoa; phylum Chordata; class Mammalia; order Rodentia; family Cricetidae; genus Cricetulus; species Cricetulus griseus. Next base: position 40,381,006 of record NC_048595.1, read on the forward strand.
GGGGAGCCTAGGATAGGATTTAGAAACCCAGTGTTCTTTTTCACAGACTAATTGAGCTAATGAATCCCAGCAGGAAAGCAGCAGCAGCAGTATCTTAGCCATTGCAAGAAAGTCATGGCAGGGAAGCAAAAGCACTTGAAACCCTGAGACAGGTTTGTAGCTGCAGCTAACACTGCCTGGTTAGGGCTTCTGTGTTAAGATTCTTTTGTGTAGTTCTGAAAAAAAAGCAGCAAAAAAGCAGCAGCACTAAGTATGAAAAGGGATCATGAATAAAAGGTTTGTTTGGCCTTTTCCTTATAAAACTCCCAAGGCTTCATCCTGTTACACAGGAACTGGTTGGTTGTGTTTTGAGAGTACAAGGTCTTCCAAACTCTCCATTTTTTTCCCAAACTCTCCATTTTTTTCCCAAACTCTCTCTCATAAATGCCATAAATGCCATAAATGCTAGCAACTTAATTTGGCTTTTTCTTTCTTTCTTTCTTTCTTTCTTTTTTTTTTTTTTTTTTCCTAGGCTGTCCTGGCCTTGGCAGCATGTGGAGAGGTTTACTTCCACATCATCTGGGTGAAAACAGATTTACAAGCAATTATTTTTTGGTTGGCTTAGAGTTTTCTTTTTTTCTTTTTAACACCAACTATAATCCATCAATGTATTTCTAAAGAAATGTAAACTGTTCATACATCACAGTGTAAAACAAGTACCCGTATGTGTGATAGAGCCAGCAGAAGGCTCCACCTGCTCTGCCCTAGGCAAAGGCCTTGGCCACACTGGTAAAAATGCTGCACAAATATTCTTGAGCCATCCCACTGGAGCACCAAAGTGGACCCCAAGGAAAGGCAGGGGGTGGGGAATCTTTTGAAATGTTTCCAGGAGCTCTGTCCAGCTAGCTGTGTGTTCATCTTCCAGCCCAGAAGTGCTGCAAAAAGCTACAAGGACGTTGATGAGACTGTAGATCTGTTGCCTTCTAGGGAAGATCTGGCCTGGAGCGTGGCTGCCTGGATTCGAAAATGGGTCCTTGACTCCATGGAGTAGTTCTTGTAGTTTTGCCTAAAGGGGGAGCAAAGGATCAGATCCAAGAAGCTTGGCTGTTCTGGGAAATCATTTGAGCTATGTGCTGTCGACACCACCACCTTACCACCCTTAGGACACTGAAGGGATTCAAAATGAAGAGCTGAGCCCTAAGCCATGGGAGGCTTGTTTAAAAGGCTCTACTCCTACCGCTACTGTCTGTCAGGAGACAGGTTTCTATACCAGCTTTTGTAGCTTGCTTAGAGTGGGTGGACCTTTGTCTCTAGAATTCCAGCTAAATTTTTAAACTGAGGGAAAAGCTCTCTTTGTGGTAACTAGAGCTGCATTCCCAGAACACTGCGCTTGCCAGCAGCCTCACTTGCCTGGGCTGCTCTGCCCCTAGTCAGTTCTGAGGGAGCACAGATAGGAAATATGGGGGTTGACCAAGCCTTACTTGGCAGAGTCTAGGAGTTTGATGGCCTCTTCATTTCTGCCTTGCTCCATGAACAGCAGGGCCAACTCCAGCAGGGCATTTGGGATCAAGTAGTGGTCATATTTAATCTTCTTTTCACTGCAGAATAGAAGCAGACAAGTAGGGAAGGTCCTCACTTATCTGCTAAATTTCCAAATTTATTTACTGAAATGAGATCTCACTATGTCTTGGCCTCAAACTCTTAGAGGTCCTCCTGCCACTGCCTCCTAAGTGCCGGGATTAAAAGTGCGCACCATAAACCTCCAAATTAAACATCAGCCTATAGCCTTTCCTAGTATAGCTCATCCTTACACAGAGTGGACATCAGCACGTGTGTGACGAATTAGGTGGCTGGAGACAGCACTGGAGTGCAGTGGGGGGCGGGGGGTGGAGACAGCACTCTAGTGCAGTGTGAGGGAGGGGGTGGAGAAGTTAAGCCCAGAGGAGCTACCAGAAGCACTTACTTGGCAGAGATGATCCTGAAATTCTCCTCCGCTTCCTGGATTCGGCCCAGATATTTGAGACACAGGCCTTTCAGCAGTTTGACCAAGCAGTCATCATCTGTCGAGTACTCATTCTCTGAGAATAGGGGTGTGGGGGAAGAAGGTAGGCTTGCTCACTTCTGCAACAGTTACTCAGGGAGCCCCTCTGTGGAACCCAGGACACAGGTGAATCAGACAGTTAACCTCAGGGGACTCACATCTGAGAAGAAAAGACAGTTACTGAAGAAGGAAGCTCAAGAGAAGGCCCTGGACAAAGAGACAAGGGACAGTTGCTTAGAGGAACTAACACTGGTCTAAAAGACTGGTTACTGGGATAGAGGAGTGAAAGGACATTTTTTTGGCAGCGGAACCTTCAGCTCTAAAGACCTGACCTGACCTGGCAGGTTCAAGAGCCTGAGGGTAATCACCTGGGCCCATTGCCAGCATCTCTTCAGCCTTGGTGATGACCTCAAGCATCCCATCAGTGAGTTTCCGCTGCTTCCCAATCACAGCATAGCCGTTCCAGATGTACATCATTTCCTGAGAGTGGGGGTGGGGCAAGTCAGTCCTAGGTCTCTGCCTCAGCAGGGCCTCAGTTTCCCATCTGTAAAACAGGCAGCTCAGTTCAAAAGGTCTGAGGCCTTTGGATTCCTGATCTTCCAGGTCTCCTCCCAGCCTGTGAAGCTGTAGGGCTGAGGGTGGTGTGGAGGCAGCCTTACCATCGACTTGTTATTGAGAGCTCATGTATTCCATGAGGATTTAGGGTGGCCCAACTGCCAACAGGTTTCAGCTACTTTCCTGATGTGGTCATTATGGATATTACTATGCCCTCTCTTTATCCAAACATCTCCCCTTGAGGATTGGGCCATGCCCAGCACTGTCCTGGAAGCCCTCCCTGCTCCTGGAGACCTCCCCTATTGGGGGAAACTAAATCCTCTCAAGACAGCAGAGCCTAAGGCTGTGCCTCTCCCTGACAACAGTGGGCTTACGGATGGCAGCCTCTTCATGGAAATTAGAAAACATCCTGTTTCCTTTGACTGACACTGAAAATGAAAATTTAATATTTGAGTTTCTGTTAGAGTCACATTTCCTAAATCAAGCCAGGTAATGGATATGAATGCAGTTAAACAGATTCTTGTTACAATGCAGGTTTAGATCAGTGCTCTTCAAATTGCTCTGGTCTTGAGATAGCAAACTGGCTGTAAAGGCTTGAGGAGAATCAGCAGTATATAGCCTGGCCTGTCCCTTCCAGTGTATCTAATCACAGATCACTTTCTACATAAGTAGCATTTAAATTGGCCCATAGAAATTGAGACAGGTCTCATGTATCCCAGGTTGTCCTCAAACTCACTGTGTTGGTTGAGGATAACCCTCCTGCCTACACCTTCCAACTCCTGGGATTACAGGTATGTGCCACTGTACTCAGTCTGTCAAGTACTTCAAAACCTCACATAGAGGATACAAGCTCTCAATAGAATAAACTAAGTAGGGAAAGGTCAGCTTAGGAAGTATTCAACACAAGTCATCAGTGGATTCTCACACCTCTGCATGAACTGGGACAGTTGCCAATGAAGATGTTGGCTTCACAGCAGAAGGACCCTAAGGTTACACACAATTGAGCCAGAGAGCTGGGACTACAGTTTGTCCAGCAAGCAGAGCAGGGCTACCACTCTGCTGATGCCAGCTCCAACCACGCATGGAATTAGCCTAACAGTAGCCCTGGATTTAGGTTCTGGAGCCTCACAGCTGAGTTCAAATTTTGAGACACCATCTGTGTGGTCATCTTTTTACTGACCTGCTGCTTTAGGCCTTACACCCCCTGCCATGCAAGTTTTGTTCAGAGTCAAACATAACCTGGGTTGAGACCCCTGCTCTCACCTCAGAAAAGGTTGATCTAATGAAGACAATGTAAATAGTGATTAGAATCCTGTGGCAACACAAGACATTCCAGCCATCCTGTGCTTGGGGCTGGGGTGCTGTCTAGTATCTAAGAGAGCTGTTCTTCCTGCCTTGAGGCATCTGCAGCCCGCTGGCCTGTCTCTCCAGCCCAGGAGAATTGTGAAACCCTCTCCAGTCCATTCCTCCACCTGCTGCAGAGGCTGTCTTCCTACTCACCAGAGCAGGGATTGGCAATGAGATGGGGTTAGGGGAGAGGTAGCGTCTGGACTTCCGGATGGCAAACTTCTCTGTGGGCAGAGATTTCCCAGCAATCTTGAGCTTCAAGCCTGGCACAGCCCTGAAAAAGAAATGGGGAAAGGGGGGCTAAGGGCTTGGTTCAGTCATAGGGTTCCTGCCTAAAATATTCAATTCCCCAGCACCAAGAGAGGCAGGAGTATAGGGAAAATGAAGCAGGTCTCCACTCTCAATTCGGCCTATTTAGGCCTCAGTTTCCACACTGTGTGATGAGAGAGCTTAACTCTAAAAAGCATATCAAGGTGTGAGCCAGCTTGTGGCTACAGTCTCATTTCACAGTCCCTGCATGACCTGATTGTTTACAAAGGCTCCAAAGCTGGCAGTGTGAGAATGTACCTAGATATCCCTAGGCCTGCCTCCTGCTTATCTCCCCTTGACGCCCAGGCCTTCCTGGGAGGGCCCACAAAAGTCTAATCCCAGTTTCACAGGCAAGACCAACACCCAGAGAAAGGGAGGGACCTGCACAGACAAACAGCTCAAACCCTTAATTAACTCCAGCCTCCTGAGCTGTGGCCTCAGCTGTTTCAAGGATAGAATAAAATGCACACAGCTGGGCATGCCTTGGCTGGAGCCTCACCCACTACCAGCTGCCTGGCCACTGGGTGTGGCTGGGATCTCAGACCCCGAGCTCTATGGGCTCAGGAAACAACTGGACGGGTGAGGCCACCCCAGATTCTTTGCTGCTTATTGCAGAACCCCTCTGGGTCTGTTTTCTAATCTCAAAAGCATAGATTGTACTACCTCTCAAGTTTTCTGGGGGAGTTCTGTGAGCTGGGGCCATAGAGTTTGCTATAGCAGCAGGTACTCTGCAGGTAGGTGCTCCTTTACAGCACTAACCAACGTCTGCTAATGGAGCCAGCCAGCCTCATCTTTGACCATGGAGGAAGGCTCTAGAATCCATCCTCCAACTCCAGGCTGGGCTTGCTAACATTTTTGACCCTTCACAAAAGGCAAATAAGGGAGACAGAAAATAATGAAAACATCAGCACTCTGGGAGCGGTCCAGTTGGTTCCAAATTCTATTCTAGGGTCTTTAAATACATTTTCCCATTGCAAAACTATACTGCTTATTCCTGTCTTACAGGAATTGTCCAAGGTGTCCCAGCTGGGAAATGGATTTAGTTCTGTTGCTTTGATTCAATGCTGTGGTCTGTGCTTCTCTGTGGATCTAGCTAACTCCTCCTCTCTGGACCTCAGAGTCTGGTGGTTTAAATGAGAAATGTCCCCCATAGGCTTAGGCATTTGAACACTTGGTCCCCAGTTGGTGTGCTGCTTTGGGGGGAGGTTTAGGAGGTGTGGCTATTCTGAGGAGGTGTGGCTATTCTGAGGAAGTTTTCACTGGGAGCAGGCTTTGAGAGTTCATAGCCTCACCCTCCTTGCTCTTGCTGCACCATGCCTGGTGCTTGTTACCATGCCCACCCCTTTACCACCACTCCCCTGCCATCATGAACTCATCCTCTGGAAATGTAAGCCAAAATACACTTTCATAAATTGCCTTGGTCATGGTACTTTATCACAGCATCGGAAGTGACTAATAGTGTCCTTATCTGTCCTGGTGACCAGATGAAAGGGATGAGTGCTAAAAGGTTCTGACAAAACACATTCAGATTTTTCTAACCAGCTGCAGCATCAGCATGAAGTGGTGGCCAGAGGGGAATAAGGGCACAGGGCCCTTAGAGCTGGGAATGCCAACTTATCACTACAGCTCAGGTAGCCAAGAGCAGAACCTGACTGGTCTGTCCACAGTAAGGCCTACAACAAGAGCGCGATGGTGGGGCCGACCTGAATAACTCTACTTCATCATCCCCGAAAGGCTTGTAGTCTTCCTTCCCAAACATGCTGAGGTAGGCAGCCTTCATGTAGATGTAGGTTGCCTATGGGAGACAGAAGCAGAGAGTTAAAGAGCAACCCTCCCTCTGACAGCTCCACACTGTCACCTTGACTCCATCAAGAGAAAGACCTGAGCAACATGCAGGCCTGCTGAGACAAGGCACAAGCAGAGGGAGCATGGTTGGGTGCTTCTGGGAAGCAGTGAACACGGGTAGCCCTTGAAGGGTGATGGGAAGATTCAGATTCATAGGAACCCATCTTAGTGGAAGTAGAGACATGCATGGGACACAGGTGGCTTGCAGTAGGGACTATATGGAGGAGTTTTAAGTCCAGAAGAGAGGACAGGACCCTGGCAGGGCTGGGGTAGGCCTACATCACCTCAATCCATCCTAAAGAAACCATCTAAAAGAACCTTGCCTGCTAGATCCATAGGCCACCTGACAGGGAGAGTGGGGAGTATTGCTTCAGCTGCAGAGTAGCCTGCACAAGTCCCACAAGAAAGGCGCTGGGGTTAGGGTTAGAGGTGTTTGGCTCTGTGCTGCCCTCAAGTGGCCAAGTTTTGAAAAAGCTGCCTCCCAGGGCAGCTGCCAAGAAAAATACCCACCAGAAGCCAAGACATGGGTGGAGAAGGAAAGGGATCCTGGAATCTCAACCAGCACCATCCATGATGGAACACAGCCTCAAGGTGGCTTAATGCTTCAAACCAGGACCAAGCTGATCTTTGTGGATGTGTAACAGAGTCTCCTCATGGAACCATCATGTTAATGGTCACTCTACCCTCTATCTCTCCCTAGTCCCTGACGTTCCAGGGACAATACCTCATGTCTAGCTTTTTTCTTCTAGATTAAATACCTGAGATGTCTTCTGAACTTATAAAGAAATGGTAGCAGTATACCTACACTGGTTCTAAGCCAGTTTCATGAACAGTGGGGACAGTATTTAAGAATTTAAAACTGACAGTAGAGCCTCTAATTAGCATGAAATAACCAGGTCAAAAAACCTGTATTGTCTGTAAAAATGACTTTAAAAAGGTTTGTCTTGAGACAGACATCCACAGATACACACTGAGCTGAAATCTGGAATTTAGTTGAAGAGAGGGAGGAATGAAGAGCGAAGGGGTCTGTACCAGGTTGGAGAAACCCACAGAAACAGTTGGCCTGAACAAGGGAGAGCACATCGACCCCAGATGCTGTCGGGGAGGCCAGTACAAGACTGATCCAGACCCCTGAACATGGATGTCAATAAGGAGGCCTCTGCACTCCAGGGAGCCTCTGGTAGTGGATTAGTATTTTTCCCTGGTGCAAGAAGGGACTTTGAGAGCCCATCCCACGTGAAGGGTTACACTCTGGCCCTGGACACATGGGGAAGGGCCCAGGCCCAGCACAGGAAGATTTGGTGGACTTTGCAGAGCCCCATTGAGGGCCCTACCCTGCCTGGGGAGTGGTGGGTGGATGGGGTGGGGGTAGGTTGGGGATGGGGGAGGAGGGATGGGGGTGAGGGGAGAGAGAGGGAGAAGGAACTTACATGTGAAACAAGCTTGTTCCCTAACTTGAATTAATAAAAAAAAAATTAAAAAAAAAAAGGTTTGTCTTGCCAGATGGTGATGGCACATGCCTTTAATCCCAGCATTTGGGAGGCAGAGGCAGGCGGATCTCTCTGAGTTGGAGGCCAGCCTGGTATATAGAGTGAGTTCCAGGACAGCCAAGGCTACACAGAAAAGCCCTGTCTCTAAACACAAAAAGGTTTATCTGACAACCAACCAATTAACAAATAAATTAAGTTCCGAGAACAGAGATGGTGTCTGTGACGGCAGCAGCTGGGAAAGTGAGCAAGTAGATCATGAGTTCAAGTTCATCCTTAGTTTCATTGTAAGTTTGAGGCCAGCTTGGGCAAGGTGAGGCCCCCCCCACCCTTCTCTCTCTCTCTCCCACACACAGTAAAAGAAATAAAACATGGGATCATTCTAGATGTCTTAGCAGGGAAATTGGTTGCTGCACAAGTTTACCACCCTGAGTTCAATCCAGGAACCCACACAGGGTGAAAGGGGAGGACAGAGTCCACTCGTCTTCTCCACCTCCAGACACACTGGCACTCCTGTCCACAAGCATAGACACAATAATAATCAACAAAATACAAGAGTGTTCTCAAAACAAGAGGTACAAATAGGCAAGAAATACGTGGGGGAATGTTCAGCATCCTTACCCATAAGGGAAATGCAAATCAAAACTACATTCAAGAAAACCAATGACAACAGATTGGGGGGGGGCTCGTGTGACTGCTGATAGGAGTGTGCATTGGGGCAGCCAGTGTGGGAATCAGCATGGATCGGATATTCTTCAGATATAAAATAGAGCTATCCTATGATGGGGCTACCCCACCGGAGTGCATACCTAAAAAAGTAAGCTTCAGCTGCTGCCAAAGGCTTCACTTCCAACAGTCTCTCCTGGCCTCTTAGTGCCAAGCCTCAGCTGCTTTTTAGGACTCCTTCGTGCCTTCAAACCCAGCACCATCTGGTAACTTACACATTATCAAGTTCGGCTGCAAGTGCAACGTACAAATGTGGCAGCCTCTGGAAACACAGCTTCTGTGTGCCCACTCTGAGGAAATACTTCCCAGAAGGCTTCACCTCAGTGATGCTGGTCTCCTCTTAATCACCACTAGTTTCTTAGCTCTGGCTAGCCAGTGTCATTGTCCCCCAGTAAAGCAAAGGTTTTCCTTCAGTGGTTCTGGTCTCCTGTTAATCACTGCTGATTCTTCAGCCCCGCTAAACCAGAACCACAGTCTCAACTCAAAATAGCAGCCAGCCCTGATAGTCTTTAAGTGACTCTCAAACTCCCCTGTGGAACATCACAAGCCAAGCCTCCGTCATCTGCACTCTCAACATTCCTATCTCCCAAGCTCTCACAGAACAGCTCACCAAGCTTTGAACACTCAGTGGCTTTTCTAGCTCAAAATTCCAAAGTCCACCCACAGTTCTGCCATAGCAATACCCCATGACCCTGGTATCAATTTATCTTAGTGTTACTATTGTGATAAAACACCCTGATCAAAATCAAGTTGGGAAGGAAAGGGTTTATTTCACTCACATTTCCATATAGCAGATCATCAAGAATGGGAGCAGAAACCTGGAGGCAGGAACTGATGCAGAGGCCATGGAAGAGTTCTGCTTACTGGCTTGCTTCCTATGGCTTGCTCAACCTAGTTTCTTAAACAACCCAGGACCGCCAGCCCCAGCGTGTACCACCCACAGTGGACTGGGCCCTCCCACACCAATCCCTAAGAAAATGCCCCACAGTCTTGCCTACAGCTGGATTTGGGAGGGGAGGTGTTTCAAGGTCTTTCTGTGTAGCCCTGGCTGTCCTAGAACTCAGTCTGTAGACCAGGCTGGCCTCAAACTCACAAAGATCTGCCTGCTTCTACCTCTAAGTGCTGGGATTAAAAGCATGCACCCCCCACCCTCTGCCCCAGCACCTACAGCTGAATCTTATGGAAGCATTTTCTTAATTGACACTCCCTCCTCTTTGATGGTGACTCTAGTCTGTCAGGCTGACATAAGACCAGCTAGCAGAGTCACAGTGTTGATCATGACAACAGAAAGCAAACTGGAGTTGGTTGGATGGTTGGATGGATGGATGGATGGATGGATGGATGGATAGGATAGATAGACAGACACATGTATGAAATGGGGAAAGGAGGACTGGAGAGAAAACATCCACCAAAGGGTGGGTAGAGGTAGGGGACTGAAAATAAGCCAAACTACAGTATATACTTTCATATATAAGAAAGTGTAATAAACCAATTATTTTGTATGCTAACCCAAAAAATGATTTTTAAAAGAGCTTAGCTTGAGATGGTGCCTCACACCTGTATCCTACTAACTGTTAAACTAAATCAGGAGAATAACTCCAAGTTCAAGGACAGCCTGAGCTACATAGTGAGTTCTAGGCCTGGGCGGAGTGAGAGACTATCTTAGGGTTTCTATTGTTGTGACCAGAAGCAACTTTGGGAGAAAAGGGTTTATTTCACCCATACTTCCATATAACGGCTCATCATAGAAAGCAGCAAGGACAGGAACTCAAACAGGACAGGAGCTGATGCAGATGCCATGGAGGGGAGCTTACTGGCTTGATCATCATGGCTTGCTCAGTTTGCTTTCTTATAGCATCCAGAACCACCAGCCCAGGGTGGCACCACCCACAATGGGCTAGGCCCTCCCACATCAATCACTAATTCCAGTCTTGGCTACAGCCTGATCTTAGGGAGGTTATTTTACCAATTGAAGTTTCCTCCTCTCAGATGACTCAAAAACAAAATAAAGCAAAACAAACAAAAAAACCCAAAAAACAAAAAACCAGGGCTGGGGAGATAGTTCGGTGGGTAAAATGCTTGCTGCCCAAGTATGAGGACCTGAATGCAGCACATACCAAAAGCCAGGTGTTGCTACAGGTGTCTGTAACCCCAGGTGTCTGGGACTGGGGAGGGTGGTGGAGTTGGCACAGGGCAGACACAAGAAGATCCCTATAGCTCACTGGCCAGCTCACCCAGCAGAAATGGCAAGATTCATGTTCAGTGGAGAGACAGCAACTCAAAAAATAAGGTGTAGAGCAATAATGACATCTGGAAATCAACATTTGGCCTCCTTCATAGATCCATGTGCCAAATATATGCTCTGGCACACAAACAAAAGTGAGTTATTGAGCGATAACTGCCACATATGAAAAATAATTAATATGTCATCTCATATATTCAAGGGGAACACACGGTCTACATAGGTCATATGAGGGGACAAGGCAGACAGAGACAGATGGAAATCACTAAGCCACAGAATGCTGGACAAGACTTTAAAATTGTGGTGGTGCACACCTTTAATCCCATCCACTCCCCTGCTCCAGACCAGAGGGGCTCCCTCCTACAGCCCACTACAGCATGAACAGTCCTCCTTCAAGACATTCATGGCCCACCCCTTGGATGCACCTGTGTTGTCCCTGACAGGGGACTTGTTTCACTAGAAGCCAACATGAAACATCTTGTGTGCTTCCTGTCTCCAGGATGAGCCTTCAGTGGGGCCTAGGCTAGGGCCTGACACTGAGAGTGCCTAGCAAGCATAAACATTCAAGGTCCTCGCCCCACAGTTGTGATATAGTTCAAAGATCCTCTCAGAAACTCCACAGATTCACCAGTCTCCTCTGCAAGATCAAATGCCACTTCTCCATCCCTCCACAGCCCATGGGGCCTTTGCCTGTGAAGATGCTTTGTTTTGTAGGCTCTTTCCTCCAAGAGCCTCCCTACCCCCAGACCAACAGACCTCTCTCACCTCACTGAACAACCAGCCATCAGGCTGGGGTATACAGTGACTTGTGCAGTCAAGTCATCCAAGGACATCAGAGGGACCACAATCACCTTTCTGATCCAGGTCCCTTCTCTCTGGGGTCAACTGTTTACCCTCTAATTCCACAAATGTTTACCTCACTGGAGTAGGAAACCCAGGCTGTGCCAGGCAGGCAGACAGTGCCCTTCTTTAAGCCTCCAGCAGTAGCCAGAGGAGGCTCATGCCTCCAGCACAACCCCCAATACCACAAGCCCTCACCCCATGAACACAGAAGCCTGGCAGCGCCCTCCTCCCCAAGTCCTGGTTTCTTGCTCTGGGTTGGGGGGGGTGGTCTCTGTCCTCTCACTTTCTCCTTTTCCCTAAATCCTCCTTCCCTGGCTCTGCTCGAATGTCTCACCTTCCTGAATGAGCCCTCTGTCCCCCTGGCGAGTCTTCCAAGGCTGCCTCTGGGTTCCCAGGCTTATGCCTTTAGAGGACTAAGCAGTGTCACCATGGAATTCCTACCATCTTAGCCCCAGGCTGCGAGCTCTGGGCCAACTCAAGTCTCCACAGGGTGAAGTTTTAGTGATCCGGGCAGAGAAGGAGCTGAATATAGGAGCTGGCATATATGGCCATGTCCACAGACAGATAAATCCCCAGAGCTGGAAGCTGAGGGATACTGCAGCAGTCTGGCACTGGAGAACAGGAAAGGAGCAGACCCCAAAACTGAAGCCATTTTTCACAGGAAACCTATCTAAGGAAGGTAACTGCTGACAGAGGAAAACTTACTGCCCCAAAGTCATACAGTGAGGTGTTTCTCACAGCAGACCTCACCATGCCTAATAAGTCTGGCCTGCCCCGTGCACCTCACTGTAGCGGTGTGGTCATGCTAGGCCTCCCTGTTCCCATGTGGGTAGACGCTGCTGAATGATGTGCCCCCTGAGTTAGGCCCCCAAGGATGCACCTTCAATAGCAGGAGGCCTCAAGGCAAACCCAGCCTCCTCAGGAGGACTTGAGCTGTTAGTTAAGAGAAAAGCAATCTGCTGGATTCTACCTTACTGGGAACAGTGAAAAAGGATGACAAATGCTAGAGACACGGTGATTACTCAGGGGAACCTGCTCCCTCCAAGCTCCGCCTGCCCCAGGATTTCTCTTCAGCTTGGTTCCCAGTAAAGAGCAGGAAAGAGCCAGAGCCATGCATAGGCAGGGTGAGAAACAAATGAGATGCAGATGACAAATAGATCTTATAACGTGTGTCAGGGCAGAGCTGCTCTGACAACAGCCAGGAGTCCTTTAAGAGGCTTCAAAGGCCACGGGAGGATCCAGGATTGATTAGCAATGTCGGCTATGGACAAGGCGTAAAGTCATCGGAGTAGGTGTGCTATGTGCCAGACCAGCCTGGACACTGAAGACGCTTGCTTCAGTCTGCACTGCTGTTGCTGTCACTGTCACTAACATCACGCTAGCACTGTCCCACTGACCTTGTTAAGTCTGGCTGTGTTGAGCAGATATATGCTTTGTTTTCTTTTGCCTACATGGCATATCTGTATAATGTCATTTCCTCCCCTTCTCTCTCTCTCTCACACGCACACCTCTTCCAGTCATGTCACCTCATTGGTCCTTCTGAAAGCACATGGTTCCCTCCTACTCTCATTCCAGAAGGGAACCTTTTCTTTCACCTGTTCCAGATTTTGACATGAGACATATGAGGCTTAGTCCTGGAGTTTGGTTGAAACTAAGGAGAAGATGTAATTTAGCCACCTCGCCTGTTTTGTGTGAAGAGAAAGCTGTCTGCAAAACACAGTGTCAGACAAGAGAACACAACTGCAGGCAGGATGGCTAAGCCAGATGAGACAGTTTGAATTCCTGGAGTCAGGTGACGCCAAGTAATTTCAGTTGTATGAGCCGATAAGCCTCCCATGTTTTAGATCTATTTGATCCCAGTGACCACCAGACCCACTGGGGCTATTTGATTAAAAATAAATAAAATGTAAACATTCAGTTGTGCTGGGCATGTTCCATGTGTCCATGTGGCTGGCAACTACCATCCTTGGGTAGTGCAAAAGAGATCCCTGCCATAGTGTGCATTTCTGTTAGATAGTGCATGCTTTAGACATGAGACATGGCTATTCCTTGTGACTACATAGCTGTGCTGACACATTAGAGTTGAAGGGAGGTAGCTCCCTGACAGGGGAATGCTTAGAACAGATGGACGAGGGCCTGGATTCAGTGCCCAGCACCAAATCAAGTTTCTCGGCTTGTCACAGCTTTCAGCTCCTCCCAACCCTGAGTCCTATTCAGACATTCGGTTCTGATTCGACCCCAGTGGACACGTACATATTTAGTTGGGGGTTTGGCCCTTAATTTAGGGGTTCCTTGGCCCATCTGGGTGACCCCTGGCCACCCAATGCCCTGCCCCACAGTGTTAGCCCACCTTGGACCAGGAGTTCTCCTTGCTCAGCAGGTCGGCGTAGAAGAAGGCCATCTGCCACTGGCCCTTGTAGGTGAAGCACCACATGAGCTCCCAGTAGCACATGTGGTGAAACTGCTTCCAGTGTTGCTGGGCCTCGCAGCACTCCTCAAACCGCTGGATGGCCTGTGGGCAGCTTCGGGTCAGCCCCTCAAGGGCCCACCAGCCAATACCTCTGTACCCCTTAACTCCACAGCAGGAATGGCCTCCCCCAAGGCATGGTAGTTCAGAACTGTGCCAGGTCAAGACGGGGTCTGGGAAGCCTGGGAATCTGACTTCCAGTCCCGGCTCTAAGTCTGAAAGGCTGGCTATAGGCCCTGATCGCCTCTCATTTTGACTCTAGAGATTTGGTCACTAAACGAAAGCATGGAACAGAGCACACTGGTGTGGGGGACGACAGGACAGGACAAACAAGGTGCAATGTTTACCTTAGTGTGTACATGTGGATGGATGCAGGGGGAGGCCAAGGGTCAGCCTCAAGTGTCTTTCCTCAGCATCTGTCCCTCTTTGTTTGTTGCGAGACAGGGTTTCTCTGGGACCTGGGGCTCCCCAGTTAGGCTAGCTGGCTCAATAACAAACCTCAGGGATGCACTGCCCCCACCCCCCCAGGACTCTGCCACCATGTCTGGCTTTTTCACATGGGTGCTGGGGACTAAAGTCAGGTGGTCTCTTCATGTGTCATCTAGTCAGCCCCAGAGGGCACTAATATTATACTGATATAATAATATCTGCACCTCGGGCTGGAAAGATGGCTCAGAGGTTAAGAGCACTGGCTGCTCTTCCAGAGGTCCTGAGTTCAATTCCCAGCAACCACATGGTAGCTCACAACCATCCGCTATGAGATCTGGTGCCCTCTTCTGATGTGCAGATACACATGGAAGCAGATTGTTGTATACATAATAAATAAAACCTTTAAAAAAATAATATCTGCGCCTCAGAGAAAATGCCAAAGATTCTAGTAGTTTCCATGGTTACCATACTTAGGGATTTACCCTGGTAGGGCTGGCTGCAGACATCCAGGACTCTACAGTGTAGTCTTCTGCATTGGCATAGTGCTCTGGACTTGGCTCTGACTGTGACCTTCCCTGTGTAGCCCTTTCCGTGGTTCTTTTTCTCCTCCTCCATCACCCCACCACCACCACCACCCTAGTCACCATGCTCTGCACAGCAGTTTTCCTGACAAGGAATATCAAAAGCCTGTATCTCTCTATCAAAAGCCACAGCACAAATGCCACAGCCTCCCTCTTCCCAGACGCCCCCAGGCAGGCAGGAGTGCCTCTCCCACCAGGCTCTTTCATGGGCTCACCCTACCCCCAAGGATGCTTCTATGTGTCTAATTTCTTTCTGGGCTGGGGCATCCCACAAGACCCCCACGTCACTCACAGCATCAATATTCCCTTTGATAGCTTCAATCCGCCCGGCAAAGAACAGGAAGATGGCACCCTGCAATGACACTCGTGAGGATCTGTGTGTCCACCGGGTTTAGATGGGATGGGGTGGCCAGCAGAGGTTGGTCTCACCTTGGGGTATCTGTTCAGGTAGGGCTTCAGCAGCTTCTCTGCCTCCTCGATGTTGACATTCCCAGTACCTGCAGGTAGCAAGGAAACACAAGGCTCAGGTTACCACTGCTGACACCTGTACTCCTCCTAGCAACCTGCCAGGGCCTTCTTGTGTCCTGTGTTGTAATTTAAGAAAAATGGTGCGTGAGAGAAAGACAGGGTTCAAGCAGAGGGTTTTTTTTTTTTAAATTAGGGAACGGGATCATAAAAAGGGGAGAGGCAAGGGGGAGACCAGCCTCCAGAGAGAGAGGAGTAGTAGGAGAGAGGAGAAAGGAAAGGAGAGACAGGATGGCGATGGGGGGGGGAGGGGCAGACAGACGGAGAGAAGAAGAGAAAGAAAGATGGGAGGTGGGCAGAGCCCTATTAAAAGGGAACATAGTGATTATGCACAGGTGGTGCTCTATCCTGTCAGGACCCCATGGGCAGGCCAGTACAGATGCCTGAATATTAGCTCTCTGTCTTTCCCTCTGTGAAATGGCACGATTCTCCCTATCTCTACAGTGACAGGAGGCTTGAACAAGCTAATGTGGATACTGTCCAGGCACATCACAGGCTCAATAACCTGGAAGCCATTTCTGAGTCTGCACCTAAAACAAGGGACAGCATCTTCACACCTTCCACGAGGTGGCGCAATCACCCCCATTTCACAGATGGAACCTGTGTGGAGAGGACGTGGACGTTCAACAAGCCAAGTGCAGCAAGCCGCAGCAAGCCGGCTGACCTGGCTCTGCCAGTCCTAGGTGCCTGAGCAGTGAGTGTCAGCCGCTCACCCGGGAGCCCACCACCCCGACACACCGGATCTCCTACCGAGCACGAAGGTGAGGAAAGTGTGGTAACACAGCAGCAGCATGACACACAGCACTGCGCGGAAGCTGTGCCCGTTCGCACCCTCCTCCAGCTGCAGCAGCCCATAGTCCTGGGGTAACAAGAACACAGGCTGGGATTCTCAGAGAGTCACTGGGCCTAAGAGGGCAGTTCTGGGAGTCTGTTCTTCCGGAGACCGGAGCAGTGGCACCAGGATGGTGATGCTGAGACAAGGGCTGCCCTCCCCTCCCCATCTCTCCATCTGTGCCTACTCTTGACCCTGTCGTGGGCACAGAAGCCAAACTGCGCAGTCAGCTTGGGAGTAGGAATGACCCGAAGAAAATGACCCTAATTGCAAGTTGGTGCTGATGGTGCCGGTAAGCCTGGGCCAGAAAAGCTTCCTGGGGAGAATGTTCCAGAACCTCACTGGGCCCAGCCCCAACCTGTGTGTGTAGTCTCTGCCTTCCATCTACCTTCCTCAATATTCACGCCCTTTCTCAAGTATAGGCCTGCCTGGCCTGCCTGAAACGCTCCACAGCTGCCCTGGTTTGGGACTGACTTCACCCAACGAAGCGCAGCAGCGGGTTAGGGTAGACTTTCCCAGCTCAGCCTTCCTGAAACCACCTACCCAACCGCCTGCTCTCACCCACCAAGAGAAACCACACAGGCCAAGCGGTGGCCAACCCTACATTTAGTACTGAAGACTATTAAGCGGCACTCTATGGGTGCTAACCTTGAACTCAGAGATCCTCCTGCCTCTGCCTCTCTGCCTCTCTGCCTCTCTCTCTGCCTCTCTGCCTCTCTGCCTCTGCCTCTGCCTCTGCCTCTGCATCCTGAGTGCTGCTGTGCACCATCATGCTAGGCTCTGTATGGCACTCTTAACATTTTTTTTTTTCATGATTAAACAAAATGGATTTTGCTGGGGTGCACATGCCTATAACCCCAGCACTCAGGAGGCAGAGGCAAGCAGATCTCTGAGTTCAAGGCCAGCCTGGTCTACAAAGCAAGTTCCAGGACAGCCAGAGGTATTACATTGAGAAACCCCTGTTTTGGGGGGATGCGGAGGGGGAAGATGGACTTCTGTATAATATTTCCTTTTAAAGTGATGTTATTTGGGGCAAATAATAGGTAAACCAAAAAGCTGTGGTTCATATATGTGTCAGATATAAAAAGCCAGAGAGAACACACACACCAGCATCTTCAGGACAATGTGGGTGTTGTGGAATATATAACTATGTAAATATGTTACATTTGTTTATGTTGCAGAATATTAAACCTGAAAAGATTTGTTACATTTGTTTCTGGTGCCTTTGTTAAGAACATAAAGATGTGTTACATTTGTTTATGCTGTGTTTGTTTAATTATGTAAAGGTGTGTTGCATTTGTTTCATCTTGCCTGCCTAAGGCACCTGATTGGTTTAATAAAAAGCTGAATGGCTAGTGCCTAGGCAGGAGAGGGACAGGCAGGGTTAGGAGGCAGAGAGAATAAACAGGAGGGGAAATCTGGGCAAAGGAGGGACAGAGAGAATGAGGGAGGAGGAAAGGGGGGCACATGGGGCCAGACACGAGAAGTAGGGAGAAGTAAGCTCTACAGAAAGAAAAGACAAAAAGTCCTGAGGCAAAATTAGATAAAGAGAAACAGATTAAAATACGAGCTAAACTATGGCCGAGCATTCAAAAATTCATAAGTCTCTGTGTCATGATCTGGGAACTGGTTGGTGGCCCAAAAGAAAAAGGCTACATGTGGAGCCTCTTATTTTTACAGAGAGGAGGCTCATGGGAGAAAGGGAATTGCCTCAGGTCACAGGGAGAGGAGGAGGCTGGGAATGACCCATGACTTCCTGGACAGTGTTCCTTCCACCACGCTGGCAACCTGCTGAAGGCGGCCTCCTTGGTCTGCTTCCTCTAACCCCTGCTGGTGTGCCAGGTATTGGCCCCAGTGAGTCCCCTGGTTCCTCTCCAGGTCTGATGACAAGACTCTCTGCACACTCACTGATAGAGTAGGGACACCAAAGGCTGACCTTGAATGAAAGGACTAGCTCAAGACCTTGTAGTGAGCATGTGACCAAGGGGGAAGACAGTGTGGCCTCTGGTGTCTATGGGGCTGCCTTCACATCTACCCTTCTCACACAGTCCCGCTACGCTGCAAGATGCCAGGCAGGAAGACATCTGTGGCCTCACAAACCCTGAGGGAAGCCTGGGGCTCAGAAAGATCTAGACTCCCCCCAGGGCCACACACAGAGAGGGATCTAAGTCAGTATTGGCAGCAGGCCCATGGTCCCTCAGCCCCACTCTGTCTAGCCCAACTCCAGCCCTGGACTGGGTAGATGGAGGGTACAGAAAGATTGCCAGTTACCTTGTTTCCTGAAAACCCGACAAACTCGAGCAGCCTCAGGATCCTAGTGGGAAGCATGGACAGCGTCTGTGGGGTCAGAGGCAGTGGGTGTGTGGAGGGCATCCTAGGGAAAGTCAGAGGACCCCACCCCGGCCTGCCCTTTACCCAGGTAGGAGAGAGTGGCCACCTTGTCCAGACCTGCACCAGCCTTTGCACTGTCTCCCCAGACCAGCTCCTTCCTCCACAAGCAGGCTCAGCATTTCCATGTCCTTCCAAACCTGGCCCCTGCTACTCCCCTGCCTGAAACTCTTGGTGGATCTAAGTCAATTCAATGCTAATCTCTGTCCCCTAGGAACACTCCAGTGGCCCTGAAGAGAACTTGGATCCCTGTTCCCTGTGGGATACAGCTGCTTTCAGGCCTCTCCTTCCTCGCCCCTTCGAGCATTTAACAGCCTGCACTCTGGGGCAGAAGCAGTCTGAGTTTCTGGGGTTGCCAATGTCTATGGCTATAATTACCTCACTCAGGGTTCAAGCTACCAAGTAGGCACATGTAGACTCCCGAGGTGGTCACCCACTGTGGCACTCCAACTAGAGCCCCTAAGGCTGGTCGTATTTAAGAATCATCTCTAGGTCCCATGCCTAGCACACAGCCAGGCACAATGGCACATAGGGGTTACCTTGTATGGGACAAGGACATGCAGGAGAGCTCTACTGGGGGCCAGACACTGAAGAAATGAGGGGCTCCTACTCACCAGGTTGAAGGCTCCAACACCAAGCTTCACCCCTCCTTCAAAGTGCCTATGGTTCTCTCCCTTGCAGTATTGTGAGGACTGGACAAGGCTATCCAGTTCCCTGTGGGGAGGATGCTGCTTAGCCACACACAGGAGCCAGGCTGGGATCCATCCCCCATCTCCCTGACAGAGTGGGCTCAGAACTCAACAGTGGTGGATTTAGAGTTCTACAGACCCAGAGGGCTGATACTCAATGAATTTCCATCTTGTCTTCCACAGCAAATGCATGTTCCTTACCCCTAAATGGCACCACATTGGCCCTAATGGTACAATACCCTCCACCAGCCTCAACTGCCATCTTAGGCTGGATAATTCTTTGCTGGGGGGGAAGGAAAGAACCTGTTTCCAGTGCAAGATGTTTACAACATCCCTACCATCCTCCCTCTCATCAGTGGGACAACCAGGATGCCTGTGTCTCACAGGAGGCACAGTCACCCCCAATGAGAACACCCTATCCCCCAGGACATTTCCTTGGAGTTCGCTTGGCTGGAATCAAACCCTCTTTCTCCTACATACAAACGTACAAACAGCACAGAGTCCCCAGCCCAGCACAAAGGCTTTCTAGACAGCAACCACCCTCATACTTCTCTGTGTGAGGCACTAGAGGGTAGCAGGGAGCACAATAGCCCACCTTGTCCCCACAGCTCTACTCCCCATGTATCACCTGAAAAGAGAGAAGAACCCTGAGGCCGGACTTAGTCTGGGGATGAAGAGAGTTTCTCAGATGGTATTTATGTGGAGAGGTGATGTGTGAGCTAGAACCTGGGAGTTGAGTTGGAATTAGTCCAGTGTAGACTATTTTGACAGAGACAGTATGTTAGAAACCTGTGAGGCATACTTGAAGAGCTGAGGGCAGGCCTAAGGGTCTGTAGCAGAGTGATGTGAGGGGCAGAAAAGACGCGGGAGGAGGCACTCATGGGCTGATTGGACCCAGGGCTCCATTGTGTAAGCAAGAGGGACTCAGGAATTGGGAGAGGTAGCCTGACCAGGTGTGTGCTCTGCAGTCACCATTCTAGAAGCTAGCAAGGACACCGGAGAGACTAAAGCACTTGTCTAATTGTTCCTAGACAATTCCAGCACAAGCCTTTAGGTGTCCTGTGCAGGGAACAGTCACCCTAGTGGGGAAGGGAAAGACAACATGTTTTCTCAAAGTATAATAGGAAGTAAATTCTACTGCATAACTTAGGGGAGGGAGGGCTGGGTTTTCAGAGCTGTATCTGACGTCAAACTTGAAGATAAGGGACTATAGCACCAAACTGGGTAAAAGTGCTCTGGGCTAAGTCTTCAGGGTTTTAACCATCAGCACAGCTTGTCCCTGGCCCAGAGGACTTTTGTCAGGGACCCAGACATAGTGTAGGGATGATCTAGCCCTTGGTGCCTGTGGTAGTGTGAATGTAATTGGCCCCTATAAGCTCATAGGGAACACACTATTGGGAGGTGTGACTTTGTTGGAGAAGGTGTGGCCTTGTTAGAGGAAGTGTGTCACTCTGGAGGTAGGCTTTGAGCTCTCATATATGCTCAAGAATGCCCAATGTCTCAGACCACTTCCTGTTGCCTCCAGGTCAAAATGTAGTCAGCACCATGTCTGCCTGCATTGCCACATTGCACCAAGATAATAATGGAGTAAACCTCTGAAAGTGTAAGCCACCCCAATTAAATGTTTTTCCTTTACAAGAGTTGCATGGTCATGGTGTCTCTTCACAGCAACAGAAACCCTAACTAAGACAAGGAGCATGCATCTGTGTGTGCGTGTGTGCATATATGTAATCCTGTGTGTTAAAAAGGTCAAGGAAGGCCAGGCGTTGGTGGCACATGCCTTTAATCCCAGCACTTGGGAGGCAGAGGCAGAGGCAGGTGGATCTCTGTGAGTTCGAGGCCAGCCTGCTCTCCAGAGCGAGTGCCAGGATAGGCTCCAAAGCTACACAGAGAAACCCACCCCCCCAAAAAAAAATGGTCAAGGAAGACTTTATAGGCAAAGTAGCATCTAGGCCTTTACATATATGTAGTTCTGCTGCTTTCCTTAAGTCCTCTGTCCATCCACCTCCCTGCCCACCAGGACAGGCGGTCTGGGCCATCTTCTTCCCCAGTAGACAAGGCATTCAAGAAGCCAAACATACAAGTATAGCCAGAAAACCAGGAGAACATTATTCCAGAAAATGGAGGTCCTAGGAGTGCAGAAATCTATCTAAGCTCACAGCTTTCTAGACTTTGGGCCTCCCACGATGCAGTTTTGAGGGGACAGGTAATAGACTCTTTGGCCCCAGACTCCCAACTCTCCACAGGCTGATCACGACCCCCCCACTCCCCCCCCACCCCGCTTACTTGTAAGTCTGGTAGCTGTTTCGAACTTTGATGCCACCCTTGATGAAGCTCACCATGTTCTCATCCTGTGGTGGGGAGAGATGGAGAGAACTGGGTCCAAGGCAGGTAACTGCAGGCTGGAGGGTCACACAAGGCTGTGGGCTGTGACAGCCCTCCACCCTGTGCCAGGTATGACAGTATGACAGGTGAGATGGGGGTGGTCAGAGCTCACCCAAAGCAGGCTGTCACAACCCTCTTTGTCAGACACACACACACACACACACACACACACACACACACACACAGAGAGAGAGAGAGAGAGAGAGAGAGAGAGAGAGAGAGAGAGAGAGAGAGTCAACAGTTTCCCCCTCTAGGTAGAAGGACCATGCTCATTTTTGGAATATTAAAGATAATTACTCTAATGTATTATTTAAAGTCCCAGCAATCCCAAGCCTGTCTGGTGCCCCAATCCTGGATGTCCACTTAGAAAATGAATGATCAGCCGGGCGTTGGTGGCACACGCCTTTAATCCCAGCACTCAGGAGACAGAGGCAGACAGATCTCTGTGAGTTCGAGGCCAGCCTGGTCTACAAAGCAAGTTCCAGGACAACCTCCAAAGCCACAGAGAAACCCTGTCTCAAAAAAACAAAAACAAAAAAAAAAGAAAGAAAAAAGAAAAAAGAAAAAAGAAAATGAATGATCATGGGCTGAAAAGCATTTATCAGGACTGTCCACAGCATCAGTGTCATGAAACCAAGAGCCACAGCAATCAAGGCTCACCCATGGAAGCTAAGTAAGCTGAGGCATTTACATAAGTGAATATTATCCAGGCACAAAAAGACCAATGGAGAATCCAGGCTCCACACTACTAGAAGCCTTTGTGACACAAAACCAAAGCATAGCCATATGCTGTCTAGACACAACTGGGAAACACTAAGGCAGAGGTGATAAGGAAAATAATGGCTCCCCCAGGAAGGAGGCTGGAACAGTGTCGGGGTAGAGGGATGAGTCTTGCTATGTAGGCTCTGGCCTCTAGTAGCATCAGGGTATGTGTGTGATATTAATATATAATAAAAAGCACGCCGGGCGTTGGTGGTGCACGCCTTTAATCCCAGCACTCAGGAGGCAGAAGCAGGCAGATCTCTGTGAGTTGGAGGCCGGCCTGGTCTCCAGAGCAAGTGCCAGGACAGCCTCCAAAGCCACAGAGAAACCCTGTCTCGAAAAACCAAAATAATAATAATAATAGTAATAATAATAATAATAATAAGCAAATAAAATAAAATGCCATTCTTGTTTCAGTGAGTCCTAAACTGAGGATTAGGATTAGTCCAGCTCCAATCACCTGAGAGCCAAAAAGATTTTAAAAACTAAGGATAACTGTCTATGACACCCATGAACCATGTCAATGACATGGCATGGCATGGCATGACAATCCTAAAGGCACACTAGTGGCATGCATACCTTGGCAATAACCAATAGCTCTCTAATTGGAGTTAAGACCCACTCAGTAAGAGGGAAACCATGCCTATCATTGGAAATGTAGCCAACTACTAGTGCCAGTGAAGTCATGAGTATTGGAGGAGAATCTATATCCATTAATTTTCTAAGCCAGAATAAAATGCAGTTGTGGTACCCAGTCCCAATGGATACCTACAAAACGTTCCCACACCCAAGGCTCAGGGAATATTACAGAAGATGGGGCAAAGATTGTGAGAGCCAGAGGATCAGGGAGTTTGCTGAGAGATTGTGTCTCCTAGGATATCTGAAGCCATACCCACAAGGCCACACCAACATAACTACCCAACAGTGAGCTGACCAAAAATGACACTAATGGACGTGCCAAAATGTACAGAGAAAAGCCCATGAAGCCCCAAGCCTACACAAAGAACTATAGGCAACTGAGGAAAGCTGGGAATGGGGCAGGGTCTTCTCCAGGGAAGAGTACACCAATTGGTTGTCCATTGCCAACTGTCAGCCCTGGAAACAAAGATGCAAGTAACATTATACAGATTAAAGTTATATTTAGGAATATATGTATAGACATATGTATTGTATGTAATACATATATTACATGCAATAACAATTAGTGAAAACAAGAGATCATAAATTTGAAAGAGAGAGGTATTTGAGAGGGTTTAGAAGAAAGGGAAGGAGAAAATGTGTAATTAAATTATAATTTTTTTCAGTTCCTGTCTTTGTATTTATTCAGTGCTGGGAATTGAACTCAGGACCTCTGGAAGAGCAGTCAGTGCTCTTAACCGCTGAGCGATCTCTCCAGCTAAATTATAATTTTTAAAAAAGAGCTAGCCAGGCAGTGGTAGCACACACCTTTAATCTCAGTACTTGAGAGGCAGAGGTAGGCAGATTTCTGAGTTTGAGGCCATCCTGGTCTACAGAGCAAGTTCCAGAACAGCCAAGGCTACACAGAGAAACCTCATCTTGAAAATAGGAAAAGAAAACATACACACAATTAGTATTATATGGACTAATATATTGGCTCATGGCTGTTCTTCCAGAAGGCCTAGGTTCAATTCCCAGGACCCACATGGTGGTTCACAACTGTCTTTAGCTTCCAAAAAATCCAATGTCCTCTTTTGGCCTCTGAGGGCAGGAGGCATGCAATTAGTACACAGACATGCATGTAGGCATAACACCCACCCACATAAAATACAATAATAAAGTAATTTTTTTAATTAAAAAGAGCTAAGGAGGCCAGGTATGGTAAGACACACCTTCAATCACAGCACATGAGAGGCAGAGGCAATTGGACTGCTGTAAGTTCAAGGCCGGTTTGGTCTACATAGTGAGTTCCAGATCAGTTAGAGTTACATAATGAGACCCTGT
Source organism: Cricetulus griseus (assembly GCF_003668045.3). Lineage (NCBI taxonomy): Eukaryota > Metazoa > Chordata > Mammalia > Rodentia > Cricetidae > Cricetulus > Cricetulus griseus. Next base: position 40,405,400 of record NC_048595.1, read on the forward strand.
CTAAAAACAAAACAAACGGGCTGGAGAGATGGCTCAGAGGTTAAGAGTACCGACTGCTCTTCCAGAGGTCCTGAGTTCAATTCCCAGCAACCACATGGTGGCTCACAAACATCTGTTATGAGATCTGGTGCCCTCTTCTGGTGTGCAGATATACATGGAAGCAGAATATTGTATACATAATCAATAAATAAAATCTTTAAAAAATTTGTTAAAAAAAACAAACAAAAACCAAGCTAAAGAAAATAAGAGCTAGTCAGCCAGTGATAGTGCACACCTTTAATTCCAGCACATGGGAGGCAAAGGCAGGTAGATCTCTGCAAATTCAAGGCCAGCCAGGTCTATAGAGTGAGTTCCAAGACAGCCAGGGCTATGCAGAGAAACCCTATCTTGAAAAAAAATTTTAAAAGAAAAAGAAAATAAATAGTGCCCAAACTAAAATGTATCTACTTTCCACCAACACACATACATACATGCACATCGGTGATGATAGCTGTCATATGCTAACCAAGGAGTTCTAGTAAAACTTGGTAGTGACGGTGTGCATAATTCCCACTGTGGTAGGGAGACCCCCATCTCTGACTTGGCCAGACCCAAACTTAAATCCCAGTTCACTATTTGCTAATCCTGTGACCTTAGGGAGAGGAGTCCTCCCCCCTAAAACTGTGCTTTGTTGTCCTGTGAGGGGTTAAGTAACAAGTGTAAACACATCAGAAAGGACTTCATGTGTGGGAGTTATGCGAACACTAACATATCCAGGGACTAGGGAGACAGCTCCCATAGCAAAGTGCTTGCCACACAAGCCAAAGGACAGAATTTGATCCATGGAACCCATTTACGAGGCCAGATGCAGTGGATTGCATCTGAAATCCCTCCCAGAGAATGGAGGCAGAGACAGGAGAATCAGGCTCTCAGGCCAGCTAGCCTGGAGTACACAGCTCAGTAGCAGAAATAACGAGAGAGCCTCTGCCTCAAAAACAAAGTAGGAGAACCAATTCCCAAAAAGTTCACTGACCTCCAACACATCTATGGCATGCCTTCCCCTTCCCATCACAGGTATGCACTAAACAAATATGTTAAAAGATGGAGAGTAAGAGGAAGACACCTGATATCAACCTCCATTCTCCATGCACACATGTGCACACCACACACATGCACACACCACACACACACATGCACACACCACACACACATGTAAAATTACACATCTATAGACCTGCAAAAGCCTGCTATATTATTTGCTACAAGTGTTTGCTACATAAAGCAAGCAAAGCAGACCTGTGACAATGCCTATGTCCATGTGACTCTTGACAATAGCAGCAGCAGTGACCCGAAGGATTGAGAATTCCTCATCTAGCTTGGCCAGGGTTGGGCCTGTGAGCCTCAGGCTTTGCCACTTCTCAGGGCAAGTCGTGCTTGGATGTGGTGACTGTCCCAGAATTCTTAGGCTCTTTGCAGATGTGTGGGGTGGGCTGGGGTGAGGGAAGCTTCCTTACCTGCAGGAAGGTCAGGGCTGCTCTCTGCAGCAGGCACTCTGCATAACAGACCTCGGCATGGATTTCCTCTGCAGGAAAAACAAAACAAAACAAAGCCTGGGGTTCTAGGCAGGAGGCTCAAGTAAAGGCACATTCCCAATGGGCCATATAAAGTCACAAAGGCGCTTTCTAACAGCCCTGGGCCCTAGGAGCAAGGCCACATTTTCCAGGCTTCCAGGTGCTTAGCTGATAATGCTGTCTGGTGGTTGGGCTTCTCCTGTTCTAACTCTTTCCAAAGGCCCCAGGCCAGAGCCACCTGTGTCCCAGCATTAGGCCATAGCACAGCCCCCCTTGGAGACAATAGAATGGTTAACTTTTCTCTTTCCCCCTCCACATTCCCCTTCCCCTCTCTGGACCAGCAGAGCCCATGCTTGAAAAGACATCTTGGACACCACACCTTCTGTGAACTGGTCCATGGTGGGACGGTGGACTAGGTTGCTAAAAGAGTCCGACACAGAAGACTTCCTCCGATGCCTGGAGGAGGAAAAAGGCCTCTAGTGATTCCATGAGGTTGAAAGAGGGACCAGCCTACATCATACTTGTCTTTGTACACACACACCCTTTGCTATACTTTCAAATGTTTGAAGGTTTGTAGGCGTCTCCTACAGGATTCTCAAGACAGCCCACAGCTGTCCCAGTCCAGGGCTGGCTTACTGGAGTCCTTCCTTCATTCCTTCCTTCTTCACTGTGCTGGAATTCAAACTCAGAGCAACCCATATGCTGGGCAAGTGCTCTGCCAACTGAGCCACAATCCCTAGTATGGACTTTCTAATCTTTTGGCCTGTTGCTCACTGTCTCTGGGACCCTCCGGGACCATGCTCAGGTATTGCTTCCCCAAGAGCCATCTGCACTATGGAACAAAGCCTATAGTGCCTCCAGCTTGCCTGACTCATATTAGATGTCAGGGAGTGGGGGTCTGTGTCCCCGTTAGGTAGTGTAAACAGCAGAATTTCCTGGGCCTAATGATTCTCTAGGTCACCAGGGCCTGGGTCAGAGTAGATGTGAGTGTATGCTCAGTGGTAAATGATGCCACCAGTACACAAACACTCAGGGACAGTTAGTTCATTCGTAGACTGTGGACTAAACTCACTCAAGTACACCCAGGCCCTGCCACTGGGTCCTCAGGGCAACCCTGTGACTCATAAGTCATCATACCTCTTTTATAAATGAAGGAAATTGAGTCCCATGAAAGACCTAGTTAAGACCAAATAAAAGTGGCAGAGACAGAATCCATTGTCTCAGACAAGGCTCTACAGCCATGTCAACAGGGACAGCTCTCAGCACTGGAGGGAGGACACAAGGCCTCTTAGTCAGAAGTAGTAGTACTTAAGGGATACACCAGGCTCTTGGTTAGGAAGGAGACAGACAGAAGGGTGGCCTCATTACCCTATCCCGGTCCCCATGGCTCTGACCTCTGACATAGCGACTGTGCTTCCTTCATCATGTTGCCAGCAAGCAGGATGTCCTGGGGGTCGAAGGTCATCATGGCCTGCATCTCCAGGATGGTGGCATATGTCAGTGAGTGGTACATGCTCTCCTTGGTTCTGTGGGACAAAGTGGATATTGAGAGCACCAGAGATGGCTGGCTGGCTGCAGGGGACATGTTTCCAAATCTGACCCTTTCATGGCATCTCAAATGACCTCTATCCAAGGAGGAAAGGGGAGAGAAGGGGTGGGAGTGAGATACAGAAAGTAAAGGGGGGATCAAAGAGGTAACAATGCATTGCAGACAAGAAACTGCCAAGAGTTTAAAAACGAATTTAAAAACAAAAGATCTTGGTCCAGGGCTCGAGAGATGGCTCAGTGGTTAAGAGCAGTGGCTGCTCTTCCAGAGGACCCGAGTTCTATTCCCAGCACCCACATGGCAGCTCACACCTGTCTATAACTCCAGTTCCAGAGGATCTGGTATCCTTACACCAATGCACATAAAATAAAGTTAAATAAAGTATTTTAAAAAAAAAAGATCTTGGTCCAGTTCCCAGCTTCTTTTCTTCCTGATGGGTGACCTCAAGTGACCTTCCCAGGGAGGGGACACAGGTGCTGGCCTGAGGCTGTTCTTACCCATGCAGTACCTGCCTCTTGCCTTCTGCCTCTCCCCCCCACACACACACACCTCCCATCCTGCCCGTTCCCAGAACCATCTAGACCCATTATTACTGCTTCCCCATTTCATCTGACCTACAGCATTGGGCTGAATCTCCCAGCACTCAAGACTATAACACTGGGCCTGCAAGATGGCTCAGCAGTAAAAGGTGCTTGCCATCAAGCCTAACAACCCGAACCCCCCCCCCACTTTCCTCTTCCAGGCCCTTCCCAGGCTGCTCCCCAAGACTGAGATATCTTTGTCCTGACCCACATCATCTGACTCAGTCACCACAGGCCTCAGCCTTTAAGACCCCTGGGAATTCAGGTTCCTCCTTGGGACCTGCACAGACCACACTCAGCCTGAGTCAACCACAAGCTTTACCCTCCCTTGGCAGACTGTGGGTGCCGTGGGGCAGAGCTTGTTGTGACTCATCTCTGTGACCTGAAGTGACGGGGCTGAGCCAGAGTGGCCTCAGAAAGCCTTTACCTCCTGCCTCCCTGTACTCAACAGACCCAAGCTCTAGACAAAAGAGTATCCCAGGGTATGAGGATTGCACTTAGCCCCATATGGAGAGGGCAGTGGGCAAAAAGTGAGCTGGGCTGGGTGTTGGTGGCGCACGCCTTTAATCCCAGCACTTGGAGGCAGAAGCAGGTGGATCTCTGTGAGTTTGAGACCAGCCTGGTCTACAAGAGCAAGTTCCAGGACAGCCTCCAAAGCCACAGAGAAACCCTATCTCCAAAAACCAAAAAAAAAAAAAAGTGAGCTGGAAAAATGCCAGCTCCTTGTTACACTTGGAGGAACCCCTTAGCAGCCTGGAACTTGGCTGTTACCCAGCAACAGGGGGTGATGGTGCTGGATGGCTGGGGCCACTGAGCCTGGCAGGATAACAGCTGCCTGCCATGGCAGAAGCCTGCAGTTTGGTTCCCTTCCTCAAGGGCCTTTGTCAATTATTCACAAAACTCCTCAGTACCAGGCCAATGCTGAGGATGTCAGAGACCACGTGACTTCGGCCATCTTCCTTTCTAGTTAGAGCAAGGCCCGTGGATGGGTTACTCTTTTCCTACTGGGTGACCCTCAGAGGTTAGGTTTTTTGGTTTTGTTTTGAGGCAGGGTCCTAGACTTCATTAAACAGACCTCCCTCGTGCACCACTATATGCCTGCTATGGGTCAAGATTCTTGAGGCCAGAATGAACAAAAGGCTGGTGGATTGCTCCCTGCCCTGCCAGTTCTCAGATGCCTTCCAACCTGTGCTAAGACTACTCTGAGTAGGAACAGTAGGGAGGAAGTAGGGAAGGAGAGTGGGAGAAAGGGAGGGAGGGACGGAGGGAGGGAGGGAAAATGAATTGGATATAATAATCTTTCTGTCCTGGGGTTTCTACAATGACTGAAATTGTTCTTTCAGATTTCAGGCCACATCACCCCGCTCAGTAAACATGAGTCCCTCTGTCCCACCAGTGTCCAGAGTCACTTCCTTGAGGGTCTTCCCTAACAGGACCAACAGCATATCTGAGAACATTTCGGGCTTCCTGGACTCTTCCCCAGAGTCTCTCCACCCTGTCTTCCCTCTCCCTTTGGGCCCTGAGCCCCAGGACTCAGCCCTACCCACCCAGTCACACCTGCTGGGCCTGGAAGGAAGGAGCCCTGCCCAGGCCGCTGGCAGACAAAGTGGAATTTCTAGTCTGAGACCCAAGGCCCTACCATGTACCTGTGGGTAAGAATTCTGGCCCTCACCAGCTCACCAACTGAATACTCCAGCCTGGAGTGGCCTGGAAGGGGATTCAGGAGTACGGTGACTCCAAATTCAAACTCGCAGTGTTATATGAGCCTCACAAGTTCTCCTTTGCATATGTGGCACCTGGTCCCCTGAGCTGAACCCAGCTCTGTGAAAGGATGCTTCCTGGAGTCCCACCTCCTAGGGCCCAGGCCAGCTGTCACGATGGGGGACAGTGCAGATGGTGGGCCTGGAGGCTTCTCAAGCCCCTTCCTCCACTAGCAGTCAAGGCTGAGAGGCCTTGCTAGATCCTTGGCAGCCTTCCTTCCCTGCCTCAGCCTCAACATCTGGCCTCCTCGCCCTCAGACCTTCTGTTGTACCCAGATAGGAACCCCAGACCAGGGCTACACAACTGCCCATTCCCCCAAGCTGCCACTGAGCAAGGTTGCAAGGAACTGCCCTGCAGAAGGTGACTCTTGAGCTGGAGTTGGCTTCAGCTAAAACCTCATCCTGCTTAGGGACAAATTTCCTCTCCTTGTCATCCCCTCAGTACAGCCTGGCCCCTCATGCTTAGCAGGTGGCCTTGCCTCTTCTTCAGGGAAGCTCCAGGACACCCATAGGCATACCCTGAACTTTCTACACCAGGAACACACTTATCTCTGTACATGCCCTTTTCTACCCCCTCCCTCCTCTTTGGGAGGAAGCCGCATGAGGCCCTTCCAAGCAAGGTGACCACACCACCCTGCATGAGACCTGGCATAGCCCAGCACTCCGGAATGCAGCCTGCAGCACAGGATGGGACTGGACTTGAATCCAAGCTCTTCCACTGACAAGCCATGGTCATTTATTCAACAGGAAAAGTTATTGGAGTTGCCTCTGTGTTCTAGTCAGTGCCTGGAGACAGTGCTGAGACTCACATGCCAGCAAGCAATGCAGACAGTCTTATTCAGAGATGCAGCATCCAGACAGCAGATGCAGAGACAGGAAGGGGACCGTGATAAACCCTGTTAAGCCCAAGGAGCCCAGAAGGGGTGCTCCTCCCCTTGATAGGGAGAACAGAAGGGATGCTCCTCCCTTCGATAGGGTCAGGACAGCCAAGCAGACCTGTGTACAATACAGAGTCATGGATGACTGTGGACCCTACCTTCTCTGAAGTTTCAATGGGAGTAAATGGTGTTGGGGGGGCTGTGTTGCTATTGACCACCACTCTGGTTCTCAGTGAAGGTGATGAGGTACTTTCGCTCCACTCATAGAAGGAAATCTGACAATTTCTGCAAAGTCTTTGGTTGATATGGGTGGAGTGCAATTTTACTTCCCTAGGACATCTCATCATTTTGGTTGCCCTGAGGTGAGATGCAGGGAACTTGACACTGACCTTCCAGACTGGCACAGGGAAACAGTGTGTCCTAAAGCGGGGTGGGCATCCTGGGTTCCCAGTGTGGTTGTACACACCTACAATCCCAGAAATGGGCAACCCGAGGCAGGAGGATCTGAAGTTTGAGGTCATCCTGGACTAAATAGTAAGATTCTTGTCTCAAATGAAAGGGGATAATGGCTGGATATATGGCTCAACAGTTAAGAGTATTTATTCTCGCTAAGGACCCAAGTTCAATTCCACATGATGGGTCACGATTTTTTTTTTAACTTTTTTTTTTTTTTTAACTTCCAGGGGATCTGAATCTTTCTTCTGGTTCTGTGGCTGGGTACCAGGTACACACATGATACATAGACATACATACAGGCAAATACCAATATACATAAAATACAAGTAAGAATATGAAGAGGGCGGCTGGAGAGGCAGCTCAGCAGCTAAAGCAGTTGCAGTCTGAGTATGGGGATTGGAGGATTCCCAGAAACTCACAATAATGCTGGGTGGGTGTGGTGACTCACCTGTAATTCTACCCCAAGAATGTGGAGACAGGGGACCCCCAGCACAAGCCGGGTAGAAAGACTAGCCACGTCAGCAGGCTGTGTGTTTGATTCCAAGACCCTGCCTCAATCATGAGGTGGAAGAGTAATCAAGGATGATTCAACATCAACCTTGGGTCCCCACATGCATGCGAACACACAGTCACACACACCCTGACACATGCACATCACACACAGGTACACAAACATGAAAGTGAAAAAAAAAAAAAAGAAAGAAAGAAGATGTTACAGACAAAAAAGAATATGCAGAGAAACAGTAAGTATTAGGAAATTAGTCATGTGATCACGGAAGTAACTAGAAGTCGGACTTAGGGACATGGAGGAAAATGCAAGTGAAATCTCAGCAAGATGGCTCAGTGAGGGTAAGGGCGCTTGCTGCCAAACCCGAAGACCTGAGTTCAATTCCCGAATCCACACTGTGGAGGGAGAGGACTGACTCCTGAAAGTTGTCCTCTGACCTCAACCTGTGTGCAGTGGCCACATACACGCGCGCGCGCACGCGCGCGCGCACACACACACACACACACACACACACACACACACACACACACACACACACACACACACACCTTTTAAAAGAACCATAAAGGAGAAGGGAGAGGAGCGCAAAGCTTAGAGACCGCTCACCTGGGAAGCCTACACCTGGCTGAAGCAAAGGGAACAAACAGAAAAGGGAACTTCCTAGAACAGAAAGACTTTATTACAAAACTATAGAATGAAAGAGACCTTTGTCCCAGCCCACTGCTCTGAAACCTGGACAGACAGGAGTAATAGGAGACCTGGAACATTTCTGAGAAGGAGACAGAAAAGATCACACATGGAGTAAGAACTAGGACTCAGATGTCTTAGTTGTAGTCGCTATTGCTGTGGTGAAACTCCACGACCAAAAGCAGCTCAAGGAGGAAAGGGTTTATTCAATTTACACTGCCACAGCACTGTTCATCACTGAAGGAAGTCAGGACAGGAACTCAAACAGGGCAGGAACCTGGAGGCAGGAGCTGATGCGGAGGCCATGGAGGACGCCGCTTACTGGCTTGCTCCTCGTGGCTTGCTCAGTCTGCTTTCTTCTAGAACCCAGGACCACCGGCCCACAATGGACTAGGCTCTCCCACATCAATCTAATTAATAAAAAGCCCTGCAGGCTTCCCTGAAGCCTGATATTATGGAGGCGTTTTTTTTTTTCCCAGTTGAGGCTCCCTCCCTAGCTTGTGTCAAGCTGACAAAACTGGCTAGCACAGCAGCTAAGTAGGTGATTGATGCCTTCACACTTCTGACAGGAAAAAAATCTCCATGCAACTCTTTGCTAGAAATCATGTGAGGCAGAAGGCTGGGGCTGGAGGGGACAGCTGGACAAGGCCAGGAGGCACTTGTCTCCCTCAAAAGGTTCTGGGGAAAGGGAGCTCACGCTTCCTTGGGGAGAACTTGGGATGGGGTCACCCCGTGGAGGGTTCTCCCCCAGATGCTCAAACATACCAAGTATGTGTTTACCAAGCTAAGTGTAAAGGACAGCAAACTAGGAAACGAGGGACCAAGACCACTTACAGCTCCAGCAAGAAAATGCTATCTATCCAGCTCATCATACACAGCTCATCCTGATAAGAAGTAATTATGAAGGAAAACCTCTGAAAGGAAGCTGCGCCTGCGGCTGATTAGAATTCCCGTGCTAGTCACCTTATAGAATTCCAGTGCTAGTCACCTTATCGAGGGCTACAGCCATTCCTTGCCCACCTCTTCGTCGGAACTAACCTCTTGTGACCTGTAGATAAAAACCTTTTGGAATCTATGACTTTAGCATATTACTAGCTCCCACCAATCCAGAAGCTAAGAAGGCCAAGAGCATCCTGAGACTGTAGTAAAGACTCATCTTGTTCTACCTGCCTCTCTGATGCACCCACCAATGTATTCTACACTTGCCTTGATTTGTGGCTTTCTCTGCTCTGTAAAACTATAAAAACTTCATGAGACTGCTTTCATACTGGAACATGGAATTTGGGGTAACCTAAATCTGTGCTCCCAAGACATGGTCACTCAAATGGCTCCAAAATAAACGCTGAGAGCTGTGGCTTTGTGTGTGTTGGCAAAGGTATAAGAGATGCACTAATTGTGAGGATATAATAATATCAATTGGCAATTTGGTTAAACATTGTAATACGGTAAGGTGGGATGAGGGAAGCAATGTGTGGCACATGGGTAAGAAAGCTAAATTCTTTTGGTTTTGGTTTTGGTTTTCAAGATAAAGATCTCATGCAGCCCAGGCTGGCCTTGAACTTGTTCTGTTAACAGTGGATGACTCTGAACTCCTGAACATTCTATCTTTACCTCCCAAGTACTGAGGTGAAGGGTGCACACCACCATATGTACGTAAGAAAGCTAAATTCTCTTGTTATTAGAAAGGATCTTTCTGTGTTACCCTGGCTGTCCTGGAACTCACTATATAGACCAAGCTGGCTTCGGACTCACGGAGGTCCACCTGCCTCTACCTCCCAAGTATGGGATTATAAGTGTGCACCACCATACCCAGTGAAAACTACATTCTTATCTACTAAGAGATGAGGATTTTAAAGTAACAAAATATTGGATTTGGGGCTAGCAAGATGGCTCAGCAGTACATGTCCTGAGAGCCCAACTTTGACCCTAGGGTCCCACAAGGTGAAGCAAGAGACCTGACCCCTAGAGTTATTCTCTAACCTATACACACACACACACACACACACACACACACACACACACACACACACACCTTTTTTTTTTATTAAAAGTGAATTTATGGTATCTGTAGTATACCTCAGTTTTAAAAACTGAAAAGAAGTGGAGGTTAGGAAAGAAAACACTGCATGTGCGTCTTATTCAGACATAGTATGCTGGGCCTGGTGGTGCATGCTGGGAATTCTAGCATTTGGAAGGTGGAGGTAGGAGGATCTTAACTCAGAGGTTGGCTTTGAGACCCTGTCTCAAAACCAAACAAGCAACCCAACAGCAAACACTGGACAAATGCCTTAAAGTGCAGCCCTCATCACTACCCGAAGGCCCAGTGAATGGTCCTAAAGAGGGAAGGAGCAGTTTAGAGTGGATTGGAAGACCCCTCCCTGCTCCCCACAGTGGACTGGAATAGGAATAGAATATCACCAGCTCCCAGTCTCTGTGGAAACCATCTGGCTCTTCGCAGGCTGTGGAAGGGGTGACAGCCATTTGGATGAGACTTTTCAGGGGTCCTGGTGACCCAAAAGTGTAATGTACTCACGGGCTCTTCTAATCCATGTCCATCCCCACATGTGCACTTACATGTGTGCATACACACCTCTAAGGCTCACCTGGGTTTGAGGTAGCTGAGTGCTTCTGAGAACTGGTTGGTGAGGAAGAGGTCTAGGGCTGTCATGCACTGGTCCAGGGCCTCATGGAGGCTGCTCACAGGAGACCTGAGCAAAGAAGCAGACACACAACTAACTTGAGTCTTGGCCTCTCCTGCCAGGACAGAGCCTCACTGGCTGGTTGACCTGACGACTAGGCGTCCTCTGGGCTGCCCATGCTGAGACACAGGGACAGTTTACACCCACCTCTCAGTGTCCCCAGTGATGGAAGAAGGGAGGGTGTCATCTGAAACTCAATGGCAGGGTAGGGACGGGCTGAGGATGGGGAGTAAGGAAGCCATGAGAATGAATGTTTCTTACCCTTCACAAGTGTAAAGGGAATCCTTGTGGCCTTTCTGACCCATTGGGCTTTGCTGGCCCCTGAGGGGCACCACCCAACACTGGTCCCTCTCTGGGTATTTCTTCTCCAGGTTCTTTCTGACCTCAGGCCTATACTCTAGAACTGACACTGTCACAATGGGCCATGGTGGGCAATGGTTCTGTATGAGCATTCCAAAGCCTTCCATATTCAAGTCACCTTCCCAATGACATCTCCTACATACCTGGCCCTCAAGTTCCCCTACAGTTCTTAGCATCCGTCCTATATATTTAAATTATTGTCTGTCTCCCTTCACTAAGATACAAGCTTCTATCCCTCTGTATCCCCAGCCCTAGGGTCTGGCACAAAGCAGGCTCCTAACAAATCCATGAGTGAATGAATGAATGAATGAATGAATGAATGAATGAACAAATGAAGTCCAAGGTTTGAGCTTTCCTGGGTCTCAACTTTCCCTTCTGGAAAATGAAAATGCCTCTTCTCCAAGAACCTGATTTGAATGAAAGGATAGGTTTTTTTGTTTGTTTGTTTGTTTGTTTTGAGACAGGGCTATTAGCCCTGGCTACCTGGAACCCTTTATATAGATCAGAATGGCCTGTAACCCACAGAGATCTACCTGCCTGGGTGCTGGGATTAAAAGTATGCACTTGAAAGAAGGTTCCTATAGAAGTTTGCCATACTGCTGAAGAAAATCCTGATCTTCAAACCCCAGTGAAGAGAAAAAGTTTTCCACTTAGGCCCATCCCACACGTACCCTGAGGCCTACCAGCAGGTCTTCCCAGGCCAACTAAGCATTCAAAGCTTGCCTCTTGCACCTTCTCCCCAGCCTGTTCCCTCAGCCTTGCCACTTTTTAATGAGCAACACATCTCCACCCAGTTTCTGAAGCCACAAGTCTGATAGCCATCTTTGACCCACCCCTCTCACTGGGCTCCATCTCCTCTATGACCTCCTACCTAGTCTCTTAGCCCCTTTAATACTGAATTTCATGTCCCACAAGACGCCCTTCTCCCTTCTCTCTTGGGTTCTGCATTTGGTTATTGGCAGTGGTTTTTTGTACTTGGGTTTTAAATAAAGACCCTTTCCAAGGTGATAGAGAGACACACACCATTTGTGAAGATCAGCTGACAACTTGTGTGTCACAGGAATTGAACTCAGACTGTCAGGCTGGGCAGCAATCGTCTTAGCCTCCTGAGCCATCTTGCCTGCCCTCATTGGTCTTTTAAGACAGGGTCTTACAATGAAGCTATTGTGGTTTGAATGTGAAACGTCACCCATGGGCTCTTGTTTGAACACTCAGTCCCCAGGTAGCGGTGCTGATTGGGGTGGGGAAGGGGTCACTAGGGGTGTGCCTTCAGGCTTTATAGTCCAGCTCTGCTCCCTAAGCACAGTTGCAATGTGAGCAGCCAGCCTCCTGCTCCTGCTATCACACTTTCCCCAGCATGACGGATAGCATTCCCCAGGAACTGTAAGCCCAGAATAATCCCTTTCTTTCTTATATTGCTTTCATCAGAGTTATTTTTATCACAGTCACAGGGAAAGAAACGAAGATAGGGCCTGGAGAGGTAGCTCAGCAGTTTAGAGCACTTGCTGCTCTTGCAGGGGACCACAGCCCAATTCCCAGCACCTGCATGACGGCTCACAATCATCCATAACTCCACTTCTAGGGATAAGACACCCCTGTCTGACTTCTGCAGGCACTAGGCACACATGTGGGGCACACACATACATGTTGGCAAGGCATCCATGTAGATAAAATAAACTGAGAAGAAGACAGAGACTAAGATAGCAATCCAAGCTGGCCTCAAACACTGGTTCAGTCCTCCTGCCCCAGCCTCCCAAGTACTGGGGTAACAGGCTGAGAACTTCCTTAGGGAACCCCCTAACACACAGCTGCTCCCTTTTCAGGGCTTTGCTTACACTAGTTCCTCTTCACGTGTGGAATTTACTAGTTGCTTGCTGGGTTTTTCAAGTTGACTGTGGTTTTCAATTCCAGCGATTCCACAGATTCCGCTAGATTCTTCTTTCAAATCTGATTGGTTATTTTAGACAGCCATTGGTTCCCAGCTTATTGTTTCAGATTAGGCTTCAATTTCTTCAAACATTTTAGACACAACTAATTTTGTATTATTTTATCATTTTAGATCCTCAGAGAGAATAATTCTGCTATTGGTTGTTTCTGGCCCTGTCACTCATAGTGGCTTGTTTCCTTGTGTGTTTTGTACTTTTATCTGTAACTCACATTTGAGTAATCCCAAAGGGAACTTTTGGGATGAGGACCCATGCCTTCAGAAAGGACTCTGTTGATTTTGGCCAGGTTCCCTAGGTGCTGCCACCCTGAGGCTGTAAAATAAATCACTATTCTACTTTATGAATTCTAGGTCCTCAAAGGAAATGTGAATTTAAAAAACAAACTCTTTCAGGAAAATCAATCAACGTTGGCCACTTTTAGGGAACTGCTTTCTCCACTGGCAGATTCTTTGCAGTCAGGACCTCTCCTATTCACTGAGGCTGGAACCCCAGGGGCTTCTAAAGTGCAGAGGAAGGAGGCTGGGTTTTGAGCCTTCACACAGTGCAAGCCCAAATCCTCACCTCCCCTGCCTTGAGTGACTGGGGTTTCTGAGTCTGAAAAGTCCTAAACTGCAATGGCTGCTGCTTGTTTCCAGTCACACTCTGGCTCCCACCACTGGAGAGGACCTCCAGCTGCTCAGGAGGGCATGTTAGACGGTGCCTGGTATAACCCACCCAGGCCTAGGTAATTGTTCTGAAGGCAGACTGTTGGAAACACTAGCACCTCTAACCCAGCCCTGTCTTAATTGCCACAGAATCCTTTTGAGAACACAGATCTGGCCATGTAACTTCAAATTCATCATGGTTTCTCATGTCTCCAAGAGCAGAGACCGACTTCCTTTCCATGGTCATAAATGGCCCCACCCAAAGTGGGCTGGGCCTCTTCTCCTGAAGCTTGGCATGTCTGTCTTCCTTTGTGTTCAGGGCACAGCCTAGCAACCAGCGTCCAATCCTTTCATCTCTGCAAGCATAGTGCCACGAGTACTCAATGACATTCCTAATGTGTACCCTCAAAGTGGTCTATGACATGGGGTTAGACACAATGCAAATGAGGTAATGGAAACACAGAGGTGAAGTGACTCGACCAAGATCACAGAGCCAAGGGTTGGGCTCTGATCTGGGTTTCTGCCTAAGTTGGTATCCATTGCTTAACCTCAAGGGATCAGGTAGCTCATATCCATTAAGGGCAGAGGAAAAGCCTGCCTCTGGTTCTTGCCGATACCCTATCCCTCACCCCATCCCAAGGAGAAGTGAGAAAGACCCACAGCCTGATTGTTTCCCTGGGACTTCAGCACCTCTTTGGCTTAATTAAAGTGAGGTGGGTCTACAGCAGACTCTCACACACACACATATACGCACGCACGCACTTGATTCTGCTACAGATAGCCCTGGACCAATGTTTTCTTGCCGTCCTTCCCACCACACTCTCTCTTAGTTGATGCTCAGTCTGGGCTCTGGGAACAGAGGTCCCAGACTGGAACTTTGTCCTCCAGGAGCTCAGTCTTCTTCTGAAGGCTCTCGAGCAGGCAGAGCCACAGTTAACAGGGCTGTGACTGGTAAAATCATCAGGACTGAAGAGGCCCTAACTCAGCCTGGGCACAGGAAGTTTTCTCAGCCAGAAGGCACTGAACTGAACCCAAGGCACAGAAAGAAGTCCATAAAGGGAACGAAGCGTGTAAAGGGCTGGCAGTACAAGGTGGTTCCATGGCTGGACATGCTGAAGACAGGCTCCAGAAAGTCTGCTAGATGAAGAGATGAGGCAGGGCCTGGCCAGGGAGTCCAGGAAGACTGGGGACATTGGCCCTATGGAATTAATGGCATTGACAGTCACTCCCTCCACCAAGAGATCATCACTCAAGCTTTATCTAAATTGGCCGTGGTATTATCTTGCTCCCAGCTGAGCTCTTATCTACACTTGACAGATAAGAGTGAAGGCACTGCATGTGGACATACCTCCCAGGGGCTTTCTGCAGGAGCAAAATACAGCACCTTTCCAAGGCTTCCCCTGCCCTGGCTGTGACAGAGACCCCAAGTCTCCACAGGCTGCTCCCTTGTCATCCAGGCCTTTCTGTTCCAAGGTACCTTGTTCTGCCCAGTGTACGCCCTTGTGGTGATTGATGGTGGCCTCTGCTACGTCTTGAGGACTTTAAAGCATGGATAAAGGATGGGGATGGGCAGGATGGATGGAACATGGATGGAGACCTACATTAGGGTCTTAGGCACAGTGGTAAAGGACTGTCCCATTCAGACACATACACACTCACCCCCATATACAGGAGGCCACAGTGAGGAGCAAGCTGGGGGGTAGGAGGGGTGCCAGGCATCTGGAGCTGCTCTACTCACCTTTCCTTCCCATCTCCCTGTGTCATGGGCTTGGTCTGATACCCTGTCTCAAAAGGGCAGGGTAATTGGGAGCCCCCTCAGATCAAGTTAACTCCTGACCCTAACCTCAGCCAGGAGACCAGGAAACAGAATGGAGCCAACCCTGGATTGTATTTCTGCTCTGCCCTTTGGAGGTATGGGACTCTAGTGCAAAGAACAAAGTGAGCATCTATGGGGAATTGTGGCTTCTGAATTGACCTTTCTAAGTTTCAAAAATGGTCAAGAGGTGTCATCCAAAGCCCCACATTCTGTGGTCCTTAGTTACACATAGTCAATACTACATGGCATGACTTAACAAGGCATGGCCTCTTAGTTTTGAAAGCAGACAGCCTTGGGCTGAACTGTAGCTCGGCAGATACTTGAGCATCTGGGTAAAGGCTTTGTGTTTTTGTCTTTTGAAACTGGTCTAGGTCTTTTATATCTGAGGCTGGCCTGGAACTCCTCACTTTTTAGCAAGGATGAGCTTGAGTTTCTGATCCTCTTGCCACCACCTCCCAAGTGCTGGGATTACCGGTGTGTTCCACCATGCCCAGCTTTATTTGGCACTCGGCAATCAAACCCATGACTTGGTGTATGCTAGACAAGTGCCCTACCATCTGAGCCCCACACCAGCCAGCAGAAAGTTCTTCAACCTTGTAAGCCTCTATTTCCTTGTCAATACAATGGGACTAATGGTACCTACGACCCAGGGTTGTGAGGAAAGACAGAAATGGGAAGTACTCATGAACTATTACGGGTTGTTCTTGTTTGTTTGTTTGTTTTTGTTTTTTGAAACAGGGTTTCTCTGTGTAACAGCCTGGCTGTCCTGGAACTCGCTTTGTAGACCTGGACTTTGTAGGCTGGACTCGAACTCACAGAGATCCACCTGCCATAGATAAACCCTGTCTCGAAAAACCAAAAAAAAAAAAAAAAAAAAAAAAAGAAAGAAAGAAAGAAAGAAAGGGAAGAGGAAGAAGGGAGGGAGGGGCAGGCTTTGAATGCACCAGGTTTACACTAGTAACCCACGAGGGGTCACAGAGGCACACTCCTTACGTGCAAACGATGGCCACACAGGAATATGCTGTGTTTGAGTAGCAGGACACAGGGAACCACCTTGATGTCTAACAAGGGTGAGTAAACAAACGGAGTCTTTACACAAGGTAACAAAGCAGGTGTCAGGGTGAGGGGACCAGCATGTGGGACCAAGGAGGTAAAACCTCACAAACCCAAATTTTAGAGAAGTAAACCACAGAAGGGTGTGTGCTGCGTGGTTCCATTTACAGAATACCTGAAAGTAAGAACAAATCATTCCCCATCCCCAAACTGGATTGTTTTTAGATTTTCCTATACTTAGCAGGAGAATAAATGGAAAATGATAAACCCAAGATTCAGGCTGGTAATTATCTCTGGAGAGGGAAGGCAGGAGGCAGTCTCCACGAGGACTTTGCAGCCCTAACAAGACTTTTCTCTTAAATAGAGAATAAAGTATGTGGGCATGGGGTTAATATCTGACAACATGGGAAGGCAAGAACATGGAAGTCAATTTTATTATTTACCACAGGGGCTGGAGAGATGGCTTAGTGGTTAATGTATGTCACTCTCACAGTGACTCATAGCTGCCTATAACTCCAGCTACAGGGGATCCAATGCCTTCTTCTGGACTCCTCTCTCTCTCTCTTTCTTTCTCTGTTTGTCTGTATGTCTCTCTCTGTCTGTCTGTCTGTCTCTCTCATTTGAAATATGTCTTTCAAATTATCTTCTGAAGCCTTAAAAACATTTCAAAACCTTTTAGCTGGAAACGGAGGCATATGCCTGCAGTCCTACCTGGTGGGAAGGAGAGATGAGAACACCAGAGGTTCAGGGTCATCCTCAGCTATGTAGAGAATGCAAGGGTAGCTTGGACTACATGAGACCCTGTCTCAACCCACTGCATCCCCACTTCCAAGAAATTATTGTTTTATGGTAGAAATCTGAGGCTTGACCATTTTTCCCCCTGAGTTAGACCTAGACAAGATCTGAGTGACTAAGTATCTATGGCAGAGGTGGGAGATGCTTCTACTTCAGCCCTCATCTTCTCACACCCGAAAGGGTAACACAGACTGAGGCAGGGGCATGGACAGATGAACCTGGGTAGCTGCCAAGAGTGGGCCTTCACAGGCATACAAGAAGATACTCTTTCTGTTTGTGTTGGAGATCTGTGCTTGCTGGAAGGTTAGAGAGGAACCCAGAGTCAGTCCAGAGACTCAAGCACAGATGTGTGCAAGAGGGATGAGGGTGGCTTTCAGAGGAGAAATCTGGGATTTGTGGATGGAAGCCTTGCTGTGTCTACCTTCTGAAAAACCACTGTTCTAGTACTGGAGGATTGTGCTCTACAGGGCTGCACAGAAAAGTACCCGGACAAGCTCCAGATGTGAGGCTTTCAGCCCTCAGCAGGGAGGGCACAGCTAGCCCAACCTCTTTGTGTTTTCCAAAGGAGGGGCCAGAAGTCAGGGAGGTGACAGCCTTGACCAAAGTTATACAGTAGAAAATGATTAAGGGAAAACTTCATGGGTAGCCTTCCTGCAGGCCACCGTGTCCCTCAGCACCGAACTTCCAAGCTCTCAGACCCAGCAGGCCGGTAGCACCAGGTCCCTCTCCTCCCTGTTCACCTGTCAGGCCTCAGGCCCTTGGCAAATATTGTCCCTGTTCTGATCTCCAGGTGGGGGGGAGGGCACCCTTCCCAGATCACCTGAGCAGTATCTGCCCAGCAACCTCCCAGCAGCCAGGGAAGCCAGCAACTAGCCTCAAGCATCTAGACAGAAGAACAGCAGAGCTGTTCTCTGATTGTCTCCACCCGCAGCTGGAAGTGCCAGGGGACAATGTAGGGGGTCCGACAGTGACTTCGGTGGGGTGGGGGTCGGGGAGGGGGTGGGGCCGGCCAAGACAGCTATGTTGGCAGTGACAATACCCACCGTGATAACCAAGGTTCCTGCTACACCCAATACCCCGGGGCCTGAGCACACTTAGAGCCCTTCAAACACCCTAAATAACTCTAAAGGGGATGCCACTAGACAGAGCTGTGTTCAAATCTCACTCCCCACTCTTACCTCCTGGATAATCGAAGACAAGTCAGTTAAGAACTATGCCTCAGTTTCCTCATCTGTAAGGAGGGTGGATCGTAACAAGGCCCACCCCACGGGTGCACACTCCACAAGGAGGGAGAGAAAGTTGGGATCCAGAAGGACAGTGACTGAGCTAGGGTTCCCGGGAGGCAGCAGGGCGCGGGCTGCCCAGCGGCTGGAGCCGCAGTGCGGTCCTGGGGCTCCTCCTCGGAAGCCCCTGCAGCAACCCACCCAGCATGGCCCGCGTCCCGAGGCTGCCTCGGCCACTCACCCCACGGGCAGGGCGCCCGGGCCACCGGCCGTGGTCATCGCTGCGCGCGCCTGACGCCAGGCGCGGCCCAGGTGCTGCGGCCGGATCCCCGCGACGCGGCGGCCGGGGAGGGGCGCGCCGGGGGGGCGGGGAAGGCGGCGGGGCCGAGCCGGGCCGGGCCGGGCGGGTCTCGGGCTGCCCACCCGCGCAGTGGGACCATGGCCGCGCCCGCGCTCTGCAGTGCCCGCCCCTCCTTCCCCTCCCTCCCCTCCCGGGGGCGCTGGCCAGGTGAGACCCCGGCGCTCAAGGTCGGCGCGGCCCGGGCCTCAGAGCATTGGCGCTGACATCTCCCGGAGCTGCGGACACCTCCACCCATGGGACCCGGAAACTCTCCGCCTTTCCTAGGCCACAGCTGCCGGCTCGCCGCGCCCCGCACCTGAGCTCTCACGGTCCAGCCGCATTGCCGGGCCATCTGGGCAGAGAAAGGCGAGCCTCTGCAGTCAGGCGTGGACATTCATTCATTCTAAGCACTTGTCCAGCGTGGGTAGGGGTGCGGGGTGAGGAGAGTGTTTTTCAAGAGAAAAGAAGGCAGGAAATCTGGCGGGTTAGCGCTCACCGCTAGCAGGCAGCTGACGCTCGCCCTCTCAAACAATCCCTACAATTGCCATTGTCCAGATGTGGAAACTGGGGCAGTTGCTTCCATGCGACCTGTGTTGAGCCACACTCCAATAAGTGGCAAGTAGGAACTGCAACTCAGCCCTCCTAACTCCAAAGCTCATACTCAGTCCCATCTCCTTTCGGTCTCCGCCCCTCTTACTCTTAGAGTGAGGAGGGGTCAGTCCGCAGATGTCAGCTATGCACCTAGACCTGAGGTGGGTTCACAGAAGCCTGCATGATCTCCTAGCCCAGAGCCCCAGCCTATTAAGAGTTAACGGGCCACCATCTCTGGGCCCCAGATGCTCTTATCTGACTCATCATAACACGTGGCTGCCATTAGATTAGAGCTGTCCCTTTACAGAGGCTGGGGACAGGAGGACAGATTCCAATTGCCCCGGATTGGCCCTGAGCTCCAGGATGCACAAGAGGAAGCAAGAGAAAGCAGCCTTCAGATGCAGCCATGGTGGGAAGGACTTGGACCAGATCCCAGAGCAGCCAGGCAGGTTCACAGTAGGAGCAGGGAGAAGTGTCTGGGAGGATTGCTGCTCACGTCAAAACAGGCTGCCTGGAAAGGCTGTGAGTTTTGTTTTGAATTATTTATTTTATGTGCATTGGTGTTTTGCCTTCATGTGTATCTGTATGAAGGTATAGGGAACTCCTGGAGCTGGAGTTATAGACAGTGGTAGGTTGCCATGTGGGTGCTGGGAACGAACCCAGGTTCTCTGGAAGAGCAGCTAATGATCCTAACTGCTGAGTCATCTCCTGGGTTGTGAGTTTTTGTTTTGTTTGTTTTTTGTTTTTTGAGACAGGGTTTCTCTGTGTAGCTTTGGAGCCTATCCTGGCACTTGCTCTGGAGACCAGGCTGGCCTTGAACTCACAGAGATCTGCCTGCCTCTTCCCTAGTGCTGGGATTAAAGGCGTGTGCCACCAATGCCTGGCTGGGTTGTGAGTTCTTAAGCTGCCTTGTGTGAGCGGAGGCCGGAGCTGCTAAGTGAAAATCACCCGGATTTTCTAGCCTCACATATGGGCTAGAAAATATAGCTAACTATGAGAGCTGACCATAACCACATCTACCAGCAACTGTTATATAAGGGATACAGATGAGGGTGTGTGTGTGTGTGTACGTGAGATGAGGGTCTGTCTGGACCAGATGGGAAACAAAGCTGAGCCTTGACAAGTGTATTATTAATGAAGTAGGGAGCAGGTGTGCTGGATGAGAGACCAGGATAGACAAAGGCATGGGAGTGAGTGAGGGCACACTGATGATAGCTGGAGTTTGTGATTCTGGAGAGATCAGAGAGAGTGTAGACACAAGTCCTAGATGATGAGGCTGAAGCCCTGCCACATGCCCGGCACAGTCATGTCCCCAGGCATTGGCACATACTGTTTCTTTTTGCCTAGAACACCCACTCTTTCCTGGTCACACAATTCATCCGTGTAACCGGGGATGGATCCTGAAGCTTCTCATTGAGAGGTTGCTTCTCAAACAAAAAGACAGAGCCAGTCAGGATGGTGCACTCGTGTAATTCAACATTTGGGAGGTAGAGGTAGAGGCAGGGGGCTCAGGAGTTCAAGGTCACTTAAGGGCTACTTGAGGGCTACTTAAGGGCTTTCAGGCCAGTGAAGTTATACAAGACAGAGACACACAGACAAACGGGCACGCACGCACATGCGTGTACACACACACACACACACACACACACACACACACACGCAGAGAGAGAGAGAGAGAGAGAGAGAGAGAGAGAAGTGGGTAGGTAGACACAACAGATGCTAATGTAAAAATTTCAGGATAATCTTACTTCATTTTCACTTTCAACTACTCTGTGAACCTCAGTTTCTACAGAGGTAAAATGGAAATAATGCTCTCTACTTCACTGTAGTGAGCAGTAAGAATTGCTGTATAAAGACGAAGGGGGCCTAGCATGCAGTACAGTAGTAGTTCTGGAGGTAGATTCTGGATTCTGATCTTCTCCCCATTTTACAGATGAAAACTGAGTTGATCAAGGTCAGCAGCAGAGTCAGAATTCTTCCCCCATCACCACAGTGGTGCTGAGGCTGGAGCCAGGCATCCAATGAGTCAGTCAGAACCCTGATTAGGCACACCATCATCAGGGTGCCCCCCCCCCGGCCATTCCTGATCCTCAGGAGTCCTGGTCTAGCCTCAGCTCATCATTGCTCAGCTTAGATCAGCTGCTCAACCCCACCTTGAACCAACAACAGAACCCTGAGGACTTAAGAGATCTTCCCAAGGCCCATTCCCTTCCTTACCTGACAGGACCCCTGTTTCCTGATTTGTCTTTCCTTGTTGTTTGTTTGTTTTTCAAGACAGGGTTTCTCTTTGTAGCTCTAATTGTCCTGGACACTGTCACTCTGTAGGCCAGGCTGGCCTTGAACTCAGAGATCTGCCTGCCTCTGCCTCCTGAGTGCTGGAATTGAAGGGGTACACCACCACTGCCTAACTTTTTGCATTGTAAAAACTATACATATATCATGTGTGTACCTGTAAGCACATACACTTGTGTGGAAGTCAGAGGACAACTTTCAGGAGCTGATTCTCTCCTTCCACCACAGAGCAAAGCTTCTTGACCTGTAGGTTGTCACTCCTATATGGAGTTACATAACTGAATGTGAGGGTTGCAAAATTATTGGCAACAATAAAAGGTTTCTGAATTCATAGCAACCGAAAATTAATTCAAAATCAAATCTGTCACGAGTCCAAGGTGTTTCTGGTAGTTTTTGGCCGTGTTGTACCACATGACTTCACTGCAGTCTGGCTCTGAAAACACACACCTTGTGCTGACATGTCATGTGGCACCGTGTTCTTGCAGTTAATCATGAAAAACAACCCTGTGTGTGCCACAGGCATGTGAGTGTGGGGTTGTGTGGGCACACGGAGACCAGAGGATGCCTGGTGTCTCCGGCTGTCACTTTCCACCTTACTGCTTTGAGGCACAGTCTCTCATCTAAGCTCCTGGGATCCATGCTGCATCAGCACTGGGCTTACAGGCCCATGCAGCCTTGCCTGGCTTGTTACATGACTGTTAGAGACTCAAATTCATGTCCTCAAGCTTGCATAATAGCAAGCATACATATCCACTGAGCCATCTACAGAGCTCCCCAAATAAAGACTTTCAGTATTTTCCTCCATCATTTTTAGTATCAAGCTAATACATCTTTGCGTTAGGTTGGATTAGCGTGCAGGTTTTCAAAAACTGCTGCTTGATGCTGGTATGGGGGTGACTCATACCTGTAACCCCAGGGCTTGGAAGGAGAAATAGGAGGAATACACAGGTATAAGGTGGTTCTGACCTACACAATGAGTTCTAGGCCAGACTAGGCAACAGGTAAGACCTTGTCTTAAAAACAACAAAACCAAACAAAGTGGGCATTGTGGGGCACGCCTTTAATCCCAGGATTTGGGAGGCAGAAGCAGGCGGATCTCTGTGAGTTTGAGGCCAGCCTGGCCTAATAGATAGATCCAAGATAGCCAGGGCTACCCAGAGAAATTCTGTTTCAAAATAAATAAATATAAAAATATTTTAAAATTCTGTTAGTTTGTTAACTTGAATATCATTTTTAAAAAGTTAAATAAAGCCAGGTATGGTGGCACACACTTCTAATCACAGCACTTGGGAAGCAGAGGCAGGCAGATCTCTGTAAATTCAAGGCCAGCCTGGTCTACAAAGCAAGTTCCAGGACAGCTAGAGAAACAGAGAAACAGCCAGTTACACAGAGAAACCCTGTTTCAAAAACACTGAAAATCAAAGTTAAATGAGGGGCTATAGAGATGGCTTGGTGATCAAGAGTGAAGGGACAAGACCCTCACCCAGCCCCCTGCTTTGACAGCCATTACAGGCTGCAGAAAAGACCCAGCAAGACAGAGGCCCCTGACTCAGAAACATGTGCTGCTCTCCCAACCTTTCCCAAACTTCTAGTCACTAGGAAGCCAGATACCCTCCATGTGCCAAGGAACCAATCAGAAGTTAGCTGGAGGGCTCTGGATGTGCTTTACAGTAACAGCAGAATGCAGAGCATAGCAACTGCCTGGGAGGGCCATAGCTACCTACCTGCAGCTGCAGGTGACCAATCTACTCAGAACAGGTCACCCAAGCCTGGAAGTGCACCAATCCTGAGACTGTTACGGACCCCAGACACTCCTCTTGCTCCACCCCATTATAATCCCTGCCCCATGGTCCCTCCGGGTCCTTCTTGTTCCACTCACTGTGTTGGACAGATGGAGGACCTGAGTCAATACAGTTAACTTGTTAATTAATTAAAGACTCTTTGCTTTTGCATTGAATTGGATTTCTTGGTGATTTGGGGGTTCAGAATTTGGGCACCACAAAGAGGACTGGTTGCTCTTCCTAAGGACCTGGGTTCAAGTCCCAGCACCTTCACAACAGTTTATGATTCTCTATAACTCCAGTCTCGAGGGATCTAAGAACCTCTTCTGGCCTCCACAGAGAGCAAGCACACATGTGGTGCACATTATCTACATGCATGTAAAACATTCATACACATATAATAAGTAAATAGAAAATAGAAAAAAAACACACAAGCACATTCATCTTACTGGTGTGCAAGTTTACTTTCACCTTTAATAAATGGTAAAATTATGTGTGTGCCAAAGAACTGTTTTAAAATAAATATCTGTATGATTCATTATCAGTCAATCAAGGTTTGATTTGCATACCTATTTTACAGACCTACATACCTGGGGTCATCCAAAAATTTCATGGGTCAAGAGGGGCTGCTACAAGTGGAGTCCAGTACAGAGAATGGGCAAAGGGAAGCAGGTACTTGAAGTGAGGGTAACGGGAATGGAGTATGCAGGTGTGTGACTGAAGAAACCAGCTTCCCTTTCGGCAGCCATAACAGCCGAACATGTGCTTCTATGACCTTGACCTAGTCACTAGAAAGTCAGATGCCTGTCTCATGACAAGGAGCCAATCAGAAGTTAGCTGGTGGCGCTATGCTTTACGACCCTGGGTGTGCTTTATGGACAAGCGCACAGCAATGACGTAGAGAGCATAGCAACCACCCTGGGAGGGCCTATGGGCCATAACAACCAGTTGACCAATCAACACAGGGCAAGCCCTCCAAGCCTGGAAGCACACCAATCGTGAGCCTGTGCGTAAGCCTGTGTGTACCCCCTAGACACTCCCCTTACGCTGCCCTATAAAAGATCTATGCTCAGCAGCTTCAAGCCGTCTTTTCTAGTTGTCCGCCATGGCGGGTGGGTGAAAGACCCGAGCTAACATGGGGTTAGCTCGTTAAATTACAATAAAGCCTCGTGCAGTTTGCAGCAAGCTCTCGAATCCGCCTGGTGATTGGGGTGACCGCGAACGTGGCCTGGGACCCCGAATACTTGAGTTTTCGGGGGTCTAACATGACAAGTGATGCCCTTACCACACAAAGGGCTTAAGCTAAAGATTCAGCTGTGCCTCTATCCCAGTGAACATATCTCTTTTATCCATAAATCTGGAACAGCACCCCAACACTCAGGGGGAATACTGGGACAGGGGCTTACTGTAACTTGGGCAGCCCATTGACCCCGCCCTCTCAGCTGCCTCCCCCAGGCCCTGCCCTGGCAGGAAGCACCCCACCCCGCCCCCACAACGTTTTCCAGGCTCTACCATTCTAGATCTGGCCCTTGTCTCAGAGTTTTCCTAACACAGCCGAATTGGTAACTATAAAGTAGCCTCTATTTCTCTTCAAACATTTTAAATCTATCTCCATGCAGAGAAGAGGCAAATACAGGCTGTGTACCCTGTGAGGTCAGAGGACAACTTAGGGAAGCTGGTCCTCTCCTTCCACCATATGACCCATAGGAGACTGAACCCAGAGCTTCTTGTGTTCCTAAGGTCAACCTGGTAGGTTAGAGGCTTGGGCTTCTTAACACTTTAGACGTGAACAGGTCCATCAGCGTGGGCCCTTGAAGAGGGTATGGCCGTCACAGCTGTTTTGCTTTGTGAAACTCTCTGTGTAGTTCTGGCTAGCCTTGGACTTGATCCATAGACCAGGCTGGCCTTGAACTTATTATGGCGATCCTCCTGTCTCTGCTTCCTAAGTGCTGAGACTACAGGTATGGGTCACAAGTCTAAAATGTTCCCCAGCAGTGATCCCCTGGGAAATGCCTGGTCCTTGGATAGGCCTGCTCCCTCCAGTGTACATGTCCCCACAAACTGCAAGACCTTGGGATATTACCACGCCTTTCTGGCCTTTAGTTTCCCTCTCCTCATCCTCCAAGAGAAGGGAGAGAAGGGATCTCTACAGTCTTCTGACATTTTAGGTTAAGGATTGGGACCCCTCTGCCCTGGTCCTGTCTCGAGGTGCTGCTAAGGGTAGACCTGAGGAAGGAACAATGAGGCAGGCAAGAGAGGCCAAGGACTGTCCTGACTGACACTAAGGATCCGGGCTCCAGAGAAAGGCTAAAACCTTGGCCACAGAGCCAGGATGTTTTGGGTAGATGCCTGATCCAGCCATGTCCCAGCTGGCTTGGGGCTGCATAGGGAGGGGTGGCTGAGAAGTAGGCTGCGCCCCTGCCCTCACACCCCCGGAAGACAGTAAGGGAACTGTGGTGAACACTAAGTAGTAAAACAGGACCCAACAGGCCTTGCAACCATGGGAGGGCTGTTCAGAGAAGAAGGTGTACTGGTGACCGTGGCCCACACCTCCAGGCCGCCCTGCTCAGTGTCAGATAGAGAACTGGTAGCACACGGGGTGCCCTGGCTGGTGGGACGAAAGCATAACTGGGTCTTCCTGTAAGTCAGAGGCAGAGGTGGCTGCTCTAGAGATGGGGGCCTGGTTCAGAAGGGGTGGAAATTTAGAATTTGGGCTTGGAGGCCACAGTGGTAAATGAGGGAGAAGAACAAGATCGGCAGAACTGCCAGTGTCCTGCCTCTGGTCTGGTCTGTGCTTAGGGACAACTTTTTAACTCTGTAAAAAGGAAAAAAAAACTCTTGGGGCTGGGATGACAGCTGCAGAATGCTTGCCAGGTAAGGACAGGGCCCGAGTTTGATCCCCAGAACCAACTTATTATTATTTTAAATTTTATGTCCATAGGTGTTTTTCCCATGTGTGTACTTATGCCCACAGAAGTCAGAAGAGGTTCCCCTGGAACTGGAGTTACAGGTGTTTGTGAGCTGCCATGTAGGTGCTGGGGCTCTGGAAGAACAGGCAGTACACTTAACAGCTGGGCATCTCCCTAGCTCCATAGAACCCACTTAAAAAAATAAAAGCAGTCACCAAACCAACCTGAGTTCAATGGATCACCTGGAGTTGAAGACAGATAGTTACTGTAGTTTTCTTTAGTTATTATAAAAGCAAGTTACATATAAGACCTTAGACTCACAGAGATAGGATAGATGATAGAATATTTTCTTTAAATCTTGCTATATGTTAATGAACTAAATATTGTAACTATAGTTCTTACTTGATAACTGTTTTGTTATGTATTTTACTATGTTAATGTTAAAACCGTTCTTTTTATTTAGACAGAAAAGAGGAGATGATGGGGGAGGTCCTTCTGTGTATATGTTTGTCTTATTGGTTGAAAAATAAAGCACTGTTGGCCAATAGGAAAGCAAGATAGGTGGAACTAGGAGTCGAGGAGGATTCTGGGAAATGTAGTAACACAGGAGTCACCATGTGATCCTGGGAAGAGGACACATTCTACCGGTGTCCTTGATAAGTCAAGTCTTTATAAAATATATAGATTAATGGCTATGGTTGATAATTAAGACTGAGCTAGCAGATAAGAAATCCTAGTCATTGGCCAGCAGCATTGTAAATAATATAAGACTCTGTGTGTTATTTGGGTGCCCTAACATGGCGGAGGAACTCAGGCGGCTGGTGGAAAGAGTTATTGTTACAATGATGCATGGTGGAAGGAAAGAACCAATTTCAGAAAGTTGTCCTCAGACCTCCAGAAGAGTGCCACAACACACAAACACCCATGTTAATAATAATAATAATAATAATAATAATAATAATAATAATAGTAATAATAATAAAAGGCCTGGTGGCATGCACTGGGGAGGCAGAGACAGGAAGCTTCCTCAGGTTTGCTGGCCCGCCAGCCTAGTCTACTTAGAGAACCCCAGGCCCCAGTGAAAGATCCTGCCTCAAAAAACAAGGAGTGTGCCTCCTGAGGGACAACACCTGAGATTGACTTCTGGTCTCCACACACAGGTGCATGTACATACACCTGAGCACACATGTGCACTCCTACACACACGTGCCCACACACCTGCATGCACCCATGCACACACCTGCACACGCATGCACACATATGTGCATACGCACAGTCCCCACTGTCTCCTGACTGTGGATGCCATGTGACCAGCAGTTTGAAGTTTTTGCTGCCTTGACGTCTCTGCCATGATGAACTGTACCCTTAACCTATGTGCCAGAGTAAACTTTCTTCCTTGAGTTGCTTTTCTAGCAACAGGGAAAGAGCTGTTTTTATAGAAGATGCCCAAGACAGACATGTGACTGCCACCAGGGAGGGCGGAGCACAGCATCGCTCCTGAGGATGGTTGAAGAGACACAGAATCTGCCTTGTCTGAGCTTCCCACTTCCAGAACGTGAGAAATGCATTTCTGTTCTTTGGAAACCAAGCAGACACATATGATAAAGCAAAGGCCCCCCTGAGGGCCATTCCAGTAGGGGGTGATCTGTACAAATGCAGTCACTTCCTGTGTCTGTTCTCAGTGCTTTGCAAAAAGAAACTTCCAAAGTCTTCACAGTTCCCCAGGCAACCCCTAATAGCACTCCCATTTAAAAAGAATTTGTTTTATTTTTTGAGATTATAACTGTATCAATTTCCCCTTTCCTCTCTCTAAACACGCCCATATCTCTCTCTCCTTACTCTCTTTCAAATCCACGGCCTTTTTTCATTAATTGTAATTATATACATATATAAATTCCTAAATGAATAAGTACAACCTGCTCTGTCTGTACAATGTTACTTGCATGTATGTTTTCAGGCTGACCGTCTGGTATCGGATAACTAATTGCTGTGCTCTTCCCTGGGGAAGACTATTTCTTTAGTTCCCTGAGTGACCTGTGGTTTTCTGGGTAGGGTTGAGGCCTCCTGGGCTTTCGCCACGCACATTAGCATGTTTACTGTTGTTGCCAACTACACAGGACTAGTCATGGATCTTAGAGAACCTATAACCACCATTTTACTAAACCAGCACAATCCCTAACTATGTTCTACATTTGTTCCCATCAAGGAAACTTCCCTTTGCAACAGATGGAGACCCTTACAGAAAACCACAAGGCTCAAAATGCAGAGTTGTGAAACCCAGTCTCAAGCTATGACCCCAATAACCCATTTCTCCCTGATCTTAGAAAGCACCCCAACTGTCCCATGTTTCTGTCCCCCTGTACTCATAAGGCTTACTTAGAAGGACAAAGCTTACTTAGAAGATTTTCATGACTCCCACTGGGACTGAAGTGCACACAAGCATCTCCCATCTCTGACTCTTACCCCCAAAATCATGGGAGGTCAGTATCCCGGAATAAAAACAGCCAACACTGTAGAAACTTGGCGTCTTAAATCGCAAGCCCAGGAATCACCTCATCTCGAAGAACTCAGCAGTGGCCTCCTCACCCTCCCTCAGCCCAAGGAGTAGATTAGACCCTAGCAACCTAAGACTTCAAGGGCTCCTCTGGCTCAAGCTCACACCAAGAGCAGGGACTCTATCCCCAGCACACATCACACCTGGGGACCAGGAGGTGGTGAGGCTCCTACTAAGGTGTACGTACAGTCTCCAGGACAGCCCCGTTCATTTCCTCAACAGTCCTGTGGGAAATGTCACTTCTGGCCCCCGAAACTTTCCAAATCTCTTCTTTTCATGAAAAAGACCCAGGATGGAAGATTTCCTCACAGTCCTACCAAGAAGGAAGTGAACTTGCATTTACTCAGCACCAGCCACACCCCAATGCTGTCTGCCAGGAACAGCTGAAGTCTGAAGGCATGGCAGTGCGGGCCACTCATGCAGAGGGTTCTACTTGATCAGAGCCCCGCCCCTTATCTTGGCGACTCACCGACCGGTTGCTTTACCAAGAAGTCTTTGCTCTTTCTGTTTAGTTTCTTGCCTCAGCCCTCCATTCTCCTAATCTCTCCCCCAGCATCCCTCTCCTAGGTCACCAGTCTGCCTCCCTTCTGCTTTCCCTGCCTCTGACCTCTCCACACAATGACACCAGAAACACACATACATACAACAGTATTGCATGTATACAGCAGTATCTGCTCATAGGACAGAGAACAGCTGAATTCCCCCTGGCAGGTCCTAGACAGAGAGAAATCTACCCAGACACCCAGGCTTCACTATGACCGTCAGGGCATTGTGTCCTCCTCAAAAATCATTCCTTGTATCGTCACCAGAACCAAAATATATTGAGCCCCAATTTTTGCTGGGCCCTGGGGCCAAATGGACCCTGCCTTCCCATCCCGTCCTCTGTATAATGAAGCAGATGGCCAGGACCTATAGTTGAGGTCATCTGTATAGAGTCGTTTCTCTCCAGGGTAGCATGGTCACCTTTAGACAACATGAAGATCCTGCCGAGAGCCTTTGGGTGCTTTCCAATTCACAGTGGAAGACCATCTCGTTCCCTCCGTTGTGGCCAGCCTACTTCTCTGAGCTCCTCAGAGCTTTAGTTTCCGGTCCCTTTCTGCTCCCTCAGGCACACCTTGGGCTTTGATGTGAGCTGTTCTCACTCTGGAAGGCTCTGAGCATGATCCATGTTAAGTGTGCACCCATCATCTTATTGTAAACTTTACACAGAACCTATTTCTGATGTCCCTTTGTTTACTTTTGTTTGTGTTGGTGTCTTTTACTAGAATATGGTCTCCAAGAGCAGAGGCCTCTGTGTCTGAACTCAAACTGTGGCCACAATGCCCCCAAACAAGGCAAGTGTTTCACAGACTGTACTGAAAGACTGAATGAAAACCATAAAAGAGAGAAAAAGGCGTTGGTGTCCTGGACCTGAAGACTCAGGGCCAGCTAGATGGCTCAGCACCTGCAGCCAAGCTGACGTGAGTTCTATCCCATGGGACCCACATGGTGGGAGAGATCTGACTCCTGAAAGTTGTCCTCTGACCTCCACATGTGGACTGTGGCATGTTCACGCCTAACTCCTTGATAAATAAATATGATATAAATTAATTTAAAAAATGGTGACTCAGATGGGGCTTTCAAAAGAGGATACCTTAACTGAGTTTTATAGTGCCAAAGGGTGCCGAGATTGTCCTCCAGGCAGATCTGAGTAACCGTAGCCCAGCTGTAAGAGAATTATTACAAGGCAGCTGCTACTACCTCAGTTTCCAGGTGCTGAGCAGCAGCCATGGGCTGTTCTGTGAGCGCTTGCTTTCTTTTTAGACAGTGACATATGAAACCCAGGTCAGTTTGAATTCCCGATCTTCCCGAATGCTAGTTAAACTATATGCCTAGCCCTTGAAGAGTTTTAAAGTAGAAACTGGACAAGCATCTGGTTTATACTTTAAGAAGGATGTGTGCAGAGGGAGGACTGCAGACCCTGGGAGAGCTAGGGGCTGCTGTGACTGTCTAGCAGAGGCAGACATCCTGGAGATTAAATCAGCAGGATGTGGAGAGTAGGGAAAGGGTGAGGAGGGAGGTGTCAGTGATGACTCCCAAGTTTCAGGCTTGGGCAACTGGGTGGATGACGCTGCCATTCGCTGAGATGGGGACACGGGATGAGGAACAGGTTTGGGGGTGAAGATGTAGAATTAGGATTGTGGCTTGTCAAGTCAGGGGTGCTTAGGACAGTCATATGGAAGCCAGTTGCATTGCCCTCACCCAGGGACAGCAGTGTGAGCAGCAGCTATGTAAGTATGAAGGATTTTCGAGGAGATCAGGACTGTTCCTTCTGACAGCAAACATACCTGAAGGACGAACTCAGCCAGGATACAGGGGAAGTTGGGAAAGGACACCCAGAAGAGAGCAATGACACATCCCTACAGGGCTGAACGTAGGGGAACTTTGGTACACATTTTTCCCCCAACTGGGGCTGAGGTCCAGGATCTCCTTCTCAACCCAAGAGGATGATGCATTTGCGGGACTGGGGGTGGGGCACAGAACTCTCATTGCCCTCCTCCCTGCAAGCCTCAAGGGCCGGCCCAGTACATTAGCAGCTAGGCTAGTGAGGTGCATCCCTTTATCCTTAGACCCCAACCGGCTCAGAGAGTGCAGATGAGCAGGGAGCATGTGGGGATGCAGGAAGCCCTGGGCTGTCCTAGGGTGACAGTTATCCCCAAGCTCAGCAGTAACTTGCTGTCTCCAACCCGCTGCCGCGCTGTCCCTCCCGTTTGCACAACATGGCCCTCGCGGAGTTCCCTCCCGCGCCGCGGTTCTGTACCTGAAGTCTCTTTTCCTGGGTGCCTCTCGCTTCCAGGTGGTCAGGAAGGCCATGGACGCAGGCTGTCTGGGACCAGGGCGCTGGCGGCCCCTCGCGGTGACAGCTGCGGCAGGGACTCTCCCGTGGCAGCACCTGGACGCCTTGCGGGGCGGGCCCAGCTCCTCCCAACCCTGGCCGAGCGCCTCCCTTACAAACATCCTTGCAACAGGCCTGCCTGACGGGGACACATCCACTCTATCCAGAACCAGACTGGGATCTCATCTCGAACTGGTTGAGACCCATCCTTGGACACAGCGAGGGCCAAGTTTGTCCTGGATCACGCACTGGGCCAGTGGCAGGCTTACAACCTCGCCCCCATACTGAAGGGTGGCGATGGCCTTATCAGGGTTCTACCTGACAAAGGTGGCTCTACTAACCAACCCTTTCACCGCCTTTCCAGGGCTAACTGCTTCCAACTGGGTCAAGAGACAGGCACTGAGCACGAATGGAAGGGGGTTGCAGAAGGGACGAGGATGAAGGTTGCAGGCCAGACCAGGCCCCTGTTTACAGACTTCTGATCAGCAAGATTCAGCGGTGGATAAGACAGAGGTCATTACGCCACAGCCCCTCTCCGTGGGTCATGTGTGTCAGCATTTTACATGACCACTAAGGAAGAATTGGCTCTGGCACCCCACCAGTGCAGTCCAGCAGGCATCTGTGGGTACTTAGACAAACTCAGCCAAAGATAAGAAGCAGGGGAGCTGCTTGTAAACACTTGGATCCAGGACCTCCTCGAGGCTGTCTTGTAAGAGCGTGGGGGCTGAGAGCTCCCATCACCTTTTGGGCTGGGTCTGCCTCCCAGGTGCTTGTGCAATACAAGCTTCCTGTCCAATACATCGTGACTGAGTCTTCCATGTCAGGTGTTTTCAATATGTCAACCTCTGAGTCACAGGTTTGACACAAAATCTTATCTTCAACTTACTAAATACCACATACCTCCATTTCCCAGTTGGCAGAGATGAACAGTAGGGTTAGCCTCCAGAGACAATGTTGTAGAGCCAAGTCAGGTAACTCTCATCTTTTGCCCCATGGCTCCACTCTGCCTGCAGTCTCTGGCCCTGCCTCAAGTATACCATCTGGGTAGTTACTCAGCCCTGCTCGGCAGAGAAGAGGTAACATTTCCCCCTTTCTCTGAGCACACTGAGCACACACCTTGGAGTCTAGGGAGATCAACAAGAGCCTGAGAATGCTGCCTATCAAACCACAAAACTAGTGTGTCCAGACCTTGAAATTCCAGCTCATGTGTACCCAAAGGCTTTAGAAACCCCTGGGTCCACCAAGCCTGGTTCAGCTTGGCACTGAAGACAGCCAGGCTCCCCTGGACTCAGGCAAGAAACCTTGGGATAAGGACCCTAGTCTCCTACAGGCCCAGAGACAAGTCTATTAGAGGATTAAAGTCCCACCCAGCCTCTGGGCTCACAGCCAACATCACCTCCTCCAGGAAGCCTTCTAGGCTTTATTCCCTGGAAGTCTCTCCTGCCCAGAGGCTACATTTTTGTCTACTTCTTTCAAGTATTTAGAACTACTTTTTTGTTTGTTTTTGTTTTTCGAGACAGGGTTTCTCTGTGTAGCTTTGGAGCCTGTCCGGGAACTCATTCTGTACACCAGGCTGGCCTCACAGAGACCCGCCTGCCTCTGCCTCTGCCTCCTGAGTGCTGGAATTAAAGGCGGGCCCCACTACCGCCTAGCTAGAACTACATATTTTTAATTAATATTTTAAAAAAAATATTTAGTTCTGTGCATGCATTTGGAGTTCAGAGGCAACTTTTGAGCTGGCTCTCTTTCCTCCATGTGGGTTCTTGGGACTGAATTCAATCAGTCTTGGTGGCAAGTGCCTTTCCCCACTGAGCCATCTCACCAGCCCAAACCCCACATACTTTCAATAGTAATCCACAAAACCACTCTGGTTCTTCATGATCCCTCTTCTTCCCTCTCTCCTTCCCTCCCCTCCTCATTGTTTTGTTGAGACAGGGCTCAACTCTGTAACCTAGGCTGCCCTTGAACCATCTCCCTGTCCCAGCCTCCCAAATGCTGGGATTACATGCAGGAGCCACCATACCCAACTCTATTCTTCTGATTTTTATCTGAGGGTACAGAGGAGGTACCCCTGTCTGTCTTTCCTGGAACCTAGCGCCAC
Source organism: Cricetulus griseus (assembly GCF_003668045.3). Classification (NCBI taxonomy): domain Eukaryota; kingdom Metazoa; phylum Chordata; class Mammalia; order Rodentia; family Cricetidae; genus Cricetulus; species Cricetulus griseus. The sequence continues at coordinate 40,439,345 of NC_048595.1, forward strand.
TGTTACACACAGCTGAGTGAATGAGGGAACCAGAATACAGTAAATTGTTAGCAGCAGCAGGCACTATAGGGAGGGTGTTTACACACCAGTTCCAATGTCCTCACCTCAGCTCACAAGTTTAGAAATGATTCTGAGAATGTCAGGAGCTTGAGCTCAACCCAAGTTTCTTTTTTTTTTGTTTTGTTTTCTTGTTTTTTTGTTTTTTCAAGGGTTTTCCTGTGTAGTTTTGGAGCCTATCCTGGCACTCGCTCTGGAGACCAGGCTGGCCTCGAACTCAGATATCCGCCTGCCTCTGCCTGCCTCCCGAGTGCTGGGTCAACCCAAGTTTCTTAAACTTCTGGGCATTTCCCACTTTTCAGTGTCTATTTAGAACTGTATTTGGCATTATTTTAAACTCTTCAACTCCATCTTCAGAACATCCTTATCACCTGTGTCCTTTTACATTTTGGTTTCCCTAAAGATTTATTTTTGTGTGTCTGGGTATTCTGCTGCATGGACTTAGTGTACCACATTTGTGCACTGCCCACAGAGGCCATAAGATCATGTCCAATCCCTGGAACTGGAATTACAGACTGCTGTGAGCTGCCATGATGGTACTGGGAACTAAACCAGAGTCCTCTGCAGGAATAACAACTGCTCTTAACTAACAAACCATCCACCTTTCAGCCTCCTACATATCAGCTTAATAACTGAGACAGGTGGGCAGCAAGTACTTTGCCCCAGTAACATATATGCCAGGAGGGTTTTAGAGATAGGACTGACCAGTCAGGTGGCACATTCTTTCTGCCTGTCTGCCGTGCAAGTTCTTAGGATGTAAGGGCTTGGGAACCACTTTCCAAGCTCATCTTATTTTGCGTCTTGTAAGAGCCCTGAGGTAGAATGTAGTTTTATCATTCCCATCTCCCACTTGCTCTAGAACCAAGGCCTGGCTGAAACCTTGGCTTCAGACCTCCCTGTCCTTGTTTTCTCATGGCTAAACTTAGAACCGTAACAATACATACTACAAGAGCTGTTATGCCAATGAGCAAATACCAACAGAGTGGTTCTGCTAACAGTGTTCTGTGTACCTCTTTCAGTGATAATTTCATCCAGAATAAGAAAACAAGTGTTCTATATAAATGACTTAAAGGAAACAGCTTTATACCTTTTATTCAGAGATTACCATGTTCTTAAAATGCATCATTACCTTCTCTGTCTCACATTCTTGAGTGTGTGTGAGGCAACTCTAGCTGCCTCACAAAATGAGTCTTGAGGACTGAATACAGGCAATCCCCTGCCTCAGCAACTACTGTTCGGACTATAGGCATCATACTACCATCCCTGGCTCAAGATAATTGTTATATCATTCATGCATGCAGGACATATATAACATTAGGACCTGCATTTGAGATGGTTTTTAAAAATCAGTAGCTTTCATTTAGTCTTGTGACCCAGCACATATTCGATGACAAATTCTATTTGAGATTGGAAACTCTGCTCTTTAACACACTGAGAGATTTACAATGAACCAAAAGCATAGGTATGCAGTTACTCCAAAGACACATACAGCCACCCAACCAGCCAAACCAGACATCAGCTTGATAAACATATTCATTTAGGAAACCATGTCCGTGGACCAGGTAGCTGAGATCAACATGGGCCTGTGCACCAGGAAGGAAGGACTCAGATTCAAAGCCCAGTGACAAAGTTAATGGGAAGGTGATATTCCAGTCCTTACTAATCAGTCCCTGTGACCTCAATTAATAGATGCTGCCGCATTTACTGATGAAATCAGGTTTCTAAAGGTCTGACCTTAGAGCACACTGAACTCACTAAAGTAATAGTTCTCTTTTCCTCTCACTAACATCTACTCAGATCCTTACGACTCGTTTCCCCTCACCCTCAAGATAATAAGGTTTCTCTGTGTATAGCCCTGGCTGTCTTAGAACTCGCTCTGTAGACCAGGCTGGCTTTGAACTCAGCTTTATCTGCCTGCCTCTGTCTCCCTAGTGCTGGGATTAAAGGCATGCCCCCAGGGCCTGGCAATCCTATGATTTGTTACTCTCTTAGGATTCAGCCATAACACTTAGGGTAAACTTCTCTTGGATGACTTCACACTTTATTTTTCTCCCTAAAGAAATTGCCTCAATTACCAAGGAGGTTTTATACAAAAACCTAAGATGACTGGTTCTTTATCCACAAATAAAACGTATGGCTGTACTGAACTACTTGCAACTTTAAAAACTTACTTTCTACCACCCTTTTATTGTGTGTGTGGGGGAGGCTCATGGAATCTAGGGTGGACTTGAAAATTCCTTATATAGCCAACCACGACCTTCAACTCCTGATCCTCCTGTCTCCTTCCCTAGCTTTGGGACTACAGGCATGGAACATCCTGGCCCATTCATAGGGTGCTGGGGAATGAGCTGAGGACTTCATGCATTCTAGGCAAGCACCTGTCCACTGAGCTACAGGCTCAGTCCCTTTATTTCCCTAGTCATGTCTTTCTCCAGAGTCCATCCATCATCACTGGTTAGTCTGCATTTTGCCTGACTTACTGTTTTTAGTTCTTTGGCCTTAGACCTTTAGATGTCTTTCTTCCCTCTTTCCACTGTTTTTGAGATAAAAAAAAAAAAAAAAATCTATGTGGCCTTAGCTTGCTTCAAAGTTGCAACTGTGCCTTTAATTCCCAGAATTTTCTTGTGTCACCATCCAGAATGTGATCTAATTAGGAAAAAACCACCACCTGCCTTATACTTGTACTTCTTTAACAAAAAGCAAAGCTGGCTCTTTCTGCCATATTTATGGATTAATGTTAATGATTAACAATTGAGTTCTCATATATCAGCAACTCATGTAAGTTAAACAAGACTATTAATTACACAATGCTTTTATTCAAAATTTATTTTATTTTTAATTATGTGTATGTGTTCGTATCTGTGCCTATGAGTATGGGTGCCTGAGTAGAACAGAAAACCCCATTGGGTTCCTGGAGCTGGAGTTACAGGCAGTTGTGTGCCATTAGTATGGGTACTAGGACTGTACCCACAAATGCTCATAACCACCTAGCCATCTCTCTAGGCCCTGAATATCAGTCCTTCCTTCCTCTCTTCCCTTCCCTGTCCTTCTCTCTCTCTCTCCCTCTGCCCCCTCCCTTTCCAGTCTCAACATGCAGCTCTGGCTGGCCTGGAACTCTATGTAGATCAGCTTGATCTCCAATTTAAGAGATCCACCTGCCTTGGCCTTTTCAGTGCTGAGATTAAGGGTATGCCCTGCCACACTGGACTCTGAAGAGTGTTTTAAGATATTAGGTGCAATGTAGTAGGTTTACTCCATTAACAGTGACTGGACAGATTCTTGTGGCATTTCTACTTGGGTTTATCTCTATTACGGAATAGAAGTTAAGCTCTGGAGCTAGTTTCTTGGGTTCTCACTTGGGTATTTCGGAAAAAATGGAGATAGTGCCTGTAATTTTCAGAGTTATGATTGTGAGGAGCGAGTAGACAGATATTTGGTAAACACTTAAGATCATGATAACAACCTTAAAAATATTACTTGCTATTATTTATCATGTACTGTTCTTACCATTTTCTTTTCTTTTCTTTTTGTTTTTTTTTTTTTTTTTTTTTTTTTTGAGACAGGGTTTCTCTGTGGCTTTGGAGACTATCCTGGAACTCACTCTATACACCAGGCTGGTCTTGAACTCACAGAGATACGCCTGCCCCTGCCTCCCGAGTGCTGGGACTAAAGGCGTGCACCATCACCATCTGGCCCTACCATTTTCTATAAGCATTTTTTCCCACACAAGATGAAGCAAGGTATGCAAATTACGATGCTGGAATCAAGAGATCAGGACTCAATTCCTGATTCATCTACTTGTTAGCTATGTAACTTTCTCAGTACTAGGTCCCCCATTTCAAAAATGGTATAAAAACTGTCCCTACCATGAAAACTAGACAAGAAACCCACAAAATGCTTGCCATAGGGGTTCACACATACCACGCAGTCTACTATGTGAGGCTGGGAGAAGAGCTCATGGGTGAAGTGCTGGCCTGGCATGCATGGGGACCCAGGGTGGTGGTGGTGAACTTATTTCCTTAAAATAACTAATATAATAAAGGCATCAAGCTGGGTGGGGTATTACATACCTATAATCCCAACTACTCAGAAGAATAGAGTTGAAACACAGCAAGACCTCCATCTAAAAAAAAAGAAAACCGTTCAAGGTCAAACTGTCTAACTCATTAATGAGGAAAACCAAGTTCATGGTATCAAGGCCAAAGACCTTTCTTTTGTTGTTATTGTTGTTTGTTTTTAAAAGGGGTCTCACTTAATGTAGCTCAGGCTGACTTGGAATTAGGCACAGACGAGGCTGGCCAGAACTCAAAGGGTCTCTTTGCTTCTGCCCCCTGGATTAAAGGCACACACCACCATGCCTGGCTTAAAGAATTTTCTGAAAGTTGCTTTCTCAAAAATGGCAGAACAGGGATGGAGGACAGGAGCTTCCTAAATATACAAGGCACAGGTCCTGACTCAACAACAGAGATACAGCCACATATCTCAGGATCTACGCCTATGTAGGCCCATTTCCTAACTTTCTTTCACAAAACAGGACAAAGTAACAAAAAGGGATAATCAATATTTATTTATTCTATATAATACTGTCCAAAACACTTTATACAGGATAATGTATGCTGTTGGCACACCTATCGCTCCTCAAGCAAAGAAAAGTACAAAGCTTCAATGCAAAATGATAGATAGTTCACTTTTTATTTCTTAAAGTTTATTATTCTCATAATTACAACTGTAATTTATAAGTTTGAAACATGAGAAAAATTCTGTGAAGAGAGCTCAAATAAAGCTGAACAAATAGGTAAAAGATGGTTAAAACTTTGTTTCAAGCGCAGGCTCTGGAGCCAGGGTCAACACCATAAGACATCACAAATGACTCTTTAAGACATTTGTCCTATACAATCAAGCATGGAGATATAGATATGTTTATATAATATATACACAGTTTAGTACAACACTGGCCCACTGAGTATACACATCTTAACTAAGGATGAGTCTATATGACCCAGCTAAGTGCACTGAAGATTAGGGCACACTTACTACACATCAGAAGTTGCTGTTTATTAAGTTACAGATTTTTAATATTTCCAGAGTATTTTTTAATTAAAAAAGTTTTAAAGCATTTCAAACATTTTTCACTTTTCTCAGTGCAAAAGAAGGTTATTCAAGTCAACTTACCTTTCTCCTGAAGAGAGAGGGGGAGGGGGAACAAACAGAAAACACTGCCTATCACACTCTCAACATGACCTTCTCAGTCACTGTTTGCAACAAATACTTAGGCCACTGGATTAGTTATCACAATTAAAGCCTTGTGGTTATGATTCAGCCCTTATGTCGTATATATGACTTTTATGCTGAAATATTCATTTACAAAAGTAGAAAAAAGCAGTGCAAGAAGAAGGTGGTAGTTTGCTTTAAATTCCAGCCATCCAATAGTGTGTGGAAACAACAACAAAAACAAACAAAAAAGCACCATTTCAAGATGGACTGATTAGGTACTGTGGGGTTTATTTATAGGCCAGGTAGTAAGTTACTCTGGTTAACACAGTTCAATACCACCTTAACTTGGTGACCCTAGAGAATTTTTATTAGTTTGTAGGTGCATTTTCTTTATCTTGGTATTGAAAACACCAAATTAGTAACTCATGTTAAAAAAAAAAAGATCCAATTTATAGTCCACTTCACAGTTCATTTTAAATCCAGCTGTCTGTCAGGACAGTCTAGCAAAAGATGGGTGTAACAAAAGCAGGGCTCTGATAATTTGACAAGTCTGTTTATTTTTCTCCCAATTTAAAAACCAGGAATTTTTTGGGGGGTGGGGTGGGATAGGGAATAGCTTGCTAATTTTACAGGTGAAAAAAAGTAAAATAAATGAAATAATTTAAACTACAAAGACAGACAAAAAGCGAGGGAATATATGTTACTTCTTTCATTTGTATCACTGAAAATAGCTGGGCCGTCACTAAAGAAACAAAACATATAATGAAAAACCAAGTACCTTCCAATTCTAGCTCAGGACACTTCTGAACTAAGAAGGCCAGTGTGGCTGCAAGGCGGATGGGTTCAGGCTAACTGTTTGCTTAAACTGACAGGCTGTATTTTAATTTACAAGTTTTCCTCACTAGCACTTAATATGAACATTTCCTTACAAATTTGATTTGTAAGATTTTTTTTTAAACTAGGAAATGTGCATCGAGGTATCTGTTAATATTAAAATTCTTTTAAGTCCAGAGAAAGTTGTTTTAAAGATGTTTCACATACAAGGCTTTAATGCTTTTATTTATGAATTACTTGAGCCTGGAGCAATAATAGTTTAAATTAATTCATCTAGTGGAGCTGATCTTTACAGAATATGTTGCCTTGTCTCTAGATAACAAGTTGTATTTTCTCCAGAAGTACATATGATGCACTTTTAACTGGCTATTGTACTGAAAAAAGAAACAGGATGCTCTTTCCCTTTCCTCTCTTCCACCTCTCAGCTCAGGGAGAATACCTGCACACTTTCAGAACTCCAGTTGCTGTCATAGGAACTACAGAACAAGGGGCAGAACAGCACGAAACTACATCTGCTAGGTTCCAGAGGGCAGAGGCGTGGTGCTCTAGCTTTTCAGGGAATAGTATAAGCAGGCAAGAGCTCACTGTAAATGCACACCAGAACAGGGGTCTAGGGGACGCTGTCTAACTAGGGTACTGTTTTTGGAAGAAAAAATAAAAGACACATTTGAAATAGCTCCCCCCCCAAAAAAGAAACCACAAGCTCCACTTCTGTCACATTTATAGGAATCTCAAACTTTTTGTATCCCATGCTCATAGGAAGTTTGATGCACATGGTAAATAGCTGCAGCATCCAAGAAGAGCACTGTCCTGCTGACAAAGGATAGGTATCTCTTCATGCTTCTGATATCTCCGATTTGCTTAGTGCAATGGCAAGCTCCAGGTCTTCTTGTTCCTGCTGGTTGAGTCTGGCAAGCCTCTGCTCCTCTTCTTTCTCACTTTCCCTCTTCGCCCATTCAATCATATCTTCTTCAGAGGGATACTACCATGTAAAAGACCACAAGATGACTGAATGAGAAAAATAAACAAAGACTTCCAGAAGACGTTTTATAAAAGAGCATTGACTACTTCATTTACCTAGAGGACTCTGGGAATAGTGTTGCTTCCTTGTTGTTTGTCTGAAAATATGTCTTACTACTTAGTGAGCTCTATCTGAATTTAAAAATTTAATGCAATCTTTGTGAAGTAAAGTCTACAAAAATACAATAAAGTCTGTAAAATAAAATATTAAAAGCATCACTTTAAAAAGTAGAAGTTACAGGCATGGTGGCACATGCCTGTAGTCCTAGAATATGGGAGCCTGAGGCAGGAGGACTTCAAATCAGAAGCCAATCTGGGACATATAGTGATATCCTATCTCAAAACTGGAGACATGCTTAGGTTAGACTAAAAACAGGAGTGGTGTAGTCTTTCAATTCAATGTAAAATGCTTGCTATTTAAACTTTAGTGATGACTTATCACATAGTGATACTTTCCCTTCCCTTCCTTGCTTTTTTTGAACTTAGAATCTCACTAGGTGGCTCAAGTTGGCCTCAAACTTGTGATCCTCCTGCCTGTGTCCTGAGTGGTGGAATTACAACCATATGGCAGCATGCCTGAGTGATGCATAAGATTAATGCCACCGGTGATTGGTGATCGGAAGCTGCCTTACCTGGCCTTTCAGGGAACACCAAAACTGTAAAGCAAAAACAGGCAAATTCTGCTATATATAAGAACATCAGATAGATTAACAGTATGTGAACCAAATATTTTTAAAACACATTATGAAGATTCTTTTATACATAACCCAGTGTGTATATGTACATATATATACACATATATATATGTTTATATATTTAATAAAACCTTAATATTGATGATGATTAGATTGAAAAAAAATATTTGTCACTACAATCAAATTACAAAGAAACTAGATACAAAACTCTACTTGGTTTCAGTGTTGACACATGAGGAGGCCCATCAAAACAAGTGAAACAAACTAGAAAGCTTTTGACAGTGTACATGTATCTCTTGGTATGGTTGCCAAATCTCGAACAATGAAATTGGAAGACTTCACTGTGAGCTACTTTATGCTGTACTGTACTGATATTCTGAGTATGAAATAAGCAAAATGCCTCCACTATTGTTCAAGATTCATTCCAACCAGGTTTTGACTTGCAGGACCATATTTAACATACTGAATGTCACAAACTCCCGTGTTATTTTATACCAAGGATTACAATCTAAGAAAGCCAATTCTTTTCTTCGTGAAACAACTCAAATTCCACCTGATATGGAAGATGATCCTGAGGTGCCATTTCTTTTCAATATTAAAAATAGGGATTTCTATCTTGTTCCTTCACATTTAGGAGATGCCACGGAACCTAAGAGGACAGACTCAAAAGGTAGGTACTGCAACTACCTTAGCTGCATATGGATTCCTGCCTGTCCCTTTTCTAAGTATGCAGAGTAGCAACAGGGATAAAATAACTACTGAAATGACCCAAATGGTACCCAGAGGAGGAAAACATTAGGCAAACTGTGGCCAGGGACATTTGGCCACTCAATCTCGAATCTCCAAAGTCAAGGATAAAAGGTGATACATAGGGAAATTCCTCTTACAGAACAGGCAGTAGTAATGAATGTCACTTTGACTGAAAAAAAAAAAATCTGGTAAAATGAAACTTTGTTAGCTACTTTAAGAATTTCATTAAAAAAAGATCTGTTTTATCTGAGCAATGACGAAATACATGATGCAGCTACAACTGGTTGCTCCATTTCTCCATAAAGGCCTTGCCCAAGCTGTTCTCATAACACTTCTCCAAGTTTCTTAAAGAATTCTTAGATTTTTTTTTTTTTTTTCCCTAGACAGAGTTTCTCTGTGTAGCTATGTAGACCAGGCTGGCCTCGAACTCAGGGAGATTCACCTGCCTCTGCCTCCAGAGTGCTGGGATTAAAGGTGTGCACCACCACCACCCGGCAAGAATTCTTAGATATTAACAACAGTTTATTTCGTAAAACTGAAAAGGGTATCATGGTAGAGCACAAACTTAGCATGAATGAGTAACTGGGTTTACAGACTGATAAAAAGAACCACAACAACAAACCATGAAAGCTAGTACATGAATATAGTGGGTAAAGAGTGTTGCTTTGTATTCAAAGAACCCCAGCACTGTCCTCTCACAGAAACTGCCAACCAGTCTCTAGAAACTGCTAAAACTTTGTACACAAACACACATACACAGTTATAAATATACAAGCTTGTTACTGGCATTATACACAGTAGGCAGACAGCAAACTTTTAAATCACCATCATGCATGACAATTTGCCAAATATAACTGTTGAGACTTTACTTATATTTATATTACCAGGACTGAAAGACAGGTTTATAAAACAACTTGTTTAAAGAACCAAGACAACTAAAATCAGCTGAACAATGGAATCATCTAAGAACCAGCAAAACAAATGCAAACAGATTTTGCTTGGGGAGAATAAAAGATAATTTTTAGTATGTTGGCAAAATGATGCAAATTTGGAAGACTATGAAGAAATCTTTGACAACTCTTCAAACTATAATGGAAAGATTTTCCCCCAAACAGCCCATTCACAGTACTTACAGCACTGAAGTTAGCAAAATTGCTTGGGTCAGCCTCTTTATTGGTAGTGGCAGTAGAAGTGAATGGATCACAAAACATATCAGGATCTTTTTCTTTGGGACTATCATTGCCTGGGAAAGGCTGAAATGGATCATTCAGTTTAAAGGGATCAGAAGAATCCAATTTGTTGATGGGTCTTTTCCCTGGATCAAAATCATTACAATTAACCAGTAGATATAGAAAACACAAGCACACAAGAACATGTTCACAGGGAGCGTTAAAGAACTGCAGGTGGGGGACAGAGGTCCAGGCACATTCTCAATGTGGCCCTCAGTGGTCACACCACTGTCCTCAAAGCTTTCACACTTCTCTCTCAAATAATTTCAGGTGCAGCTAAATGGACAAAGACCAAAACCAAAAAAGTGGAAATGAGCTAAGAATCATGATCTTGTCCAATGATGAAGTCTTTCTCCATTTAAAGAGGCATGCTCCTAAGAAAGATAATGATAAACAAGGAACACTGATAAAGAATAAACACAGCCTCAGCCTCTCACTAGCGGCAGCAAAGATATGTGACTCTGAAATGTGGCAAATTTCTTTTGTCTTTTCTCTAGTATATTTACACATACATAATGCTAGCAGCATAAAACATAAGATTAACTTGACAAAACCTCTTATTTTTTTGCCATCTATAAAACTTCAAGCTGAGGATGAGAAACACTTCGAAGTCCATAGCCTTTATAAAAAGCTGCTGACAAGCTAAACTTTGACCAAGAAACAGTATAATTCACCACCCATCATTTCAATACCACTTTAAAGCAAGTTTATTTATTTATTAGTTTACTCAAAACAGGGTTTCTCTGTGTAACCCTGGCTGTCCTGGAACTTCTTGTGTAGGCCAGGCTGGCCTTAAACTCAGAGATCCACCTGCCTCCGCCTCCTAAGTGCAAGAACTAAAGGCATGTGCTATCATGCCTAGCTGTCTCTAATTTTAAAGTTTTAGTTAAAGTGCCATACTTCTTGAAAAAAAGAGAAGTTTAAGTTTCTTTATATATGATTTTCCTATAGTGCAATATGCTGGCAGTCATAATTAATTCTTTTTATAAACATACTTTACAAAAGATGCTTGTATCAAATATCACTCCACATGCCTTTGGAAAGTCCTGTGAAGGCAGGCAAGATCTGAGTTACAGCTACCATATAACAACTAAGACATTGAGGCTTTAGACATAGGAAATAATACACTTAAGATCACAAAGTAATAGATCCAGTTGTAGCTTATGAAGCCCTATGTTTGCTCTACAGCTTCACTAAAAAATCCAAACAAAGAAACAAAAATCCCAAACAAGCCGGGTGTTGGTGGCGCACGCCTTTAATCCCAGCACTTGGGAGGCAGAGGCAGGCGGATCTCTGTGAGTTCGAGGCCAGCCTGGTCTCCAGAGCAAGTGCCAGGATAGGCTCCAAAGCTACACAGAGAAACGCTGCCTCAACCCCCCCCCCACGCCAAAAAAAGAAAATCCCAAACAAAGGAAAACAAAACCAAGCCTGGGGTCAATCCTAGCACTTGGAATGTGGCAGTAGGAGGATGAAGAATTCAGTTTGAGGGCAGGCTGAGATACATGGGGCACTATCCAAAAACAAAACAAAACAAACAAACCCAAATAACTAAAGGGCTGGGAATATAACTCTGTGCTACAGTGCTAACCTAGCATTTTTGAGACCACAGGGTTGGGGGTGGGGTTCACAAACTGAGGCTGGGGTTAACCAGAATATAAATTTAAGGGCCCTAATCAGTGACCTTTTCAACAAACCATTCTTTCCTTTGCTCTTTCTACAAAGATGTACACTTGAATGTTTTCAGCATTATTGTGTATGCTGTACATGGTGTGTATGTGTATAATGGCACACATACACACACAAATATATATATATATATATATATATATATATATAGAGAGAGAGAATATATATATATAGAGAGAGAACGAGAGAGAGAGAGAGAACGAGAGAGAGAGAGAACAAACATGTGTGCCACAGTGCATGTGTATATGGCGAGTGTTCTCAGAGTCAGTTCTGTCTCTGAACCTTTACACGGATTCTGGGACTTGAATACAGGTCACCAGCCTAATGCAGCAAGTATTTGTGCCCCATTAACCCACCTATCTCACTAGCCTGATGGGGGATCTCCTCCTGTATGCTGTTAATAAATGTATCTCTTATTGGTTGATGAATAGCCAGGCAGGTAGTATAGGCAGGGCTACCTATTTATTTATTTATTTATTAGTTTACTCAAAACAGGGTTTCTCTGTGTAACCTGAATTCTGGGGATAGGACGAAGAGAGGAGCCATCAGAGAGACACCATGTAGCTACCCAGGAAGATAGGATGCTGAGCATTCTCCGGTAAGCCAAGACCATGTGTAAATAATTAGATTAATAGATATGGGTTAATAATTAAGAGAGAACTAGCCAATAAGAAGTCTGAGCCATCGGCCAGTTTATAATTAATACAAGTCTCTGTGTGTTTATTTGTAACTGAAGGGAGACGGCGGGACCAGGCGGAACAGAAACTCTTGTCTACACTAGCCTTATTCTCAGTATAAGGCGTTTGGGTTTTAAAAGTATACTCACATGAGTGTAAAAGAGTAAATGAACAAAATATTACTTTAAAAATATAGACTCTGATCAACTTACTTCTAACAATGTATATGATACAGGTGACTCTCTTTAAAAGATGAAAACCACTTAACTCGTTTACCTAAGTTTTGAATAGATATTTATACACTAGCAACTACATGTGCAACCTGTATCAAATACCATGGGGAAGTTATTATGAAAAGGCAGAATGATTATCTAACAAAAAAAAAAAGTGATCATCTAACTTTGAGGGCTGAAATGTTACCCAGGAATGATCTAGGATAAAAAAAAAAAAAACTGTGCCTAACAACATTCTGTGTCCTCTCACCGAGCAGTTTGACACTACTACCCATATGCAGGGGCACTGCCTTCATAGATACTTTATTCTGCATTAAAAACAAACTTTCCTTGGTGTAAACAAAACAAAATAAAAAAATACAACTACAATCTGTTCCTAGACTAGACAAAAAATTTTAAAATCAGACTTTTAGAGCCAGGTGTGATGGTATACATCTTTAAACCTAACACTCAAGTAACAGAGGCAGGAGGATCTTTAAAAGTTTTGAGTTCAAGGCCAGCCTGGTCTACAGAGCAAGTTCCAAGCCAGCCAAGGCTACTTAGATCCTGTCTCAAACAAAACAAAACAAACAAATTCTATTATAAACTAAAAGAGTTTTAAAGGGCAAACAGTTCTTCTTTTTTAAACCACTTTTGCCAGCCCCTTCCATGCATTTTTCTAGGTATAAATAAATAAAAAATAAAGGATTCATGGAAACTTCAGATTAGTTTTCTCTCAAGAAAATTTAAAAACTCGAGTACAGGAAATTGCTATTCAAATGATAATCAATGGGTTTCCAAAAAAAAAAAAAAAAAAAAAAAAAAAACCAAAGAGATTTCACCCATACTTTTTCTGAAATGGGGAGCAGGGAGTAACACAGGACCAGCTGGAAGAGGTCAGCAGCAAGTCTTGCTAAGTGCTTGGCTCTTGCTTACAGCGCTTTAATAAGAAAGGCCCACATTATACTTTCTAGAGAGGGAAAAGGCATAAAGTTGAACTAGGAAAGGCCCCAACTCTCATACCAGGGGGTGGCGGGCAGGGTCTTGTTGGAGTTCCAATCTTGGGTGGCAGTGCTGGAGGTACATCCTCACTCTTGGTGGATGTTTCCTCTAACACAGTTTTTGGAACGACCACATTGCTGGAAGAACTTGATATGGTAGGATTAAAAGGATCTTCATTGTTGACCTTTATTCAAAGAGAAACATTTATACAGTTTGATATACATATGATCATATTGTTCACAGGTGAATGATATATCAGCAGTGTTATTTCAATTCCCAGAAGTGACATTTTACTCTTCACATTCAAGAACAAACAGGATTAAAACTGATCTTTATGAGTAGGTATTTTCACAGCATTACTTATCAAGAGAAACAGACATCCAAATAAGGCAACTCTAGATTGAAGACTTATTAGTAAGTAAGCATTAGGCAATACAAAACTTCTTAAGGTCCCAACAGACTGTCTGAGCTGAAAGATAACACAACAAGGGGAATGGCTGATTCTATGCTTCTCAGTGCACTTAAATATAGAAGAGACAATAAATATTAAAGAAAATGGCTTCTAGAAAAACTGTAAAGACAATCTGAAAGTCAATTTTTTAAAAAGCAAACTGATCCCATGGAACATTAAGTCTTAATGTGGATCTGAAAACCCTGACTTTCAAATATATGGGGATTATGAAAGGCTGGCTTTACTGTAACAAATCAGATTATGACTTACTTAGACCAATGCTTTACTTTCTTATTTTTTTCCTTCCCATTTTGGTTTTTTGAGATGGGTTTTTCCATGCAGCCCTGGAACTTTTCCATGTCCCACAACTTGCTTTGTAAGACCAGGCTGGCCTCAATCTCACTAAGATCTGACTGCCTCCGCCTCCTGAGTGCTAGGATTAAAGGCGTGTGCCACCGCCACCGGGCTAGGCCAGTGTTTTTCAATACTAGCACAACTAACTTTTAGGGATGGAATAACTACAACATTCAGGGGGCGGGAGTGGTGTCTTTGCAGTGTACTGAAGGATGTACTCATTAGATATCAGCAGCATCTTCCACCTAGTTCTGAGAACCACAAATGTCTCTGGATACTGCCAAATGTTCCCTGGAGACAAACAATTTGGCATATCTTCAAATCCTCTCAAATCCTTTCTTTAAGCCTAAATCAATACTACAGCTATGCTGGACAACAGAGTGGATACCCAGCACTAGAGTTTATGCACTTTTAACTTGGTGCAGACCCGAATAACTTAAAAGGATAAAATCAAATAGTCAGTATACAGGGGATAGGATGAATGTTAAGGCTATTGGCCCAGACAGTACACAGGGAAAAAATGTAACTCCACTGCAAAAAACATTAAACAGACAGACAACTCTATTATGACACTGAGTACACCTTTCAGAAGAAAAGGTAACCACCTATACTACTGCCTCCTATGGATAGAAATTGGATTACTTTGCAGCCCATCTGTAATATCCATCTGAAATCAGCCCTGCTATGGACTGACTGCAGTCACACTCACGCTTGTCAGAGTGTTCTAACTGTAAGGAGGTCACTCATTTGATGGAACACAGACGTATTGTTCTGTCCTATTAATCACCAAAGATTACCTTTGACAATGTGCTGAAGTCAGCAAATCCATCCCCAAATGATTCATTTCCAAAAACAGAAGCAAAAGGGTCTGTGGCTAAAAGGAGTAAAGAAAATCAATGTAAGACACCATATTTCATGTCCTTTTTTCTATTCAGTAACATTCAGAAAAATAATTCCTAAATTTATGACTGATGTCTATACAGACCAGGTATCCACTGAAAAATCTCATATGGTGTATTCCTTTGTATAAATCAGCAGTAAATGACCCAAGAGCAAAACCGTGCAGCAAATGCTCTTAACTGCTGAACCATCTCCCCAGCCAGTTCTGTTATTTTTTTTTTCCAAAAACAACAACAACGACACAAAAAGATTCTTATCTTGTAGTCCAGCTAGTCTGGAATTCACTATGTAGTGCATATTCTGTAGCTCAGGCTAGTCATGAACTTATAGCAATCCTACCTCACCCTCCTAAGAACTAGGATTTTAAGGTGTTATCATCACACCCAGCTAATTTGTAGTCATCTTTTTTCTTTCTTGTATTTGGGTGCACCTGTGTGTACACATGCATATGTGTGGTTTGGGCACATGAATGTTCACAGCAACATCAGAGCAGAACACTGGATGTTTTCCTTTCCTTTACTGCTCCCTACCTTTAGCCTTAAGACAAGGAGTCTAATCTCACTGAACCTGAAGCTTGTCATTTTGAATAGGCTAGTTGGTCAGTGAGCAAGTGAGCTGCAGGATCCACCTGTCTCTGCTTCCTGATGCTGAGGTTACAGGCAAATGCAGCCATGTCTAGCTTTTTATGTAAGTGCTGGTGATTCAAACTCAGATCCAAATGCTTGTACAGCAAGTGCTCTTACCCACTGACCCATTATCTTTCCAGCTCAACACTACATTGTATAAAGCAAAAGCAGCAGCTGCTGCTGCTGCTGCTGCTGCTTCTTCTTCTGCTTCTTTTTCTTTTTCTTTTTCCGAGACAGGGTTTCTCTGTGTAGCTTTGGAGACTATCCTGGCACTTGCTCTGGAGACCAGGCTGGCCCCGAACTCACAGAGATCCGCCTGCCTCTGCCTCCTGAGTGCTGGGATTAACGCCCGGCTAAAGCAAAAGCTTCTTATTGGTTTTATTGACACTGAACACAGTACATAGTCTAGAAAAACCTTTAGTGTGAATGACAAACAAGAAAATGAATAAGAAGAGTAAAAAGTGATACACAAATACTTGTTGCTGTTAGTATTGTGCTATAAATGGAAATAATTACACATCCATTTAAAAGTCATAATTAATAGGGCAAACACATTTAGAGAAGAAAATCTTAAAGAAAACGCAATGATTAACATGAATAAAACTGACAAAGTCTTTACCTGAATCACTAGCTGCAACAACAACTGTTCCACCAGGAGCAAATGGGTCATTGTGCTTCCAAATTTCTATCTAAAGAAATGGTACAAATTTATGACCGAGAGGCAACATTTCATAGCTGGAACTTCACTGTTAAACCTAAGAAAAATACTTTACAAAATTATGGATTAGAAAATACAAACATCTGGAACAGAGTTTTCCCTTTCCTTATATGTAGTCACAATGGATGAAAATACTCTTGGATTGCAAAATATTTAAAGTATGAGGCATGTGTATAATTTAACAAGTTAAGTTTCATGTGGACACTCAAGCAGTCATCTCACAGGAAGGTCCCAACACTCAGTAGGCTTCACGTGCCTCTCACAAGCCATAATCCCAAGCCCTCTTCTGTAGAGGTCACCTTTTGGTAGTACTGGGACTGACCCTAGAGCTCACACATGCTAAGTGCTCTGTCACTGAGCTGTATGTATTCCGAAGCCCTGCAGAGGTGACTAGTATCCTGGCTTTGATGGTACTCATTTCTTTTGCTTTATAAGCACATACATTAACTTTAGTGTGAAATTACTTAAAGAGTTGTATAGACAGTACAAAGTTCCCACATGCAATTCTAGCTGCCTCAAATATTAATATTTCATGAAATCATGGCCTATCTACTAAAACTAAGGATTTTTGACACCAGTAAAAAACCCAAGTTACAGTTATAGGCTTTATTTAGACTTCTACAATTCTTTCACTACTGTCCCCTTTTACTCCAAATATTACAATTTGTAACTACTGTTTAATAATAATTCTAGCAGGGCATGGTGTCACAGGCCTTTAATCCCAGCACATAGGAGGCAGAGGCAGAAGGACTTCTGTGAATCCGAGGCCACCCTGCTCTACATAGTGAGCTACAGGACAGCCAGGACTAGATAGAGACACTGTATCATAAAACAATAACAACAACAAAAACAAAACAAAAACCTAGAACTCTGCCCTTCAGAGGAACACACATACACATAAACAACCAAGGAGGGGAGGAAGCAGTAATGCCTTTATGGATGTAGTTTTTGTTCTATTTCTTCATCAAACAGTGCAACCACTCAAACACGAATGAGACAGAGTGTACAGCCGAGAAAAGAACAATGGCTATGCTGGGCACGGCAGTCCATGCCTTTAATCCCAGCACTCAGGAGGCAGAGGTAAACAGATCTCTGTATATTCAAGGTTAGCCTGGTCTACAAACTAAGTTCCAGGCCAGTCAAGGCTGGTACATAGAGAAACCTGTCTCAAACAAAACAGAGTAATGGTCATATATGCCTGACTGGCATAGTGGCACATGCTCGTTTATCCCAGCACCAGGGAGATACAGGCCAGAAGATCTAGAGTTTAAAGCCAGCTTCAACTATACAGTAAGTCCAAGGTCAATCTGGGCTATAGGAGACACTGACTTATAAAAAACAAACAAACATATACCACCAAAAACAACAACCCCCTCACCGCGCCCCCCCCCAAAAAAAACAGTGATCATAAAACTCTCCTTGGGCTATGTTCAATTTGATAATTAGGAAATTTAGCATGCAAAATAATTTTATTTATTTACTTATACAGGTATTCCCAGTGTGAGTGCTAGGAATTGAACCCATGTCCTTAAGAAGAGAGTAAGTTGCTCTAACTGGCCCCCAAAAGTAAGTTTCATAACTCAGCTTCATATGGTAGAATTTTATAGGAGTTAATGTTTTGAAACCCTTCTACAAATCACCTAATTATTATTCAAATTCTCTGGTACATCAGCCATTCACTCCTTACCTGACTGACTTAGTACTTGCATAACACTACTAAGTTTTGTTTCATTTAAATTAATTCCATCAGAGAGCAGGAGGCAGTCTTGAAGAATTGGAAAAGACTTTTGGGGAGAGAGTCTTATTTTCAAGTAAAATACGTACTATAGGCCAGTCAGTGGTGGTGCACGAATTTAATCCCAGCATTCAGGAGGCAGAGGCAGGGGTATCTCTGTGAGTTCAAGGCCAGCCTGTTCTACAGAGAGTTCAGGACAGCCACAGCTACACAGAGAAACTCTGTCTCAGAAAAAATAGTACTATTAATCTAACCTCTGTTATCCTCCCTTATATTACATTATTTCTCTTTTCATATTTCTTATCTCACATTGCCCAGGATGGCCTCAAACTAACAGCTGAAGTTGACCTTGAACTCCCAAACCTCTTACCCCACCTCCTAAGTTTTGGAATTACAGGCCTGTACCACCATATCTGGCTCACAATTCTTTTAAGGAAGCAATTATTCTTTTAAGGAGGTAATCTTAACCCAAGAGTTATACACAACAAAATAGTGTGAAATGCCTGCCAATTAATTATGCTTTTCTAGGTCCAGTTTACTTACAGCAATGAGATTGCTGCCTCAGAAAGTCTCAAAATAAAAAAACAATTAAAATATTTCATTCTGTTACTCTATTTTGAGTATTTCTAATTACTCAAATTCAATGGGAATTTTTAAAAATTTACTTTTATTTTATGTGCTGCATGTATGTGCATCTACTGAGTGTGTGTTTGTGCGTGTGTGCATGCTGGCCTGGTGCTTGCGGGAGTCCAGAGAGGGAGTTACAGACAACTGTGAGCTGTTGGAGGATGTGGGGAGCTGAACTGAAGTCTGTTACAGGCTGAGCATTTCCTCCGCCCCTATATAATTTTTTTTTTAAGTTTTCAAACACAAATACCTGGGACATATTAAAGAAACATGATTTTTTGAGACAGGGTTTCTCTGTGTAGCTCTGGCTTTCTCTTTGTAGATCAGGCTGGCCTCAAACTCTGAGATTTGCCTGCCTCTGCCTCCCCAGTGTTGGGATTAAAGATATGAGCCGCTACCACCACCCAGCCATAAATGCCTGGAGAGTTGGCTCAGCCATTAAAGGTTAGGCTCAAAACCAAAACTGTCTGTATTTTTAAAGCAGAGGTATCAACATTTGCCTTGTAAAGTGAAATTGAAGATTAGAGACAATGACTATATAGCACAGAGGCTTAGATCATAGTCTGTGGCTACTAAACAGAGGTTGTGGACATGTACTCAAGAAAGCTTGACATTCAATGGGAATTTATACTTTTCCAAGATTAACGTTCTAGGTATAACTATAAAATATCATGGATTATTTTATTTTTCTAAAATATTAATGCTTTCCCATTAAGTAATTTCTATTCTTTCAATACTATAACAGATATTTATAAAAAGTTTTACTTAAGACAGGCTTTTGAATTTCCAGTCACTTACACTTAATATCACCAACGGGATAAGGATGGACTTCATTTTGGGACACTGTAAATCATCCTCGTGTCCAGTGGGTGTTCAAGTATGAAACATTACATTAGACAAAAACTTGGATAGGTGGGAGCCAGACAAATTTCATATGGACCATTAAAAACAATCAAAAGGCAGATTCTATAGCTATATACTCAAGAAATTTCCTTAGGACACTTGTTTATCCGTCTGAACAATTTTTAGTTGTGTACTTACCGATGTATTGCTGCTATTGCTGGATGCACTGAAAGGGTCAGTGCTTGAAGTGGTAAAAGGGTCAGTAGAAGACTGCTTAAAGAAGCAGTCAGATGCAAATGGATCTGAACCTTTGAAAGGATCACCACCAAAAGGATCTAAGGAGAAAAAGAACAAATGTAAAAAGCTGAAAACCCACTGTAATTCCTTATTGTCTGTAAGCATATCATGACATTTCAATTAAAACACTTTAAGCATTCCCTATGAGCCACTATGACGTAGGGCTGGGTCTATCCACCATTCTTGCTCAAAAAGCCAAAGCCATTTCTTTTCTCCTCCTCCTCCTCCTCTTCCTCCTCCTCCTCCTCCTCTTCCTTCTTCTTCTTCTTCTTCTTCTTCTTCCTTCTTCCTTCTTCTTTTTTTTTGTTTTTTGTTTTTTCAAGACAGGGTTTCTCTGTGGCTTTGGAGGCTGTCCTGGAACTAGCTCTTGTAGACCAGGCTGTCTCGAACTCACAGAGATCCACCTGCCTCTGCCTCCCGAGTGCTGGGATTAAAGGCGTGCGCCACCAACGCCCGGCTTCTTTTCACTTCTTTTTTGTCCCTTTTGGGTGCTGGCCGGAGTCTAAGAATGCATCTCCTGGGACTTGGAGCTCTTTTACTCTTTGTAAAGCTCCTGCCCCCACAGTGTAGCTGCTTGTCTACCACATGGTTGACCTCCATGCCAGCTTAATGACAACACTGCTTTTCCCTCTCTTCTCCATTCCCTTCCTCTAAGTAACTGTTGAGACTTAAAACTGTCCTCTTTGATTAGACTCTGCTTGATTTTCAAAAACTAAAAAGTCACTTGAACTTCTGTGGAACCCCAAGTTCCTTTTTTATTCCAGATTCTATTGTACTTTTGAGGAAACAGAGCTTTTCAGGTACTAAACTTTTTGGTTAGCATGTAATTTTAAGGGATCCAATTTTAAGTCCTCTTGTCCAATGCTTACAAAAGAAACAGAAATTTAAATACATTTCTTTCCTGAGCTCAAGGCTAATACCTTGAGACACATTTGGGAAGCAAAACTAAATAGGAAACAAGATTTTCTTTGTTCTAGTGAAAAATCTCAGAAAAACAATTATCTCAAATTTAGTATCCTTCAATTCCCTCTATTTACATGAATAGTCTAAAATCGTAGAGTAGTAAAATAAAATTATATTCTAGCCCTGCAGTCTTGTAGTAGTGTACAACTCATACTGATCTAGCTTTTAGCTAATGTGGAGAAATCAGAACCTATTCCTTTTAGAATAAAGTTTTAATTATGTGTATGTGTACAAGTGCAGTGCTTGCAGAGATCACAGGTACTGGCTCCTCTAAGCTAGTTACAGGCTGTTGTGAGCCACCCACATGGTGTTGGTAACCAAGCTCTGGCCCTCTGCAAGAACAGTACACAGTCCAAACCACTGAGCACCTTGCCAACCCTACCAACAATGTTACTTTTAGGCAACATTTTGATTATTACTTTTTTAAAAAGCAAGGCTTGGGTTGGAGATATAGCAGAGTACTTGCCTAGCACGCACAAAGCCCCAGGTTCAATACACACACACACACACACACACACACACACACACACACACACACACACACACACTTTCTTGAGCAAATTCACAAGGCTCTAATCACTCTCTAAAAATGCCAGAATATTTTAGTATCTTACCTTGGCTTTAGAGCAGTTTTAAAACTAAAAAGCAGTTCCTCTCCTAGAACTACCCAAGTTGTGTGTTCTCATTTCTAAATACAATATAAAGTTATAATTAAGAAGAATAGAATTAAAGTTAAGAAGAAACTACAAAATATACTGACCAATTTTTCCAAAAGGATCATCCTTGAAAGGATCACCTGTGACAAAAGAAGTAAACAAAAATTAAAATGCAGTCAGTCAGTGGTGCCACACACCTTTAATCCTAGCACTTGGGAGGTAAAGGCAGGCAGATCTCTATGAGTGCTGGGATTAAAGGCGTGAGCCAACACCACCGCCCGGCTTTTACTGTCATTTTAGTTTAGTTTTGTTTTTAAGATAATAGTCTCACTGTGTAGCCCTGGCTATCTATGTAGACTAGACTGGCTGAACTCAAGAGACCCATCTATGTCTGACTCTTGAGTACTAGGACTAAAGGTTTGTGTCACTGCACCGTGAGCTTCTAATGAATCAAAATTACAGTGTTGGTGCGCTCTCTCTCTCTCCTTTCCCTTCCCTTCCCTTCCCTTCCTTTCTTTTTTTAAGTTTCCTGAGGCAGTTTTGTTCTGTAGCTCAGGTTAAACTCAAATTTGCAAAGTACTGGGATTACAGCAGTGTGATCCCATGATTGACCTGCTGTTGGCATTTCAGTAATTATTAGCTAAATAACGTGAGTCATGAGTGTGTAATCTCTACCACTGGACTATAATATATCTTTCCTGTGGAGTCTACTCTGAGGAAGAAACATTCTCTTAGTCAGAGAATTGTACAGTATAATGCAGAGGTTAAATATTAGCAAATAAAAAGAATAGAAACCCATATTTTCAGCTTTTCTTATGTTGTAAAAAATGTTTTCAAAACTGAAGCCTCCATGTTTATATAGTTTATATATCAGAAAGTGTTATACACTTACAAAAGAAAGATACTTACTGCCAACAAAAGGATCGGACTGGAAAAAATCCAAGTTCGCATCTGCAACTGGATCTGTCAGTGAACTTGATTCTACATTAAATGGATCTTCCTAGAAATAATTTTTAATGAAAACAGATATTTTAGTAACCAAACATTTAAAAGATAATACTTCAATGACCCATGTTCAGATCATATACAAACTTTGAAAAAAATCAGTAAATATTCTTGCAGCTACAAAGAACATTTAAGACAAGTGACAAGAACAACTGAATGCATAATTATCTTCACCTCTTTTGAATGCTTGTCATCATCAAATCTGGGACTAACTTTTTCATTACCAGCTGCAGTCACAACTTCGTTTTCATCAGTCACATCAGAAGCTGCTATTTCAGGACTACTTCTCACCTACCAAAAATACATACGTGAGTATGAAGGATTAAAAATCTTTTGTCTCAGGCCGGGCGTTGGTGGCGCATGCCTTTAATCCCAGCACTTGGGAGGCAGAGGCAGGCGGATCTCTGTGAATTCGAGGCCAGCCTGGTCTCTAGAGCGAATGCCAGGATAGGCTCAAAAGCTACACAGAGAAACCCTCGAGGGAAAAAAAAAATGTCTCAGGCTGGTGAGGTGGCTCAGTGGGTAAAGGCATTTGTTGCTAAGCCCAACGACCTGAATTCAATCTCCAGGACCAATTTCTGCTAGTTTTCTTCTGGATTCCACAAGAACACTGTGGCATGTCAATATCCACCCCCCCCACACCCCATAATTGGATAAGATTATTTTAATAACTTTTTTTTTTTTTGAGAGACAGGGTCTTACTGTGCAGTCTGTTCTAGAACTCACTATGTAAACCAGACTAACCTCAAACTCAAAAAGATTCACTCTGCTTCCTGAGTGCTGGAATTTAAAGGTATGAACCAAGCCTGGCGGTGGTGGCACACGCCTTTAGTTCCAGCACTCAGGAGGCAGAGGCAGGTGGACTTCTGTGAGTTGGAGACCAGCCTGGTCTATAAGAGCTAGTTCCAGCCACAGAGAAACCCTGACTTGGAAAACCAAAATAAATAAATAAATAAATAAATAAACAAACGTTTGAACCACCACGCCTAGCTAAAAACATTTTTTAAACTGTATACATATGCACAGGTATTCTAAAATTTATTTTGGTACTGGGAATCAAACCCAGGGCCTCTTGGAGGATATGAAAACTATTTGCCACTATGCTATATGCCTAGTCCCTTAAAATCCTTTTTATATCCAACACTAAGTGGTTAGCTTTGAACACACACAAGTAACATTATATGGACTGAGCAGGTGGCATTTACATATTTAGGAATATATAAATAATAATTAGGTAAATAGTGCTTGGTGCACAAGCATGAATAACTAACTCAGTTCAGGTTTGGAACACCCAAGTAAAAGCCAGGCATGATGGTGTGTAACTAGCCTCACGCTGGAGTGGCAGGGTCAGGGAGACACCCCTGTTTTGGCTAAAATAGCAAGCTCTATTTTCAGTGAGGAGACCCTGTCTCAAAAATTAAGGTATAGAGTGGCATCAGAAGACCAAAGTTGAACGCTGGCCTCTACACTTGCACATATGGATGAGTGCAACCACAGGTAAGCACACTACTGAACACCCCCCCCCCCCCCCCCCCCCCGACACACACACACACCACAGACATATCAAATTAAAAAAGAACTTAATGCCATCCTTGGCTACATACTAAGTTTGAGGCTACCCTGAGCTACACAACATCCTATCATTTAAAAAAGTAATTTTATTAATTAGAGTAATTTGAGTATTAGTTAAAACTCAAAAGAAGCTGGGTCTGGTGGCATATACTTTTAATCCCAGCACTTGAGAGACAGAGGCAGGTGGATCCCTGAGCTTGAGGTCAGCCAGAGTCAAATAGAGAAACCCAGTCTCAAGAAAACAAAACAACAAACAAACAAACAAACAAACAAAAAGAGAAAGAAAGAAAAAGGATTTCAGTTGATGGGGCTGCAATGACGGCTCAAGAACATTAGCTGTTCTTCCAGAGGACTCAAGTTTGATTCCCAGCACCCACATTAGGCAGTTCAAACTGCCTGCTATCTCTAGCTCCAAAGGATCTGACACCCTCATCTGGCTTTTGTGGGTACACACACACACACACACACACACACACACACACACACACACACACACACAAATAAAAATACATCTTAAAATTGTCTTTCTTTATATTACACATAATGCTAACAAAACTTTGATCTGGGACTAGGGAGATATCCTACTTGATAAAGTGCTTATTGCTCAAGCATGAGGACCTGAGTTCAGATCCCCAGCATCCATGCAATAAGCCAAACATGGTGGTTCATACTTGTAATCCCAAGACAGGGGAGATGTAGACAGACAGATACGTAGGGCTTGCTGGCCAGTCAGCCTAGTCTAATCAGTGAGCCTCAGGTCTCAGTGAAACCCCACATCAAAACGGGTAGATAGCATCTGAGGAATGAATGACCTTTGAAGATGACCTCTGGCCTCTATACATGGGAGTAAGTATATACATACAAACTTTGATCTTCATCAATCGGTGTGTGTGTGTGTGTGTGTGTGTGTGTGTGACAGAGAGAGAGAGAGAGAGAGAGAGAGAGAGAGAGGATAATTATAATTATGGACACTATGGAATAAAGACTCACTGATGACTCCTGGTGTATGGGTTCAGATTCTGGATTGTTCTGTCCTTCAGCATGTTCATTGAGGTTGGCTGTTTCACTGCTACTGGTGCTGAGGCTACAATAATCTGTAGCGCCATTTACAAGAATGCTTTGTGGGCTACTGCACCAATTTGATTGGTCATTATGATTTTCCAAATCTTTCATTTCCATCAGTCTCATTTGCATCTGCCAATACAAAGTAGAAACACAAAATAATTTAATACTAGAAACATATCTAACATACAAATAGGTATGCCCCAGACTTACTCAAGGAAGAGTTTGCTTTCTATTAGGGGAATCCTCTGGGAATGAAGCATGATTTAAAAATTTCAATAATCTTTTCCAATGAGTCCTCCTATAATTTTAGCATGCATGCATTTGCTTTTGTAAGTCTTGTGAAATCTCCAAGAATTCTGTCTCAGTATCTGAGAACTGGCAGTCTTTCAGGGTATAATTAGAAAAAGAAAGACCCAGGATACCAGAGGAAAAGACAGCTAAGAATCCGAGAGGATGAAGATTCAGTAATAAAGCTGTAGGGGAGTTACAGGAAGTTAAAGAATATAAGGGTAAGGCAAGCCAATGTACTATCTTTTTTTTTTTTAATTATTAGTGTTAGTTTTTCTGAGACATGGGTTCTTGTGTAGCCTTGGCTGTCCTATAACCAGCACTGTAGACCAGGTTGGCCTTGACCTCCCAAAGATTTTCCTGCCTCTGCCTCCTGAATTCTGGGATTAAAGGTGTGCGCCACTACTGCCCAGCTTCTGGCATTATCAGTAATGGAAAAGATGAGCCCTAGAAAGTATCTTCTAAAAAAAACTATTAAGTCAAACAAAGTCCATTAAACAAAGGATAAAGTTGTTTTGACCAACTATTCAAATGAATTCCACAGTGGGGCACAAAAGGCAAAATTCAATAAATTATATTAAATAACAGATTTTTTAACATTTATATATAAAATTATAAGAATTTCATGTTATATATTAAGTAATATATATAAAAAAGAGAATCAAGGAAGCTAAATTATTTCAATGAGCAAAACTGAACTAAAAATCAGAATCCCAAGGGAAAAAAAAAAAACAGTAAGTTCTGTCTTAGTAAGAATTATTACTGCTGTTGAAACACCATGACCAGGGAGGAAAGGGTTTATTTGGCTTACACTTCCACGTTACTGTTCATCATGGAAGGAAGTCAGGCAGGAACTCAAACAGGGCAGAAACCTGGAGGCAGGAGCTGATGCAGAGGCCATAGGGGAGAGCTACTAACTGGCTTGCTTAGCCTGCTTTCTTATAGAACCCAGGATCACCAGCTCAGGGATGGCCTCACCCATAATGGACTGGGCTCTCTCCCATCAATCTCTAAGAAAATGCCGTATAGGCTGGATTACAGACCATCTCATGGAAGCAATTTTCAATTGAGGCACTCCCTCTTCAATTACTCCAACTTGTGTCATAAAACAGTCAGGCAATACTTACTGAGAATTTATATATCAGACACTATGTTAAACTACCTCATGTTTTGCCTCATTTAATCCTTGTAACAGCCCTAATAGGTAGGTGTATTGTTAAATCTTTAACTTTAAAGAAAAAATCTGATATCCCAAGGTGATTCACTTAATAAATCGAAGAACTAGCATTTAAACCTGAATAGTTTAACTACAAAGCCCATACTCTAACCATTATGCAAATGACCATCAGATGAGCAACAGGCAACTGTGAGTATTAAACGGTAATAACTGGGCAGATAAAGGAGGAGCAGACAAGGAAGGGCCTTCCCAGCATGCAGCTTGTTTCCACTTACTGAACTGATTTCCTGTTGTGATTCCTGTAGATGCTGCTGAAGAGGTTCCAGCTGAGCCTTTCCTGACTCCACACTTTCTTCCAGTTGTGCTGTTTCTTCTTGTAGGCGACTTAGTTCTTCTCTAGCTTTTGACAGCTCTTCCTCGTAAGTGGAGATCTGAGATTCTTGACTAGTTATTTCATCTTTCAAGGAAGAGATCTGTAAGTGGAGATGAATGACAGGAGAGGGAATTAAACCAACAGATGTCTAGCTTAGTGGTTTGGAATATTTGATGTATTCTTTTAGGAGTGGAAGATAATGGAGAAGGGGCTACAAGGAACTTGGAGGCAAAAGTCTTGTGCAATCAAGATCTGGAAAAACAGTACCCCTCTAATTTCTACTACAGAGAACAGTAATTCCTCATGGCCATCCCTCCAACTCCTTCATAAAGGAACTGCTGACAAAACTGCCGCAAACAAGCAGGGAATGTTTTCTTTTAAACCATGAAAGCGATTTAAGTGGAGATCCAGTCAGTAAGCAGCCAGGCTTTTTACCAGCTGGGCCTCCTCAGCACACTTTTTCCTGACTTCCTTGAGCTGCTCTTCCAGCTGGGCTTTCTGCTCATCCAGCTCATCAAGGAGTTCCTGCACCTGCTGCTTCTGGGCCTGTAGTTTTTGCAGATTAATACTCTCCCTTTGAACTTCATCTTGAAGATCCTGAAACACAAGAAAACAAAGATCTCTTTGAGGGCATGGAGAGGCGAATTTTTAAGTCTATTTTAAGGGAAAACAAATTTTTGTTTTATTTAATATTTTTTATTGGGGGACTAAAGCACTCAATTTTACATGCAGTCTTCCAGTAACCTCTTCCAGATTTGGATATCTAGTCTGCTTACTCAAATTTGTCTTTGGATGTCTGACTGACTTCTCTAGCATGTCAAAATAGAAGTCATACCATTTCCCCGAATCTGTGTTAGCCTCTATCTTCTGGTCAAAATCATGGCATCTTCTTCCACTCTCCCTTCTTTTACTTTTTGTCTCTAGCCTGCCAGTAAATCCTTCCCCCCAATGCTGGTGTAAATCACCTTCATCCCTCTCAGGCAGCTTCCCTCCAATGGGGTATAATGCTTCCCACTCATCAACCTTCCCATGTATTTTTTTTAGCACCTCAGCCACTTAAAAAACAAAGCAAAAAAGCCTTTGTCAGCTGGGTGTGGTGACACACACCTTTAATCCCAGCAATCCAGGGGCTGAAGCAGGCATATCTTTGTGAGTTTGAGGCCAGCCTGGTGTGGTAGCTCGTTTTATGCCAACTTGACACAAGCTAAAGTCATTTGAGAGTCATTGAGAAAATGTCTTCATAACATCTGGCTGCATTTTCTTAATTAGTGGTTGATGTTGGAGGGCCCACCTATTATGGGTGGTGCCATCCCTGGGCTGGTGATCCTGGGTTCTATAAGAAAGCAGACTGAGCAGTCACTGGGAGCAGTAAGCAGCCCTCTTCCATGGCCTCTGGCAGCTCCTGCCTCCAGGTTCCCGACCTGCTTGAATTCCTGTCCCAACTTCCTTCCATGGTGAACAGTGATGTGGAAGTGTAAGCCAAACAAACCCTTTCCTCCTCAACTTGCTTTTTGGTCATGTTGTGTCATCTCAGCAATAGAAACCCTAACTAAGACGCTTGGTCTACATAGTGACTACCAGGACAACCAGCACTAC
Organism: Cricetulus griseus; assembly: GCF_003668045.3. Lineage (NCBI taxonomy): Eukaryota > Metazoa > Chordata > Mammalia > Rodentia > Cricetidae > Cricetulus > Cricetulus griseus. Next base: position 40,467,967 of record NC_048595.1, read on the forward strand.
ATAGAGAGAGACCTTAACTCACAAAAACAAAAACAAAACCCCACAAGGCCCTGGTTCAACCCCAGCACCAAAAACACAAAGAACTCCAACTCATGTCAAACTCTGTATATTCTTACGTGTAACAGTGAAAAGAATGGTCTCATGTGGTACATAACAGAGTTTGTCAGACCTTTAATGAGTGAAGGGAAGGAAGTGTTGAGGACTGATGTACGCACCTACATAGGAGGAATAAATCCTGATGTTCCATAGCACAGCAGGATAACTATGGTTCACAGCAATTACACATTTCAAAGTAAGTGGCTAGAACTTCCAAAGCTACCAACAATAACAACAACAAAAATGCATGTTTGAGTGACAGTCTTGCCAATTATCGCCCCCATCTAACCCTTGCATTGTATAAACAGGCTGAAATGTCATGCTGTATCTTTAGACATGTATGTGTCAGTTAAAATTAAGAAAAGCAAACTTTTTACTGTTTTGAGGACAGGTCTCATGTAGCACAAGTTGTCTTGAACTCAGATGTGGCAAAGGATAGCTAGCCTTGGACTCCAAAGTACTGAAGTTACAGGTCTAACAACAACTGGAAAAAAGATGTTTTAAAAGAGTGAAACATAAAGTACAACAAACCCTTGTGTCAATCCTATCACTTATCCACTCAAAACCTTTCAGAGTCTTCATCTCACTAGAAAAAAAATTAAAGTTGTTGTGGGTTATCTGTACACTGTGGGAAGATGCATTGCTGCAACTGGTGTAATAAAAAGCTGAATGACCAATAGCTAGGCAAAAGGTATAGGCGGGACTTCTGGGCAGAGAGAATGCTGGCAAGAAGAAAGGTGGGTCGACAGCCAGAGGCGGAGGAAGCAGGATGGGCAATGCAGGCTAATTAAAAAAGATATTGGTTAATTTAAGTTATAAAAACTAGTTAGGCCGGGCGATGGTGGCGCACGCCTTTAATCCCAGCACTCGGGAGGCAGAGGCGGGTGGATCACTGTGAGTTCGAGACCAGCCTGGTCTACAAGAGCTAGTTCCAGGACAGCCTCCAAAGCCACAGAGAAACCCTGTCTCGAAAAACCAAAACCAAACAAACAAACAAAACAAAACAAAAAACTAGTTAGGAACCAGTCTAAGCTAAGGCAGAGCTTTCATAATTAATAAGTCTCTGTATTGTTATTTGTAAGCTGGTGGCCCAAAGAAAAATCCACTTACACAAAGTTCTTAAGAATCTACTTTATCACCACACTTGGGAGGTAGAGGCAGGCAGATCTTAGTGACTGTAAGGCCAACCTGATCTACAGAGCAAGTTCCAGGACATCCAGAGCTGTTACACAGAGAAAACCTGTCTTGAACACCCCCCACCCCAAAAGAACCTACATTATCCCGAATGCCAACTCAACTCATGTCCAACTGCTCCTTCCTTTGCCCTAACTGCTCTTCTGCTCCTCAAGCAAGCCAGACACACAACCTCTCAATCTTCTAGTATTCTACTACTTCTCCTAAGGTATCTAAGCACTTGATCTCCTTCAAGGTCAACTTCTGACCAATACAACAAACACCTCCCACTTCCACCCATAATATATAGAATATAGCTTCCCTTCTTTTCTTCCTTCCGTTAGTTGTTTTTGTTTGTTTTTCAAGACAGGATTTCTCTATATAGCCTTGGCTGTCTTGGAACTCACTCAGTAGACCAGGTTGGCCTCAAATTTAGAGGCAGAGGATCCCCTGCCTCTGCCTCCCAAGTGCTGGGATCAAAGGTGTGCACCACCACTGCCAGGCTCCAGTTTATTTTCTATAATAGTTTTGTGAGATAACTTACAGCCACACAGTTAATCCATCTACTTTACTCAGGGAGTTGTGCAATTATTACCTAAAGACATTTCAGAACATTTCTATCAACCTCCTAAAGAACCCTGTACTTACTAGCAACTCACCCCTTTTTACTTCTGGCCTCTGTAGCACGAATTCTCTTTTGTCTTAATAATAAAAACCGAGAGTCAGCTACCAGAGGGTGAAAGCTGAAGGATCAGAGAAGCAGAGTGGCCAGCCACTAGAGTTCTTACATCTGCCAATGCTCAGACTGCTGCCTGAGACTGCATCCTCAGACTGCTACTGCTCAGACTGTCTTGAGTTCCTGTCTCCTCCCGCCTTATATTCCTCTCTCTGCCCAGCCATATCACTCCTGTCTCCACCTCCCTAGTGCTGGGATTAAAGGCATGTGATTCCAAGTGCTGAGATCACCTCTGTTTCTTTTAGACAGATTCAATCTTGTGTAGCCCAGGGTAGCCTTGAACTCACAGAAATCCAGCTGCCTGTCTCCTGAGTCCTGGGATTAAAGGTATGTGCCACCACTGCCTGGCCTCTATGGCTAATTAGTGGCTTAGCTCTTCACTCTGACCTCAGGCAAGCTTTATTTGTTACAGCATAAACAAAATATCATCACAGACCTCCCTTCTCTTATTTCCTATTCTCCTCTGTCCAGGGTAATCACTAATCTATTTATCATCTCTACAAATATGTCTAATTTGGATATTTTACATAAATGTAATTATGTCAATTTCCCCCCCCTAACTGACTTCTTTCACTTAGCATGATGCCCTTTCAAGATTGGTATGTAATTATTTTAAACAGCTTCACTGAGGTATATAATTTATACAATACCTCATGCATACTAGGAAAGCTCTCCACCACTGTTTATGTAGGGAGAAAATTTAATTGATTATGTATAAAAGATTAGGCTGCTGAGATAGTTCATCAGGTAAACATCCTCAGGCTCCACACAGCGGAAGGAGACACTGCCAAGGTGCAGTGTGTGGCATGGCTGTATCCCACATACACATCCAAGAGGTAGGTGCTGTTACTAATCACATATACAGGTAAGAAAACTAAAGCACAGATGGACAAAAGCTTTAAAAAACTATTAAGATAACTTCTCAGACTTTTGGTTAAGACTGAAGGTTTATTTTTACCAATTTAATATTTGATATATTTTCCAAGTGCAATATATTAAGTGAATTTTACAAAGATATATTCTCTCTCTCTCCCTCCCCCGTGTGTGTGTGTGTGTGTGTGTGTGTGTGTGTGTGTGTGTGTGTGTGTGTGTCCATGAGTCAAGGTGCCCTGGGGCTGGTATACAGGCAGCTATACACACCCTGATGTGGTTGCTAAGCACTGAGCTTGGGTCTCCTGAAGAACATGCCCTTAAGCACTGAGCCACACCTGAGTCCCTATTAAATGACTTTTTGTAATATGAAATGGAATAGGAACTTTCTCCGTCCATATGCTCCTGACCAGGTAGTCTAACATCCTCAAAACCAATATACCTCTTCTCTTCATTACCTACATATGCACACACACATCCTGCCACATAACCAAAATAAAACAAAAATTAGGGATTAAAAATGGTAAAACTGAGCCAGGCGTTGGTGGGGCACGCCTTTAATCCCAGCACTCGGGAGGAAGAGGCAGGCGGAAGATCTCTGTGAGTTCCAGGCCAGCCTGGTCTCCAGAACGAGTGACAGGATAGGCTCCAAAGCTGCACAGAGAAACCCTGTCTCGAAAAACAAACAAACAAACAAACAAACAAACAAACAAACAAAAAGGTAAAACTGTTACCTCTCCTCATTAGTCCAATTTCTTTATCCACAATCCAGACAAAAATCTAGAATTTCACATTCTCTAATAATTTCTAGTCTTTATAATCATATATATTTTGTCTTTTAATATAAATTGAAAGAAGGAAAATATTACCTAAAAAGGGTCATAAGAAGGTATTTAGGACATAGTTTTGTTTTTTAAGCTGAATAGAAAGGTGTATATAGTATGCTAATACATCTAAAACCATTTATGTATATAAAATACAGAGAATGTTAAGAATTCACTGACAGAAAAGTTTCCTTATTTTTCATACATTACTGTCTTAAAATTTAATGGTTTGTTACATTTAACTAATTGTGTTTGAGTGTGTGTGTGTGTGGGGCAACTTGTAAGAGTCAGGTCTGTCCTTACCTATATGGATCCCAGGTCTCCAGGCTTTACCTGATGAGCCATTTTGCTTGCCATGTATTTTACAAATTTCCTGTGACTCATTTTATTTTCTGTAATTAAGAAATATTAAGTCTGCCTTTCTAAAAAACTTATTTTGTTATTATATGCATATATGTCATGTGTGTGCCTGGTGCCCAGGGAAGCTAGAAAAAGGCATCAGGTCCCCTGGAACTGGAGTTACAGGTGGTTGGGAGCCACCTTATGGGTGCTGGGAATTGAACCTAAGTCCTCTGGAAGAGCAGCAAGTGCTCTTAACTGCTGAGTCATCTCTCTAACCCGAGTTACTCTTTTTTTTTTTTTAATACATTTTTTTAAAAAATTTAAGTTAAAAACAATCTTACTTAAAATACCAACTCCAGTTCCCTCTCCCTCCTGTCGTCCTTCTTCCCGCACCATCTCCCCATCCCAACCACCATCCACTCCTCAGAGAGGGTAAGGCCTCCCATGGGGAATCACCAAAGTCTGTCACATCATTTGGGGCAGGAGCGAGCTGGAAAGATGGCTCAGCCATTAAAGGCTAGGCTCACAACCAAAAATATAAGAGTTACTAATTCTTAACTAATGAAACATAAATATCCAGGAGCTTCCTTTTTAAGTGACATTACTATGAACAAAGTCAAATAAAAGTGGGACTTGATAAATACTATTTTCCCAATCCTTCCTGCCAGTGGATTCTGGGTGCATTCTGTCCTATTTTTAATTTCATGCATAAGAATAAAGTTCATTTTTATTTGAACAGTTTCCTTGAATATCTAGCAGTATATGACATATATGATCCAAAGAATTTCTAAGATCAAGAAACTCATAAGATGGAAGTCTGGAATATGTGTGTCCCAGTACATGGATATTTGATACTATACTTACTTGTATGTTTGTGGTGTGTGTACACATGTATGTGTGGGCTGTACAGTGCCCATGCAGTCTGTAAAGGCCAGAGAAGGATTCAGATGTCCAGCTCTACCACTCTCCATCTTAATCTTCTTGAGACAGGGTCTCTCACTCAACCTGAAAGTTTGTGGCCAGCAAATCCCTTCCACTGTACTGGAGTTACAAGCACATGCAGTAATGCCTGGGTTTTTATGTGGGTGCTGGGAATTCTAGCTTGGGTCTTCATGCGTATACAGCAAGCACTGTTACCCACTGAGATATCTCCTCAGCCCACTTACTTGAGGTAAGTCAGTAATAAGAAAAGTACTGACAGAAATAGAAGTCCAAACTTAAAGCCAGACTTATTTTAGACAGACTGACTTTCAAACGATGAACACTAAAATGGCTGACTGGAAATGTACAACTGGCACTCAAGGAGCAGAGAGCTAATGTGAGCAGTCATCAGTGCCAGGGTGACAGGGAGCAGGGGGAAGAAAAGAAAGAAAATGATTCAAGGTGTAAGCTCATATGCCGCACAAAAACCAAAAACCTCAATATTCTACTTTAAAGTAGACAGCGTCTATAAATAAAGACCCAAAAACTTGGATGGAGTGTAGCTCAATGAAGGAACACATGCTTAATATGCATGAGGCCTGATGTCAATCATTCGCACCAAAACAAAAGCAAAAATGAGCCCAACAAAAATACCTAAGGTGGGCTTAAAAGATGGCTCAGTGGTTAAGAGCATTACTGTTCTTGCAGAGGATCCAAGTTCATTTCCTAGCATCCACATGGTGGCTCACAACTGTCTGTAACTCCAGTTCGAGGGATCAGCCACCTCTCCTGGTTTCTGCAGACACCAGGTGTTACATGGTGCATTACATAATTGCAGGTAGAAGATTCATAAAGTAAAACTAAGTAAAATCTTAAGTCTCTTGGTTTTAAAGCTTTAATTTCTATGGATGAGATATGAATTTGTATAATCATGTTACTTCATTAGCTGGAGAAATACCAACACTCACAAGAGACGAAGTAGGATACTCAATGATAGGCAAAATAGTTCCATTTCTCATTAGCACCTCCACTAGAATGTGGAGTCAGAAAGAAGTTGCCAAGTACATATTCTTAGATTCTGCTATTTAAAACAGCTTTAGTAAATGGCCTTTCACCAGAAAAACCAGAAAAGCAGTATTGACAGCAGGTCATTGTGGTGCACATTTGTAATCTCCGTACTTGGGAGGTAGGCGAAAAAGAATCAGGAGGTCTGGGTCATCCTCAACTACAAATGAGTCTAATGCCAGCCTGAGTTATACAAAACCCTGTTTCAAAAAGGAAAAAAAAAAAGTACTGAAAGCTGGAATTACAGATTTTAACTATCAGTGTTACTCCTAGTCTGCACCTTGTTATGACAGGGTAAATCAGAGCTAATTCAATAGGTAATGAATTCCACTTGTCTTGGTCTAGCATCTCATTACCATTGATAACACAGAGATAACTCAACTAATCCAGAACTTTCATTTTCAGCCATCACTGCTTGTTCTACACTAAGCAAGCTCCGAGACGCCTCATTTTAGAAGTACCCTATGCAGAAACCAATTCAGATCCTATGTGCCAATCATATATTTTGGTTCTCACAAAGCTTAGTATTACTCTACTAACACCATTAAGGAAGATGAGCAAGTATATTATGGAAAATTTTTAGCAATAAAACTTCTGTAATTATAAATATTCAAGGATATTCAAGGATCGATATAAATTTTAGTTCTCTCCTAAATCGGCTATTTAAATCTCTATCCTGCTTGTTTTCCCCTACAAATTTAGTAACAAAATACTGTCTATCACAAGAACTTGTATATTTTAAGACAGAAGCTAGGCAACAATCTAGAAGTTGTCTATGACTATATCAGTGATTATATCTACTTCATATTGAAAGAAAAAAAATTCCGTAGCTTTTATCCTCTGTTCTCAAGCTGTGTCTAGCAATAGCTACTAAAATTAAGTTTAGTGTTTTCATTTTTTTCAAGAACCTTGAAATTACACAAAACAATGAAACTCGAGCAGCCTACCAGCCCACACCCAGTATCAATAGCAGAAAGATAAATGTTGGTAATCTCTTGACTTTCAGCCGGGCAGTGGTGGCACATACCTTTAATCTCAGCACCCAGGAGGCAGAGGCAGTTGGATCTCTGTAAGTTCGAAGGAAGCCTGGTGTAGTTCCAGGACAGGGCCCAAAGCTACATAGAGAAACCATCTCAAAAATAAATAAATAAATAAATAAATAAATAAATAATAAAAAAATCTCTTGACTTCCACACCACTTTTAGGAAAATTCCAAAAAATCTAATTAATGCAGTCATCCAATCAGAGTCAACTACCAACCATAAGCCTCAATCCTTTAGTGAATCATCTTCCCCACCCTAGCATGGTTCTCCTCTATCAAAACAAAATAATGGATCTAACAAACCCCAGTTTCTACCTATTTAAAACCATCAGTACAAGGAGGAAAATCTAACACATAAGTAACACATTAGGAAATGTCCATCCACGAGCTCCTGCTGGCAGCTGCTATAGTGCCCACACATCCAACCCCCTGTACAGCATTCAGGAAACGCATCCCACAAACATGGCCACATGAAACACTGCTCAATACTGCTTTTAATGTTTAAAACACTCTTGTCACATTTCTCAAATAGAAACAGCTTTTATTATCTCCTCTAGTCATAAAATAAAATATTTGTAAAATAATACAACACAGCAAAAATGAATTAAATCTCCTTATGACAAAGTTTCAGGTATTTTGGCTACAAAGCAGTTCAGAAGATGTTATTTTAAATTGCTCTCTATCATGTCCTACCTTACCAATGACATGAGAAACGGTCTTTGAAAATAGTAGGTCTCCTAGATGACAAAACCTTACATGCATGAAAAGGCAATTTATTTTTTGATGATCATCCAATTTAATTTTATTGGTGTACTATTATTTATACCAAGTCATTCAAAGTTATCTCTAATGAATAATATGCAGATAAGTATCATTAAAATATTTTCAAATCTATAAATATGTGCCTAAAAACACTGTTTTCTTGTTGCAGTATAATCATTAAAAGCCAGAATTCAGAGCAACAATCATCATTTTGAAAAAGACATTTACGTTACACAAATATTAGATATTCCCCAGATCTAATATCATGCCCATCAAATAGAAAAATCATTTACAATGAATATTCCTACATCAGAAGTGGAACAGTACAGTTCACTCACCTGAACCTCACTTGTCCTCTGTTTAACTGTGTCTTCCTTCTCTTTAAGGTCCTGTTCCACATTGTTCTTTTCCCTAGAAGACCAGCAAACAATGCAAGAGTATCTGAGAACATCAGCTACAGCTGGTATGGCTATCCATCCTCCTAAGCCTGAATCGCTTTTTAAATACATGTTGAAACATTCAATTTTTAAATAAAGGGCAGAATTTTCTACCCTCTTTAAATTATTTATGGAATAGAAATCAATATAAGCTCTATTTGCAAAAAAAAAAAAAATGCCTCCTCACTAAAATGTGGTGAAAAGGATAGATTAAAAAAGGAAGGAGCAGAAACTAATCAATGGAACACTCAGGTTTCACTGATCTCACTGTTGCTATGGTGATACCAGCCAATGAAAACTGCTAGTGAAGAAAAGGAGGAGTTGCATCAGCTCTGTATGCTTAACCCTTAACTATCACTGTCCTATTAAATAAGAATGGCTGATAGAAACAGTGAACAATATTAAGAAAGAAAGCCTGTGTTAATTTCCCTTAAATCACTAGTGTGCATCAATTTTAGAATGCAGCAACATAGAAAAATGTAAAAGATTGCTACCAGCTAATACTGCTGTATGAAATATCACATTTACTCCAAAAAGGTCTTTTGGGACCACCTATGAAAGCCAATTGGTCAGAATACAAGATCATGCACATTATGTTTAAAAACAGTCCACAGGAGTGATCGAGCGTTATGTCTGTCCCTCAAATCAAACACACAGGGCTCTCCTTTGAAACATCACTCCAAATTCCTGTTTTCTTTTTTTTTTTTTTTTTTTTTTTTTTAACAGAGCTGGATTCATACGAATGTATTTCAAAAAACTTAAAATTTAAATTACAAAATAAAGCTATTTCTTTTCTTATAACAAGTTTAACTTGCCATGTTTACTAAAACCACTCACATGTACTGCTCTTATTTTCTATAAAACGAGAGGTAAAATGCCACAGAATTCTTCAGCAATACATGGGGGTGGGGAGAAAGCAATATGGAGAGGGGAAGATAGCATTTAAGAAGCCCTCTAGTCTAGTACAGCAGAGTTTCACCTTACCAGGTCATTACCATGTTTCAAATAGCTAACATAACTCAGTATCTAACAGAACCTAAATGTAAGCTTGGATTTCATTTAGCTCTATCATAAAGGAAAGTGAAGAAATTAGGCCAAATACATAAGGAAGAAACTACATGCCTAATTTGTATGTCTTATCTTGTTGAAGTCAGACTTTGAAATACAGCACCAAATCAGTTGTTTTGGATATGTAGGTACAATGATCTTAAGATTTGTGTGGAAGAAAAAGGCATGTGGATAAAGCTATTTGTACGCTGTTACTTTTAAATACCTGAGATGGCCAAGGAGCTCACTAACCATTTGCCAGATGGGCTGCAATGTGAGTCAAGATGTCGTGGAGATTTTAAACAGTCCCTTACCATTCGAATCATGATTGCAATCTTCTTTCCATTCTTCAATGTATTTACTATGCAGAGGCCACCCCCTACCTCCACCCCTTATCAAATTAGGTGAAATTAAAAAATAGAAAATCACAAGAGAGAAAAATCTGAAAATACAGCACAAATTCTGCTAGCTCAATCTTGGAAAAATTTCCCCCTCCTTATGTGAGCAGATGCACTCTGCTCTCTTCAATCCTGCTGCAGTATGTCAGAGATAAGTCACATGAAAATCTAGCACCCCCCACACACACACCCAAGCGCCACCCCCAAATCCTCAGAGACATTCCACACAAGGTCAACAACACTTCAGCTCCATTTCAGACAGCAGACAACAAAAATAGAAAACATCAGAGATTGCCACTGCAGACTCGAATGTGGATGAGCATCATTTAAATTCGTTCTGATGCTTTTTTTTTTTTAATGCAAACAGCACGAGGCTTTATTATAGTTGTTTAACGAGGTAACCCCATGTTAGCTCGGGTCTTTCATCCATCCACCATGGCGGATGGCTAGAAAGACAGCTCGAAGAGTCTTCGTAGAGATCTTATAGGGCAGTTCTGCTGCTCTTTTAACTCTTGTTACTGACAGTGTCTGTTCAACCCTCTCTGTGCTGCTGTTAACTCCTGTTACTCACAGTGCCTGTTCCGAAGATAAAATGTGCACAAGGAAAACAGAGCTGTAAGAAGGCAGTGAGCTGACTTAAAGTAGTGAGACAGGAGAGTGGCAGAGCAAAGGAAGCTCACTTGGTGAAAATGTAAGAGAGCTCACAAACATTTGGGGCTTTTAGCAGCAAGCATCTACGTTTGAGTAAAATGGAAGATGATTGAAGAGTCCCAACTGCTGCTTATAATTTAAGGTATCTGGAGAGAGGGGAGCAATAGAAATATCTCTAAACATATGAAGACCAATTTCCAAAATAAAATATGAGAATCTTTAGAAATCATTTCTTAGTTGGGCAGTGGTGGCAAACCCCTTTAACCTCAGTACTTGGAGGCAAAGGACCTCTAAGTTCGAGGCCAGCCTGGTGTACAGAGGGAGTTACAAGATAGGCTCCAAAGCTACACAGAGAAACCCTTTTTCGAAAAACAAAAAAACAAAAAACAAAAAACAAACCAACAGAAATCATTTCTTAGCTCAGAGATCAAGAAAATTTAACTTCTAACTCATGTTTAAGTAAAATTTTGGTCCTTTTAATAATTTCTTAATTATGGACAAAACTAAGTGCCATAAATAGCCCTTACCAGACAATATATGAAAATTAATTTAGAACACTAAATTGTTATTCTGTTGTCTTGAAATAGCTCTTAATCTGTAACTACACTCTTGTTTTAAAAACATTTAAACATATATTTAGATGCTTGAAAATTGATTTGCTCTATTTTTTACATTTTTTCTTTCTTTAAAAATAAATATGTATATTTTCTAATGGTAATTTATAAATAACCAATACAAAACATTTTTTAAAAGTTGTATGTGATGCCAGGTGGTGGTGGTGCACACTTTTAATCCCAGCACCTGGGAAGCAGAGGCAGGTGGATCTCTGAGTTCGAGGCCAGCCAGGGATACACAGAGAAACCTGTCTGAAAAAACAAAACAAAACAAAATTCTACTCCCCCAAAATTTTATGTGTATTTTTTATAATTTAATATATGTGTGTGTGTGTGTGTGTGTGTGTGTGTGTGTGTGTGTTCCTATGTATATGAGCAGGACAACATGTGTGTATTTGGGGGTGGGGGCAAGGTAGATGTGTCTTCCCTGATCACTCTCTACCTTATGTATATTGAGGCATAGTCTCTCACTTGTACCTGGAGCTTGCAGATTTGGCTAGTCCAGCTAGCAGCTTGCTCAGGGGATATTCTGTCTCTGTTTCCCATATTGAGATTACAAGCAGACCACTATACTTACCCAGCATTTTATATACTTTCTTGACAAGTGTATATGCCCCGATATTACCTGATAAGCCATCTCCTCAGCCCTCAAAGCGTTCTTAACATATTTCAAAAACTTTTCAAGGCTTTGTATCACAATTAAAAGTGATATATTGAGTTTCCCAAGCAGCCTCTAATATACTATATGGATAATAAAGAAGTACTTTCCAGAAAAGAGGAAAGAAATTATCCTAATCATCCTTTATTTAGACTATCTCTCTGTCCTATTCACTCCTACATGCTTGCATGTCCTGAGATCCACAATATCAATGCTACAGATAGGAAGGGATAGAACTGGCATTTGGAAGGCTGACAGTTTTGATCTGTGTACCTTCACATCAGACCCATCAAGGAAAGTAAAGCTCAAGCTTTTAGACATCCATAGTGGGTAACTGCAGAAACTTAACATGAAGTGGTCAAATCCAAGGGCAGTCAGTTGGGTTAGGAAAAACCTCGGTCCACAATTGACTTCTATTTTTCCAGGCTAAATTTATAGGGAGGATAGAGGGAACCATCTGTCTTAACTTTGATCCGATGCCAAAAGTATTATGGACAGGATTAAATCATTTTTTACATCCTTCCCAGATATGTATTTATTGCCATTTTTCTGAACATAGCATCCATCATTTCCTAAAACTAAAAATTACTAAGAAGCTAGAAAGCTTGTAAAAACTCACAAAAATACAGTTTTTCAGTGTTGGTATTTCTTGTAAAACTCATTAGGTGCAATATAAATTTAAAAGTGTTAGCACTATGCCTTCGGGCTATGCCTTGAGCTCTGGGTTTCCAGCTTTTTAAGCTGTCATCCATGCTGGGGTGGGCTTTGATGATGCAGCTGTCTTTGAGTCACTTCTGCTTCCTATTTGTAACCACTTCTCCATATTCCTGTAGCTTTACCCCAATAAAACTCATTGGTTCACAAAAAAAGAAAAAAACCTACTAATTTCTATTACAAGTAAAGGGAGGCATGCTAGCTTTCATTAAATACTATTCAGTGAGGTGCCTGAATTTTAGAGTAAGAAAAACAAAACCCAGGAGACCTAGATTCTAATCCAACTTGCAATGAAACTGTCTGACAGAGGCCAAGTCTTATTTTTCAAGTGTGAATGCTAATATCATCACTATCTTGAGTTAGGATGCCAAAATACACATGATAGAAGATATAGGCTTTGAGCCTATGTATTAGTTGTACTTAAACAATGTTGACAGAATACTTTTTAAACCTGTAAAAAGGACTTATGGTTACAAAGCAAGATTACAAACCCCATCTAAAGGATGGAGCTGGAACTCAGTTGTACAGCACTTAGGACACATGAGTGAGGCAGGTACCACCCCCACTAAGGAGTGGGAGGGATGGCAGGAGGGAGGGAGATAGACATGTAAACTGTTGAAAAGAAAAACTATCAATGAAGAATTCTGTACCCGCCAAGCATTGTAGACACATTCTTGCAACCCCCCAGCACTTGGGAGGTAGGAGCAAAAGATCTCCATGTGTTCCAAGCAAGTCCCAGGCTAGTAAGAGCTACTAAGTTAGATGTGTCTTTAAAACAAACAATAACAAAAATCCTGTACCTGACAAAACTGGCCTTCAACTATTCCCAATAAACAAAAACTAGTAAGTACTAGGCAATAAACTCAAAGGCATATATGACAATGTAAATGTTTCCTGAAAAGGTAAACACATGAGCAAACACAAGAAATGGCATTACTACAATTTTGATTCACAACTTCATTTCACACTTTCTGTAAGATGACAGCTGGGCATTGGTGGCACACGCCTTTAATCCCAGCATTCAGGAGGCAGAGGCAGGCAGATCTCTGTGAATTTGGGGCCAGCCTGGTCTAGAGAGTGAGTTCCAGGACAGGCTCCAAAGCTAGAAAGAAACCCTGTCTTGAAAAAAACAAACAAAACCAACAAAAAAGATTTAAATGGCTGAGCTGGGGCTGTATCGGCACACACCTTTAGTACCTTTAGTACCAGCACTTGAGAGGCAAAGGCAGGCAGATCTCTGAGAGTTAGAGACCAGTCTGGTCTACAGAGTGAGTTCCAGGACAGGCTCCAAAGCTACAGAGGGAAACCCTGTCTCAAAAAAAAAAAAAATTAAATGATAAAAACATTAACAACTGTATGTTAGTAGAACACAATCTATAAAAATATCTGTAACAAAAATGAACTAAAAGAACCACAGTTTTATATGTGACTAAAATAGGTTATACAACAATTCCAACTAAGTTCAGACTGAGAGCTAGGGCTGTAATTCAATTGGTAGGCTTCATGTAGCCTTTATGAGGCCCTAGGTTTAGTCAACCCAGTACACCTTAAAATTGGACACCCTGGCACCCACACCTGTAATCCCCACACTCAGGAGGTAGAGGCAGAGGTTCAGAAATTCAAGACCATCCTCAGGATAGCAAGTTTGGATTCATACTAGGCTATGTGAGACCATGTCTCAAAATAAAAGAGGGTGTGGGAGTGGGGAGCTAAGTGGAGTTGGTCAGGATGCCCATGGATGTGCAGCCTGTCGTACTTTGCCAACATGCTGGGTGTGCTGCTCTTCTTGCTTGTGGCTCTTTATCACTATGTGGAGTCAACTACCCCAAGGAGCAGAGCTAAAAGTGATGCTTTCTCCACCCCAGAGTTTCAGGACTTTGTCTAAGGTAATACAGAGGTGGTAAGGGGCCTTCATCCTGAACTTCATGTCTCCTACCCATCACAGCACACAAAGCAACTACACTTGGATTTTTTTTTTTTTTACAAATGTTTATTTCCCCAAAGTTGGGCCTACTATAGGGCTGCTGTCCTTTCTGCTCTTTCCCCAACACAAAAATATGCACACACAAAAAAATACACACATACATTCAAGTGTTCAGTTTTGGAAGATTAAGGTTATAGCAATTATTGATAGCAATAACCAATGTACTTAATATCACTTAAAATGTACACTAAAGTCGAGTGTGGACAACACCTGCAGTCCCAGCTACCCAGTTACTTGGGAGGCCAAAGCGGGAAGATTTCAAGTTCAAGAATGGACAAATACATAGGGAGTTTTAGATCAACCTGAGCAACTTAGCAACATTTTGTCTCAGAAAAAATTTATTTATTTGTTTTTCTTTTCTTTTTGTTCAAGACAGGTTCTCACCACGTGGCCCCAGCTGTCCTGGCTGGATTGGAACTCACAGAGATTCGCCTGTCTCTGCTTCCGAAGTGCTGGGATTAAAGTGTGTATCACTAGGCCCAACTCAGCAAACATTTTTAAAGAGCTGGAGATATATAGCCCAGTGGTTCCTGAGCACTCACAGAAGCCTCAGGATCACACTCCAGCATTAAAACAAAAGACAACATGCAAAATGATTAAAATGATAAATTTTATGTCATATACATTAATGATTAAAAGTTAATGTAAAAGAAAAAGAAAGCAAATGTGAGAATTTCTAGATAGACTAAACCTATCTGGGAGAGGCACATGTGGCAAGGAAAGCTGAAATGGAGCATCAGAGACAATCATAAGTGAGCTTTGGCACTTGGCAAACATACAGAACTGCAGCACACAGGAAATGCTGAGCCCTGGAGGTTTAGACCAGACCAGACTTTGTTTCTGAGCTGTGAATAACAGGATTTAACAAGACAACTCTTCTTTTCTTTTTGGTTTGAGGGAAAGAGAGGAAGCAGAGGCTTTTATTACTCAACAGCTGATGACAATTGTTGGGAAGGCAATTCAACAGCCTGACTTGCTTATTTTGGAAACTCTTAGAAATCTAGCTAGATTGGAGTAATAACTATACACAGGTGATGACAAGTTTTAGCTTTTCATTCAAACTGGTCTAAAAGCCAATTAGTTATCTTTTTATTCTGAGTCAATTAAAAACAAGTTGAGGACAGAAACTGATTTTTACTTTAGGTTTTTTTAATGTCTCTAAAATTAAAGTTGGGCCCCTATATATAATCTGTTGGAAAAAGAAACATTAACTATAAAATATTAAGATAAATGCTATAAACATTTAAGAATGTATGATATATACGGTCAATTAATTCTCTTAGTTCTGGGCTAGCTGTTTTCATTTTTTTTGGGGGGGGGGTTTAGAGACAGGGTTTCTCTGTGGCTTTGGAGGCTGTCCTGGAACTAACTCTTGTAGACCAGGCTGGTCTCAAACTCACAGAGATCCGCCTGCCTCTGCCTCCCGAGGCATGCACCACCAACGCCTGGCTTAACTTAAAATATTTTGACAAATGTCATTTCATATATAAATGTAACACACACTGATAAAATGTGACTATAACCTAAAACAAAGTTTTAGAACTCTTTAGCTTCCATAGGATAGTAAAAAAAAAAATTTAGTCATTAGTTATTAATTATTGGTAAAAGCTTAACTGCCCAAATAAATAGAACAAATATTAGAAATGGCAACAAAGATAAAGAGTATTTTAGCTATGGTGCTCTAATTCCTATTACAATAACTATAAAGGCATTTTATGCATGAAACAACTGTTCAAGTCAAGAAAGCTAGTGTAGAACACCAAAGAATGTGTCTGTTTACATCAGTTTGAGAGGCACAGAGACAAATATTTTCCTATTTAGCTGTTTAAGCATTAATACATACTCATACAAGCAAGCTACAATGTTTAATGGAGAAGGCCTTGTGAAAATCAAATCTAAACATCATTAAAGACATAGTAACCAAATGTTCACTTCTATTTTGAACCAAAGTAGTAAAAAGGTATAAGAATGTGTGTGTGTGTGTGTGTGTGTGTGTGTGTGTGTGTGTGTGTGTGTGTGTGTGTGTGTGTGTTTGTAGGTACATGCATATATGTATGGGTGTGAAGGCAACAGGTCAACAGTGAGCATCTTCCTCAATCACTTGCCTTACATTTTATTTTAAAAAAAGTATTCTGATTCTATTTAAGCAGATATATGGTATTTAATTTAGTAAATACCATTTCTCAAACTATGCATTAGAAATGAGGATATGTTTATGTAATACACATATATTTTACATATAATCTATATGTGTGCCTATAAAGTCAGCTATATTTTTATTTTACATACCTCTGTAGATCAACTATTTCATTGTTAAGGGTATCTAGTTCCTTAATAGCAGAGAAATCTGCAACAGGACTTGATCCTGTGATGGTCTAAAAACAGAAAAAAATAAATTACTATTATAAATTCTAAGCACTCAAAATGCTAAAGCTATAAAGGGTAACAAGGTATTCTACTTTACTACATCATTAGCACTTTTAACTCATTTAATAAAATACTTTGAATAACCATATATACATAATTGTTATTATACATACACTTGTATATTAAGACAGTTCCCTTACATCCCCCAGAAAGCTATTATTCAATAATATGAATACACATATCAGATCCCATTGCCTTTGTCACGTGATCCTAGTTTACCCCGAATTCTGCAGTAAATAAAACACATGCTAGATTAAAAATGAATCCCTTGACTGAAATGTCTTATTTACCAGGGACAGGGATGAAGATTTATTTCCACTCACATCATCTGGCACAGAATAAGTACACAGATCTTGTTGACCCTCAGAATTATAATGGTGGTTCATTTTATTCAATTCAACAAATACTAACTTTTGTTAAATGTTTTTATTATCTGCTCTAACCTAAAACCAACTAACCAACTGCTCAAATATGTTCTATAATAAATAATACTATTACCACATATGTAACTCTGTATATATGAAATCTTTCTTATTTATTTATTTATTTGTTTGTTTATTGGTGTGTATTAGTGTTGTTCTGCTTTTTTGTTTGTTTAGGTTTTTTTGAAACAGGGTTTTTCTGTAGCTTTGAAGCCTATCCTGGAACTCACTTTGTAGACCAGGCTGGCCTCAAATTCACAGAGATCCGTCTGTCTCTGCCTCCTGAGTGCTGAGATTAAAGGTGTGCGCCACCAACACCTGGCTCTATTTTTTTTTTTTTTTAAGACTTGATTCTGTGTGTCTGTGTGTATGTGCATATGCATGCATGGGCACAACTACAGAGAGGCCAGAAAAAGGCATCGGACCCGTTTTAGGTGGCTGTAAGTAGTCTGACCCAAGTGCTGGGAGTCAAACTCCAGGCCCTCTGCAAGAGCAGTACACACACTTAACTGTTAAGCCATCTGTCCAGTCCATTTTTGGTTTTTGAGGCAGGGTCTCATTTACCCAAGACAGTCTTAAACTTGTTATGGAGAAAATGGTGACCTTGAATTCCTGACCCTCCTGCCTCTACCCATAAGTACTAGGATTACATGGGGGCGCCAATATAACCAACACATAGTTTTCTTTTAATAAGGATATCAGAATTAAGTTACCAAATGGTACTTATATACATACAAAATCTAAGTTTAATCTAGATTGTGTTATTTTGTTAATTTTATCCTCTTCACCAGAAAAGTGGAGAAGTAAATGTCTGCCCTGTCTACTTAGATCAAATGAAGTAATTTTCTTTTTGAACTCCCACTAATGTCCTGTTTAGCTTTCTAATGTCAGAACAAGAGGATAACTGCTCCTTTAAAACTCGGATTTATAGACACTATTACAATGAGGTTAACAAGTAACAGAATCATCAGCTTTTGGAAATCGTAAAACTGAAACCTGAATGTGTGAGATCTAAGATGTATTAGTGACCTTATTATCGGAACATAAAACTACTGTTGTGAATTTAATGTGTCACCAACTCACACAGCAGAAGATATCTCAAAGTTCCATAATATTCCATTTCCTCACCCTTACATCATTAAAATTTACTACGAACTGCTAAGCCCATCAAACAGTTCTCAAAAGTAATCTGAAAAGTGGATCACTGGGAGTAAGTACTAACTAAATTTAGAGCTGAGGAAAGAAACCAAGTGACTGTTCAAAGTTGAACCCAGCTATTATTCTGATCAAAAGTCTTCTGATTAAATACAACTGTCACTTCATATATGACCTTTGGCCTTTGTATGCCAAAATAGCTTAGAAAACACTGTGCTTAAAGTAAACTTGGTAAACAGGTTGATAAAATAATTCCTTCTTTTTAAAAAAATATCACACTGACTGCTAGTATTGAATTGTTTTGACTATCAGTGTTAAAACTCATCTATATATTCAATTAGTTATGCTTCAAATTTTATATATAATTACAACTTTACATCAAATATACTTCTTTTGGAGGGGCAGTTGAGACAGTGCTTCCCTATGTAGCCCAGGCACTCTTGAGCTCACTATGTAGCCTTGGCTAGCCTTAAACTTATTGTAAACCTCCTGCCTCAGCCTCTGGAGTACTGAGGTTACTAGTGTACATTGCCATAATGATTCTCAAAAATATCTGTATTACTAAACCCCATTGATCTACAGACTGTTACTGATGCTATATTAAATTAATAATTTTAAAGAAGATATCTGCATGAGATATTCACTAAGTTTTCACATTATTTAAACCTGACCTTTGGGCTAGAATGAGTCAGGCAGGTGAAAAAGAAAATGAAGAAATAGAATTTGATCTCATTTTCATCACTGAGTAACTTCTATCACTTAAATGCTACTGAGAAGTGTTCTACCAGAGGTGCAAGTATACCAGGAAACACATGGCTTCCACACCTCTTCTGTGATTCCAACTTTAAAAAGTGAATCATATTGGACAGTCTTTGCTACTAAAATACCAACAAGCAAGAAGATAAAGTTAAATAAATTAGTTTAACCTCAAACAAGTTAGAAGGTAATAGCTCTGTATGACTAAAATGGCATGCAAGCAAATATGGAAAAGGTCAACTCAAATTCAGTACAGCACGTGAAAGGCACACAGAAATGTAGCATACCCTTTTTAAAAATTACTTTATTCATTTACTTAATTTTGAATTATTTTTTATATGTATGGGTGTTTGCCCACTTACAAGTCTGTGCACTAAATGAGTGCTTGGTGCCTGTGGGACCCATAAGGGGGCTTTGGATCCCACGAAACTGGAGTTACAGACGGTTGTAAGCTGCCATGCCTGTGAGTTGGGAATCAAACCCAGGTCTTCCAGAAGAGCAGCCAGAACTCTTAGCTGCTAAGGCATCTTCCACACACCCCATTTTTGTTTAATTTGTATGTGTGTGAGTGTTTTATCATACATATGTAAGAACACCATGTACATATAGTGCTGGTGGAAGCCAGAAGAGGGTATCAGCTGCAGCAGTGCCCCCTAGAACTGGAGCTGCAGACAGTTGTAAAGTCACCATGTCAGTGCTGGGAACCAAACCTGGATCCTTTGGAAGAGCAGTCCATGCTCTTAACTGCCGAGTCATCATCTCTCTAGTCCTGCATGCACCTTACAAATACTTTCTCTCACATTGGTTTGTGAATTTCCCGAAAGCCTCACCTTAGTGATTTCAAGTGGACTAAGGAGTCTAGGGAAGGTAAGCCACAGTGCAAGCAAGTATCAAGGGACACATGACAAAAGCATGCTGACCTACTGTTTTCACTGTTTATTAACTTTTATACATAAAAGCACTCTAATTTCAAAATATATCATGTAACTGAAAAACTGTAATACTAAAATACAACAAAGACAGCATAAAATAAAGCTCTAACCTTGAGAGAGAGTAGAGTTAAGAAACTGACAGTACAAGAAAGGTGAAAGCAGAGTGCTGCAGAATGGAAAAAACAGTCCAAACTAGAAAAAACACAAAGGAGGAAAGCGACATTCAAAAAGTATTAGTTGAAACTACCAAAAAAAAAAAAAAAAAAA
This sequence comes from Cricetulus griseus, assembly GCF_003668045.3. Classification (NCBI taxonomy): domain Eukaryota; kingdom Metazoa; phylum Chordata; class Mammalia; order Rodentia; family Cricetidae; genus Cricetulus; species Cricetulus griseus. Next base: position 40,488,260 of record NC_048595.1, read on the forward strand.
AAAAAAAGCAGTACCTTTTTTTAAATTCAGATTATAAGGAGAAAAGAGATTATTTGAAAGCACAAATTTTAATGTTTTGGCTAATAGATAAGGCAACAATTATAAAATATTCCAATGACTCTGACACTATGTGTTAAGTATACCTTAGTATGCTCTAGTAAATGGACTTTTGAGAAGTCTAATTACAAACTATGTCAACAGATACAAACAACCTCAAGTGTCTCTAGCATACAGATTTCAGGAACAGATAAAATTGACTCAGTAATTTCTGTTGTCTTAGAAATTAAGAGTTGGTGAGAGTTTTAGTCATTATAAATTAAGAATGCAGAAGGAAAAACTCTACATAAGTGGAGTCTACAGTGCTACACAGCTGAGGTATAGAATAGAGCACAAAGCATCTAAGTATAAATCAGTATCCTTCATCTTTCTGTGTAGCATCACTTTCACCCTCTCGGCAAACTAGGAAACATGTCATACATCAAAGAATCTAAAGAAACAAAGTACAAAAACTCATTCATATATCAAATTCTCAGGACTGGCAGATATGAATTTATTTAGTTTACTTGGGAAAAAAGTCCATTTTTGACATTTGTTAGATTAAAATGGAATTTTTAACTATGCTATGAAATTAATGAAAATCAAAACATTCTATTGGTACTTGAAAGAAAGTTCTTAATAACACTCATTTGACAGCTCCTGTTACTTACAACCCTGAAAAATCACTACAGCAATATTTATATTACAGGTGAAAAGGGATTTAAAGATACAAAGTTTGGGTGGGATGTTTTATTTTGTTTGCGTTTTTTGATTTTAAGATGAGGTCGCCTTGCACTGCCCAGGATAGCCCTAAACTTCTGGATCCAAGAATTATTTAGCTTCAGCCTACCCAGGAGCTAAGACTACAGGTTCAAACGATACCTGGTTATTTAGTTTGAAAAAAGTAACTAAACCCACCATATGTAAGTCTTTTGAAAGGTCTATTACAGACCAGGATATTGTATATGTGCTATATTTAAAAGGGTTTTTAGATAAGGAAGAAAAAATTCAAAGTACAACAGGGTTAAAATGAAGATGTTTTGAAAATTCCCATTGCTGACCAGAAACCCAGCTAACTTCTAGATGTTTAGATATGAAGTATACATTCTACGGCAAAGAACACATAGCGATGTTCCTCAACATACAATTTTTCTTGAAGGTTATTTTGATGTAAAATTTGTACCAAGCAATCACTATCTCCTAGATTTTGTTTCCAAATTTGTATTGTTTCCTGTAAGAGTGAAATGTAACAATTTAATTCTTACAGCTAACATTTTTTTCCTTCTTTTTTGTTTTTGGTGCATGCTTATAATCCTAGCATTTGGGAAGTGAAAGAAGGAAGGATCAGAAGTTCAAAGTAATTCTCAGTTACACTGAGTGTTCAACAAACACCAAGCTGGGCTACATGAGACCTGTTTCAAAAAAAAAAAAATCCCTTCAATTTAATAAAGTACAGTTGTCATATGAGTAATGAATAGTGGGGTTGACAAACTGCAGTTCAAGGATGCTACAGAAGGGACGTGAGCATGCTCACAGATACACACTAAACCAACAACAGAGAGTGCTCTGCCCCTCCACCTTTGTGACTGGACACAGGCATGCAGGTCTTCTTTGAGGTTATCTTACCTTTTGTACACTAGACCTGTCTGATGGTGGGATCATCTCAGGAGTGAGAATATGAGGAGGATCAATGCCCTTTATTAACTTTTGATTGATTAAGTGAAAAGCCAAGGCAAACTGGTCTTTTGAAAGCTTCCCACAGCCCTTTGTGTCACACAGTGCCCTATATAAATAAACAAAATGAACAATACATAAATGCTACAATCATTACTTCAAAAATCCATGAGAAAAATAAGATTTTAACTTTTTAAAAATAATGAGTTGAATTGAGAAAGACAGGTCATACAGCCTATTTAAAACTCACATAAATGTTACAGAGGTGTACCAATCTTAGTTTCACCTATAAGTAAAGATACTCTTTTTGTGAGGAACCATAAGAAAGACAATGTATGATTAAAGCCTGAGCACAGCACCAAACCCATTTGTGACAGTTACCTTTGTTATGTGTGCTTAACCTAGGCACTCAAAGGTTGCTGATTCAGCTATGCAAGTGCTTTTCCAGTCTGAATACTTATCTCTTTTGAGACAGATCCACTATGCTTTGCTCTCCTCTTAAGTTTTTCTTTGCAACTTCTTGTGTTTGTTGCTTCTTAAAAACCTCAGAATAACATCTGGTATAGTAAGCCAGGGTGGTGGCAGGCATAGGACAAAGCGATTTCATTTGCATTATCACATGTAATATGAACTGCATTACCAACAAACAACTGTCATACAAAGGTAAAATGCACATATCTCTTACAGGACTAGACAGGTACACTCTTACTTTTTTATTTAAATAAAAACACAATCTTGTACAAACTTTACAAAACCCCATCTAGCTAAACGAATGTAGCCATTCAAACAAGCAACTGCCTAACCAAAAGTCTATACACCTCAATGAATATATTCAATGCAATGAATACACACAGCTATTCTGAAGCTATAGCATTTTGCTTACATGTTTATGCACAGAAATTTAACAATATATGACAGAGTTAAAACTAGAAACACAAGTTTTATTCCCTCTTTCATGACTCATGCATTCTTTACCTGTACTCCATCCTTCCTCATCACCCTTTCCTGTTCTCCTACTACACGTGACATTTACTATTCTCACGTATATATATATTTGTTTGCAGGTATACATGTATAAGCTACAGGGAAGGACCCACAAGAACACCTGCAATTTTTCTTTCTGACACCAAAAGATATTTGCACCCCTGTTTATTGCTGCTCTATTCCCTATATGAAATGAGACCAACAGACCTCCATCAACAGATAGATGGCTATATATACATATACATATACATATACATATACATATATACATAAGGATACCCAACAGACCTCCATCAACAGATAGATGGCTATATATACATATACATATACATATATACATAAGGATACCCAACAGACCTCCATCAACAGATAGATGGCTATATATACATATACATATACATATATACATAAGGATACCCAACAGACCTCCATCAACAGATAGATGTATATTATTCAGTTCTAAAGAAAAATGAAGAAGAATTTTTTGAGACATGGTCTCATTTATTCCAGACTGGCCTTAAAGTCATTATATAGCTGGGTAGGACCTAATTGATCTTGCAACTTCCATGGGTACTGGGATTGCAGGTGTATGCCACCACACCCAATTTATATAACACAAGGGATCAAACCCAGGCCCTCCTGTATGCTCTATCTCCAGCCCCTAAAGGCACTACTTATTAAACTGCTTAAATTTCAGATATCTGGATTCTTTTAAGAACATCTAAGATTTTTAATTAGTTTAAACAAATGAAATGTTGCACTTTTTAAAGTTCCCACTTTTGAATTTTGTTCATTGTACCCAATAATTCTTCAGATTTGAATTTCCTCTATAAAAAAAATGAAACAGATAATAACCTATTGATGTTAATTTCCAACATGTAGTCACGAAATGGTCAGGATATATTTATTAGGTAAAATGCCTTACTTACAATGCTCCCTAGCCAACCGGCAGGAAAGCAGAGCAAGCTGAAGCAGCCGTGAAAAGAGAGGCGGCTACCATGTGCGTTCCCTAACTCTTTAAACTTCTCCCACATCACCCTCACATCACCTTGACCACGCCCTAATGGGGCCAGGCACATCTGTAGGCTTGATTACGGTGTCTCCCTACAATAACCAGTTTTGGTGATATTTTGTTTGTGATCTAACAAATAAAGCTTAGCCATAGACACCAGGCAGTACACACCTTTAATCCCAGCACTCAGGAGGCAGAAGCAGGCAGATCTCTGTGAGTTCAAGGCTACCCTGGGCTATGAGAGAAACAGAGCCAGGCAATGGTGGCTCACACCTTTAATCCCAGCACTAGGGAGGTGGAGACAGGAGTGGCTCCTGGCTGGGCAGAGAGATGAATGTAATGAATATAATGCAGGAGACAGGAGCTCATTGCATTCAGTCTGAGGATTCAAAGGAACAGGATTGCCCCTTTAGTCTAAGGATTAAGTAAAGGTAAGAGGTCTCTCTTGTGGCTGGTTCCTTTACTTCTCTGACCTTTCAGCATTTACCCTGGTATCTGACTCTGGCTTTTTATTATTAAGACCTATTAGAATTCTTGCTATGCATATTCACAAAAACTAGTAAAAAAAAAAAAAAGAATGTATAAAAACTAGAGTTGTTACAGAACCACATATACACACACTTTTTAAAAAAATTCTATTAAAATAAAGTCTTACCAAATGTGGGCTAGTAAGGCAGAAGGTAAACCTGTTTTCAGGAAGGTTTCACGGACCTCCATCCCAGATACATATCCGTCCATATCCTTATCAATTTTTAGGAAGATTTCATCATATTTAGCCTTTTCTACAGGGGTTACAACCCACTGGAGAGAGGAGAGAAGTTTCAGTCAAAATGAAGCTAACTTTGAAATGATATTCTTTCAAACATAAGAGTATCTGTCACCAATCTGAACAAATCTACTCAAATAACTTTGATGTCAGTGCACTGATTCCCACACATCACAACCAAACAGTATAAAGAGAATGCAACAAAATTACAAGTCAGTTAGGACTACATTTACTAAGATTTTCTTTTAAGAAACCAGTGAACTCAAGCATAATTATGCCCTGGTCTATAAATTCCCACACTAACACCAGTATCTGGAAAAACCTGTAAAAGAAATGATCTAGATAATCCCCAACCTTCATTTTCTATTGTTTCATGCAAAATTTTGCCCAGAGCTGAACTTGTACAGGCTGTCATTATAGTTGGCATTACACAAACTGACTAGAGATAGGCCAGAGGTAGTAAGAATTGATCAGAATTAGTAATGTGATCTGAAGAATAAGGAGTTAACTACAGATTTTAAACAATTATATGACAGAGAAAGCATGCATGTTAGCATACAGTATCTTCTATGTCCACCTTTGATCTCTAATAGATCAAGGCAAAACCAGTTAAACGTCCACAGGACCTAAGGAGCATCTGCCTCCTGTGGGGCATCACAATATGCAGCGGGCTCAACTGCTCCTTCCATCTTTATCAATCACTTCCATGCACTTTGTTAAAGCAAAATCCTTTAACACTGATAAATTTCTACCTGTCTTAACGGTGCTGTGGTAGGTAAAATGCCTACAGATGGTAAGGAGTGGTAAGATTCCTTGGCTGCTGAAGAGGGGATCAACCACATGGAGCCTGATATACTGACCGTTTTTCTCTTAGAAGGTGGCACCAAGGCTGGAGGCAAGGACATTGGCACAGGTTCTTTCTCCAGTGCACAATATACCAAAAACATGGCCTTGAAGATAAACAAAACAGAGTCAGATATATATATATTTAAATTATCATAAAATTCACTCATTGAATTGCTCACTGTTCAACAACAAATCATTTTCAAGCTGTCTCAAATTTTTTTGGGGGGCATAGTTTGAGACAGGGTTTTTTTGTGTAGCCCTGGTTGTCCTGGAACTCACTCTGTAGACCAGGATAGTCTGAAACTCAGAGATCCACCTGCCTCTAACTCTTGCTCACAAGTGCTGGATTAAAGGCATGAGCCACCAAGGCCTGGCTTTTCAAATGTTTTAAAGTAAAGAGAGAAAAATAGGAGAAAAAGGGGAAGAAATGTAAGAAATACTCAGTTACAAAAACTTGGAGGCACACCTTTCGTTTGAAGTTCTTGTAATAGCAAAGAATATAAGAATTTGAGTAGAAAATGCTACTACAAAGAAATAATCTTCTAGTATACAAAATGCTCCTAGAAATTAATAATCTAAATTCAGTAAAAGATAGACAAAAACTATGAACAGTCAATTTACAAAAAAATGGACACCACAAATGGCCTGTCCTTGAATACTCTTGAACTAAAACTACAGATTAAAATTACAGTGGGTTAACATTTTGCCTAAGTAGTAAGATTCCTAAGTTCCATAATGTACTTGGCAGCTAAACTGTGGGGAAAGAGCACTGTCAGACATTGCCAGTGGGCACTGAAGGGTAACAGATGCCACTTTTGCAGGATTATTTGGGGCAGAGGGCTACTGGGCAGCAGATAACTTTGCCTTAAATCACTACCTGGCCTCAGTTCTCAAGTGCTAGGGTTACAGGTGTGAGCCACAGCCTCACCCAACTTTTCACAGCAAGGTGATGGTATATCAGAAGCACTTACAAAAGAGGCACTACTGCTAGGCTGTATTTACTGTTAACTACTCATCTATCCACCTTCTCAAAAGTTTGTGACCTCTAGTGACTGAAGGGCCTTTTTTTTTTTTTGTCTTGTCACTTACCTAAAACTTTATGTATGCTGAAGACAGTGTAATAGCCTGAGCTCTAAGCCACTTCTTGGGGAGTTTTTCTTTTCCTAAACTGTCTCCCAGGTATACATGAATTATACATATTAACTAATTTATTTTTGTTTTGGGAACATGTCTTTTGTTACATGAATCCCAGCCAAGAACTTTAAAAGGCTAGAGGCAAACTGGCCACCAAATTACAAATGTACTCTTCCCTTTGGCTCAGCCATCTCACATCTGGGAACCTATCCTTACATTTATTTGCCTACATATAAATGCTTCATGAAAAAGATTATTAACTACAGAAACTGTCTGCATTAGCATCCAACTGCCCATCAATAAAAAATTAACTTAAAAATTATGGTATACCTACATCATGAAAAACTATGAAGCAATAAAAGAATCATGGGAAAGCACTGTGGTATTGCCTTCACAAATGTTAATTTCCAGACTGACCCAATCAGATACTTAAATTGGAAGCAATCCATTGTATGCAGCTTCCAAAAGAATATACCAGGATAAACACACACACACACACACACACACACACACACACACACAAATTATTCTATGAGAAAATAAGCCCCACGTTCTAAAGCACACTGATAAATATGAAAAAGTAGTGGGGCGATGAGAAGCACACCTTTAGTCCCAGCACTCAGCAGGCAGAGACAGGTGGATCTGTGTGAGTTTGAGACCAGCCTGGTCTACAGAGCAAGTTCCAGAACAGGCTCCAAAGCTACAGAGAAATTGTCTCGAAAAAACAAAAACAAAAGCCACACAACAACAACAAAAAGTAGTGCTGAACACACACCTCCACTGTTTGTGTGTATAGTGTTTTATCTTCTATGCTAAACAGGAAATACTTATTTACTATTTATATATATTTGGACCAGGAAATTCAAGGAGAATAAACTAAGAAAAGTAACTGGACAGAGAAGACGAACTTTATCAGTGGAGGGTAGGGATGGATCTTTCTGACTATCTTCTTGTATTAATTTTGAACCATTAGAATATATTATCTATTTTTGAATCTTTTAAATTAATAAATATTTAAAGGACATATATAAAAAAAGAGGACAATCTACCTATTGAACATACCAGGCTATAATCTATCCATTTTATTTACTTTTTTAAAACTTAAATGTTTGTGTCTATTACTTGTATAGAATAATGTAATATCTCCATTTTAAAGGTGTCAAAGCACCATTCAGATTTTCAGAAATGACATTTAGGCTTAAAAAAAGGAAAATCATACAATAAAAATGAACAGTAGGTTTAATCATATGAAATCACTCAAAGTGGAGGATCTAGAAGGATTCCAGTAGCAACTAGGAGAGAGCGCACATTATTGATTTTCTTCCACTGAAAATCATAACTCTCAGCTGGGAGAAAAAAAAAAGAAGGAGTAGAGGAGAAGAGGAGGAGGAGGAGGCGAAGAAGAAGAAGAAGAAGAAGAAGAAGAAGAAGAAGAAGAAGAAGAAGAAGAAGAAGAAGAAGAAGAAGAAGAACAACAACAACAACAACAACAACAACAACAACAACAACAACAACCATCACCACCTAACACTCTTAACAACAACAACAACAACCACCACCACCACCTAACACTCTTTGGGCTTCTATCTTAATTCCTAAATTTGAGTTGTTTTCAAATCAGTACTTGAGTACATAATACAAATGTGATCCATAATTTCTATGATGGCTAATGTTTTATAAATGAAGAAGCTGAGGCCGAGAGATGCTAACTTGCCTAATACAATATTTTAAAGAAGCCATAGGTATAGTATACACTAAGCCAAGCATACTGTCACATGACTATAACCCCAGTATTCAGAATGGAGAGTAAAGGATTGAGTTTGAGGACAGCCTAGGTTATACTAGAGTCTGTCTTAAAAATAATTGGTGTGTGTGTGTGTGTGTGTGTGTGTGTGTGTGTGTGTGTATACATAGTACAAACAATGATATCCTGGCTACAGCATTCTTGATTGATCGAAATTTAATCAGCATTAACAGCACCTGTGTAGTAGGTTACACTACCACAATTTCCTTTATAATTAGAAAGACTAAACCTCACCTGTTGGCCCCGATTATAGAAGGCATCAGAATTACCTGGACAGCTGAGTAGTTCTATAATCAGAATTCTGGAATCAGTAAAACTGGCATTGGGCCGAAGAATCTGCATTTCTAACAAGTTCCCAGGTAACTCTGATGCTGTGTATCCAGGGATAGTACTTAACCAGTTGACCCAAAACAAGCCTTTTCCACACACTAGCCAACCAACAAGAATTCAATGCCAGTTTGAAAACACATGAACACTATGCCTCCAAAAACTTGAAGCTCCAGAAAGAAAAAAATCTGCCTAGCACATCCTCTTCAGCCAAGTTCACAATGTATGCAGTATCAGATTGGCACTTTGCATGCAACAAGTGACTTGCATGCATATAAAGATCAGCATTTTCTTGCAGCAGATGGAAGTAATTTCCTGGAAAAGTGGACACTAAACAACAACAAAAGCAATGCTTGACATCTGCTGCCAATAGACAACACATTTTTTCCTGAAAGCTAAAGTTATTAATTTCATGTGTCTTGAAAACAGTTTCCCCAAGAAAACTAATGCCAAAATTTTGTTCACTAAATAAATATTAAAGGTGAACAGAGTAATTTTAGTACTGTTGGACTTACTATGATCTTGTTTTCATCTTCTATTGTACTGTATCCTATACAAAGTCTACAACTGAAACAAAAACAGCAACCAGATCAAATGGTGCCCCCAGCCCCACCTGCCCGGGTGTGTGCATGTGTGCATGGAGAGAAGAGAAATGCTAGTTTTCAAGCTGGTACACAGTAGTTGAGTATGAATGTAGTTACAAAAAGAGATACTAAACTCAAAAACTTTTAGGATACCTTTTTATTTAAAAATAATCACAAACAGACCTAAACTCGACACAGAAAGGATTTAGTTGGGATTACTATCAACTACTGACTTTCTTTGAGAGTGGTTTTCTCTTTGTGTTTTAAGCAACATTAACTTTCAATCTGAGGGGCTTGCTTTGTTTTGTTTTTGTTTTTCGAGACACAGTTTCTCTGTGTAACTCTAGCTGTCCAAGCTCTGATGGCCAGGTTGGCCTCAAACTCAAAGAGATCTGCCTACCTCTGCCTCCTGAGCGCTGGGATTAAACAGAACCACTGCCGACTCTAGCATTAAGCACAGTGCCTGGTGGTCAGGCATTTTTCAGTATTTTATTAATGCTAGAAACACTTTCCTTCACTTTCATAACACAAGTGAAGCAACATGAGTAAAAAGTTAATTTCAGGGCTTGAGGTATAGCTCAGTAGCAGAGTGCCTGCTTAGCATTTGCGAGAACCTGTATTCAATCTAAAGAACCACAAAAAGAAAGAAAGAAAGAAAGAAAGAAAGAAAGAAAGAAAGAAAGAAAGAAGAAAAGAAGGAAAGAAAGCAATTCAAATAATGTGTATGTGATGAGCTAGGTAGTTGTGTCATTGGTGCATGCCTTTAGTCCAGGGAGGCAGAGGCAGGTGGATCTTTTTGAGTCTGAGGCAACCTGATCTACCGAGTAAGTTCTGCCTCTGCCTCCCAATTGCTGGGACTAAAGGTGTGCGCCACCACAGCCCAGCTAAATTGGAAGATATTCTACAAGCTATCAGGCTAGTACTCCTTAAAAAAAGTCAAGGTCATAAAAATAAGGCAAGAATGACAAACCGTCAAAGACTCAAGAGACTGAAAAGACACAGCAACTAAATGCAGTGTAATACTATGAAGCAGATCTTTGCCCAGGGAGCTTTTATGAGGTAAAATCAAAAGAAAGTATGGAGTTTTAGAGCAATTTACCAATGTAGGTTACTAAGTTTCTACAAAGGTCATTCTTGGATATACAACGAGTGTGAGTGTAAGACCTGACTGGGCTAATAATCGGGCTGTTACTCAAACTCAACCAAAAAAGGGCCCAGCACAGTAAGATGACTCAAATGGTCAAGGTGATAGCTGTGCCAAGTCTGTCAATCTGAGATTGCTCCCAGATAAAGGTAGAAAAAGAGAGCGGACTTTGATGTGGTCTGTCACACTATGCCATGTCACCTGTGCCCACATACACCGGTAAGTTTTAGAAAAAAAAATTGAAAAAAATTTGAAAGTGGGAAAGATAAAAGCTGAATTGGATTGAAATTAAAATGTAAAACAAAAGGATAAATAATTCTAAAGAATGGATGTTTTGAAATATCACTGACTTAATGACAGATTGAACCAAAGAAATAAAAAGGACTATGAGCATAAATATGAAAGATTGAAAATGAGGAAAGACTACCCCAGGCATAAAAAGATTTTTAAAAATACAAGTTCATGGGAACAAGTTTAAAAGTAAAAACAAACAAAAAAAACAATTCACCCGGAGAGATGATTCAGCAAATAAGAGCTTGTATTACCCTTACAGAGGACCCGACTTCAGTTCACGGCACCCATATCAAGTGGCTCACAACTAACTATAACTCAAACTCCAGGGAGATCTGACACCCTCTGGCCTCTCCAGGCAACTGCCCTCATGTATACATACGTGTACACACACACACACATACACACACACCAATTCTTTAGGAAAGCAGGTAGAAAATTTAAGCAGACCAACAAACAAGTAAGAGTACACAGGAGATCACCGATTTATCCCAGTTGTGTGTATGTACATATGGGCATGGGCGTGTACAAGTCAGAGGTCAATGTTTTCTTCCTCATTTACTCTCCATCTTATTTTTTGAGCCATGGTCTCTCACTGAACCCAGACACTTGCAGATTCAAGAGCATATTCTCTCTGCCTCGACAGCTTTGGGATTGTAAGTACTCACAGCCACACCTTCATTTTTTTTCTCTCTCTCTTTAATTTAGGGTCTAGAGATTGAACTCAGGTGCCATGAATTCTTGAGCTTGATTGAATGAAAGCACTTTAACAACTGAACCACTTCGCCTGCCCCTATTAAAGGTTCATCTAACTTTAAGGAAACAATAAATACCGTATCTGATGTTGACTACTTAACTGCTAAAATAGGAAAGATCTTTAAAATAAGGAAAGATGCCAAAACGTTTCTGCCTCATCAGTTAAAATGAAACTAAAGTGTTGCTCATGTTTCCTTTTAATGAAATAATGTGAATTAGGAAATACAGTTGAAGCAAGATTGACATAATTTAAGACCCCCCCTAAAATTACCACACCATTATCTTTACAATATATTAACCAAGTATCTTTCCTAAGTACCTAAAGTGAGAAAAAACACACACATTCTCTTTCTCATAAAAAATGTGCACTCACCTATAAATCCTAAAATGGTTAATAACTTCAATCTGATGGACATATACTAAGGATAAGTTAAAATGGAAAATGCTTCCCAGTACAGGAGGCACACACTATAATTTAAGCAGTCAGAGGCTGGGTAGGAAGCTCATAAGTTCAAGCCCTGTTTTAATCAAATGGTGGAGGTATATATGGATGGGGGAAAAGTTGTCATTGTAAAATTAAGATATTTCACATTTTAAGAACATTTGGTTACTTACAACTGCAAATTCATCTCTGTCAAGCTTTCCATCATGGTCAATATCACTCAACTCCCAAACCTTTAAAAAGAGAAGTGAGAACAATTAATGCTCTTTTAAGTTATGTTCTATTTAGGAACAGGAAGAGAAAGTATACTAGTGAATATGAGAATGCCTGGTTATTAAGTGCCTTAAAAGGAATCTGGACTTTATCTTAACTGCAATGAGAAGTTACTGGAAGGTTAGTTTACAGCAATAAAATAAGAATATTCAAAGTTTAGGAATCTCACACTGACTGCACAACAGAGAAAAGGATGGAAATAATATTAGAAAATAGCTTTTAAAAATCAGTATTTGCAAGGCATGGTGGATCTGAGTTCAAAGTTAGTCTGGTCTACAAAGAGAGCTCCAGGACAGCCTGAGTTACACAAAGAAACCCTGGAAGGGGGAGGGGGGAGATGGAGGGAGGGAGAGAGGGAGAGAGGGACAGAGAGAGAGAGAGAGAGAGAGAGAGAGAGAGAGAGAGAGCTCACCTAATAACCCTGGGGCAATATTACACAAAGAAACCCTGGAAGGGGGTGAGAGATGGAGGGAGGGAGGGACAGACAAAGAGAGAGCTCACCTAATAACCCTGGGGCAATTGCACAAGTATTTCTGTCAATGTGATCGTGGTCACCACCATAGCATCTAACATTCTATGAGTTTGTAACATGTACTGTATTAAGTACATATACTACTATCACATTTAATCCTTGGAACCCTATCAACTGAAAATTATACCCAATTTAAAGACTTGAAAACCAACACACAGTTTTTCCCAAAGTCACCTAAACAAGCAGGGCAGCCAGGATTTGACCCTCTGTAAACCGGCTGCATATACAAGAGCTGGGGACTTAAGTGGTCATGGTTTAGAACATGAAAGAAGAAAGGAGAGAAATCACTTTGGAAACAGCACAAAAATGGCAAGGAGTAGGAAGAAACCCAGATAAAATTAGTGATTATGAATTTCTTTAACATTTCTCAAAAGCCAGTATGCAACAAAAGAAAAGGTAAATAATTAGCATATGCAAAACTGAGTTTTTAGAAGCCGGGTGTTGGTGGCGCACGCCTTTAATCCCAGCACTCGGGAGACAGAGGCAGGTGGATCTTTGAGTTGGAGGCCAGACTGGTCTCCAGAGCTAGTGCCAGGATAGGCTCCAAAGCTACACAGAGAAACCCTGTCTCAAAAAAAAAAAAAAAAGAAAAGAAAAGAAAGAAAAGAAAAAAGAAAAAAAAATTGAGTTTTTAGTAATATCAAAGTCAAAGAACTAAAGTCTTAAAAACATTTAGGAAAAAAGATCTATATAGGAAAGCAGGAAATTCAAGTTTAGAATTTATTATTTCATCAGGTAAGATATTGCAGAATGTAGAAGAAGAGCCAAGAATAAAAGTATGGAACTATGGATGAGCACATATAAATTAAATAAAGAAAAAATAATTTCTGAAGACACCAAGATACAGCTTTAATCTTACCAGCTGAAAAAAGTCATGGAGATGATGGTACTGGTGGCTGACAGCAATGTCACTATGCTTTGAAAGGACCAGGCCAGGCCTCACTAGGGCCTCATTCTAGCCTTCATGCAAATGGTTCCAGAAAAGGCAATAAACAAAGGACAATTTACCTTCAGCAACCCTGGTAGTAGGGTTACCAGAGAAACTGCACATACTGGACACAGGCCAGCCCCATAGTATCTCAAGGTAATGACCAAATAAGGTCAGGATCTAGGATTTGTCTAGCCTGCCCCAAAATAAGAGAACAATAGCACTCACCAGCCCCCTAACTGACCCTAGCCAATTAGAACATACTAATATTATTGCCACTTGTTTAAGCCAATTGTAGTTAAAATGACCTAACTTCCTTAGGCACCCTCCTTAGTAAGGCTTAAAAGAAGCCTCCATCTCCTTCTTGAGGGATGGGAGGTGTCTTTCATCATCTTGTTTTTATGTGTGGCAATACCCCATCGTACCGGAATAATAAAAATGCTCTTGCGATTGCATATGAGAATGGTGGGTTTTTTGTGGGATTTCTCCAGGACTTTAACAGCAGAAAATTACTAAGCTTAACATTTAATACATGAACTATACAGGCAGAGGAGATAACTCAGTTAATAATAAAGTACTTTCCATGCAAGCACAAGGACCAACACACACACACACACACACACACACACACACACACACACACACACACACACACACACACACTTAAAAAGACAGGGGAAATGAAGAAACCTGAGATCAAAGAATCAAGTCTAACAAACATCCAAACATCTAGGGAAAAGATTGAGAAATCCAATCAGAGAGCAGAATTTATGGTTTCACACTCCTTTAAAACAAGACCCTATAATATATAGGATAAGGTCTGGGCCTGAGCTCAGCAGTTAAGAGCATTTGCTGCCCTCCCAGTTCCCACATGGAAGCTCACAACTGCTTGTAACTCCAAGTCCAAGGGACCCCTCACCTTCTTCTGTACTCTATGGGCACCTTACTTGTATGTGTCTACCCCCCCCACACACACGTACAAATAATTAAAAATAAAAATAAATCTTAAAAACATACAGACAGTCCCTTAAAATCTGTCAAACAACTAGATTATTCAAGTATACATGCAAAGAAAACCAGATCTGCTCAATGGACTTACATATGTAACTAATACTAACCACTCAAATATTTTATAGAAAATAACTAAAACCAGAAATACAATAATTTACATGTTACAAATACAGAAAATCCTGAACTAACACAACTTAAATAAGAACTGTCTATATATTTAACAATGAGCTCCTGCTAAGTATAAAATTAAAATATATCGGGCTGGAGAGATGGCTCAGTGGTTAAGAGCACTGACTGTTCTTCCAGATGTCCTGAGTTCAATTCCCAGCAACCACCTTAAATGAGATCTGGTGCCTTCTGCTGGCATGCAGGCAGAAGACTATACAAAATAAATAAATAAAATCTTTACAAAAAATTAAAATATATCATAATTGCATCTAGCACAATACTGCAATCCTAACACTCATGAGGCTCAGGCAAGAGGTCCTTGAGTTCCAGACCAGCCTGAGCTACACATTAAGATCATCTCAACTCGTCTCAAAAAACCAGGAACAAAAAGAAAAAAAAAAGGACCATCTCATAACAAACAAATAAATTACATTTAAAGTTTGCTATCTTACTCTTCCAAGGATTTCCACAGGTAACTTAGAGTTGAGTAATACTGGTTTCACTTTATCACCAGACAAAAATCCATCCACTGGGCTTAAACTATCAAAAATGGCATCATATTTGGCTTTGTCTTCAGACTGCAATATGAATAGAAAGATGGCAAGTTAAACAATCACAAAAAAGGATTTAACTGTACATATAAGAATCAAATCCTCAAATAACAGACAACAGATTTTTTAAGCTAACATTAAAAAAAAACATTTAATCAAAATATATCAAATAATTTCAAAGTTGGAAGACTAGTTGCTTTTCTACTGTCAGGTTAGACTCAAAAAATTTCAGAAACAGATGCTTTGAGGAACACTTGTCCACGCACTCACCCTGACCTACAGTAAGAAAGTAGCTTTTCTAAGAAGACACTGGCAATGACACTCTGTCTTAGAATTCAAAGAAATAAAATGTTTTTAAAAATTACCACAAAATGGCTAAGAGACTAAGGCATTACTCAAAACTTTCTATTTCAACATTTTTCCTACACTCCTTGAACATGTATATGAAAGTCAATGTAAAACAATATATTTTGAGAATAAGGAGAAAGGTATTTATAAGTAGGAAGCAAAAGAGATGCAAGAAACTTGTTTACCTTTACAGCCCAAGGAAGCTCGGTGGCTGAAGTCCCTCCAGTTAGCAAAGGACTACTGGAGTCATGCTAGGAAATAAAAAGAACAATGAGGACTCTCTGAAGTCTTGAGGTCTACTGAGAGCATGATAAATATGGTTGGTAACAATATGCTATATTTTAAAAGTTGTGAGATAGTATACTTTAAGTGTTCTCAAAACAAAAATGATGAATATGTGTGATATAGCATGTTAATTGGTTTAATTTAGCCATGCCATTGTGAACATACTGTATTCTGTATCATAACTGTGCATGACTTTATTTATGAGCTAAATAAATGAATGAAAAAAAAAAGAACAATGAACTGTCCAAGGCCTCATACCAGTAATCAAAGAAAAAAATGTGGTTTTGCATTTAAATGTATTTATGCAACATGCTGGGTATCAACACTATTTTACTTTAATTAGACCTTCATCTATTGTCCACTAAAATAGAAACTTTTCCCCAGTATTATTTAAGGAAAGCAGACCAGAAAAACAAACTTATGTAACACTTACAAGTTACCTGTACATGATACTTAATCTAGCTGAAGAGACAAGTAAATACATTTGAAAAATGTCTACATTAGATACCTAGCCAACAAATACCTATAACAACCCTTGTAAGTTCATATCTAAACAGAGAAATACAGAAATTCTCAAAACTGAACCTAGTTTTTTTTTACTTTATTTTAACGTATATGGGTATTTTGGCTGAATGTATGTCTGTGTACATGCCTGGTGCTGGGGCAGACCAGAGAAGTGTGTTGGATCCCTAGTAACTTGAGTTACAGACAGTTGTAAGCCATCATGTGGGTGCTGGGAATGAAGCCAGGGTCTTCTGGATGACAAGCCAGTGCTCTTAACTGTTAAACCATCACTCTAGCACCCTGAACTTAAAAGCCTTAATTAATACTTCCAAAATATTAAGTTTTAAAGAAGAAGGATTGGGGATATCTCAGTGGTAAAACACTTGTCCAGTAGATGCAAAGCCCTGTTTAGCTCCAGCAGCACCAAAATTAAATTTAAAATTAAAACAACAGCCATTAAATTTCTGAGACTTTGGGGGTGGGGTTGATAAGGTATACATACCATATATACAGACATTTCCCAAACAATGATAATCAAAACAATGTAAAATTGGCACAGAGATAAACAGATCAATGAATAAGAACAGGAAAATCCAGAAAGACAGAAAAATGCATATGGCAATTTAGGTCATTGTTGATGTGGCATTTGAAATTAGTATGAAAAAGAATGGTCATTCAGTACACTGTATTAGTTCTATATGGTAGCTATCATGAAAGAATGAATTTGAATCCACACTCACACTTCCACCAGGAATAACAAATATAGAAAAAGAAAAAATAAGTTTTAGTTTTGCAATTTGTTTACATAAAACAATTTCATCATGGGAGTAAAAACATAACCTAGTAAAAGACAAATGACAAATTAGAAGACTATATTTGCAAATGATATAGGTGCAGAGTTAACTTGCTACTTTTTAAAGAACCTCTAGAATTCAGAAAGAAAAAAATAATCAAGAAAAAGTCACAGTCTAGAATTAGACATTCCCATGGCAGAATAAAAACCATTCAGTGTCTTAAAAGCTAATCAATCTTACCTATAAGCTAGAAAAACAAATCCAGACACTAACACACCACTTGCCACCCAGCTGACATGATCTATACTCTGACAACAGCATGAGAGCAAAAGCACAAGGAAACTGACATGTCAACCAATTGCTGGTAAAAGTGAAATCATACATGCAAAACTCTTAAAGACAATTTCACTTTTAACCATTTACAATTACATTTATGCATATGGAAAATGACAAAGTTACTAACTGTTGCATCATTTCTTCCTTAAAAAATTGTCTATTTGAATTTACATAAATTATAGTAAACAAAGAAATACTATGTAAATACTAAATAAAGTTTGTTACATCTCTAAAAAGGGTATGCAGTCAAATACATAGAATGTTACCATTAGAAAATTAATGAATGCATATTTACATTTTTATATGCACATATAACTCTGAAAGACATATACAAAACTAGCAATAGCAGTAGTTACTAAGAAGGAAAACCAGGAAGCTAAGTGATAGGGATTAAAGCAGAAAAATCAAATATGTTACTTTTTATTTCAAATCATGTGATATAGTTTTTTTGTAAGTATGAATGTATGTGTTTGTGTATGTTTCTGTAGGTAGGGTCTCTCACTTAACTCAGAGCTCACTTAACTCAGAGCTCACTGATTCCGCTATGCCCTGAGGAATCCCTTCTCGAATTCTGGAATTACAGGCAGATCACTATGCCTATCCAGCCTTTTCCATGGGTACTAGTAATCTGAACTCTAGTTCTCATGCTTACAGGGTCAAGCACTTTATCCAATGAACCTTCTCCCCAGCCCTAATCTTTCTAATTAAATAAATTTACATACAAAATCTTTTCTTACAAATCTTGGTGGGGGAACAGCCACATTCAAGCCACTGAGTGAAACTTCCAGTCCATTCTGGGCACATGCCACAAGCCGCAAAGCAACAAAGAATTCCTGACAAAGAAAAACATAAACATTAGCATATTGTCTACCTTCTTTCAAAACCTACTTTATGCAGGACAGTGGTGGCGCATGCCTTTATCTCAGCACTAGGGAGGCAGAGGCAAGTGGATCTCTGTGAGTTGGAAACCAGTCTGGTCTTCAAGAGCTAGTTCCAGGACAGCCTCCAAAGCCACAGAGAAACCCTGTCTAAAAAAAAAAAAAAAAAAAAAAAAAAAAAAAGAAAGAAACAAACAAACAAAAAACAAAAAGAAAACCCTACTTTATGATCTGAAAATATAAAATAATGCACAATTATTCCACAGTATTATGTAGCATTGTTTTACATTTTCAAATCATAAAGTAGGTTTTGAAAGACCCATTTCCACACTGTGAATAAGCTCTGAAGTGAAATAATTCTTCGTTAAATTTTAGCTCTGTGGCTTAAAACTGCAATGCCATGGGCAATTTAAATAAAATTTTTCCCTAAAAGGGACAGTCTAATACTATCTACCTTGTAATGTATCGGGAGCAATGAAGTAAAACTATTCTGTAGGTGTAAAACACCAAGTGTCATTTTGTCATACAGATTTTCAGTACTGGTTCCTTTTATTTCTTTCAAAAGTTAATCCAAACAGTATTATCTTTGGGCTGGGGAGGTGGCTCAGTGAATAAAGTGCTTGCCATGCAAGAGTGAGAACTGAAGTTCAGATCCCCAGACACAATAAAGCTGGATGCAGTAGTACACTTTTGTGATCCTCGCATACTGCAGCTAGAGGAGAGGTGGAGATGGGGGTCGGCGAATGCTCATGGGTTACCTGGTCTGGCATACACAGCTGAAAAGCTACAAAATTCCCACCTCAATCAAGGTGCAAAGTGAAGGCTGACACCCGATGTCCACATGTACAACAGGGCACATACACATGAACATGTACACACATTAAACACACATATTTGCTATCGTTTGGATCTTAAATATACCCCAAAACACACACCAAGCTCATATGCTAAAGTTGTAGTACCAGGAAGTCAAGAACTTTAGGAGATAGGGCTTATGTAAGTCTTGAAGGAGTTACTGGGACCCCAGACCCTTCTCCTTTTTTTTCTGTCTCAGCAGCAGGAAAGTGAGCAAGCTTTCATCCACCATTCCTTACTGCTTTGATGTTCTACTTTATCACAGACCCTGAAACAATGCAGCCAAATAACTGTGGGCTGAAATTTCTGTAACCACAAGTCAACACAAATATTTCTTCAAAAAGTCAAAACAAAACACTGTGCCTTCAATGTAAACTCAAACTTCAATGGCAGACCCATATATCTAGCAACCTGGATGTAACAAGGACAACTTAAACTCATCTAATGTCCCGGGGTACCAGTGAGGAAGTTATTGTATTACAAATCCCTAGGAGGAACTACATCTGTCACATTCACCTTTGCTCTTCTAAAGCCTGGCTCTTAAAACACTTGGTGATTCAGTGGACCATACCTGAGTGCCCATGTCTTCAGTGTCTTGAGCTGGGCCTTCTACCTAGAACCTCAAATGAGGATTACTACAATCTAGCCCTGAAATCCTAATTAAGAGACTGGGTATTCTACTCTGCTCTTCAGAGTGTATGGGTTCAATTCCCAGCGCCCACATGGCAATTTACAACTACCTGTAATTCCAGTTCCAGGGGATCCAAAGCCCTCTACTGACCCCTACAGGCACCAGGCACACACGTGGTACACAAATATGTACATACAATGCAGGCAAAACACCCATACAGATAATTTTCCTATAAAAGAGGGTATTTTGACTCTATCATTAATTATTATTCTCATCCCCTTTCTGGTTTTGAAACTGTTTTAGCTATGCTCATAGGGGAAATGAGTTTTACACAGTAAGTAAGAGTATCGGGATATAGCAAACTTCCAACAAACCAAACATTAAAGTATATGAATGGTATTCAATACCTTTGGCTATAACCACTTCCACATATTTATAGACTAGAGTGTACTTCCATCATGTGCACCACCTTTTGGTTGACACGAAAGAAATAAAACAAAAGAATTCAGATCTGATTAGCCCAAAGACTCCTTTCAAAAGTCTGGGCTTATCTACAGTAACACTTACTAATAAAACCAATGTTTACTTATGATTTTGTATACTCAAGAAATTTAATTAATAAGATACAAAGAACAATGTCTGTAAGAGATATATGGACTATATAAAAGCTTCAATAAAACAATGTCACCAAACTTTAGCATTCAGATAGCTAAAATGTTCAGTAGTTAAAAATACTTCCAATGAGCCAGGCGGTGGTGGCTCAGGCCTTTAATCCCAGCACTCGGGAGGCAGAGGCAAGTGGATCTCTGTGAGTTCAAGACCAGCCTAGTCTACAAGAGCTAGTTCCAGGACAGTCTCCAAAGTCACAGAGAAACCCTGTCTCAAAAAAAAAACAAAAACAAACAAACAAAAAACTTTCAATGTTAAGGCACATGGTCTTGAATTTTGAGCTTAAAATAAAAAAAATCTGCTACTTTTTAGTTCAAATCTCTCAATCTTACTTGTTTGTTCAGGACACCTTTGCCATCTGTGTCAGCTAAATCCCAAATCTGAAATTTAAGAGGAAAAAAAGAATCAATCTCTTTATATATATATATATACATATATATATATATTGTAACAAAAATCACTTAACTCCCTGTAATTTATAATTTCATGATCTATATAAACAGATCTAAGACTCATTGGAAATTTTTCAGTAAAACTCTTTCACAAAGACATGAAGACCCAGGTTAGGAAATCTGGCATAAGAACATTAAAGGAATGAGGAAAAAATTAAATCCAAGTTCCAGGGCTTCTAGTCAAATGCCCTTTTCACTAGCCCAGAGTTTAACTGAGAGTTAAATGCTGTATACTGAAACATACTACCCTGATCACAATTCTAATATTAAGATGAATTTTTCCTATGGTTAGCTAATTTTTATCAATGAATTATGAAACTATTAATATTATTTTTAAGATTTTTACTATATATCAGTATCATGCATAACAACTTGGCAAGAGAGGGCTTTCCCTCTCTGTTCTTTCCAATCCCTCACTGTGCTCTGTACATTAAACAGAGGCAGCTTTATTTAGGAAATAAGGACCGTCCAACTGTTTGAGTGGGTAGCAAGACTCCTTCTCTGTACTGTTTCTCCCCACAATACTCAAATGTGTAATTACTTATTTCATCCTAGTCAAAAGTGATGTTTCTGAAATGCACAATATCATCTTAATTTTCTTTTTTATTTATTCTTTGTGTCTTTCACATCATGCATCTCAATCACATTCATTTCCCAGTCCCTTTGTATCCGCCCTCTGCCCTTGCCATGCCACCCCCAATAAAATTTAAGAGGAAAAAAAAGAAAGAACAATCAATCTCATCATGGAAGCTATAGTGTGACATAGTGAGACATGCTGTAAACCCCAGATAAAATTTAAGAGAAAAAAGAAAAGAAAGAAGAGAGGGGAATCTCATCAATGAAAGCTGTAGTTTGGCATAGTGAGTCACAGAGTAAACCCTTTAGTCCATACATCTTTACTTGCAAGTGTTCATTGCAAAGAATCACTGGTCTGGTTTGAGGCCTCTGGTTCCTGATACACTGTCAATACTGGGCCCTCTCTGAAACTCCTCTTGTTGCCCTGTGTTGAGGAAATCCTACAGTTTTGGGTCTGTAGGACCCGTCCCCTTTAAGTGTACCAACAGATCACAGATAGGGTGAATGTTGGAGTGGGCCAATTTATAACCTGGGTAGTTGCAGGGTTGGTCAGCCCACCAGCTCTCTTTTGTCCTTACCACCAGGGCGAGCTTTTCTGCACTGCCTTGGCTAGTTCACCCTTTGCAGCCGTGAGCATGGGGCAGGGCCAGTTCTCCTACTTTCACATCCTCAGGGGCGGTTCTCCCACACCTACATCTTCAGGGCCAGCTTTACTGTGTTGCCCAGATGTGATGTAGGGCCATTCTCCAGAGTGCTGCAGCTGATGAGAGGCTGAAACAGCTCTCTCTCTCTTATGACCTCAGGGCCAGCTCTCCTATCTGCCTCAGGCATTGATGGGTAGGTGGTGAGAGGTGGAGAGGCATCTTTACCCTACCATGCTGCCACATGACAGATGAGTAATGGGGACAACTCTCCCATGCTCACAACTTCTGGGCTGGCTCACCCACACCTCTGCCAATGGGTTTGGTTCTACTGTGCTGCCCAGGCAAGGCCTAGGGCCTACTATCCAGAGTGTTACAGCTGGCATCACTTAATTTTCAAAAAGATAAATCATACCCAACAACCCCCATCCCATTACTACAACTGCTCCTATGACTCAGTTCTAGCTTGTATGTTTCTTGATTGTATCCTTCTGAATTTATTTGCAGTTCTACTGTGCTTCTCCATATTCATTATAATCTAGTTACAATAAGCACATCCTACCTTTCCGAGAATCAAGTCTGGAAGCCCTGATTTTTTCAGGAATGCAGCAGCATCTGAAGCCAACACCCTTCCAGTGTTGCCTGTATCAACCTGAAAAGACAGAAACAGGAAGCTGACAATAAAACACAAAATCAAAATTATACCACTTCTCCATCTCTCCTCCCTAATTTATGAACTGGAACGAGAATCCTTGTGCTAACAAAAGCCAGGCTTCTGAAGAGCCTTCTAAGACTGTTACCATCCACATAGGAGTCAATTGGTAAAATATGTTTATCATATCTATTATACAAGTAAAAAAGCAAGCTCATGAACACAGATTTTTATGACTGTCATTTAAATGCCAATATAAGAAAAGAGTATTTCCTGGAGATCTTCTGAATAGCTGAGTATGATCTGACTCTTCAAATAAGTTTTAGGTTAACTTCTGCTTTTATATCTACTCTTAGAATTTAATACTTTAAAAAAAATCAAAGCAGTATCAGCTTTAAGTCACAATAAACTTTAAAAAATAAACTTTGGTTTC
Organism: Cricetulus griseus; assembly: GCF_003668045.3. Taxonomy (NCBI): domain Eukaryota; kingdom Metazoa; phylum Chordata; class Mammalia; order Rodentia; family Cricetidae; genus Cricetulus; species Cricetulus griseus. The sequence goes on from NC_048595.1 coordinate 40,511,577, forward strand.
TATAACACATCAAAGGGACTACATGATTTTGACTGATGGGGACTTATCCTTTAAGACAGAATGAGGTCACAACAAACAAGGAGGAAAATAAAGCTTGTTTTGTAAAGACATCCTAAATTTCTATTTGTAATATGAAAAGTAAATCTTAAAAAGTCATGGTAAAGGAAATATTATAGTAGGATATTCATGAACTAGCTGTGTTTCTAGTTTAAAGACTAAATTTACTGTAAACACGGGAAGTATTCACACAGCCCAGTCCCAGAAAGAAGAAAAGAAAAACCTCTCAAAGGCAAGAACGGGCCAAATCAGTCCCTCAGCAAAAAATAAAGACTTGCCTAATCCTTCAGTTTTGGGGGAAGAAGGAAGTACAGAAGTGTCAGGAAACATGCCTCTAGAATTCTCCAGAACTACTTTTCTTTACCTACTTCCTGACCATGATCACACCCAACATAACCTAAATATCAATGCACTCAAAGTAAACATAGATTGAATTCATTAAGTATTTACATACTGTATCCTAATATGGAATCTTATCTTCCATTTTCGAAGTCACAGTAACAAATTAAAAACATTCATTTACAGCCAGGCATTGGTGGCGCACGCCTTTAATCTGGAGGCTGAGGCAGGCGGATGAGTTCGAGGCCAGCCTGGTCTCTAGAGCGAGTGCCAGGATAGGCTCCAAAGCTACACAGAGAAACTCTGTCTCAAAAAACCAAAAAAAATAAAATAAAATAAGATAAAAAAAAATCCATTTACATTCATCTACAGGCAGTTTCTACAGTCCTCTGATTTCTGCAAAAAAGCTCAGATATAAACTACAACCTAGAATCGATGTCTTCAACAGAACTCTATAGCCTCACAAAGGACTTAATTTCAACACTTATAAAAATATAGACTTCTGGGCTGAGAATATAGCTCAGTGGAAGAGCACTTACTCAGCATGTATGAAGTCTCATGATCAATTTTCAGTACTGTAAAAGGATAATAAAAAGCAGACACAATGGCACATGCCTTTTTAAAAAGTGTGTGTGTAATGTTTTACCTGCAAATAGGTCTGTGTACAATGTATGTGCTCAATGTCCAGAGGCCAGAAGAGGGTACTGGATCCCCTAGAGCTGGAGTTACAGATGGTTTTCAGCCACCACATGGGTGCTAGAAATTAAACCCAGGTTTAATTTCTGGAAAGAGCAGCCTGTGTTCTTAACCACTGAGCCATCTCTTTAGTCCCAGTACATGACTTTAATCCCACCACTTTGGAGGAGGCAAGAGAACTGGGAATTCAAGATACAACCCCATTACACAGCAAGTTTCAAGGCCAGCCTGGGCTGCATAAAATCCTGTCTCAATAGCTGGACATGGTGGTTGTGCAGGCCTTTGATCCCAGTACTACAGAGGCAGAGCAAATGCAGACAGATCTCTGAGTTCAAGGCCAGCTTGGTCTACAAATTGGGTTCCAGAACAGTCAGCCAGGGATACACAGAGAAATCCTGTCTGGGGGTAAAAAGAAAGAAAGAAGTGAGGAAAGGAGGGGAGGGGAGGGGAGGGGAGGTCCCATCTCAAAATGGGGAGAAAAAGACTTCTGGGTAACTAACATTACCTGAAGAACTTACTAGACTATGAACTGAAAGAGGCTTCCAGCCTACTCTCAGTCTGGAAGCTGATCTACTACACCAAAACCAACTCCTGATACAAGATTAGCAGAAAAAGATCACAAAAGACTGAAAATTGTTTAAATTTTAATAGTGCTTATTACTTGGAATGTTATTGGGATTTAATTTTATTTTCCAGGCATTAGAGGTTAAGCTTAAGGGCTCCCTCATGCAAGCACTCTACTATGATGAGTATACACTGAGCTAGATACATTACCCAGCTCTCTATTGGTATTATTTTATTTCATTGTTTAAAAGACCAGGTCTTGCTATGCTGCCCAAGCTAACTCTGAACTACCTGGCTCAAGTGACCCTCCTGCCTCACATTATTTTTTTCTTTCTTTTTCTGTTGTTTTGGGGGTTAGTTGGAGGGGGTTTCTCTTTAAATTAAGAAAAATTTAAAATTATTTCTGTATGTGTGATGGGGGCAGGGGCATGACATGTGTGTATGTGTGTAGAGGTCAGAGGACAACTTTTGAGATTATGTTCTTTCCTCCCACATGAATTTGGGGTATTGAACTCAGGTTATCAGTATATTTTTCTTTCCTTTCTTTCTTTCTTTCTTTCTTTCTTTCTTTCTTTCTTTCTTTCTTTCTTTCTTTCTTTCTCTTTCTTTTTGCTTCAAGAGTCAAGGCCTCATGTTTAAGACTGGCCTTAAACTCCTGACCCCACTTCCCAAATGCTGAAATCACAGTTTCACCAACATGAACAACTCTTTTTTTACAGACAGAGTCTCACTGTGTAACCCAGACTAGCATCAAATTAATCTAGAGTGGTGAGATTACAGACATGGTACCCTATGGTTTAAGCTCCATCCTTTTATTGAGACAGTGTTTCATGGATGTAGCCCAGGGTATGCATCAAACTCTAATGTAACTGAAGATGACCCTGAAATGATCCTCCCGCCTAGTGCAAACCTCCCAAGTTCTAGGATCACAGGTGTGTACTATTATAACTGCCCAGGAAAACCTTAAGGATGTCTTTCACTCACCCTCACTTCATATCCCAATGCTTGGGACAGAACCCAGGGCTTTGTGCATGTTAAACAAGCCGTCTACCAGTAAGGTACACCCCCAGTTCCAAATGTGAAAAAAAAAATACTTTCTTTTTCTTCTTAAGCTAACTCAATACTGAATTAGTAGGCCCCACTATTGTAACCTGAATAAAAACACTTTCCAACAGGACCTGATTTCTTTGATCCATCAGAATACCAAAACAATAGCTTTTATTGAAAGACTACTTTTTTATGACAATATCAAAAATTCAACAATTTCTTTGGCTTTTTTAAAGCCATGTATGTAATCATGTATACAATACATGATTAAGAACATATTTAAGAACAATTCTCTTATTCTGATAGAACAAGCTATCTGGGTGGGGGAAAAGAGAGATACGGCTCTGTCAGTAAAGCACATATCTTACAAGCATTAGGACCTGAATTTGGAACCCCACCCAGCCCCAGTTTAGATGCCCAGAATGCTTTAAAGCATGAGGACTTGAGTTTGGATCCCCAGAACTCAAGTAAAGGATTGGGTAAGGTGAGTAACCTACAATTTCCAGCAATGGTGAAATGATTCAGAAGCAGGTAGATCCCAGGAGCTCAATAGCCAGCTAGCTTAGACTATTTAGCTTAGGTGAGCAGGAGAGATCTTGTCTTAAACAAAAGGTGGAGGGCACCTGAGTAAAGACAGTTTAACTTCCATATGCACATGCACTGGAGAGCGCGCACGCGCGCGCGCGCACACACGCACGCACGCACGCACGCACGCACGCACGCACCAGTGCACACACACACACACAAAGAAAAATGGCCTACTATCCGGTTTTATAAAGTCCCACCATCACAGGTAGTAAAGCAAGGGCTTTAGCTAAGAACTTTAATGTATCTGGGGAAAACTCAATACACACACACACACACACACACACACACACACACACACACACACACACACACACACCTGGGAAATATGGTGGAAAAAATTTCCAAGGTTTAGATCCTAGCCTAAAGCCAGAAGAACAAGTAAGAAAAGTTTAAGAGGTCAATCAAAAGCCAGGCATAAAGCCATGTACAGTGGTAAGCACCTGTAACCCTAGCACTTAGGAGGTACAGGTAGGAGGATCAACAGATCATGGCCAGCTTCTGCTACACAGCAAGTTTGGGGCCAGCTTAGGCTACAATGACACCTTGTCCCTACCCCATCCAAAAAAGATTACAGGCATGGTGGTACATGCCTACAATGCCAGCACAGGGGAGGCTGAGGAAGGGGGATTAAGTTTAAGGAAAGACTAGCTACACAGCAAGACCCTGTCTCTAAGACAAAACAAAAAAATATAAACAACACTGGCATGGTTGCTCATAACAATAACCTCAGAACTTGAGAAGCAAAGGCAAGAGGATCGGAAGATCAAAGCTATTCGAAACTACAATATGAGTTTGAGTCCAGCCTGAGAGCTCATCTCAGAAAGACAAATTAAAAAAAAAAAAAAAAAAAAAAAACAGAACAAAACAAAGCATAAAAGCAAATTAAGCATGATTACTAACTAACTATATAACTAACCCCAGCTACTTATGAGGGTGAGACAGGAGGATGGTTTGAGCCCTGAAGTCCAAGACCAGCTTGAGCAACATAGGTTCTTAAGAATCACACTCTTCAGAAGTATGTATACAATTTAAAATTAAAAATATAATCAGACTCTACAAATTAAGAATTAGAGCTGCTATAAGTCCTAGACTTCCAAGTCAAAACCAAAGGGATCTCTATATTGACTAATTGGTATTTGCTAAAATAATGTAGACAGCCAAGCCAAATGAAACCAGCCTCTTCTATAATTATGCAAATTTTCTATGAAAACAATCGAATATACAGAAGTGAAACTGGGCATGGTAGCAAACACTTGCAATCCCAACACTTGGAAGGAAGAGGCAGAAATGATTGGAAGTTCAAGGTCATATTCTACTACTTAGTGAGTTCAAGGCCAGCCTAGGGTGCATGAAATTGTTTCAAGAAATAAATGAGAAACTGAAACCATCTAGAAAATCAGGACATTATCTGATCTAAAATATGTATTCCTGATTAGCTTTTTAATGAGGCTTTTAAACTCTGTCGAATGAGAAGTTATAGAATACTATTAGCAATGCAAATGATTCCTGTGCACACAAATGCAAATCAATTTTTTCTGAGTATGAATCACTACAATTCATATTCTCATTTTCATTTTCAATATTTTTTGAGGTTGGTTCTATCACAAAGCTCACAATGGCCTCAAACTCATTATGTAACCCAGGATGATCTTGAACTCTTGATCCTCTTGCTTCTTCTACTAAGTGCTAGGATTAACAAATATTAACACACCTGGTTTTTGTATTCTTAATTTTATATCTGAATGTTTCCCTGACTAATTAACAAAATTCTTGATACATGTTTTGTTTGTTTGTTTGTTTGGTTCTTTGGTGCTGGAAATTAAACCTAGGGCCTTGTGTGTGATGAACATGTAATCTACCAAAGAGTTACACCCTCAGCCCCATACTGTGTATGCAAGCCATACACAGTTTTCAGTCTATAAAACAACCCAAGGCACCGGGCAGTGGTGGTGCATGCCTTTAACACCAGCAGTTGGGAGGCAGAAGCAGGAGGTTCTCTATGAGTCTAAGGCCAGCCTGGTCTACAGAGTGAGTTCCAGGACAGCCTCCAAAGCTACAGAGAAACACTATTTTTTTTTGGGGGGGGGGGAACAAGGACGCGCAACCCAAGGCAGGTGTAACAATACACACCAAAATCTCAGTACTAGAGGCTGAGGCAGGAGGATTCTCACACAACACAAAAATGGACTACAAAGTGAATGCCAGGCCAGTCAGACATGGAATAAGAACCAAACCACCAAATAAATAAGCAAACAAATGACACATCAAAGAAATTTCTGTTTGGCTTATACATTAATTTGGATTTTTATATCTGAATGAATATACTATTCTATAGATTTTAAATATATATTTAGGGTAATTAAATTCTCTTTCATTTTTCTGAGAGCTAATAGCTAGTGTTTGGCATGTGCCTGTAACCTCAGCACTCAGGAGATTGAGGTAGGATTATGTACTAAAAGGCCAGCAGAGACTACCTAGCAGGACCCTCTCAAAACAAAATAAAAACATCGATTACTCAAAGTTTAGGCTAAAGTCCAAAAAGTTAAATCATGACACATCAAGCTAATCTAGTGATTGCTCATCTACATGCATATAATCAACAACTGATAGCATATTTTATGTTTAGTTCAGAATATAAAAATAATAAAATCTTACCTGTCTATAGTATTTTTCATATACAGGATTTCCACTTGACAACTAAAATAAACAATAAATAGCAATTACATTTTATTCAATAATTCCTTGTGATACATTCAGGATTCATCCAAAAGATATTTGAGAAACAAAGACAAAAAAGATAAAAACATCCTTTATCTCAGGAAGATTTTTTTTTCTTCTTTGAGGACAAGGAGGAGAATGAATAAACACAGTCACAAGAATTAGAAAAATTCAGGAAAACAAGAATCGAAGGTTTTTGTTCATGCATAATTCCACCCAGAAACCCAATCCATAACAGAAGTCAGTTTAAAGCTTTCTTCAAGATGTTCATCCTTTAACCAAGCAACCACAGTATTTAAAAATCAATTCAAAATCTACTTCAATAAAGGAATAGTGATATAGTGCAATAGGAAAGCATTTGCCTGGTATGTAAAAAGGCGCAATTGTGACCACAGCACCACAACAAACAACCTGGGCTACACAAACTGGTGTAATGATGATGATCTGATGTCATCAGATTTGAATTGCTTATATGCAGGCAGTGCCACTCATTTCACACTCAGTTCAAAGGGTGCCTTGTTCAACTGATGAACATAATAGCTCATCTGAAAGGCTGCTTAGGAATATTAATGCTCAAAAGATCAGGTTTGCCGGTAGAGGAATATGGAAGGATGTTCAGGACAAAGAAAGGCATCTAAGAAGATTTAAAGGATGACTAGAAAACAGGCACTTATAAAATTATGGAAAGAAGAAAAGAGGGTGAATCTACTTAGAGATAGCATGCATTTAACAAAGTTCAGCTACATCTGTACAAACTAGGAAGAAATATGGACATGGTGGCACATGCCCGTGTACCTAGCTGTGGCCAGTCTGACCTATATAGCATGACCATCTCTCTCTCTCTCTCTCTCTCTCTCTCTCTCTCTCTCACACACACACACACACACACACACACACACACACACACACACACACACACACCGAGTAATGAACAAGAAATAACAATATAACATTGTTGGGGAATATTTTATAAAGTGTGTGACTTTTGTTTATTCTGTATTTGTCTAACTGTGTGAAGCTGTGTTACTCTGCTTGTCTAAAATACCTGGTGGTCCTAATAAAGAGCTGAATAGCCAATATCAAGGCAGGAGCAAGAAGAGGCAGGGCTGGCAGGCACAGTAAAAGCAGAAGGAGAAATGAGGAGCAAGGAGCAGCAAGAAAACAAGGAGAGGATGACATCGGGGCCAGCCACCCAGCCTGCCCAGAGTAAGAAAGAAAGTAAAATATATAGAAATAAGAAAGATAAAAGCCCAGAGAGAAAAGGAAGATGGGCTAACTTAATTAAAGCTGTCAAGAAACAAGCCAAGCTAAGGCTGGGCATTCATAACTAAGAATAAGCTTCGGTGAGTGAGTTATTTGGGTGCTGGGTAACAGGCTCCTCAAAAGGCCAAAAATCCAAAAGAGTAAAACATTTTGCAACAAAACATCTTTGTAGAGGACAATTTATAAAGGGGCCCCATCTATCTACCATAGCAGACATGGTCTAAGTTAAAGAAACAAGGATACAAAGGGAGACAAATTCAAGAATGATTATTTGTGCATGCATGTGCTTGTGAAAAGATAGAAGAACATAGAAAGTAACGTAGGGCCTAATTTTAAATGATCCAGTTGAAGATCTGAATGTAGGTGAAGACAGAAAAGGAGGCTATCCTGGAAGTCTCTCTGTAGACTAGGCTGGCCTCAAACTCAAGAGATCCACCAACCTCTGTCTCCCGAGTACTGGGATTAAAGGCATGCACCACTAATTTCAGAGGCCACTTGTCAGAGAATCAGAATACACACTTCAGTTTTTCCTACTCCAAGCATCACGGTGCTTCTTAATATGTTCCTGGATGTGTCCAGCAGAGTCTTGATTCAGTTTGTTGTACTAGCAGCTCATTCAGCTCATTACTATTTGTCTCAGATTTCTCATTTAATGAACTATTATTCATCATTACACTGAAATACATTCATGTAAACCAGAGTGAACTTAGAATATTTTCACTATATACTAACTCCTAGCTAGTAGGGCTTAAGTATTTAACAACTTAAACAACTGACAACATTTCAAAGACAAATGATAATTCCATTTTGCTGTCCTGACTCTTTACAGATTCAGAAGACACTTTCCTTTCAAGGAAAACAAACATTGATGATGAGATGGCTTGCTGCCAAGCCAGACAACCTGAGCTGGACCCCAGGATCCACATGCTGGAGGAAGAGAACTGACTTCTGAAACCAATTGTCCTCTGACTCCACACATGCACATACCCCAATCCATAAATAATTATCTTTAAATTTTTAAAGGAAAACCAAGCAGAGTCTCCTTGAAAAATATATCCCCAGACACAAGAAACATGGGTAATGTCTTCCTTGATGTCTTGTAAATAGAAGTATTTAGAGTTATGCTGTTAGCTATTAGGTGGAGCAGCTAGAGAAACAGTGACACACAAGATGCACCTGGCTACCAGCTACTTAATCAGTGGGAAAACAGTTTATATATGTGCAGAGTCAACAGTCTTAAAATCTAGCACTTGCATAGTTGTAATAGTTGTAACCACCTGTTATAACATTGGTTGGTAACCATTTTGTTGTTGTTGTTGTTGTTGTTGTTATCTAATAAGCCCTTTTAGGAGCAATGAGCTAAAAAAGAAAACGCTGTTTAACACAGAACTACATACTTTATTTTCATTTCTCCTGAAAATGGATGGGCAGATAACTTAACCAGAAACCTTCAAGGATCCTGATCGTGGAAGTTTCAGTGTCACAGTTAATGAACTAGCTGTGAATGACAGAGAGAGAGAGAGAGAGAGAGAGAGAGAGAGAGAGAGAGAGAGAGAGAGAGAGAGAAAGACTGAATGGAACTATTTTACTCATCTGTCAATACAATGAAAAGTATGTAAGTGTATATATGTGTATATATGAGAAAACATCTGTGTTAACGGATTAGAAATGTTAACATTGTTAAGATAGCAAAACTCTTCAGACTCATCTACACATTCTATGCAATTCCTAGGAGAAGAAGACATCAACATTTTGTAGAAACTAACAAGCTGACTCTATCTAAAGTTCATACAGAGTTTCAATGAATTCAGAATAGCCAAAATATTTCTGAATAGGGGAAAAGCAAAGTTAGATGTCCAACACATTCAATTCCAAAATTTACTATAAAGCTATTATTTGTCAAGGCAACAATTCTCTGCACATGGAAGGATAAACAGATGAATAGAACAGAATTATGAATTCAGAATAAAGCCACTCCTTTATGGTTAATTGACTTTTGACAATAGCATCAAGATTATTTGACAAATGGTGCTGGGATACTGTACCACAAGCAAAAGATACTAACAAGCAAAAGAATGAAATTGGATCCTCACATCCTATATAAAAATTAACTCAAGCCAGGTAGTGGTGCGTGTCTTTATTCCCAGCACTGGGAAGGCAGAGGCAGTGGATCTTGTGAGTTTGAGGCCAGTCTGGTCCACAGAGTGAGCTCCAGGACAGGATACATAGCTACTGAGAAACACTGTCTCAAACAAACAAAAACAAAACTCAAAGGACCAGTGGGAAATAGTGATAGTCCCTAAACCTAACAACTTGAGTTCAATCCCTAGAATCCATATGACAGAAAAAGAAAACCTACTCCCACAAGTTGTCCTTTGACTAACATCTATACACACACAAATAAATGTTAAAAAAACAGCCTTTTAAAATTAGCTAAAAATGCATCAATCGAGAAATTATATAAGACTGAAACTCTTCAAACAAACAAATCCTCTTGGCCAGGTGTGGTGGCTTGTGCCTTTAATTCCAACAGAGGGATCTCTGTGAATCTGAGGCCAGCCTAGTCTACATAGTTACTGAGTTCCAGGTCAGCCTGAGGTAAAACCTATCTTTAAAAAAAAAAAAAAAAAAAAAGTATGTTGGGGATGAACCTTTCTAATCTCAGATCTGGCAGATGAATCTTAGACTTCACAAGGACAAGCAGAAAAGGAATGTGGTACACACCTGTAATGCTAGCTGGCCCTTAGGAGCTAAGGGGGAATCACAATATCAGGAGTTTAAGGTCATCCTCAGCTATAAAGCAAGTTCAAGACCAGCCTGGGCTACAAAAGGCCTTGCTTGTTTCTAAAAAAGAAAAGTAATGTGACTGTCTCAGGGTTTCTTATTGCTGTGAAGAGACACCATGACGACAACAACTCATAAACACTTACTAGAGGTGGCTGACTTAGTTTCAGTTGATTGTCATCAGGATGGGGACCATGGTGTCATACAGGCAGATGTATAATGCTGCAGCTCAGAGTCCTACACCTTGACTCAGAGGCAACAGGAAGTCTACTGATATACTGGGAGGTAACCCTGAGCACATGAAACCTCAAAGCCTGCATCCACATTGACACACTTTATCCCAATAAGGCCACCCCTCCCAATAAGGCCACCCCTCCCAATAAGGCCACCCCTCCCAATAAGGCCACCCCTTTGGGGGCCATTTTCTTTCAAGCCACCACAGTGACTAATTTCGGCACTTAGCATGGATCATGCTGAGGCAGGAGGATAGTGATTTTGATGTTTTTAATCCACAATTTCAAATACACACACCCTTTTAAGACCATCTCAAAAACAACAAAGTTTTTTAACTTTTTATTTTTTGGGTTTTCAAGACAGGGTTTCTCTGTGTTGCCCTGGCTGTCCTGGAACTTACTCTGTAGACCAGTCTGGCCTCAAACTCACAGATGTGAAGTTTTTATTATAAGGAATTGGGGGAAAGGCCTACAAAAAACAAGTCTTGACCAACTTAATCCATGAATATTTGATACTGTTAAAATTCATGTGTTAAGGAAAAATTAGTCATGAAAGCAGTGAGGATATAAAAGAGAAAAAGTGCCAAGCACAAAGACATACCAGGACATTTCAATAATGTATGGCGCAAAGCAGAATCAACAGAATCAGTTTTAAACTGTTCTAAAGTACCAGATGGTACAGAATCCACCCACAAGACCATGGATAAAAGTATGCCAAGGGGAAAAACAAAGAACAGAATGTAGAGAACAGACTAAGAACCAGAGCAACATGGACTACAGAGAAGATACAAACAAATTATTTCAGCCTTCCTCACACTAAATTTAATGCCAATTCCTAATGATAACTAAACTTTAGTAAACTATAAATGGCCTTTGTAACAAAAATAAATACGCTCAACTTAAATCCTTTTAATCAGACTGTGTATGGTGGTGCATACCTAGGCTGGGTATAAGAAGATCAAGATTTCAAGTCAAGTCTGGGATAAAAAATAATAGCAGAGAAACTGTGGACATGTTCATCTTTTTGCTATTTTTCTGTATGTTTTAATTTTCTTTAATGAGTCAAGTAGTCATTTCTCTCCCCAACCCCACAGCCTAAATTCCTCCTCCTACTTACTCTCCCTATCCAGAAGTCCCACCTAATCTCCTCCCTCACTATTATTGACTATTCAGCTTTTTATTAGATTAATCAGGTGCCTTACGCAGGCAAGATAAAAAAGTAACATCTTTATACATAATATAACAAGTGCAACACATCTTTATATAGTTAAACAAATATTCTCCAACATAAACAAATGCAACACTCCTTCACATGGTTAAACACTCTACAACAAACAACAACCACTATCAATTAAACAAAACACTCCAGTTTATCCTTAGCCTCAAAATGAGTTCAAAAACAGCCCCAACCTTTCATTTGAAAGCATTACTTATATAATAAAGGCAAATCAATTCTACCTGGCTCCTATTTTTTTGTACAAAAGTCTCAAAGTTCACATTTATGTAACAAAATCACAGAGCACTAGGAAAGATACCTTAGACAAAAAACTACAGGAAGTCTAAACAACAAACTTACAGCTACATGTATTGTAATGGCTCTCTCCTACACACAGGGTTTCTCTATGTGTAGCCCTGGCTGTCCTCAAACTCACAAAGATCCACCTGCCTCTGCCTCCTGAGTGTTAGGATTAAAGGTGTGTGCCACCACTGCCCAATTATGATGGCTATTCTTGGTTGTCAACTTGACTATATCTAGAATTAAAACCCCAATGACTGAGCACACCTGTGAGGAATTTTTTTTCTTAATTTAGTCACTTGAAGTAGGAAGGCCCCCTTATAATCCAGATCTTTTGTGGTGGGAAGATGCACCTTTAATCTGGACCACACCTTCTGCTGGCAACCAATATAAAGGATATGGAAGAAGGAAGCTGGCTCTCTCTTAGCCTGCTTGCTATTTACTCTCGACAGCCAAGTCCAATCCTTCACTGGCATTACAGCCTACTTCTTTGGGGTTCCAGCACATACTGAAGACCAGCTGAGACACCATTGGTAGACAGCTATTGTTTAATTTGGTGGACCACAGTCTATAATCCGCTCTAATAAATCCTGTCTCTGTCTCTCTCTCTGTCTCTCCGTCTCTCTCCCTCTCTCTCTCTCTCTCTCTCTGTGTGCGTGCGCGTGCGTGTGTTCGTGTTCGTGTTCTCCACCTTCCTAATGCTGAGACCCTTTAATACAGTTCCTCATGTTATGGTGAACCCAACCACTGAATTATTTTATTGTTACTTCATAAGTATAATTTTGTTACTGTTATGAATCATAATGCAAATATATGATATGCAGGATATCTAATATGGGACCCCCCCAAAGGTGTTGCAACCCAAAGGTTGAGAAGCGCTGATCTAGAGAACCCACTAATACATTTATGTTATATCTTTTTTTCATTTATCAGTTCATTTTGTAGTCACAACATGCCTAAATGATGGACAGTTTATTTCTACTACACAAATAAACAACTGAGCTAGAGATTAAACAGAATGCCCAAGATCAAAGAGCTGTTCAGGGGCAGAGCAGAAACACTTTAGTATCTCTGAGTGTGATGGTGCATGCCTTTAATCTCAGCACTCAAGAGACAGAGCAGGGAAATCTCTGTGAGTCTACATAGAGGAGGTTTCAAAAGTCTCAAAAAAACAAAAACAAAAATATCTATATTTAGGGCTAGAGAGATGGCTCAGCAGTGAAGAGCACTTCTTGCTCTTATAGAGGACCCAGATTCAGTTCCCAACACCCACATGGTAGTTCACAACCATCTGTAACTTCAGTTCTAGGGAATCTGACACCTTCATCTGATCTCTATGGGAATAGGGTACAAAAAACATGTGCATACATGAGCACGCTTGAGCACGCGCGCGCGCACACACACACACACACACACACACACACACACACACACAGTGTACATATGTACATGTAGGGAGCAAAAAACACTCAGACACCCATTTTTAAATATATATATATATGTAGCCGGGCATTGGTGGCACACGCCTTTAATCCCAGCACTCAGGAGGCAGAGGCAGGCAGATCTCTGTTCTTGAGACCAGCCTGGTCTACAAGAGCTAGTTCCAGGACAGCCTCCAAAGCCACAGAGAAACCCTGTCTCGAGAACCAATATAATATATATATATATATATATATATATATATATATATATAATATAATTATATTAATTATATTATATATAATTATATTAATATATAATATTAATATTAGATAGATTGATTTGGGTTGGAGATAAAGTTCAATGGTACAGTACTTCCCTAGCACACATAGGCCTTGGGTTCAATATTCAGTAATGAAGGAAAAAAAATCTAGATCTGGCAAAAAGCTCTGAGAGAAAGGCTATGAATTCTAAACACACAAATCTTAAAGTTTACCAATATTAATAATTCCAACCTTACTCATAATTTAAAAAAATGACAAACTGAAATGGTGAAATCTAACTTTTATGTCAAACTGACACTGATCAAAAAGTCTCATATACATATACTGTATTGATGAAACTATGGAAGAAATGACATTCTTAAATGTGTTAGCAATATATAGCATAAATATACCCTTTGACGGAGGGAGAGATTACTTGGTGTTAAGAGAATTTGTTGCATTAGACCAAAGTTTGATTTCCTAACACCCACATGGCAGCTCACAACTATTGATAACTCCAGTTCCAGAGGATCTGATGCCCTCTTTTGACCTCCACAGGCACTAGGCATACACAAGGTGCACATTCACACATGCAAGTAAAACACTCATATATATAAAGTAAATCTATAAATAATTTAAACCATTTGGCCTAATAATTGCATCCACCAAAAACTAACCCATGCAGCTAAGGCACAAGAATATGTAAAGTATTTGCTGCAATGCTACTAATAACAAAAGACTAAAACAACAGAAATGTTCATCATTAGGTTGACTAAGTTAATTTAACTGAGAATATTCACACACAGGACTACCCAGAAATGTTTTAAATATGCAGTAACACAGAACTTCCTGTATCAGATAAACTAAAATTAATAGAAAAGTTTTAAAATAGCAGTGTATCAAAATATTTTTAAAAGAATACAATGAAAGATCATTATAGAAAATACACAAAAACAAGCAAGAATAACTGACTCTGGGAAATGAATGAAGGGCCTAGAACAGGTAGTAAACTAGAATTAATTGTATTTTTTTTTCAGACCTAAATTCATGTTCCCTTTTATTTCTGAAGATAAAATAAACTTACATCCCACATTATGAGCCTCAGTATCCTCCAATTTGAAGTGATGATAATAATAGCCTGGTTCATTGGTTATTAAAAGATCAAATGAAAGAGCATAAAAAAACTTGTAAATTATAAAGCAGAACACAAAATTATAAATTACTCTTCTAGCTGAATTCTCCAAACCAATTATAGTAATTATTATCATCATCATTCCTCTGATCAATTTCTCCAAACACAAAGATTAAACTATCTGAAATTAAATCCACCATACATGAAAGTGTATGCCTAGTACATGCAAGGCCCTGAGCTGGATCCTTAGTAATATACACAAACATAACTGGGTAAACTAAATTAATTTAATTTAAAAATTTTTTAAAGAAATCTAAAGACAGAGGGTGTGGTTCAGTATTAGAGCACTTGTCTAGAATGCTCTGGCACTGGGTTTAATCTCCAGCATTTAAAAAGAAATTTAATTCTATACTAAAGATACCGGGGATGTGATGCAGTTGGTAGTGTGTATCCATTATGGCATAAAAACAGGTGCAGTAGCACAAGAACCCACAACTGAGGTGGAGAGATGAGGACCAGAAGTTCAAGGTTACCCTCAGCTACATCATAAGTTTTGGGTCAACATGGAATAAAACAAGGGCCAGCAGGAGGATGGAGAGAGAAGGTAAGAAAACAAATCTAAGTGTAGATGCAATCGTAGAATATAATTTTACTCTGTTATTGATGTCAATTTAGAGGAGTAAATTTTCAAAAATGTCATGTACAAATGATAAATCAGTTGCTAACTGAAGGAATACATGCTCACTATTAAAGGTGAGATAATTAAAAGCTATAATGCTATTATAAAATCTTAAGTGTTTTTCCTCCAGCCTTTTTCTGTATGTTTAACTGAAGTCATTTTTCTGAATTTAATTTTCCACTTATGTTTCCAAATTATAAAGTTTTTCAAACTATTTAAGGCTTCTAATCATTAAGATAACTTATTTTTTCTTAATTATTACCACTGTGTCAGCACACATGCCATTGCACAGATGTAGAAGTCAGAACACAATTTGCAGCAGTCAGTCTCTCCTTCCACCATGTGGGTCCTGAGAATCAAACCCAAGATTATCAAGCTTGATAGCAAAGGCCTTTACCTACACTGAACCATCCCACTTGCCCCTAAAGATAATTGTTAATGAAGGCACATCTTGTTAGTGAGAATTAAAATGCTTTAAAATGAAATTCTTCATATGGGGTTTATCTAATTAACATTTCCTTTTCTTTTATTACTTTCTACTAATTCTCAAAAAAATCAGGATCTCTGAAAAGCTATTTTTCTGTTTGTTTCTAGAGTTACACTTTTATTAAACCCCAAATTCACAAAGAAGTTTTTGTATTTCTTTGGAATGCAAGTAAAATGTCCTAATGAACATTTAAAACGAGGCAACTGGAAACAGTACATGAGCCTGTTACTAACATTAGCTTGTAAACAAATGAAAATAAAGGAATGCACTCTTAATTGTCCCTGAGAGACTACTGGACAATTCCAATTGCTCCTAATTAACTGTAACTAAACCAATCCTTCCCAAGTGAAGAACATGCTGAATTATTTTGACTAGATGACTCTCAAGTAAGCAGGAATTCCTGAGTATACTAAATATACTCGATATAGAAAGTATAATAAGTAAAAAAGAGGAAAACATCATAATCACTGTGTCTTTTCCATAATAGAAACTCCAATCTATCATGTTGAGTAAAATATTCCTTTTCTGATTGTGGAAACAGGTTGTAAATTTCAAACTCTATCCTGTATTTATTGTCATAATTGTTAAATTAAAGCAATAAATTTAAGTTTACTAGTACCTGTACTGGTTTTGTTTTCAACTCTATAGGGTTTTTGTGCAGCCCGGCTGTCCTGGAACTTGCTCTGTAGACCAGGCTGGCCTCAAAAATCACAAAGATCTGCCATGCTTCTGACTCAAAAGTGCTGGGATTAAAGACATGTGCCACTACCACCCAGCTACACATTCTGTTTTATGGAATTAAAAATAAACTCAAAATGACACACACCTGTAATATCAGCAGGAGACTGACACAGGAACTCCAAGACCACCTTGGACTACAAAGAATGATCAAATCTCAAAACAAATAAATAGATAAGTCTCCAAAATTGAAGTTATAGGACATATTCCCCTCCAATTTCCAAATTTTCTATAACAAAATTGTATCATTCTTAAACAATAAGGATAAAACTGCATATCCCAGTATTCTAAAAGCTGAAGCAGGAAAACCGCAAATTCCAGGTCAGTCTAGAAAACGAAAGGAAACCCTTTCTCAAATAAACAAAACATTCCTATACTACTTATTGCATTTGGGACTTATGGGTTTGATTATGGATTTTTGTTGTTTGTTTGCGGTTTGGGCTTGAGACAAAGTTTTTCATAAAACACAGACTAACTATGAACTTGCCAGGTAACCAAGAATGACCCTGAAATCCTGATCATACTTCTGCCACTAAACTCAGCACTTAAAATTACAAATGTACTGATGGAGAGAGTTATTGGCTGTTCTTCCAGAGGTCCTGAGTTCAATTTCCAGCAACCATATGGTGCCCTCTTCTGGCCTGGAGGCAGACAAAGGCAGAACACTGTATATATATTAAATAAATAAAACTTAAAAAAAAATTACAGATGTACATCCACACACTCAGTCTTCGTTTTGTTTCATTTTTTAAAATAGCATCTCACTATGCTTCTAAGCCTGGCCTAGAATTTATTATGTAGCCAAGGCTAGTCTCAAACACATGATTCTCCAGTCTTAGCCTGCCAGAGTACTTACTGGTTTTAGGTCATACAGTAGGTTTTTGATTTGTTTGTTGTTTTAAGCAACAATTTACAAGTTGTTCTGGTTTAAAGTGCTTGCTGCAAGCCCCAGGACCTGAATTTGATCCCTAGAACCATGTACCAGGAGAGAACCAATTCCTAAAAAGTTGAAATACACAGGTATCAAGCTTGAACACATAGAAAATAAATACTTTTTTAAAAAAATTATTATAAAAATTAAATCTTGGCTGGACATGGAATCACACACCTTTATTAATCCCTGTACACAGGAGGCAGAGACAGGAGAATCTCTCTAAACTGAAGGCCATCTTGGCCTACAGGGTAAGCTCAGGGCCCTCTAGTACTTTCCAGTCAGAACCTGTGAAACACACAAACAATGGGAATAAAGGCTGGACCATGAGTTTAGCTCAGTGATAGAACACTGGACCCAAGCACACACAGAATCCTACACCCACTTCAAGTAAATCTTTATATACTAAGAAAACATTTTTTTGTTTGTTTGTTTTGGTTTTGGTTTTTCGAGACAGGGTTTCTCTGTGTAGCTTTGGAGCCTATCCTGGCACTCGCTCTGGAGACCAGGCTGGCCTGGAACTCACAGAGATCTGCCTGCCTTGGCCTTCCGAGTGCAGGGATTAAAGACGTGCGCCACCAACACCCAGCTTAAGATATTTGTTATACCACATTTTGATAAAAGAAAAAAAGCTTATAATGAAGTGTACTAATACATACATCCATAACTGTATCCAGATACCAACAAAAGCACTGTAAATCTGAGAGTCAAAGCTTCCTTCCTCAAGAAACTTATTACTGGGGTGGGTGGGCATCTTTAATCCAATACCCAGGAGGCAAAGACAGACAAATCTCTGTGAGTCTGAGGCCAGCCTGGTATACACAACAAGTTCCAGACCAGCAAGAGCTACAGAGCCACCCTGTCTCAAAAGAAAAAAGGAAACTTACTACCCAATTAAAACAACAAAGCATATACTAAAAAACAGAAAAATTTAAAAGACACACATTAGACATGCTATATCTAGAACACAAACAAGTATAATGAAACAGTTTTTTAGTTTTCATACATCTTAGATCCAATCTTAGATCTCAGTTAGGAACTGTGTGTCCTGTTCAGCATCTGGAAGGTTGAGGCAACAAAGATCTAGAGCTCAAGGCCTACCTTAATACAGAGGCACAGTTAGCGGCAAAATAACAACAAACCACACACCTACCAAAAACAAAAACTTAGATCTACCATTTCCTGCCTTATACAAATTACCTCCCCATGTGTAAAATGGGTTAACTGAAGTACCACTTCTGTCTAATCGTAAAAAGCAAAAGGAGCTATGACTAGCATTAGTAGGGAGACAGACATCAGAAAAAGAAATGGACTGTTGAAAAAAGGTTTTGTTTGTTTGTTTGTTTGTTTGTTTGTTTTTAAACAACATCTCTGTGTATCAATACTTGGCTTGGATGTCCTGGAACTATGTAATCCAGGCTGGCCCCAAACTCAGAGTTCTGTCTGCATCTGCCTCCAGGGTACTAGGATTTAAGGCAAGTAAGTTTAAAAAGTTGTGCTAGTAGTTTTATGTCAATTTGATACAAGCTATAGTCATCTCAGGAGGGAACCTCAACTGAGAGGATGCCTCAGTAAAACCTGGCTGCAGGCAAGTGTGTAGGGCATTTTCTTAATTAGTATTGATGGGGGGGGGGGAGCATTCTTGGCAAGGTGGCCCTGGTTCTATCAGAAAGCAGGTTGAGCAAGCCAGTAAGCATTACCCTTCCATGCACCAGCTCCTGCCTTCAGGATCCTGCCCAGTTTTGAGTTCCTGTGCTGACTTCCTTCATTGATGGACATTTCCTTCATTGATATGAAACTGTAAACCAAATAAACCCTTTTCTCCTCAACTTGCTTCAGGTCATGGTGATTCATCATAGCAACAGTAACTAAGCAACTTAACTAAGAGAATTCACTAGGCCAGGAGAAGTGCACACCTTTATACCCAGCATTTGGGAGGCTGTACCAGACTCATCTCTGCTAAATGCAGGCCAGCAGGGCTGCTTAATAAGAGTCAATGAGGAAATACCTAGCTGTAGAGTGGTTGCCTAGCATTCATAAGGCTCTGAGTTTGATACAAAGTACTCAAAAAGAAAGGAAAGAAAACGTTACCTGTCTTTTCTATAATCTACCAAAAAAAAAAAAAAAAGACAAAAATTCAGATCTTTCTCATTCAAGTTTTTCCTTTTTTCCTATTTTTAAAAATTTCATATGTGGCCAGGCAGTGTTGGCGCACGCCTTTAATCCCAGCACTCGGGAGGCAGAGGCAGGCGGATCTCTGTGAGTTCGAGACCAGCCTGGTCTACAAGAGCTAGTTCCAGGACAGCCTCCAAAGCCACAAAGAAACCCTGTCTCAAAAAAAAAAAAAAAAAAAAAAAAAAATTTCATTTGTGTACTGCATTTGCATCACGCCCCCACCCCCTCCTGAGCCACCTTTCTTCCCTCCAACACCTCCCATGTTCAGTTCCTCCCCTCAAATTCATGACCTCTTTTTCTTTTATTATTCATACACACACACACACACACACACACACACACACAAGCACATATGAATAGATGTGTAACTACAACCTGCTGAGTTCAGTTAGTATGGCTCATGAGTATGTTTTTTGGGCTGACGACTTGATGTTAGATAACTCATTGGGGATTCATCCCTAGGAAAGACTAATTCTCCCTCTTTCTACATTCATTAACTCCCTGTAGCTCTTCATCTAGGAATGGGCTTGTTTTTTTGTTTTCTTTTGTTTTTTTCGATAGAGCTCTCTGTAGCCTAGGCTGACTTGCAGTTTACTTTGTTGCCATTCTGGCCTCAAATTCACAATAATCCTGTCTCTGATTCCTACAAGCTGGGATTAGCCTGAGGCATAATGTTAATATTTGAATTTTACTCGTCAACAAGAAAAGTGAAAACAACTGAAAGGAGAAACAGTAGACTGTGCTGTATTAATTACTAAGGGAAAAACCAAGGCAACATCAGGTAAGACTTACAAAACAGCAATGTTAGGTGGCTGGAAAGATGGCTCAGAGGTTAAGAGCGCTGACTGCTCTTCCAGAGGTCCAAAGTTCAATTCCCAGCAACCACATGGTGGCTCACAACCATCTATAATGAGATCTGGTGACCTCTTCTGGTGTGCAGATATACATGGAAGCAGAATGTTGTATACATAATAAATAAATAAAATATATTTTAAAAAAAGAATGTTAGAGCTGGAAAAGCATATAATACTGTTCAACCCCCCCCATTAAAATCTAAGCTCCACGTTTTTGTCTTTAAGTTTCAAAAATTATTATTTTGTTAGTATATTCTTTTTTTTTTTTTTTTTTTTTTTGGTTTTTCGAGACAGGGTTTCTCTGTGTAGCTTTGGAGCCTATCCTGGCACTCACTCTGGAGACCAGGCTGGCCTCAAACTCACAGAGATCTGCCTGCCTCTGCCTCCCGAGTGCTGGGATTAAAGGCATGCTCCACCAACGCCCGGCAATTTTTTTTTTTTGACACTCATTTTTTAATCTAGTATTAAGTCATCTCTAGAAGGCAAATTTTAATTTCAATCTTTTGGTAAAGAAAGAGTTAGAGGATTGTGTGGCAGGCATTCAAAAGGGAAGGATAGCATAAACTAAAACATTTTCCACATTTTTCTCCAATTTGTCATTTTTGTTTAAGTAATAAGGGCCAAAAAGCCAACTACAATGCAATGTGTTCCACCTAATATTTAAAAAATTTTGCAGAAGTCAGGTATAGCTTATTTAATCCTAGCACCTGGGAGGTTGAGGCAAGCTGATCTGTTAAATCCAGAACATCTCGGTCTACAGAGCGAGTTCCAGAATAGCCAGGGCTAGAGACCCTGTCTCAAATTCGTGCAACAAACACATACA
This sequence comes from Cricetulus griseus, assembly GCF_003668045.3. Classification (NCBI taxonomy): domain Eukaryota; kingdom Metazoa; phylum Chordata; class Mammalia; order Rodentia; family Cricetidae; genus Cricetulus; species Cricetulus griseus. The sequence goes on from NC_048595.1 coordinate 40,532,883, forward strand.
CACACACACACACACATACACACACACACACACACACACACACACACACACACACACACACAGAGAGAGAGAGAGAGAGAGAGAGAGAGAGAGAGAGAGAGAGAATGAGTATAAATGAGTATAAATGAGTGAACTTACTCCAAACTGATGATCTAATTGCCAGAGGCAGAAACTAACATCTGGTTAATCTTCCTGTCAAAGAGCCCTTTAACAGTTTTGGCACAGACACAGAGCTATCAATCACATTCTTCCAAATAAACAATTGAGGAAAGAGATGAATTTTAAAATGTCCTTTGCGGGGCGCAGTGGCATACAACCATAATCCCAGCTTCTTGGGAGATTTAGGGCAGAAGGATCACTTAAATCTAAGAACCTGGGCCAGAATGGGCAACACAGTCATACAGTGGCCTATCCTCCAATGTCTGGCCTGAAGAATCTCTCATTTGTGTACACCTGTCTCTGACTGTGTGTTAGAAGAGTGGAAAAGAGAAACAGAAGGCAACATAATTAATAATGAATGTGAAACCAAACTATCAAGTCAGATATACCACTATCTGACTTGATTTAGTTCAAAAGGCTAAAAAAAGTTTTTTAAATAAAAAATTTGAGGAACTGAGAAGATGGCCTAGTAGGCAAAAAACACTGTAAGCATAAGGAACAGAATTCAAATTTCCAACTAAAAAGCTCAGCATGGCTGAGCATACCTTTAACCCCAGCGTTGGATGGCAAGACTAACTGAAATGGCAGGCTCCCACTCACTGAGAGATCTGTCTCAAGAAAGCAGAAAGTGAAAGAGAAGACCCTGGCATCCTCCTCTGTCTCTTCATGCACTCCAACAGACATATGCACCTGGGCACTCATGTGCATACACCACACACACACAACACACACTTTTATAGATAGTCTCACTGTGTTGCCTTGGCGTACATGCCATATACCTCACACTAGTCTTAAACCAACAGCATTCCTCCTGCCTGACTGACAAGTGCTGGGATTACAGATATGTGCCACCAGACCCAATTAATTTAACTTAAAAAAAAAAAAATTAAACCTAGCAGACGTGGGTATAACTGAATTTGAGGCCTGCCTGGTCTACAAAGTCCCAGGCAGCCAAGGCCATGGTTGCGCTATATAGTGAGACTGTCTCAGAACACACACACACACACACACACACACACACACACACACACACACACACACACACACACACACACACACACACACACACACGTTAAAAACCAGGGGCTGTAGAGACTTAACTCTGGTTAAGACCACTTATTGCTCTTGCAGAGAACTCAGGTTGGGTTCCCAACACCCACATGATGGTTTATAACCATCCATAACTCTAGCTGCAGGGGATTTGACACCCTTTTCTGACTTACATGGGCACCAGGCATGCACATGCCAACATATACATATATACATGCAGGCAAAACATTCATATACATTAATTAACTCGATCTAAGAACCACAAATTTACTAGATTTTTTTTTTTGGGGGGGGGAGTTGTTTGTTGTTTGGTTTGGTTTTTGGAGACAGGGTTTCTCTGTAGCTTTGGAGCCTGTCCTGGAACTCAATTTGTAGACAAGGCTGGCCTTGAACTCACAGAGATCGGCTTGTCTCTGCCTCCCAAGTGCTGGGATTAAAGACATACACCACCAACGCCAGGCTAAATTTACTAGGTTTCAAAGGAAGACACATTAGTAAATATTTAAAAACAGTTTTCTTCTGTGCCTTTACAATATAATCTCACTGAATCTTGGTATTTTAATATCAAAATATTCTAAATTGACTTATTTGAATTATTAATATAAATTCAAACACTGGATACTAAAGTTCAATTCCCCTTATTGATTCAGCATTTATTCTGCATACATGTTAACACCTAAATATATAACCACAAGAACATATGTAAATTGTGAAAGTGACTATAAAAGTAAGAGCCTGAAGCAAATTTCCAGAGATGAATGATAGTAAACAGAAACTAAAAACACAGTCCCATCCAAGGAGAAAATCAAGTAGGCACACAACTAAGAAGTCTTCAAGGGAACGAATTCTTTAAGAGGGGAAACTGCCAGAATTAGCCAACAGAGTCAGAACAGACTGCCAACAGAGATCATGTTTAAGGCAGGTCACTAACTAGACTAAGAAAGTCAACACCCAAAAGTCAATGTTTCCATTCCCCAAATTTGAGTTTCAGAATGATCGTTCCAAACAGATTAATGACCAAGACTAGACCAGTTAAAGGCTCTATCTTAAAAGTTTTCCCTGTTATCTGCTGATCAAAACATAATGACCCACAGGAAATAAATGTGCAGTGAGGTTTGTGAGGCTATTCCTGTACACTGAAACTCTTTTACCTGAAGAGATGTGTGGGGGGGGGCACGGAGACAGAGACTATATATATTATATATAATATATATAATCACTTTTTCTGGGCATGTGGCTTAGTTGGTAGAGTACCTGCCTAGCCGTCATGAAGTCCTGGGTTTGATCCCTAGCAATAAATAAACTTAGTATAGTGGCCCAGCCTATAATCCCAGCACTTGGGAAATGGAGGCAGAATGAGCCAAAATTCAATTTATTCTTGACTACTCACTGAGTTCAAGGACAGCCTGGTCTACATGAAACCCTGTCTCAAAGTAAGTAAAATCTCCATCCTGGTCCCTAGGGAAGATACTTTTTTTCTTTTCTATCCAAAAATGCTAGGGGGAAAAGAAAAAGAAAAAATCATAAGACTCCTTCATCGTAACACAGTAAGAGTCTACTGTCCAAACACATGCCCTACCTTAGTGTAAAAACTTTAGCTTAAGTCAAGTAAATCTAGGCCGAAGAGACAAGATGGAAGGGAGCTATCACAGGGCAGGCTGTAAAGCTGAGGTGGGCAGTTACCAGCTCTGGGGAGGACAAACTTCTGGGCAGTTAAGATGGATGGAATGGCAGGTGTATGGCACCTCACTCTCCTGGATGTCGGATTGCTCTTGGGTTTAAAGAAACGGAGAACTCCGGCTCTCCTGAGTGAATATGTTCAAGAGTTCCCTATGAAACTCTAGGACTTGACTATGAAGGAAAACGGGGGTGGGGGGGGACGAAATAGCGAGACGGGGGAGCGATTCAGAGAGATCGAAAACAGCTTTTGGATGAAATCGTCCTAGGACAAAGTTATGTCCCCCGGGGGATCCCAGACGGCGAAGGACAGGGCCACCCCACCTGCTGAAGGCTGGCGCTGTTACCCACTGGGTCGGCGATCCGAGACTGCCCCGCACGGGTGGGAAAGTCTGCAAGGGGATCTGAGCAGAAGTTAACCTGCCAGGAGGGAGAGGCGCGAGTGGGGCAAGTACCTGGGCAGGCTGCGACTTCTGGAAGCGAGGATGACTCGGGGAGCCGGGGGGATCTCGGCAGCGGTCACTCCCGCACGCCAAAGCCGAGCAAAGCTGAGGGAACCCCGCTCCGCCGAGGGCGAGCCTCGCACTGCGCGAGCCCTACGGGAGTTCACCTGGCGGCCGTCAGGCCCGCAGAGAAACTTCCCGAGAGCGTGAGCGCTGACGGGACCGGGAGGGGAGCGGAGCGGAGACCCGCGGAGGCGGCAGGGTGGGAGCCGCGCGGGGCGGAGCCGTGCGCCCGGCGACCCGGGCGGGGCGCGGCGGCCGCGCCTCGGGGCGGGGGCGCGCCCGCGCTCCTCACGCGCTCCGCCGAGCGCGCCCCGGGGCGCCGCCGCGCCAGCGCGAGAGCGGTGGGGAGGGCTGGGGAAACCCGGCGGGTCGACCCGGGCGGACCGGCGGGCGGCGTTACCTGTGTCAGGGAGAGCTGGGCTGCCGCAGCCATGGTGTTTCCATCATGCCACGGGAAGAAGGAAGGACGGGCGGACGGGGGCCCGGGGCGGGAAGGAGGCGGAGGGACAGGCCGTAGGCGAGGCCGGCGGCCGGGCGTCTCCCCGAACTTCGACAACTTCCCTCCTCACGCCGCCCCGCCCCGCCCCGCCCCGCCGCCGCCCCGCCCCACAGGCCGCGGCGGCGCGCAAAGCCCGGCGCGGGTGTCTGGGGCGCGGAACCAGGCCCTGACCCCGGCCGCCCTGGAAAACCCGGTGCGGATGGCGCACCGGGCGGACTGGCGGCGGAGGCGGCCCCCACAGAGACCTGAGAAGTTGAGACAAAACGCCTACCTTTCTGGGCTGCTGTTCCTGAAAAGTGCGGGAAAATATACCCAGGTCCAGGTGGGTTGTGGGAACTACGAGAGTAATGGTACTAAGTAATGATAGCAATGGTTTAGCAATAATAATATTAAACTATACTAATTTATGTGCGATTGGCTCTGCACTAAATGCTTTAATTTTTTGTTTGCTTGCTTTTGAGACATGGTGTCTCTATGTAGCCTCAAGCTGGCTTCGAACTCACAGAGATCCACCTGCCTCTGCCTCCAGAGTGCTGGGATTAAAGGTGTGCGCTACCACTCCAGTCCTAAAAGCCCTTTTGTTGTTTTTGTTGTTGTTGTTGTTTGTGTTTTTGTTTTTCAAGACAGGTTTTTCTCCGTGTAGTCCTGCTATCCTGTAACTTGCTTTGTAGGCCAGGCTGGCCTCAAACTCACAGAGGTATGCCTGCCTCTGCCTCACCACCACCCGGCTTTTTTCTTTTCTTTTCTTTTCTTTTCTTTCTTTCTTTCTTTCTTTTTTAATTGCGTGACTAGAGGATTTGAAACAGAAAAAAAAAAAAAAACTATACAAATGAGGAAGATGAAACCCAGCTGGGCATGGTGGCACATCTCTGTGAGCTTCCCAACAGTCCTGGTCTACATAGTGAGTTCCAGAACAGCCAAGGATACATAGGTGATACATACGACCCTGTCTGAAATTTAAAAAAAAAAAAAAAGGAACACCCCTCCAAAAAAAGAAATTATCTTACCTGAAGTCAAACATCTGACTAAAAAGCCAGATTACAGTTTAACTCCAAGGCCTTTCTACCTGCTGTCATGTTGAAAATGAAGGCAAGTAATAAATCCTTTCCTCCTAAAGCCAAAATCTGGGGAGCAGGACAAGACTACTTCCCTTGTCTGCTACCTTTCTCTCTTAGAGTGTTCACTTAAAAACAAATGTGTAGGACCACAGTGCAGTTCAGTGGTACCTGTGTGCACAAAGCCCTGGTCCCATCCCAAATTCACTTCTTGGCAAGGTATCTCCTCTCCAAACCAGTGTACACACTGTTTTGTTAACCTCTCTACAGGAGGAAGTAAGCATCCCCCTAAGGACTTGTTTACTTAAGTGTATACCCCTTCCCCCAGACCAAGAGCTCCTCGGTTACAAGAGGGATATATATATATATATATATATATATATAAATAATATATATATATATGTATATATATATGTATTTTAACATCATAACATTATAGTATATGCTTAATAAAGGACTTTGCCTTGCATATATTAAACATAATATACCTTACACTGTCTCATGTTATCACCTTTAATGTGACAATCAACCACTTACTTGAAATTTTTATCTGCAAAGGCTCAGTGTACTTAGTTAGGGTTACTATTGCTATGATGAAACACCATGACCAAAAAGTAAGTTAGGGAAGAAAGGATTTATTTGACTTAGACTTCCATATTGTTGTTCATTATTGAAGGAAGTCAAGACAGGAACTCAAACAGGGCAGGAACCTGGAAGCAGGAGCTGATTCAAAGACCACGGAGGGGTGCTGCTTACTGGTTTGCTCATCATGGCTTGCTCAGCCTGCTTTCTTCTAGAACCCAGGACTGCCAGCCCAGAGATGGGTCCTCTCCTAATTAAGAAAATGCCGTACAGTGAGATTTTACAGAGGCATTTTCTCAATTGAGGTTCCCTCTTTTCAGATAACTCTATTTGTGTCATATTAATGTAAAACTAGTCAGTACACTCAGTTTGTGTGCAGCCTACTTCAGGAAGCCTTCTAGGAAGTCTGCGCACTACCTTGTAGTTACTCTGAGTGACTTTTATACTCTGCCTTTTCAATTGAGGTGTGTGTGTGTGTGTGTGTGTGTGTGTGTGTGTGTGTGTGTGTGTGAATTGGGGTAAGGTACAGTGTCTCCTTCCATCATGGGGGTCTCAGGGATGGAACTAAGGCTGGCAGTCTTGGCAGCCATTGCCCTTATCTACTAAACTGCTTCACAGGCCACATCCTCTACCTTGTTATAAGAGTTAGTTCAAGGCCTGTCTTCGTCACACTGGCCTGTAAAATCCTGAAAGACTGACTCACTACTGCATCTCCCTCACACATGAGCTTAGAGCACAGTTAGAAGTACCCAGCCTCAGTTGTGTATTTGCCCAGATTGTTGTTCCTTTCTCGGTCATGGTTGTTTCCAGGACAAATCCCAAAAATCCCAGTTGTGAGAGCCACAGTTCTATCATGCCAACAACTGTTATTATAATAGAATTCCTCAATATACTGAGACAACTGGAAAGACCCAAGATCTGGCTATCCACTGTTTCTAGACTTTTTCCATCACAGACAAAAACCAAAAAGGCCTCAAGAATTCCTGACTACCCAGATTCCTCTGACTTGGCCCAGCCTTAGAGAGCAAGTTATGCAGGTCTGATGAGCAACCACTTAGTCAGGAGTGTCTCCTTTGACCTCTTTTTGCTATTATTCCTTTTAACTCAAGGGAGAAGAGGAGGAACTATCCTACTTTGAAACATAAACTATAACCCAACTGATGCTTCTTTTGGCATGTTCTACTTTACATTAATGCGTTTGAACTTCACACACACACACACACACACACACACACACACACACACACACACACACACCACCCTCTAAAAGGAAGCAATTGTCACACTCACTTCACAAATGAGGTACTCAGTGTCACAGAGGTCAAGCAATTTGCCCAAGGTTATATGGTTAATAGTTAAAGCAGTTGTTATGTCAAAATAGTCAAAACTTAGGCTTCAGAATCATTGGGGTGTAGTCAGGGAATCACTTAGTAGTTATAGACTTTAGGAGGGCTATGAAGTGATATATGAAAAATGCTTAAGGTTGAAGATACACAAATTAAGTTCAGAAATCTGAAAGCCATAGAACATTTTGTGTTTGAGAATAGCTGGAAGGAAAGAACCCATAAAAGTTGTTCTCTGACCTTCACATTCACACCATAGCATGTTAATGGAATAAAGGGAACTATTATTCTGCATTTGCTTTAAGTAAAAAAAAAAAATGAAACCTCATATTTATATTGTACTGCTTTAACAATTGTGTCTTTATTTGCAAAATACAGCACAATGAACTCTTAATATCTAACAGGTACCTTATAAAAGTTTGTTGAACTATACTAAACATGCCATCTCAGGTATACTTACCTGTGTCTTCAATTTATCTCCATTTCACAGATAAGAACATTGAGAGGCTAGGAAGACAGCTCAGTTGGCAAAGTGCAAGCATGAAAACCTGAATTTGGGGCTGGAGAGATGGCTCAGAGGTTAAAAGCACTGGCTGCTCTTCCAGAGGTCATGAGTTCAATTCCCAGCAACCACATGGTGGTTCACAGCCATCCGTAATGAGATCTGATGCCCTCTTATGGCATGCAGGCATACATGGAGGCAGAATGTTGTATACATAATAAATAAAATCTTTAAAAAAAATACCCTGAATTTGATCCTCACCACCCATTCAAAAAGAGAGAGAGAGAGAAAAAAAAGGCAAGTGAAGTGGCATGCATGCACCTATAATCCTATCACTGGAAAAACAAATCCAGGAGGACCCCAAGGGCTTGATGACCAGCCAGTCCAGAGAAATGGTTGCACTCCAACTCAGTGAGGCACCTTCTCTCAGAAATAAGGTAGAGGGTAACGAAAGAAGATACCCTGCATCAACCTTGTCCCCTACAAACATACTGTCACATAAGCAGTTTGGGTCTTCATGTAAGAAAACACATGGTCTGAGGATATAGATAAGTAGTATTGATTCCATCTAAAAGAAAAAATGAAGAAAGGAGGGGAGGCTAGAAAAGAAGAGAAGGAAGGAACACCTAAGAAAGGAAGACTGCCTTAAATTCATTATATAGGAATTGCTCCAAGTCCCTTTGGGAGCACCAATAATTTATAGTGGCTTCTCCACTCATGAGCTCTGGTTTCAATTACTAGCATGTAGTAGGAGATGGGAGCAGGTCTGTAGGGATAGCACTAATGCCTACAACTTCTGAGAATGGGTTTTTTAAATGCCATTCCAATGATAATTTGCAAATGTGTGTCCCAGATCTCATCAAAGCTCTGGGTCACATCCCAAATCTATTTTAGGAAGACAAAATATAGCTAATGGAAGATATATTATGATCTAATTCATTGTAACAGGAATGAGCTACATAGAGCAGACAAAAAAGACTTATTTTTTAGGGCAGCTTAATGTCTCTCAGGCTCTAAGCTTCAAATTCCTGGTGTATACTTCTGATATCACAATAACCACTTTGTACAGATGGTATAAAAATTAGATATCATTCATAAATGGCCTATGAAAGAGATTGGCCTGAACTCTATGTATCTTCAGTAAATGATATTTATGCAATGCCATTATGTAAGGTTATTACTTACTCCCTACTTTTCTGTCAACCGTCTAATTACTAACTTGTTTTCTAGCTATATTAGTTACAAGAAGGTGGAGGAGCTGTCTTGAACACCTAATGCATGTATCCCTGTCATTAAAAGGTAGGTAGGTGTTCCCTAAGAACTAAAGTTGTATCTGATGACTATAATCTGGGTACTAAGAACCAAACTTGTTTTTACAGCAACCTGATAAGGAATGTTTTTACCTTACTGTACAAAAGAGAAACTTGTTCAAATTCATAATTCATGGGTCTTCTGGTTCAAACCTGATTTCTTTAATAACATGTCTTGTTAGCATCCTAGAGAAATAGCCCCCAAGAAGACTACATAAACTGGAATTCTGAGCCTAGAAAATTGAACGTGAAACACAGATTTGTGATAAGCCTAAACTTGGGGTGCTTGAAGAGGAGCTCTTAAATCACAGACATCTTTACCATTGGTCACCTCCCTATGCTATTCTAAGTTTTCTGTTCCTGAACCTATCCTTAAAAGAAATCCTTACTACTTCTGCTTCTTTGCTTCCCAACTTTTGAAAGCAGTTGTCATATCAGCCTTCATGAACACTACACATTTCTGATGTCAGCATCTATAAAGCTGAGAAAAGCAGGATAATTGAAACTATAAGGGGAGGCTGTGAGGAACTCTGAATATACAAAGAGCTGGTGGTCTATATACATGAATCTTTGTGAAAGGCCTTCCACATAAAGGTTGCTACATTTTAAAACAAAGTTGTACTACGATTATAATGGTAATGCAGAGCTCATGCTTCCTAGCTGCCAGCTTCATAAGTATAGCTCAGCATTGTTCACAATTACCCAAGGCAAAAAGAATGTGTGAGACTATACAATAATAGCAATTGTGCTACTCAAATAACTGCCCCTGTACCAGGATCTGAGCCATGAAAAGGACAAAGAGTAAAAGACTGTTAAGTGCCATAGATGCCCAGGGTGTCATAAGACAATTCAAAATTGTTATCACCAATACTTCAGTACAATGGGATGTCCTGGGAGCTCCTGAATTTAGAGCTGGGAAAACCCAACCAGGTCATTCTTTGATCTATAACTTATTTTTATAATTTTGGGCAAGTCAGTAAGTGATACTAAGCCATGGTTGCCTCCTCTGCAAATTGAAGGTCATATACCTATTTGATTATAATATTATGCTAATTAAGCTTACATGTAAAAAGCCTGGTGCCTAGCCTGCAGCAGACCCTGTATTCGTTAGTATTAGCTTTCTTGCCTACTGGAGAATATTCAAGATTTGAGTAACTTGAACTAAAAAAAACAAAAACAACAACAATCATTTTTTTAAGATTTTCAAAAGCCTACTTAATGATTTTTTTCCATAATTTTTTCATCTATTGGTAATATTTATTGAATACTCTAGAGTAAGGGAAATTATTCAGTTGTTGTACCCAAAGTGACATTGGCTCTTAGTGAGAAAGCAACTACAGTTTTATGCTTGCCCTATTTCCTTCCTTTCATTTCCCTCTCTTATGTAAGGTCCTGGAAACCACAAGAAATCAAAAAGAGTACCCTGGGAAAGAAAATATTTGTACTCGTGGCTGCAGGTCCTTTCATCTACAGATTTCAAAGCTTTTTCTCCATAAGTAATTACTAGCCCTGCTCAACATGTGTGAATGGTGAGACACCATCAAATGAAGAAGCTTGTCTTCAATCACAAGGCACGTCAGAGGACAGGCTACAAACAGAACAAAGCTGTCTAGCTTTCCAGCTTTGGGCTCCAAAGTAGGACACATGAGAATCAACAAAAGCTTAAAGTGTTGAGGGCAAAAGTTTGAAGAGGGCTGGAGAGGTAGCTCAGTTGGTAGAGTGCTTGTTTAGCATGCATGAAGCCCCCAGGTGGGATCACAGGAACTATATGAAATTGGGCATAGTGGTATATACCTATAATCCCAGCAATTGGGAGGTGGACAATCAGAAGTTCAAGCACTCATCCTCAGTGACATAGAGTTCAAAGTCAGCCAATGACTCTGTCTTAAAAAGAGAGAGGGGGGAAGGAAGGAAGGAAGGAAGGAAGGAAGGAAGGAAGGGAGGGAGGGAGGGAGGGAGGGAGGGAGGGAGGGATCTTTCAGTCAAAGATCTTTTAAAGACATAATCGCTGTTGTGTCTTACTTAAAGCCATGACTGTATATTGAATATCTCACATTAGAAATCAGATAGAGGATGCTTTGTCCAGGCTCCTGATTCTTTTCTCCCTGGAATTCTATGCTTTCTCTCACAACCTAAGCCCAGTCCGTCAGCAAATTCTGGTGACTAAATCTCCAATATTCAAAGTTCTAACTTGATTTTCACAGTCCATCCATATCTGGAGCTTCTCCCTCTTCCCTAGCTGCCTTCTTTCTCCTGGACCAGCATCTTAACTAATGCCCCTTCTGTGCTCATGCTTATCGCCATACCATAATCTTCTAAAAATGTAATTCTGATCTTATATACTCCCTATTTAAAACCTACAGGGTAGAGGGAGAGGCCTTGAGAGATGGCTCAACTGATAAGAACATTTATTTACTGCTCTTGCAGAGGACCCAAGTTTGATTCCTAGCACCCACATCAGGTAGCTCATAGACACCTGTAACTCCATTTCCAAAGGACCTGATACCCTCTTCTGGCCTCCACGGGTGTACGTGGTACATACATGTGCATACAAAACATTCATACACATAAAATAAACAAATCCTTAAACAAACAAACACACACACACAAACAAACAAACAAACAAAAAAAAAAACCCGGGGCTGGAGCAATGGCTCAGCCAGAGGACCCAGGTTAGATCCTGACAATCCCTACAATGGATTCCAGTCTCAGGGGGATCTGACACACTGTCTTCTGACCTCCAAAGACACTTCGTGCCCATGATGTGCAGACATACATGCAGGCAAAAGGCTCATTCATAAAAAAATAAACATTTTAAAGTAATAAACAGGGTCTTCTCATTAACCACTTAATGCATGCTTTACAGTGGGGGCCAAGTCTTTGGAGGTAAAGGACATGTCTACAAAGTACAGAAGAGCAAATATCTGGCTACACTGAGATGTTTGGTAAAATGAAATGTAGAATATATATATGGAAGAGAAAAGAACTAGCAGAGGATAAAAGAGGAGCTAGAAAATCACCCAGACAGAATCAGGAATAAGCTGGGACAGACTTTAGAGAATTGGGTCTCTAGTGATTCTGGTTTATTAAAATTAAACCAGATAAGCAAAAATCACCACTGGGAGCAAAAAGGATACCTACTGCCTTATGTTGCTCGAATTGACAAATATAGTTCCTTTTAAAAGATGTATCTGTCTGTCTGACTCCGTGAGTGTATGGGCAAATGTATGTGCTGGTGCACAGAAGCTAGGGGGTGTCCTCCTTTGTCATGTTCCACCTATTCCTTTGAGACGAGGTCTCTCCCTGATCCCGGGGCTTACACTTTCTATGTTAAGGTGGACACACATATAATAAAGCTAACTTAAAAAATAAGTGGAGCACAGCTGAGGAAGACAGCTGAAATCAACTTCTAGTCCACATGCACACACACATACACCCACACACAGATGAACACACAAGCATGTAATATCACACACACACACACACACACACACACACACACACACACACACGTTATTAGAATAAACCAGTTCAGCTGGACATGGTGGCGCACATATAATTTCAACACCTGACGGGTAGAGACAGGAAGATGAGGAAAAGGAATTCAAAGCCATCCACAGTTATGTAGAGAGTTTCAGGCCAGACTAAACTTCATGAGACTCAGTCTCAAAAACAATCCAAATAAAGCCAGGAGTAGTAAGACACATCTGTGATTCTGGTACTTGGGAGGTGGAAGCAGTAGGGTGAGGAGTTCAAGGTCATCTTTGGCTACACAGTTAATGAGAGGCAAGCATGAGCTTCATGAGGCTCTGTCTCAAATGAACAAAATTTAAAAATAAGTAGATAAATGTAATACAGCACATAAATAGGCACTAAGAATAGACGTCACACCAGGTGATGGTGGTGCACACCTTTAATCCCAGCCCTCGGGAGGCAGAGGCAGGTGGATCTCTGTGAGTTCGAGGACAGCCTGGTCTACAAAGTGAGTTCCAGGACAACCAGGATTGTTACACAGAGAAACCCTGTCTCAAAAAACAAAAACAAACAAAAGAATACAAGTCATATAGTCAGAATAGTTGCAAAGATGACCTTTGACAATGTTCAGTATCTCCTTATAATAAAATCCCTGAACAAAATAGTAATAAAAGTTCAACATATGCCAGGCGTTGGTGGCGCACACCTTTAATCCCAGCACTCAGCAGGCAGAGGCAGGCGGATCTCTGAGAATTCGAGACCAGCCTGGTCTACCAGAGCTAGTTCCAGGACAGCCTCCAAAGCCACAGGAAAACCCTGCCTTGAAAAAACCAAAAAAAAAAAAAATTCAACATACATAGCTATGTCAGACATATATAATAAGCAAGATTATACAAAATGGGGGAAAAACTGAAAACATGTCCACTAAAACAACGAATGTGACAAGGGTGCTTACACTCTTCACTCTTATTCCATACAGTGCCTCATGTGTTAGTGAAAGCAGCACTGTAAAAGAAAGAAAGAAATGGGATACATGCAAGGAAGGCAGAAGTCAAAGAATCCCTGGTTACAGACTGCATGGTCCTACACCTGAGCGACCCTAAGGGGCCTTTTTTTTTTCCCCATTAGATTTGATAGACACTTTCAGCAAACTAGCAGGACACAGACATAAAATACAAAAGTCCAGGTGCCTGTTGCCAAGTCTAACCCCACATGTTGCAAGGGGGGAACCTACACCCATAGTTTATCCCTTGCCTGTGTACATGTGCGCTCTCTCTCTCTCTCTCTCTCTCTCTCTCTCTCTCTCTCTCTCTCTCTCTCACACACACACACACACACACACACACACACACACACTTTAAAATGTAATATTTTTAATTAACAGGGCTAGGGTATAGTTCAGTTGCTAGGGTGCTTGCCTATCATGCACAAAGCTCTGAATTCCATCCCCAGCACTTCTGGAAGTTGTCTTCTGACCTCCACAGGCATACACATTTGAGCACACACACTCCTGTACAGCATTAATACATGAATAAAATAGTTTTTTTGTTGTTGAGTTGGTTTTTTGTTTTGTTTTGTTTTTAGTTTTACAAGACAAGGTTTCTCTGTGTAATAGCCATAGTTGTCCTAGAACTCACCCTATAGACCAGGCTGGCCTTGAACTCACAGGGATCTGCCTGCCTCTGCCTCCCAAGTGCTGAGATTAAAGGCATGCACCACCACTGCCTGGCTAAAATAGCTTTTTTTTTTTTAAATAGTTTTTAAAAGAAACTAGAATCCTCACATGTTGCTGGTGAAGATGTAAAATGGTACAGTCAATAGAGAACACTTTTTCAGTTCCTTAAAAAGTTACACAGAGAGTTAACATATGCCCAAACAACCCTACTCTTGGGTAAATAGCCAAAAGAATCAAAACTTTGTCTGCACAAAAGCTTGTTTAGGAATGCTCATAATTCATCGTCATAATTCATAGTTGTCAATTGCCCACTGACTTGTGAGTAGCTGTGTGTGGGGGGTTGCTTTGTTTGAGACAAGTCTCATGTATTCCAGGCTGACCTATAATAATAATAATAATAATAATAATAATAATAATAATAATAATAGAGCTGAGGGCAACCTTGAACTCATTTCCTTCCCAAGTACTTTCTTGGATTATAGGCATACACCCCCACACCCATTAAAAAATACCTGTATGTTTTCATACCATGAAATGTTATTTAACAGTAAAAGAGAATGAAGTGTGTAATGAGACCCATTATTTTGTATCATGAATTTAAAAAGCATGGAGTAGTGGTTCATAATATAACATGAAAAAAAAATGAGGAGTGAAAAAATGCCATAAGCTTTGAGAAGAAAACATGGGGTGGGGAGCATGAAAAAAATGAGAATAAAACATGAAAAATGAAAAATCTTGAGAACAATTATGCAACAAGTGTTTAGGAAAAGCAGATGGACTTGTCAATGTAGCATAATTCCTAGGCAACATTGGGATTTTCTTTTCTAGTTTTGTTTTTTAGATAGGGTCTTCCTCTGTAGCCCAGAATGACATTGAACTCAGTATGTGGCTGAGGATGACCTCGAACTTCTGATATTCCTGCCTCTATTTCCCAAGCACTAGGATTACAGGCATGCACCAGCCTGCACTGTAATACAGGCTTCAGTCATGCTAGGCAAGCACTCTACCAACTGAGCCACATCCCTAGCCCTCACTAGCATTTTCTAGTTGTCCTGATTGTGCTGTTGCAGCAGATGAAACAATAAAACCACCAACCAGAAAGATGCAGCATCATTTAGTACTGCCCTCAAGTGGTGGTGGCCCAAATGTCTTCTGGTTTCACAACATAAACTATACCTTCAAAAGACCTAATGGTGTCCATATACAGACAAATCAAAGGACCTGAGGGCTCTTTCTCCCCCTCCCCCTCTCTCAAAGAAGGCTTGATTGACTTGGCAGTACATGCTTGTACTGTATTCCAGTATTTGGGAGGAAGAAGATAGAAAGATCTACAGTAATTCAAGATCATCCTCCCTACATAAAGAGTTCAGTTCAAGGCCAGATTGGGCCTGATGAGGCACTTCTTAAAAGAAAAGGAGTTGAGGAGACAGATGCCTCAGTGATAAGGTGCTTGTTGTGCAAGCATGAGGACCCAGTCTGGATCCTCAGAACCTACTTGAAAGCCAGGCACAGTGATCTGCAGCTGTAATCTCAGTGCCAGGAAGCCAAGGTCGGGAGGGGGTCCCACAATGGCCAGTCTATCACAGGTAAACACATATGTACCCAAACATGCACACACAGAGACAGTACATCCAGAAGACAAGGAGGAGGAGGAGAAAGAAGAGGAGGAGGAGGAGGAGGAGGAGGAGGAGGAGGCAGAGGAGGAGGAGGAGGAGGAAAAGAGGAAAGACAAAAGAAGGGAGGAAAGAAAGGGCTGAGAACAACCTGGTTTTCAGCTGGGTGCTGGTGGCACACACCTTTAATCCCAGCACTCAGGAGGCAGAGGCAGGCGGATCTCTGTGAGTTCCAGGCCAGCCTGGTCTACAGGGTGAGTGCCAGGATAGGCTCTAAAGCTACACAGAGAAACCCTGTCTCAAAAAAAAAAATAAAATAAAATAAACAACCTGGTTTTCATAATGATCAAACCTGTCTTAGTATCTATGTACCTTCTATCTTGTGAAGGGGGTAGGATCTTGGTTTTTTTTCTATGGCTTTAAATTGTGATTCTCCTCCATCAGCCTGTCTATATCTGGGATCATAGAGGTAATAGAATGCCATGAAATCCAGATAGCATCTCCTACCTTTAGAGAGCTATTTTACCATTCTATGACCATTGACTCTCCCTCTGGGTCCATTTCTTTGCTTCCCCTCATGGCTACTTTTTTTTTCTCTCTTTGTTGTGGTGATGCTGGGAATTGAACCCAGGGCTTTGTGCTTGCTGGCAAGCATTCTGCTACTGAGTTGCACTCCAGCCCTCAGTGTGTATTCTCTTTTTGTTGCTGTGTTTTTTATTTTGTTTGTTCCAGGCAGGGTCTACTGTAGTCCAGAGTGGCCCTTGAACTTGCTATGTTGCTGAAGATGGCTTTGAAGCTCTGATCCTCCTTCCTCCATCTCTAGAATATTGGGATGCCCAGTACACACCATTTAATGCAGTGCTGAGGATAATTCACAGAGCTTTGTGCATGCTAAGCAAACACTGTACCAACTGACCCATATCCTCATTCCTATTTGTCTCTTTTTTTCAGTTTGTATTTTCTAAGAACAAAGACTTTCATATGTCTATAGAACCACCTAAAATTATGATCAAATTCAGAAAATTTAAAATGGTTACAATGATGCACAGCCTTATTGTACTGCCTAGTTTTTGTCAACTTGGCATAAACCTACACATACCTGGGAAGAGGGAATCTCTGTTGAAGAATTGCCTCCATCAGACTGGCCTGTGGGTAAGTCTGTGGGAGTATTTCCTTTATTGCTGATTGATGTGGGGAGGGGACTATACTCAGCCCTATCTCTAAGCAGATGGGCTTGAGCTACATGAGAAGGGTAGCTGAGCAAGCCAAGGAAAAGCAAACTGGTAAAAATCAAGCCGGTAAGTACCTTTCCTTGGTGGTCACTGTGTCTGTCTCTGCTTCAGGTTCCTGCCTTGCACTCCAGCCCTGAGTTCCCTCTGTGATGGACTGTGACCTGTAAGCTGAAGTAAACACTTTCCACCTACAAGTTGATTTTTGGTCATCATAGCATTTATCACAGCAAAAGAAACCAAACAAGGACAAAAACTGGTTCTAGAGAGTGGGATCTTGCTGTGATGGACCCAACCATGTTGTTCTGAAGAAAGATTGTGAAAGGATTTTTGGTCTGGAAAAGCCATGGAAAGTAAGAATGTCAAAGGAAAAGCAGATGATGGAGACCTGGTTTGTGAAATTTTGGAGGGAAGTTTGAGACTGCCCCAGAGATTTTATCATGCATGTTCATGTGATATATTTGAGTTAAGAAGCTGTGGAATCAGCTGGGCATAGTGGTGCAAGTCTATGCTCTCAGCAGAAGACAGGGGCAGGCAGATCTCTGTGAGTTCCAGTTGGGGCTACATAGACAGACCATGTCCAAAAAAAAAAAAAAAAAAAAAAAAAAAAGTAGAAGTGAAACCTTTCCTTTAAAGGGACAATGGATGCTAGTAAGCTGGGGCTGGAAAATCATCTGTGATTAATAAGCATCACTGAAGTGAAATCTTCTAGGAAGTATTTCCTCATGGTAACACAGAATCTCGGGTCTAGTTGGGGACCAAGGCTGCATATCAAGCTTGCAGTAGAACTTGGAAAACAATGTGTAAGAGTTACCCGCATGGTACTCGCTTTGAAAGCATGAAGGGTTAATGGAGAGCAGCTGAGGCTTGTTACTGTGAGACAGGGTCTCAATATCAGTGAAAGAGGCCAGGAGAGGCCACCGGTAAAGGTGCATCCTCAGTTGCAGTGAGAACTCCTGGCCTGGGCTCGGGGGAGGTCATGGAGAGAAGTTGGAGCCTGACATCAGGAAGCAGAAGTGTCAGAATCCCTGAAGAGAGCAGGGAAGGCAGTAGTCAAAGGACCATAGGATGACACCCCTGGCCCAGGATAGCAGCAGGCTTGGAGCAAGTCTGAGCCTACAAGACAAGCTATGTGTGCTGCTGATGTCAGAGCTGAAGAACTAGGACTGCCCAAGATCTTTGAGGCCCAAAAAATCTCGAGTTGACTCCCAGATGTTAGAGGCTAAGTAGTTTTCACTGTTGCATTTTGGGTTTGCTTTGATCTGATTGTGCCTGGTTTTTCCCTCTTGGAATAGGAAAACGTTTAACTTGTTTTTAAGTTTTTGAACATTAGCTGAGAAAAGGAGAGAAAGAGAGCCAAAAAGCACATCTCCTTCGTGGTGTCTGCTTCAGGTCCCTGTCTCACACTCCTGCCCTGAGTTCCCTCAGTAATGGGCTGTGTGACCTGTAAGCTGAAGCAGACCACTTCCTCCCCCACGCTGTTTTTAGTTGGTCTTTTGTCACAGCAACAGACAAACAAGCTAAAACACTTATTCAAAGTTTACTAATTGGCCCACTAATGTTCTATTAGCAGTCCAAACCTCACCTAGTCTCTGATTGAGTGCCCAACCCACATCGTGCATAGCATTTAAACAGTGACGCCTCAGTCTTCTTTCAGTAGGTCTTTATATAGAGTAAGTCTTCAGTCTTCCATTATTATTCATGAGTCACATTTTCAAATTGTATCAACTTTTGTGTCTTTGAGACAGTGTTACCTTGAGCTTTCAATTGTCCTGCCCCTGTCTCCCAAATGCTGAGATTATAGGCAAGCACCGCCACACCCCCATACTTGCCCGGTGTCAGAAAACCCTACTGGAGTTTGTCTCTCGATTTTGTGTAATTGGATGAATATTTTCTTTTGAGAGGGGGAGCAGTCAGTAATACTGCCTAAGTATGGTTGGTTTTCAAGTGCTTCGATTGCACCACCACATCTGGGTAACAGAAACTTTATAATTTTGTCTTTTCATTTACAATTTTAGGTGGCATTTTACTATAAGTAAGATAGTTTCCTTTCTCCCCTACCCTCACATTTCATGGGGCCCTGGCTGGCTTCAAATGTACAACATAGCCAAGGATGACCTTCAAGTCTCGGCTCTCCAGCCTTCATCTGCAGAGTGTAGCACCATGCCTCCCCATCCATTTTCTCATTTTTTTATGTTTATATACTGTCATCAGTATAAATTGTGGACTCTTTCTTTATTTACTAGGTTATAATCTATCAGTTTCACTGCATTTTTTATTATTGAACTTGTCCCAATGCTGAGTAGTGAAAAAATCCTTCAAGCTGCCTTCTGTATCCTTTTGATACAGCAACTCCTTGCTTTCTTAATAAGTTGTCCCCAGATTCATCTTGTACTTTCACTGCCTATTTCTGAAAGTCAGTATCAGTCATTTCTCCAAGAACTTCCTGTATGGTAGGGAATGGATGTTTAGAAACCAAGATCTGGGTACCAGATATGCTCATCACTACTGAATGTATAATTGCTTCTAGGCCCTTTTAATAAACAAAACTGGGGGTGAAATGGCAATTTAATTTAGTTAACTGTGTTTAATCATGAATGTATTACTGGTACTTCTAATTCTAAGCCCCTTAGAGTTTTTTTGATGGTGGTGGTGGTGGTGTTTTTGTTTTGTTTTGTTTTGTTTTGTTTTTTTCATCTTTCTTTTCCCGCAGGGACAACTCTGGCTCCCAACAACACCAATGTTTTTCTTTGTTTACTCAATGTTGTAACACACAAAATAAGTTTCAGAAATGCTGCATTGATTCAGTTACCAAAATAACTCACTAAATAGGGTTCAGGATTTGTTGGCAGTTTTGCTTTGTTTTTAGAGTACAGGTGTGTATATATTGAAAGTACTGCATAAAAAAGCAAAAAACAAAAAACAAAAGACAAAAAAACATGGATTGGTCTTCCTTCCCTTCAAAGCCATTGTATCATGTACTTAAGTTTATTTGTTTCTGTTGATACTCAGTTTCAAGATATTCTTGGGGCTGGATAAATGGCTCAGTGTTTAAGAGTACTGGCTCCTCTTCAAGAGGTCTTGAGTTCAATTCCCAGTAACCACATGATAGCTCACAACCATCTATAATAGGATCTGATTCCCTCTTCCAGTGTGCATGAAGACAGGTCACTCATATACATAAAATAAATAAATATTTTTTAAAAGATACATATTCTTTTTTGACAAGTTCTCACTATATAGTCCTGGTTGGCCCCAAATTTACTATGCTATAGTGTGTGTGTGTGTGTGTGTGTGTGTGTGTGTGTGTGTTTAGATCAGAAGACAACTTTATGGATCTGGTTCTTCCACTTTTACATTGGTCCCAAGGATGGAACTCAAGTTGGCAGCCTTCCTCAGCAAGCACCTTTATCCACAGAGCCCAGTATCGTGCTGGTCCAGTTCCTTAGCCTTTAAGATTATTTACCACACCATATTGGTCAGGTCACTGACCAGTCTCAAATATTTTGATGGCTTCTCATTATACCCTAACTAAACTCTCAATTTCTTACCAAAATCCTGTGTGACATGCTTCCTAGTGACCCCTCCAAACTCACCTCTTCTTTCCTTCCCTCTGTTCTTCGCATGTGTCCTTCCCTCCCAGCTTTTTTTCTGCCTACGGCCACTATATGTTCTCTCTCAAATATTCCTCTCCTTGATCATCATGTGGCTGGTTCCCTCTTGTCCTCAGACCTCATTTTAGTTTCTACTCAAAGAGGCTTTCCTTCCTTTGCTATTTCTTTTTTAAAATGTTTGTTTTTAACCTTTATTTATTTATCAGGAAGAGTGAACTCAAGTGCCACAGGTATGAGTCTGGGAGTAGAGGACAACTTTCAGGAGTTGGTTCTCTTCTTCCAGCTTGTGGATTCTGGGGATGAAACTCAAACACAGGTCTTCCAGCATGGTGGCCAGAACCTTTCCCAGTTGATCCATCCCACTAGCCTTCCCTGGCTGTTCCTTAATTGGGTCCCTTCCTAGTAGGTTGTCTTAGTCCTGTATTTATTTTCTTAGCCCATAGCAATTTGCAATTATTTATTTGTTTCCTTGCCTTGTTTTTCTTCCCCACCAAAATTAAGTGCTAGGAGACAAATGCTATATCTGAATCACTCTTTTTGTTTGTTTGTTTGTTTGTTTGTTTGTTTGTTTTTCCAGACAGGGTTTCTCTGTTTAGTCTTGGCTGTCTTGGAACTAGCTCCATGGACCAGGCTGGCCTCAAATTACTCTTATGTATCAGAGGCCAACACCATTTGCTGTTACAGAAGGAACTCTAGCATTTGTTTCATAAACATACACTGTCTTTTTCCATTTCATAGCTTCTGTTTACTCACAGTTTCTGAACCCTGACCACTTTATTCTGTCATAGCCTAGATTCTATCTCCTCCCATGTATACTGTTGCTCCACCTCATAGTCCCTCTCTTTACATTCTATTAGCTGTGTTTTTTATTGCTGCTAATTGCCTCAGTTGTTTCATGTTTCCTGATTCAGATTCCTGAGGGAGAAATATTGATTTGCCCAGCTCATTTTCAAGGAGCCAGAATGCATTTGTAGGTCATTGGCAAGCCCATGGGGTACTTGCCTGTGGGTTCAGGCCCAGGCCAAGCAGCTGTTTTCTGGCAGGATGTGGGTGGAGATCATCTGCAGAGCCCTGCTTTTCACAAGAATGGGAAGTGTGCGGGCACCGGGAACTGATATTTGAGCATCAGTTTCAGCTGCAGCTACAACAGCAGCAACTTATTAACCCAGCCTCACCTAAGGCCCATCCATGTTCCCTCAAAACTGAACTCTGGAGCAGAATTCAGTGCATCTCTGAGTCCATTTCACTCTTAGGACCAATAGTAAACACAAATTGTTTTTTTGTTTGTTTGTTTTTTGTTTTTTTTTTTGTTTTTTTTTTTGTTTTTTTTTTGAGACAGGGTTTCTCTGTGGGTTTGGAGACTGTCCTGGAACTCTCTTTGAAGACCAGGCTGGCCTGGAACTCACAGAGATCTGCCTGCCTCTGCCTCCCGAGTGCTGGGATTAAAGGCTTGGGCCAATACCTCCAGGCAGTACCACCCGGCAGTAAACACAAATTGTAACCCTGCATCGTTACACAATGTTTCTAAAGAGCAAGACACACACACACACACACACACACACACACACACACACACACACACACACACACACACACACACACCAAGAAGAGCCCCGACTAGATGTCAGGTCTCTCCACTCCTATGTATCTTGCTGCCTCCTTTTCTTCCTGGTACCTTCATTTTGAATCATCGCAAAGGGGTTATGAGAATAAGCTGTTGAATATACAGCAAGCTGCTTTGAAGGAGCTCAGTGGACAGGAGCTTCCTAGAGACAGCACTACAGATGCTTCTGGCCTCTTAGCATATGGTTTCTTAAGTAGCTGACTGTCTATAGAGTACCAATCATGTGCTCCAAACGAAACCTCACATCTGTGTGCAGCAGATAACATAATTCCCCACTCAATACATATAGAAATTGAAATTTTAAAAATTAGGTCACTAGACCAAAGTTCAGGGTCTAGTAAATGTCCATGCTAGAACCCAAATTTATGTCCATCTGACCCCAATGCCCATTTTAACATTCTTACATTGGACTGCCTCCCTTCTCTCTCTTCATCGCTGAGGATTTCCTGTGTACCAGGCAAGCACCCTGCTACCTGACCTGTCTGCCATCTCTAGATGAGCTTTGTTACCTACATCAATCAAGTCAACTCATTTCTCACTTTCCACTTCCCTATCTGTAAAATGAGGCTATTTTACAGAATTTGTGGTGTCCTCCTTAGAGGTTTATAGTTTATCCCTATTCCAGAAAACCCAGTAGGTATACACTGTCTTCAGTTTAATCTGAGTCTAAATCCTTCCTGTGTCAGAAGCAGTATAATTATTAACTCCAGTTGCCAATAAGGAACAGGATTTCTCTCAGGAGACCATGTCCTGCTAGCAAATGTTCCTGGTCTAAATTCTAAACACACAGGGCATTCTCTGACAATAGTTATTTTCCAAGGAAACAAGATTAATGTACATGAGTGTTGACAAAAGCCTTCATGTTAGTTATGAGACAGCAGAAAGAAAAGTGATTTTTACTATTTTATTGTTTAGGGTTGGTATTTTCAGATAGGGTCTCATGCAGTCAAGGCTGGCCATGAACCTCTGATCTTCTTGCCTCTGCCTCCCCAGTACTGCCACCATGCCCAGTTAGTGTATGTTCAATAAAGAAATTGGAACTGGAGCTGAAGGGATGGCTCAGAGTTTTATAGCCTGGGCTGCTCTCCCAGAGAACCCAAGTTTGATTCCCAGAACCCAGATGGTGGCTCACAGCTGTTTGTAACTCCAGTTCCAGGAAATACATTGTTCTCTTCTGGCCTCCACAGATACTAGGTATGTACATGGTAAAAAAAAATACATGCAATAAAAATACTTATCCACATAAAATAATATTTTATAATAATTATTTTATTATTTATAAAATTAAAAAACAAACATGGTAAAAATTTAATTAAAAAAAGGAAATTTGAACTTACATTTGAGCTTGAAATCTTTTCCTAGGCTAAGGCTTTATATCAATGATCTTATTTAATATTACCACAACTCTAAGCTGGAGTTCTGTTTGTTTGTTTGTTTGTTTGTTTCTTTCTTTCTTTCTTTCTTTCTTTCTTTCTTTCTTTCTTTTCTTTCCAAGACAGGGTTTCTCTCTGTAACAGCCCCAGCTGTCCTGGAACTTATTTTGTAGACCATGCTGGCCTCGCACTCACAGAGATCCACCTGCAACTGCCTCCCAAGTGCTGAGATTAAAGACATGAGCCACCACTCCTATGTTTTTTTTTTTCAGGCAAAAACATTGTAACCCAGAGAATTTGACTCCCTAGATATCTAACTGAAGTTAGTGAAGGAAATGAGACTCAGTTATAGACCATTAGATCAAACTTCCAGCTTCAAGGAGCTTGGAGAAGTTATTAACAAGTTCCCTGGGCTCTGACTTAAGAACTCTGGATAACGGGTGGTGGTGGTGGTGGTGCGCGCCTTTAGTCCCAGCACTCGGGAGGCAGAAACAAGCGTATCTCTGTGAGTTCCAGACCAGCCTGGTCTAGAAGAGCTAGTTACAGCTCCAAAGCTACACAGAGAAACCCTGTCTCGAAAAACCAAAAAAAAAAAAAAAAAAAAAAAAAAAAAAGAACTCTGGATAGAAGCCAACACTCAGCTCACACATGACACTGACATCCTACCCAGTCATTACTCTCAGCACAATTTAAGAGGAATGCTAGATAGAAAAGCACCTACTATAAGTGTGGGTAGATACCAGCAAATAAACAAAGGAAAGTCATGTTGCATAATACATGCACATGCAAGAATAACAACCTTTGCATGGTATGTTACAAATCTGAGGGATAGTCATATGTGATATATAATTTGCTCTTTGCATTACCCCTTTACTATATTATTGTAGCTATTATAAAGATGAATTAACTCAAAGTTAGTTCAATATATAAGAAGTAGACATGTATCATGATTTCTTGGTTTCCATTCTTTCTTCTTTTCATAATGGTACCATGTGTTTTCTTTGGAGTTCAAACACTTTAGAAGTAGTGATTGGATTAATATAAACTGATGCTTGACTCAGAGTCAAGCTTAGACTATTGGTTTGTCCGTCTGTTTATTTGTTTTCCTCCAAACTAGTGAGAGAGAGGAACACCTTTAAACCTTTGGTAGAAATCTGAAGTTAAGGACTGCCAACACAAGAAAAAAGTATTACGATCTTGGTGTAGTATAATTCCAGATTCTCAGAGTTGAGGCAGAAGTATTGCAAATTCTGGACCAGTCTGGGCAATTTAGGGAGACTCTACATCTCAACTTTTTAAAGTACAATGGGGATGATAGCCAGGTGGTGGAGGCACATACCTTTAATTCCAGCACTCAGGAGACAGAGGCAAGTGGATCTCTGTAGGCTAGCCTGGTCTACATAGTGAATTCCAGGACAGCCAGGACTACACACAGAGAAACCCTATTTCAAAAAAAAAAAAAAAAAAAAACCAACAACAAAAACAAACCAAAAAATTGATAAATAAATAATTAAAAAGTAAGTAAATAAATAAATATAAAAAGGAAAGCCAGCATGATGGCTCACACCTTTTCTCCCAGCACTCAGGAGACTGAGGTGGGATTCCTGCAAGTTCAAAGCCAGCCTAGGCTGCAGAGTAAGACCCTACCTTGGAAGGAGGAGTAAGGGAGAAGGATAAAGGAGGAGGAGGAAGAGGAGGAAGAGGAAGAGGAGGAGAAGGAGGAGGAGGAGGAGGAGGTGCTATAATAAGTGGATGGGTGTATTCAGACTTATAAAACAGTACCAAGTATAGTGTTTTGTTATGCCAAGTAATTTAAACTGAAGGACATTGGAAGAATCCCAGAAGCAAGTTTCTCTTTGACCTTCTCCCAACTTTCTCTCTCCAACCTTTCTGCCTTGAAATTAGTCATTGAACCAAAAATTTCAATTTCTTAAGGTGGGTCATTGAAACTAGAAATATTAGCTTAACTTTCCCCTTCCTTTCTAATTGTAGGTGTAAGTTTCTGTCCCATATGCCACTCCCAAGTAGCCACACAGAGGCTTAATATTAATTATAAATGCTCAGCCAATAGCTCAGGCTTGTTACTAGCTAACTCTTACATTTAAATTAACCCATATTTCTTATCTATGCTTTGTTACGAAGCTTGGTACATTTTCTCAGTACGGCATGTCCATCTTGCTTTTCTTTGTGTCTCTGGTGACTCTTCTGACTCCACCCTTCTTTTTCCCATCATTCTCAGTTTGGCTGTTGTTGTATGCCGGCCGGTCTCGGCTCCAAGCCTAACTGTCCTGCCTAACTTTATCCTGTTCAGCTGCTGACCAGTCAGCTTCTTTATTAAACCAATCACAGCAACATATATTCACACATACATTCTGTAAAGAATATTTGACAGATAATTTGTCTGATAATAAGACATTAAACACCTCATCCTATACCACAGATGAGAAGCCAATGAGAATCTGAATAGACAGCAGAGTTGAGCTATCCCTCTTGATCTATTATAGCTGATTATTGGGGGGGGGGCAGCCCCCAGTCAGCACCGGGGTATGTAAAAAAAAAATCCACAAATGTGGAGAGGGCTAGACTTTGCTATCTGTGGGGAATAAAATAAGGAAACAGATACTTTCTCTCTCTTTTTGTTTTGTTTTGTTATGTTTTGTTTTTTCAAGACAAGGTTTCTCTGTGAAACAGTATAACAGCCCTAGCTATCCTGGAGCTCTGCTTTGTAGTCCAGTCTGGCCCTGAACTCACAGAGATCCACCTGCCTCTGCCTCTTGCCTCTGTCTCCCAAATTCTGGGACTAAAGGTGTGCTCTGCCACTGACAGGCTTACCAGAGTTGCTTTCTGATGGTAACTTTCTCTTTACTTTATATTGAAAAATCCTCTCTAAAAAAAATCTATCTCTTCTCCCAATGCTCTGTTTAGCAGCATCTCCCTAGTTAGTTCTACATCCTTCTCTTTGCTCTGACTTTCTCTCTCTCTGCCTCGACTTTGCTGCTATCTTTCTTCCTCTGCATCGCTGCTGCTGTCTGCTACCTCTGCCTTCTCCTTCTGCTTCTCTGACCTCTCCTCTGGACAATAATAAGTCATTTTTCAAAGCCTGACCCATACCCATAACACGTGTTAAGTCACATAGTTTCTCTCAGGCTAAGAATGTCACAATGACCAGCCAGTGAGCAAGTGGCCTTGCACATACCTCTAAGTTGGTGAGGGTTCCCAAACAGTAAGTAAACAGTTGGCTGAGCCTGGAGGCTGGGGAGTACGTGCAGACTAAAGTTGCTTCAAGCTTTAACTTTGAATCAGCAAAACAACCCCAAGGAGAATGACCTTGTGTATATGTCTTTAGGGGAAACCAGATATTGTCTCCAGGGGCAACCAGCCTGCTTTGAATTTGATCTGAAGTCTAAAGTTAGCTTGTCTGTGTAAAAGACTGACTTTGTGACTGAGAATCCTATTGTCAGTCTGAACAATGTAAAATATCCTAGTATTATTTTATTCATCAGAATTATGTAGCTATGTGTGCGCTCAACAAGTATAAAACACACCACCAAAGGGCTGTGGAAAGAACCCCACAGCTGTTCTCAGAGTTCTGGGATTAAAGGTGTGTGCCACCACAGAAGACTTATTTATTTTTTATGTATTGAGTGTCTTTCCTCTATGGTTGCTTGTGCACTATGCATGCACAATGCCGTCAGAGTCCAGAAGGGAGCACCGCATCCCCTGGAACTGGAATGACAGGTAGTTGTGAGCTGCTATGTGGGTGCTGGGAATCACACACATACTGTGACTTGCCCCTCAAGCACATCATACACACACATATAATAAGAGTGCTCACAGAAAAGACTGAAAATAACAAAATGAAATTTAAATATGTCACATAAATAAAAATATATTCATATAAAACAAAATCACATTTTAAGAAAATATACAAACAAAAAATTAAACTAAATTTAGTCCTCTATGTGGGAAAGGGGGGAAATTTTCAGTGTCATTGTCAGAGACCAAAGATGACAAAGTATCATGTACAAAATCAAACCAATCAACAAATGAGCACAAAACCTAGAGACAATATAATAAATACTGTACAACTGTCTCTGAGTTGGGGAAAATGACAACTTTGGGCCTTTTCCCTTAACACATACATAACTCCAAAGTTTTTATGCTAAACATCTATCTTTTGAAAAGAATTACTTTGAAAAATATAATCATATATGTATTAAATCACCCAGAGAACGTTGGTATCTTGAAGAAAAGTCCTATTGAAAGCAGCTGTGACAACGAGCTGAGGCAGAACCAGGGTGGAGAAACTGTTGGCCCTTCCCCGGGGACTCAGATCTCCATCTCAGAGTCAATGAGGTGAAAGGCCCAAGCTCCACGGCAGATGATGGGATGGAGTGCCTCCAAGAGGAAGGTGGACAGAGAAAGGCGGCCAGCCCTGAAGCAGGATCATGCCCAAGGAATGCCTCACTGCTGGTGGCCGTGAGGTTACTGAAATCTGACTCAAAGACTCTAAACCACAGAAGCAGAGGCAGGCGAATCTCTGTGAGTTCCAGGCCGGCTTGGTCTACATTTTGAATTCCAGGCCAGCCAGGGCTGTGTAGAGAGATCCTGTCTAAAAATAAATAAATAAAGGCAGATAGGGAGTATGAAGAGGCGGCTCCTAAATTGATGATTGAAGGAGGCTTGGGACCCACAGAGGAACCAGCCAAGCAGTCCAGTCCTCTGCACATAGATGGATAAGCAGATCACACTGGCTGGCCTGAACTGGAAGGGCTTGAGCGCAAAGATGAGGAAGAGATCAAGATTCTTGCTAATAAACTTGCTGATAGGCAGATATGTGCTGTGTTTGTGAGAGGTTGTCAGATAAACTGAAGAAGACAGGGTGATTTGGAAGGCAAGCTGAACCGCACAGAAAAGGAACACCCGTGTGCTCAAGGATGCTGGACCAGGCCCCACTAGGCATGAAGTGGATGCAGAACTCCTATTTCCTGCCTGCCACTCCTCCCTGATCCTGCCAGAAGATGACCTTGAAACAGAGGGATGATCTTTGGCAGGCTACTTTCTCCCTTCCTTCCTCCGTCCTCTGCCCTTTGTGGCACTCTGTCTACTTGCTTCTGCCTCTTCCCAGAGATTCCAGCTGGGCTAAAGGATGAGTACTTTTGGGGGGCATTTAGGGAATGCCATCACAACACAAAATGTCTTTTCTTTTTTTTTTTTTTTTTTTCTTTTTTTTTTTTTTTTTTTTTTTTTTTTTTTGACAGGGTTTCTCTGTGGCTTTGGAGGCTGTCCTGGAACTAGCTCTTGTAGACCAGGCTGGCCTCAAACTCACAGAGATCCACCTGCCTCTGCCTCCCGAGTGCTGGGATTAAAGGCATGTGCCACCAACGCCCGGCCACAAAATGTCTTTTAAAAGCATGGGATGGGGCCGGGGGTTGGTGGTGCATGCCTTTAATCCCAGCACTCAGGAGGCAGAGGCAGGTGGATCTTTGTGAGTTTGAGGCCAGCCTGGTCTCCAGAGCGAGTGCCAGGATAGGCTCCAAAGCTACACAGAGAAACCCTGTCTCGAAAAACAAAACAAAACAAAACAAAACAAAACAAAACAAAAAGCATGGTATGGGCCTGGAGAGATGGTTCAGCAGCTATGAGCACTAGCTGCTTTTCCAGAGGACTGCAGTTCAATTCCCAACATCCACGTGGCAGCTTACAACAATCTGTAATTCTGGTTCCAGGGGATCTGATGTGCTCTTCTGGCCTCCACCTTCTCCAGGCACACAAGTGTTAGAAAACATACATGCAGGTAAAACACCTATATACATAAAAAATTTAAATTTAAGAAAGCATTCTGTGATATGCAATTTTGTAATGGCTTTATTGTAGCAATTTAAATTTATTTTCTAGTTTATTTGACAGCTTAGAAGCAGCAATCTAATTTCTTTCTTCTTTTTGGAAGATGCCTTTTCAGCCTAATGCATACTGTCTTCTCCATATAAGAGGAAAACAAGTATGGGACTGCCTTACTGACAGTCAAATAGAACCCAGGCAGAGACTCCATTTTGGGAAACTTCACTGCTCTGTACAAGGCCCCAGTCAAACAGGAAAGGGAATTCTAGGAAGTTAGCCCTGAACAAAAACGTACTGTACTGTTAAGGTTTCTAAATTTAGGTATCTTTGGACAGCCTTATTCATTCATTCATTCATTCATTCATTCATTCATTCATACTTTTTTTCCATTAGAAGTAACCAAATTAAGATGGTGAGACTTCTGAGACCCACCCATTAGTCCTCCCAGCACTAGGCAAACACTCTGTCACTCATCTACAGCCCTGAGACCAAGTTTGTTTCATGTCTCTCTCCTTTTTCACTGCCCCTCAATGCTGAAAGGATCATTTAGTGTTCTCCTGAATTCGTCGGTGGAAGAAAGAAAGCCGTGTTTGTGCCACAGAATCAGCTGCAGGAAGCTCACCTCATCACCCATTTCTGGGTTGGAGCTGCTGTCTCTAAAGTGCCATCTCAATGTGCTTCTTATCAGGAAGTGCCAGAGAGATCTTGAATAGCTCATTTATGATATTTTAAAACTTTATATTATTTTGAAATTTTGTCTTTTGTGGGTTGGTGTGCCATGGCATTCAACCTGACTACGAAAAGTTCTCTACAGTCCCTGGGCTGGCAGGGTGCTAATCTAGACAGGTTTTTTTTCCATATCCAATTGCCCTTAAAAATGGTTTTACTTATGAATTCTTGTTATGTGTATACACTGCATGTGTGTAGAAGTCAGAGGACTTAAGAGGATTCTCTCCTTGTACCACACGAAACTCAGAGATGGAATTTAGGTGGCTAGCTCCTTTTCCCATTGAGCCTTCTTACTGGCCCCAATCTAGAATATTCTAAAACCCACCTTTAGGATATGGGCAGCTTTTGCATGCCTGTAATTCCAGCACTCAAAGGTTAAGATAGGAGGAAGTTCAAAGCTAGCCTATGGCTCATAATAAGTTCTCTGCCCATCAGTGCAACATGGTGAGATCCTGGGACCCTGTCTTAAATGGGGATTTAGGTGCTTATGTATATATGTATCAATTTGTCAAAGAATAAATAAAAGATACTCTTTTAAAAAATATAAAAGTTTAGTTTTTCTTTTTCTTTTTGGTTTTCTGAGACAAGGTTTCTCTATACAATAGTCCTGGCTCTCCTGGAACTCTCTCTGTAGATCAGAGAGAGTTTAGTGGCCTCGAAAGTTTAGTTTTTCTAAAGAACAAAAACAGAACTGACTAGGGCCCAGCCTCCAGAGAGGAAGGAAGAACTTCCTGCCACTCTCACTAATCTTGTGACTCTACTTCCTGATGGCCAGGCTCCTTGTTCCTAACTCCAAAATCTGCACTGTATTTTTCTGCATTCTTCAATACCTGGCTCAAAAGTTACTCTCTTTGTGAAGTTGTCTCTGATACCAGTAGGCATAGGCAGAGTGAGTTGGTTGTTTTGTTGGATGGTTGTTTTTTGTTTGTTTGTTTGTTTTTGAGACAGGGTCTTAGTCTAAGTTGGCCTTGAGCTCACTGTGTGGTTGAGGACTCCTGATCCTCCTGCCTCTACCTCCCAAGTGACAAGAGTTCATTCTTTCCAGCAGATATTTAGTGAACACCTTGATTCATATTTGTAGCCCTGTGTTATGGTTATTGTCTCCTTAAATGTTGGATTTTTTTTTAAAAAATGCACCCAAAAGGACATTTCTTCCACTTAACAGGTTGCCCATGGTCTGTATCGATAGTAACATATTCATTCAAATAGCCTGGTACAGTAGAAGGATAAGCTTTGCAACCAGATGAACTTGAGTTCAGAAACTGGCCTGCCCCTTACTGACTGACCCTGAACAAGTATCAGTGTCTGTAAAACCAAGATAGCAGTGACTTCCGCAATGACCACTGCAAGACTGAATGGGTGCATTGTAGGCATGCGGCAAATTCGTGGGAAAATGCTTTCTAATCTATTAAAAAAAAAAAAAAAAACTACAAGAATGCAAGAGATTGTGAAGCTGTGAGCAGGTGGAAGAAAACAGACTAAAATAAGATCAGCAAACTTTCAAATGAGTAGCAGTCATTTAAAAATTAGGGCATAAACAGCCAACCAACAAAGTGACTTTCATGCAGTATTTTTCCCACTGCTCAATAGATGTTCTGATTTTGTTTTTAGGTGCTCAGTGCATTCACAAGAGGAAAACATTGGGTAGAACTGTCAGCACTGCTCAGTAAATACTAAGAAATGCATATATTTGAACAACGAAAATCCCCAGGAGTATAAGGCTCAACTGAAAGTGAGAGCCAGGTTTTTAACAGAAGCTTATTTACCAACAATTAATTTCATAAAACCATGATAACCATAGTAGTACCACTCTTTTTTTTTAACTATGTATTTACATTGGGCACTTTATACACATTACCTCATCCAGTTCCTATAACCACATCATGGAATAGAAATTGTCATTCCCGTTCTACCAGTAAGCAAATAGAGCAAGGGAAAAATAAACCTAAAGTTTATCTAAAAGGAGTGAGTCATTTTCCTTCCCACATTGTGCTAACCTCGTGAGCATTTCCCCTGCTAAGCACTGTCTTGTTTCTGTGCAGAATCCCTCTCTCGGCAGTTACAGTTCATCCTTCTGATCAAAGCGGGCTTCCTTTTTACCCAGAAATGCCCTGTCAGCACCGTCTTCCTGCTTAGGTTTTTCATCTGGTTCCTCCTCGGAGTCCTCTTCATTGTCCTCCTCGTCCTCCTCATCCAGTCCCCAGATGTCCTCTTGCCTGGCCCGCTGCTTTTCCCTCTTCTTTTTGGCCTCTTCTGCCTCCTTCTTTTTCTCCATTTCCTCATACAGCTCTCTCCACTGCTGCTCTACATCCTGTTTAAAGTGTGGAATTTCAAAGTTTCACAGATGATATAAACAGATACATTTTAGAAACATCTGTAGTCTTCCCGTTGGTTTCAAGATTCCTAGGATGGTGTTCATTTACATGTAAATTTCAGTACCTACCAATTACCGATGGGGTGGAGAGAAAATCGTGTTTGGGTGTAGGATATACAGTTCATTTGCAAATAAAAGGATTCAAAGTTAGTCATAGTGTTGTATACCTGTAATGCTATCGCCTGGGTGGTGGAAACAGGATCAGGAGTTCAAGGTGATCCTCTGATAAACAAAAAATTTAAGGTTGGCCTGGGCTACCTAAGACCCTGTCTCAAAATGAAAAAAATAAAATGAAATAAAAACTAAAGTAAAATAATTTAAAAAATAAAGTGGACTGGCAAGATGACCAGGTAAGGAAAGGTACTTGACCAAGCATGATGGCCTGAGCTTGATCCCTGGGACTCATATAGTAGGAGTTGTACTCTGACTTCCACATGTATACTGTGGCATGTGCATGTGCTTACACACAAAATAAATGTAATAAAAAATTTAAAATAGCCAGGCGTTGGTGGCACACGCCTTTAATCCCAGCACTCAGGAGGCAGAGGCAGGTGGATCTCTGTGAGTTCGAGACCAGCCTGGTCTACAAGAGCTAGTTCCAGGAGAGCCTCCAAAGCCACAGAGAAACCCTGTCTCGAAAAACAAAACAAAACAAAACAACAACAACAACAACAACAACAACAAAATAAAGAGCAAAAATTTAAAATAAATTATTTTAAAAATTAAAAAAAATACTAAAAATAAAATAAAATGAATTCATCATCTATTTATTTGATGTCCATGTCATTGCCCAGCATAGGCTAAACATTTGTGTGTTATTTGTATTCCTCACAGTGATGTATAATGTTACTCATCCCAGCCGGGCATTGGTTGTGCACACCTTTAATCCCAGCACTCAGGAGGCAGAGGCAGGTAGATCTTTGTGAGTTCGAAACTAGCCTGGTCTACAAGAGCTAGTTTCAGGATAGCCTCCAAAAGCCACAGAGAAACCCTGTCTTGAAAAAGAAGAACAAAAACAAACAAAAAACACTAAAGTAAAACAAGACAAAACCAGTATGTTGAAGGCTGAGCACGGATCAGCAAGATAGCCCCATGGGTAAAGGCAAATGCTACAAGATCTGCTGGGAGTCGGGCCTGGTGCCAAAGACCTGTAATCTCAACTGCTTAGGAGGCTGAAGACCAAGAACACATGGACAAGGCCAGCCTTGCCTACAGGCCAGCCTGGGTAACTTTGGGAGAGACTGCATTACAATATGAAGTATAAAGAGCTGCAGTAATCCAGCTCAGTGGCAGAACTGCCTAGCACACCTAGCCCTGGAAACACAA
Organism: Cricetulus griseus; assembly: GCF_003668045.3. Taxonomy (NCBI): domain Eukaryota; kingdom Metazoa; phylum Chordata; class Mammalia; order Rodentia; family Cricetidae; genus Cricetulus; species Cricetulus griseus. The sequence goes on from NC_048595.1 coordinate 40,566,438, forward strand.
ACGACTTCTGTGTGGGCTCTGGGAATCTGAACTCTGATCCTCATGCTTACACAGCAAATGCTTTATTAACAGAGCCATTTCTTCAGCTGGGGCAGGTGGGGGCAGGGTTGTTGTTTTTGCTTTTACCTTTTGTGTCTGTGCTTTGCCAGTACCTAAATTTCCTGCGGAATTATTAAGCGCTGGCTATAAACCTACTTGGATTGACCTTCCTGGAGGGCCAGGACATCTGGATGCAGAATGTCTTCCTCATGAAGTCACTGTCCCCAACATCACATGGAATAGCTTTGGGAAGGGAGGAGCTGGTAAACAGCACTACCACTTCCTCTGTTTCCAAATCATCTGAGGTGGACTGAGTGGCTCCCTCTAGTGTCACACCAAGAAGGCATTGTGGTACACCAAAAGAGCTGGGTTCTGGGTTCAGGCTCCAACTCAACAAGTCAAAGGCTGTGTGTGACTTTGGGCAGTATAGCCTCTGAATCTCAGTTCCCATACCTAAGAAATAGAATAATATCTACATTTCAAGGTTACCTTAAGGGCCAAATAAGATACATCTTGCAAAGTGCTCAGAGTAACAAGTTGAAGATGTCCTGTGAATGTGAGTTCTCTGTCTCTCAAGGCCTTGTGACCAGAATCGGGATAATGGCTGTGGGTCCTGATTTTGCAAATGGTAGAATCAGATATCTGGAATTCAGGGTGGAGGAACACCTCACCTTTCTTAATCCCCAGGTCTTATTTCCAACCTCTTCAGCAAACTCTTCATCATTTGTTAGAAGAAAATTGTCAAAGATGCTGCCGGATTTCACCTATTGAAACGAAAACCGAGAGATTATTACAGCTAGGTTCCTAGGGGGCTAGAGACATGGCTCAGTGGTTAAGAGTGATTCCTGAATAAACATGAGGACCTGAGTTTGGATCCCTATCACTGGTGGAAAATGTATATGGCTGTGAGGGTGCTTGCAACCCCAATGCTGTCTGGGGCAGAGACAGAAGGATCACTGGGGCTTACTGGATAGCTCCAGGTTCAGTGAGAGACACTGTCTCAAGAGAATAAGGTGGATAGTGATAGAACAGGATACCTAATGTTCTCCTCTGGCCATGGGTGTGTACACTTGCTTAGAACCCTCTTGCTCCAAAAAGCTTTTGCCATATTTATTTATTTGTGTATGTGTATACCTGTGTCAGTTTATGTTTACCAGGTGAGTGAAGGAGCCCCCAGAGGCTGGAAGACTGTACTAAATCCCCTGGAATTAAAGCTATAGACTATTGTGGACTACCATATGGGTGCTGTTAACAAAGCCAGGGTCCTCTGCAAGAGCAGTCAGTGCTCATAACCACCGAGCAATCTTTCCAGCCCCTTTCTCTATTTCTCAAAATAATATGCTAAGAAGCCATGTATAGTGGTGTATGCCTATAATCCCAGCACATGGGAGGTGGAGACAAAGGGGTTAGGGTTTCATGTACCTTCAAACTTTTAATGTAATAATACATGAAACCCTGTCATAAAATCAGAACAAAATAAAATTTTTGTATTTGTGACTAAAATCTATTTGTTATAACAGTTTCAGTGTTTATTTTGTGACAAAGGAACAAAACAAAAAGGAGCACAAGACATGGAAGTGATCACACCAGCTCAGCTAGTTTTATGACCCTAGGCAAGTTACTCAATCTCTCCGAGTTATTCTCCCCTAAGGAAATCAAGGAAGCCAGCTATGATGGCCCATGCCTGTAATCCCAGGATTTGGGAGAGTAAAGCAGAAGGATCAGGAATTCAGGGTCATCTTCAAGTACGTAGTGAGTGTGAGATCAACCAGGGCTACCTGAGACCCTGTTGATGATGATGATGGGTGTGGTATATATTCCTTTAATCCAAACACTCAGAAGGCAGAGGCAGGTGGCAGGCAGATCCCTCTGAGGTCGAGGCTAGCCTGGTCTACATAGTGAGTTCCAGGCCAGCCAGTGTGTGACATAGTATAATCACACGCTATCATCATCATCATCATCATCATCACAGTAACGTGAATAATGGAAAAATAATAACTCTGATACTAGTGTCATGAAAATGAGAACTAATGCTTAGCACAGTGCCTAGCAAATGTCACTCAATAGACAAGAATGATTATCATAACTTTTCAGTATCTAGATGTGTTTCAAAGGACCAAAAGGTGGCCAATCTGTGATTTTGTATGTTGACTAAATCATTGCTAAGATAGGCGTGGTGGTGCACACCTTCAATCCCAGAAGGTGGGAGCAGAGGCACGTGTTGGGGAATATTATTTTAACATGTGTTGCTTTTGTTTATGCGCATTTGTTTAACTCTGTGAAACTGTGGTTCTTTGCCTGTCAAAAACACCTGATGGTCTAATAAAGAGCCGAATGGCCAATAGCGAGGCAGAACCAAGGATAGGTGGGACTGGCAGGCAGAGAGTATAAACAGAAGGAGAAACAAGGAAGAGGAGGAGCAACAAGAGAGAAAGGCGGGGAGGATGTCAGGGGCCAGCCACCCTGCCACCCCTCCAGCCAAGGAGTAAGAGTGAAAGTTAGATACATAGAAGAAAGAAAAGGAAAAAGCCCAGAGGCAAAAGGTAGGGGGATAATTTAAGAAAAGCTGGCAAGAAACAAGCCAAGCTAAGGCAGGGCATTCATAACTAAGAATAAGCCTCTGTGTGTAATTTATTTGGGAGCTGGGTGATGGGCCCCCCAAAAAACAAAAGAGTAAAACATCGCATAACAGGCAGGTGGATCTCTGTGAGTCTGAGGCTGGCCTGGTTTACATAGTGAGCTCCAGGGCATCTAGAGTTACATAGTGAGACCCTGTCTCAAAAAAACAAAAACAAAATAAATCATTGTTAATTTCACTCCAACTGTTGTGTGAGCAAAAAGAAAAAAATTTTTTTTCAGTATGAAGCTTCTGTGCCTCTCCTCTATATTTTATAAAGCTCCTGCTGTTTTGTGACCAAAAGCCTTTATATTTTTTTGCATTTTTGTTCTTAATAAGAAAGGCTTTTTATGAGATTGATGACTTCTCTTTATGCCATCCTAGAGCCCTCATCCAGTGGCTGATGGAAGCAGAGACAGACATCCACAGATATACACTGAGCCGAAATCAGGATTTTAGTTGAAGAGAGGGAGGAATGAAGAACAAAGGGGTCTGTACCAGGTTGGAGAAACCCACAGGAACAGTTGGCCTGAACAAGGGAGACCACATGGACCCCAGATGCTGTAGGGGAAGCCAGTACAAGACTGATCCAGACCCCTGAACATGGATGTCAATAAGGAGGCCTCTGCACTCCAGGGAACCTCTGGTGGTGGATTAGTATTTTTTCCCTGGTGCAAGAAGGGACTTTGAGAGCCCATCCCACGTGAAGGGTTGCACTCTGGTCCTGGACACATGGGGAAGGGCCCAGGACCAGCACAGGAAGATTTGGTGGACTTTGCAGAGCCCCCGTTGAGGGCCCTACCCTGCCTGGGGAGTGGTGGGTGGATGGGGTGGGGGGGAGGAGGGTTGGGGGTGAGGGGAGGGAGAGGGAGAAGGGACTTGAAACAAGCTTGTTCCCTAACTAGAACTAATAAATAATTTTTTAAAAAAGGCTTTTTATTTGGCTTACATCATTATACTGGTGCTGCTTCCTACAGAAAATTAAATGACAAATAGACACAGGAGAGCAGGAAAGTTTTAGTTTGCTCTAATTCATTTGCTTTTAAATTGGCTTGTAAAATTCCTTTTGCAACTGTGAGATGTTTTCTGACCTTTCAGAATTTTTTTTCCTTTTGAGTTGTCTGCAATTTCAATTAGAAAACTGCCCGTTTGTTGGCTTGCCATCTTTTCTACTGAAAAGAGTGCTCCTATCCTCTCTGTTTTCTTCAGTGACCTCCTGCTCCCTCCCTACCTTACATTAAAGTCCCAGCCCTGCTTCCTAACCGCTTGGTCTTCTGTTGACTTTGATCTGTTTATCTCCTATCTGTGCTTACAGGTTTTTATCTGCAATATGCAAATAGAAGAAAACTCACTTCTTCCCCTGCTGTATTCACAGAATTAAGAGAAAAGAACGCACCACCTTAAAGATGTTTTAACAAGTTAATTCATTGCAAGTTACTGGTTTTCCTGTACCATTCCTCTTGGATCATAAAGTAGAAAGAGATGATAGTTAGTAAAATGCTTACTTGGACCTGAGTTTGGTTTCCCAGTATCTATACAAAAGCCAGGCATCATGGTCCAGACCTGTAATCCCAATGGGGTGGGGGTGGGGGTGGGCAGAGGAAGGTGGATGCACTGGATAGCCAGTTTAGCTAAAACAGCAAGATCCAGCTCAGCAAGAAACCCAGTCTCAAAAAGTAAGATGGGCCAGCAGTGGTGGTACACACCATTAATCCCAACACTTGGAAGGCAGAGGCAAGTGGATCTTTGTGAGTCTGAGGTCACCCTAGTCTTCGAAGTGAGTTCTGGACAGCCAGGACTGTTACACAGAGAAACCCTGTCTTGAATAACAAAAACAAAACAACAACAACAAAAAAAGTAAGACGGACAAATGATTGAGGAAGAACATCTAGATGCCAACATCTGGCCTAAACACAGGCTAGTGTACCATACATACAGTGTATGTATGTTAGTTTGTGTTACTATCCCTTCAAAGATCATATGGAGTCCTAGATGAAGAGGATGTTTGTTCTCGGTCATCTCCTCACAGCTTCAGCCCTAATGCCAGAATGCAATTACTTCCAAGGGGAGGATGTGTGTGTGTGTCGGGGGGGGGGGGGGGGCAGTAATGAACTGGATTTGGAGGCACCAAAATAGGAAAGAGGAAGCGTCAGGGACTAGGCTGTTCAGCTGGGACAGAGGCAGGATAAAGAAGGCGATTGGGATGTCAGAGCATCTTAGGGCTGGAAACTCATGGTAGAGGAGGCAGGTCTCTGTACTTAGTCACTTGTCTTTTCCTATAAAATGCAAGGATTCTGTGGCTAACTGGATGTTCCTGGTTAGCTGAGTGAAGGGAAGTATGACCTCGGAGTCAGACTTAACTAGAAATTATAAGGAAAAAACAATGCCTATGTGGATGATGTCAGCATCATGCAGAATTATCACACACACACACACACACACACACACACACACACACACACACACACACACACCTACCTCGGATTTTAGGAACAAAGTCTCTGGGGCTTCATTCCAGATCAGAATCTGTGATCCTCTGTTGACCTACATGCATCAGAATTGAGGCTTGGAGAGCACCCCTCTGACATGGTTAGATCCTTCAAATAGGAAGGTTTGCCTGTTTAGAGTTTGACAGAGTCCAGAAAAATTTGTACCAAAAATTTTAATTTTTTTTAGACGAACAAAGATACAGAATAAGATGTTTATCCTAATGTTTTTAGTAAAAAACAAAAAAACAAAAACAAACAAACAAAAAAAAACATTTACAAGACCAGTGAGAGGAAAGGCTCTGAAGGTAAGAACACCTGTGAACAATCTTTGTGACCCCAGTTCAAGCCCTGGAACCCACATGATGAAAAGAGAGAACTGATTCCCACAACTTGTCCTCTGGCTTCCTCCACCACACACTGGCCATCTCTCCCCCCCCCCCACACACACACAATGTATTTTTTTAAGAAGACAGAATATTACATTAATATGATTATATAAATTTACATAATATAGAAAGTTCTGATTTAAAAGGAACAAAACATAAAAAGAGAGACAGCAATGTGAATGTGTGTGATTTGTATCCGTGTTCTTCAGACAAGCCAGGAAGGAAAGAAATAAGCTGTGCCCCTTCCTCCTTCCCACCCTTCTGAGCCCTTGCCTGGCATCTGGTAGTGACTTCATTCCATTTCTATGTTTACCTCCTGAAGTGAGAAAACTGAGAAAATGGAAAAAAATAAAGCAGGAAATGAATAAAGAAACTAAGAAAGTAAAACATGGGGGCACTTGTTCTAGAAGTTTTGATGACTGAACAGTTAGAGGTCGAGGCAGGAGAATCAGAAGTTCAAGGTTATCTTAGCTACTTAGCAAGTTGGAGGGAGGCCAGTCTAGACTACATGAGACCTTATCACAAAACAAAACAATCAAACAAATCATGTAAGGTCAACAAAGGCATCACAAAGTATTAGTAGCACCTTGGAGTAGGTCTGATAAAGAAAGACTGTTGCTCCGGCCCAAGTTTTCTGCTTATCTTACCAGATGCATATCTTCAGGAAATTTATTCAACTTTTCTGAGCCTCCTTTTCATGTTGAGAAATACATATATGGCAAAAATTAAACAAACATGCAAAGTCATAAGTACAGTGGTGTATAGAAGGGACTAAGTTAACTGGTGACACACGCCTTTAATCCCAACACTCGGAAGGCAGAGGCAGGTGGATCTCTGTGAGTCTGAGGCCAGCCTGATCTACAGAGCTAGTTCCAGGACAGCCAGGACTGTTACACAGAGAAACCCTCTCTTGAAAAATAAAAAAGGGGCTGGGGAGGGACTAAGGAAATTTTGGCTCATATAATTTTGATGATAAATATAATTACTCCCATTTTAAAGATGAGTTGTTTGAGGTTTAGAAAGATCAAGATTTATTCAAGTCTGTAACTTCCAGGCTGGGGCTTCTTCTACTCTGTGGGAACTTCAAGGTCAGAGGCTGTGAGCCCAGAGTGCTTTACCTGCCAAAGATCCAGGCCAAGGACGCTGATGTTATAATAGTGACAGATGGTAGGGTCAGGCTTGTATTTGGGGTTGTCTATCTCTGGGTGAATCCACTCCCCCTGGTAATTGGGATTGTCAATGATCCGAGGTTTCCATTGTCCCTAAACAGAGAACCAAGAGTGAACATGTCAGTAATAATTTTCCATTCTTCTAATATGCAGTCAAAAAGCATCAATCAATTTATAAGCAATTGTGTACCAGACTCCTAGAACGTTTCCTTTCTTTGAATAAAGTGTAAGACTCTTCCCAGTTCTCTTTTCCACCTACTGGGAGTGAAATGACATGGCAGGAGTATTCTGGCCTGGCCCTCTTTCTGAATAGGCCCACTAGCAAAGTTAAAATGCAGCTTCTTGGAGAACATTGTCTAAGGATCTTGCCACTTGGGGCTCTGCTCTTTCTCCTGTGTGGCACAGGAAACTGTGGCCAGATGAAATACCTGCTCCAGTCAGTTTTATTGCTGGACTGTTTGTCAGCTGACTCCTTTCATTCCTGCTTCTCACATGACGTCAGGGGGTTACCTTTAAAAAGAAGTTTTTCCTATCCCCTAAATACCTTGTATTCATGGGGATCCCACTCTTTTCCCTTTCTGGCATGCTTCTAAGATATCAGGTTCCTGAGCCCTAGACCATTTCTCATTTGTATCTTGTTCCTTTAACTGGCAGCTTTTCCCAACTGTGGACAAGCTCCTTGCCCAAGCCTGCCTGAACTATTATTACCTTAGTGCTGGCTTTACCAGCCCCCCCTTCACCCCCCCTCCAGTCTCCCTTGCAAATAGGAGGAGGCTAAGAATGGGGCTCTGATGTGGCTACCATTCTATTTGGAGTAAAGAGGGAAAGAACACAGAATCTCAGAGTTTCTGCTTTGTTTTTACTTTGTTTTATTTTGTTTTGAGACAAGGTCTTGCTATACCGCCCAGCCTGGTCTTGAACTTGCAATCCTCCTGCCTCAGCCTCCTGAGGGTTAGGATTACAAGCTTGCAGCTTAGAAATTTTATTTTCTAACTTAGAATTGACAACTCTCCTATCTGATTTCTGTGTATAAATTTTCATTGAAAAGAGATGCTCCTCACCTTGTACTTGACATTCGGTATCAGGGGACCTTCCCATACCCCATCCATTGCCTCATTCCAGTCATCCGGCTTCTTGGCTTCTGGGTCTGGGATGAACTCAGAGTCCTCCCAGTCCTAAAACAGAGTGTTCCTTCATGAGGATGGTGACATGATCTGGGAGGAAACTGCGGACTCAAGTGTAGACGGGGAATTGGTTCCCTACCCGCCCTGCCCTTGTGCTCTGCTGTGTGATGGCCCAGTGCAGGAGAGAAATGGCCTTTTTGGACCCCAGGGTTCACCATCATTCTGACTTTGAGTGCTTTAAACTCATTTCAGATGGGTATGATCCTTGTCTCTGACTTCATCCTGCTCTCAGTTATGTGGGCTGCTGCTATGGTTTGTATGTGGTTTGCTCCCACACAGTCTTCACCTTTACTCTGGTTACCCTGAGCATACCTGCCAGACCTGGCTTGAACTCAGACCTTTATTTTCTCATGGCGCCAACCTTCCAGACACTTGACTTAGTCATCGGCCCTGATGTCCTGACTCTACCTTCTTCCCCCTGAGATCAGCTTCCCAGCTAAACTCCCTCTGACCTCGGGTTTCTTATCTTCAGGATCCTCTATTTGTAGCCGTTCATCCCATTTTCTTGGTTTTCTGGCATAGGGGTCTTTTATTTTCCTGGGAGGCAAGAAGTCCCAGTCATCTTCTAGGCCCCCTGTTGTCACTTTCTCGTTGTCAATTTTAACCTCGTAAGTAGCGTTGGGGCGAATGATCAGAGTGTACAGGTGAGTGTCTTTGTTGATCTATAAAGAGAATGGGTGATATTTCAGTTCCATATAGGACATTGTAGATCTCAGGCACTGTGTTGCCCGAATGCCCTCCGCCCACCCCCACCCCCCACCTCACATATTACATACACTTTGCCACATTGGTTTTTCCCTTCCTCTAGTTAATACACCTAACAGAGATTCTGGGCTCACCCTTCAGGTACACACTCCTGTGGTCCCCATCTTCTAGCCCCTACTCATCTGAAGTTTGATTACTCTCTGATCTAACGGGTTTTCTGTCTGTCCTACTAAACTGTGAGCTTCCCAACAGTAGGGGTCGTAAATGATTTCTCTATCACGTCTAAGCTTCCAAGCTGAGACTTGCCCCAGAAGAGGGCTCAGACCCATGTACAAGGCTGGTCAGGAAAGCCTAGCTTCAACATGATCCCTAATGCCCCAGGCCTACGGGCTTTTCTAGGTCCTATTCCTGCCATTCTCTTGTACACCAGCTGTGTCAGCCCTCACACTGTGCCTCGGTTTCCTCAGTTTCCTTGACTTTGCTCATGCAGTCTCCTCTTCCAAGAGTTCATCTTTCCCTAAAATTGTCACACTCATCTTTCAGCACAATGGAAGCCTTCTCCAGGAAGCAATCTCTACCTATGCCTCCAGGTCTCTGCTCCCTTATCACTTTTCTTTGCTTGACTGTTATCGTTACTCAATTGTGAAAGTTTTGTTTTTGTTCTGTTTTGGTAATATCCTGATAAATTGCTTGAACTCACAGCCCTTTCACCTCAGCCTTCATTATGCCAGCTAGGATTACAGACATAAATCACTCACTATATCAGGCTTTACTGTGAGTTTGGTTAATTTGAAAGAACTATCTGGTGGAATCTATCCCATGCTCAAGGCCCAAGGCAGAATTAATATTTGGTTAATAATGCCTGTTAGGACTATTGATTGACCATACCTACTGTCCTCTAGCTAATCCAGATGCTTCTAAATTCATGTTATTTGAGATAACCTGACGCACCCATCTTATCTAAGCACAGCACTCCTAACCCCCACCCCAATACCTAGCAATGGGTAATGATGACACAACATACATTACACCACATTACTTTTGGTCAGCTGTTTCCTTGCGAACTCCGAGTTTGTGTGTGTGTGTGTGTGTGTGTGTGTGTGTGTGTGTGTGTGTGTGTGATCATCTTTGGGTCTACTTAATCTGTAAAATGGAGATGATAATGTTTAATTGGTAATTTTTTCCCCTTTGGGGCTGGAGAGATGGCTCAGCAATTTAGAGTAATGGCTGCTCTTCCAAAGGACCTGGGTTCAACTCTCAGCACACACATGCAACTCATAACAATCTGTAACTCTGGTCACAGGGGATCTGACCTCCTTATTCTGTGGGCACTAGGTATGTATGTGATGCACAGATACATATAGGCAAAACAACCATACGTATAAAAATAAACACATTTTTAAAAATTTAAAAAATAAAATCCTTTGCTCTAGGCTGAGGACTAATCCACATACTCACCCTGCACTTGAGAGTCTTGTTGTTCTCATGGTATTTCCCTTGGTGATAAAGGATGACCTGTAGTCTGTTGTTGCCAAAGCCACAGATGTCCGGGCCTGGAAATTAAACCCCAAAGTGTGATTTCACATCTATTTCAGGCAGCATGCCCGGTCTGAGGCCAAGACCCAAGACAGATGCAGCCTGTGTATCACTCGGTATTTCCAGAAAGAAACAGATGCCACACTCAAAGTCAGGATTATTTGAGAAGGATTTAATGAAAGGGATTCTTTACAAAGAGGGAGGCGAGACTTTGAGAGAAGGAAAGGTACAGACAGTGCTGCTCAGGGCAGCGACAACAAAGGGAAGGGCAAGGGGAAGAGTCTGGAGCAGGCACAGCAGGAGAGAAGCAGGCTTTCAACTCAAAATTCCTCTAATCTCCTACCAGGACCCCTCTGACTAAACCCACCGGAAACCCCTCTTAGTTAGAAACATGTTAGGTTTCTAGCATGTCACTTAATTCTGACAAATAAGCATTACCACCTCCACTTTAGATGGGTGTGGCTCAGAAAAGTCAAGCAGCTTGCCCACAGACAAAATCTGGTAACATGCCTTGCTAGGATTCAAAGTCATTCCTACCTAGTAACAGATCCCGAGACCTCTTCTGCTTTGTGACCACTTGAGTGAGAACTGGATCAGAGCTGGGAGTCCAGATAGTTCTGAGACTCATGTTACTGCTCTCTACTCATAGCTAATATCAAGTGTGAAATGCGGCTCACACACACACACCACACAACACGTATACATACAATATGACACATGCTCCTCACACAACACAACATACTGAAACTCATACACACAAGGCATTTACACTGTACCCTACCCACACTGGTCTTCTCCCTGCTTCTTTATCATGCACTTGAATTTCATGCCTGAGCTTTTATACAAGTTGTTGATTCTGCCCTCATTACATACTCTCCTTCTATTAAAATCAAACTCACTTGTTAAAAAATAATTAATGCCTCCTCCAAAAGCCCCCCAGATGTATTGAATCACGCTGTCTCTTATGATCTCATAGAGCCTCATCAATACTTTTCTCCAAAACTTTTTAAATTCACTGTGTAGCCTTGGCTGTCTCACCAGCCAAATGAAAGATGAAGTCCCTGGGATTCAATCAAGCACCCCATAGTCATCATGGGCATTCAAGAGGTCATGTTTGGTGCTAGGCTCTGAGGTATATCTCCAGGCCTCTAGGAGCTCACAGCTTAGAGAGATTCCGAGTAACCTTGGGGAGAAGGTGGGGACAGGGAGTAAAGTGTGGGTTGGCTGGCCTAGGACATGAGAGGGGAACAGTGAATGCATGGGTGATGAACTGTTGAAGGACTGTGTGTTCAGGTGATGTGTAGACAAGACTCCAAAGCTAGAGAAACCCTGTCTCGAAAAACCAAAGGAAAAAAAATTATAAGTAGAGATTTTATTCTGCTTTTTAAAAAGTTATTCAGCTGCCTGAAGGGAGAAGATGCAGGCTTTATAGACTGACTCAAATCCTGGGTTTCTACTTACCTTGAGCAAAGTTCTTACTTCTATTTCTTCCTCTGCAAAATGGGGAGAATAATGCACAGATTCCAAATAAAATAGATATATGCTAGAGCAGATACACTTTACATACCCTGAGTGTTACACTCTGCATAAGAGAAAGGCTGGTTTGGGGGCTCCGCTCCTATGATCTCAGAACTTGGGGGGGGGGTTGAAGCAGGAGATCACTGTAGCTTTGAATCCGATTTGGGCTACTTAGTGAGTTTGGAACTACAGAGTGAGACCTTGTAAGGGCTGTGGTGTGAGATTTAAGAGAAAAAAAAGAGGATGCAGATTTCTGTTTTTTTTTTTTTTTTTTTTTTGAGACAAGGTTTCTCTGTGACTTTTGGAGGCTGTCCTGGAACTAGACCTTGTAGATCAGGCTGGTCTCGAACTCACAGAGATCAGCCTGCCTCTGCCTCTCGAGTGCTGGGATTAAAGGCGTGCACCACCAACACCTGGCCAAGGATGCAGATTTTAAAAAGGGCAGTGAAGCTGAAGAGGAAGATTTGAAAAAGAAAGAGTACTGTGTGGGGAGCAGGGGGAGGAGATGGGAAGAGGAAGGGGAAAGGAAGGAGAGGGGAGGGGAGGGGAGGGGAGAGGAGAAAGGGAAGGAGAGTGGAGGGGAGGGGAGGGGAGGGGAGAGGTGGGGAGGGGAGGGGAGACAAGTGTTAGCTGAAGCTGCCAGGGAAAGGAAGTGTCTAAAGAGAATTGAGGGAATGTTAGTGCCTGCTGTCTAGCATGACCTTCTTGCTGACTTTGTACAAAAACATTTGGTCTAGTCCACATTCCTCATCTGTGCTTCAGAAGCTGGAGTGCTTGATGTTTGCCAGCTTTTTAATATCAATAATTTTGAAACTGGATTCAAGATTGGTTGGAGCTAAAACCTGGATTGCCTCAAGAATGCCTGGTTACATATGTGGACTACAAATGCCACACTTTGGACATTCGCAGATGCTTACAGAAGGTCCTTTCCCTGACCCTGGCCCTCTTCCTCTCTGAGGCAGGGCACAGTGCCTTACTGTAGATCTGTGCTCCTCCTTCTCTGAAAACCGGGCGGTGTCTCCATGCCCTACAGACTTGCCAATACTATGTACTTCAGTGCCCCTTTGGTCTATTTATGCTAACATTTGGGTTTAGAGATGCCTTCTTTTCAGGTCTCTGCAGAGTCCTGCTGAACAAAGGATGTAGAGATATCGATTTACATACAGACTGGCTGAGAGCAACTGCTACCAGGGAGCTTACCGAACATGATGTAATACTGGGATTCTGAGTGCATATCTTCCTGGTTCAGTGTGGCAGGAAAGAGTTTCACATACCCACCGCCGCAATCGATGCCTTGCTCATGTTTTACTGAAAACTGAACCACCAAGGTCTCATTCACATTGCTGAATGGCTTAAACCTGGTGGAAAGGGCATAGAACTTGGCATCTTCAGTGGTCTGGAGACCTGGTAACAGAGAGAAAGTGCAGAGGCTTCAGGCTGAAGTTCCCCACAAGTGCCTGGAGAGACCCAGCACTTGACTAAACCAAGCTCTAGTATTTCCTCATACACTGTGGTGTGCCAGGTGCTGTGCAAGGAGCATTATAATATTATCTCATCTGAGACTCCAAGCAGCCCTGAAAAATGGGCACTACGCCCATTTAATAAGTTAGGAGGCTGAGTCATGGGGAGGAGACGTGGCATGGAAGTAACCTAACTGGAATTTTAAGCCACATTGATGCATTCTTTTGCATCATGCTATCACTTATTTTCTAGAGAATTTCAGCATCATTCTGCAGCTTTATAAGCCACGGCCCTGCTTTGCTGAGACCAGCTAGGCAGCAGAATAAGGTTCTGCTGTGTACAAGTGCTACAGAAGAAAGGAGCCCAGAGTTAACTCAGATAAAATAATAATTGTTGCTGTAGCTCACTGAATATTTTAATCACTAAGTATTTATCTCTTTTGTAAAAATCGTGTGTGTGTGTGTGTGTGTGTGTGTGTGTGTGTGTGTGTGTGTGTGTGTGTGTCAGGCACACCTGTGCATGTTTCTGAATACATGGAGGCCTGAGGGTTAGGGTTACAGACAGGTCTCTCTTGAACCTGGAGCTAGCAGCCATAAGCCCCAGTGATTTTCCTGTTTCTGCCCCAACACTAGTACCAGGGTTACAGGAGTACATAGCTATCCCAGCTTTTTATGTGAGTCCTAGGGATTGATTTACTTGTTTTAAGTGTTTTTTCTGGATGTATGTCTGTGCCCTACATGCATGTAGTGCCTGCAGATGACAGAAGAGGGCAATGGTTCTCATGGGACTAGAGTTCACAGATGGTTATGAGGTACTATATGGGTGCTGGGAACCTGGGTCCCCTGGAAGCACAGCCAGCACATTGCATATCTCAGCCACTGTCAGCCTTATTTCCAGCCCTGGTTCTAGGGATTTGAACTCAGGTCTTCATTCTTGTTCAGCATACACAATGTCATCTCCCCAGACCTTAACATTTGACTCTACAGATGGTTTCTTCATTCACATGTGTTTGGTATTTAACCCTCACAATAACATTGAAGGTGAGCTATAGCAGTTTCTTTACTTTGTCATGAAGTCATTGAAATGTGACAGTGATCACCAGTGAATTGTAATTGCAGAGCCCCAACCTCCAGTGAATATCAGAGTTGTCAGGGATCCCAGAGCTTTTCTAGGCTAACCATCTGAAGTAATCAGATGTCCCTTACTAAGGATCACATAATCACAAATGACAGACATGTGGAAATTCTCAATGAGTAAGTATTAAACTAAGCTGGAGCGTCAGGCGTTGGTGGCGCACACCTTTAATCCCAGCACTCTGGAGGCTGAGGCAGGAGAATCTCTGTGAGTTCGAGGCCAGCCTGGTCTACAGAGAGAGTTCCAGGACAGGCTCCAAAGCAATACAGAGAAACCCTGTCTTGAAAAACAAAACAAACAAAAAAATAAAGCTGGATTACACCTGTAATCCCAACCCTTGGGAGGTGGAGGCAAGGAGACAGTCAGTCCAAACCCAACTTGAACTATATAAGACTGGTTCTAAAAATCAACAACAAACTTGGGGGTGCCAGTGCACACCTTTAATCCCAGCACCCAGGAGGCAGAGGCAGAGGCAGGGGGATTTTTGAGTTTGAGGCCAGACTGGTCTACAGAGCTAGTTCCAGGACAGCTAGGGCCATACAGAGAAACCCTGTCCTGAAAAAACAAAACAACAACAACAACAAAAAATCAATAACAAAAAATGCTAAATTATGCCGGGCATTGGTGGTGCACACCTTTAATCCCAGCACTGGGGAGGCAGAGGCAGGCGTATCTCTGTGAGTTCGAGGCCAGCCTGGTCTCCGGAGTGAGTGCCAAGATAGGCTCCAAAGCTACACAGAGAAACCCTGTCTCAAAAAAACCAAAAACAACAACAACAACAAAAAAGCTAAATTACAGGAAGGAGCACGGTGCCTACTTGAGAAAATGTCTCAAGCATTCCTTGCACACCAAGGTAAACACTGTGTTATCTGACATCATGCTAGGAGCTGTCTGCATTTTGAAGAATATTGCTTCTTCTCTTAAGGACTCTAAGGGGCTAGAAGAGCCAGGGAGGAAGGTAAGGACAGAGGGCAGAAGACCACACTTGGAGACTCTACCCTGGCACACGTTGCTGTATAAACCAGACCAACCTCCTCCTCTTAGTCTCACTGTGACCCCAGTGTCCTTCCAGACAGCCAGAATCTGTATGATATGCAGGAGGATCAATTGAGAAGCCAAACTGTAAAACGTGGGGCTTTGCAGACTGCCTGTCTTGGAGTGCCAGACACAGGTGTCCCAGGAGATGCTCAGTCTCCAGTTTTCCAGAGAGGATTTAAATGAGATTTTAAAATGCTCAAGCCAGTCCATGATTCTCTCCTTTAATAAATATGAAAATGAGATTCTTAACAGTAGCCAGATGGAGGAAGATGGGAAATCACTCCAGGGGATGATCAATGAATTCTATTTATAGAACAAAAGCTTTCTCAGATCAAGAACCCATGCCCGCAGTCCCTGTCCTCAGAGCTCATCCCTCCTCCACATTATTTGGCCCTAACAAAAGCTCTGTCTAGTGAGCATGGCAGGTGAAGGTTATCTCCATCTAAAAAATCAACATTCGGAGAAGCAAAAAGACAGGCTCCAATTATACAGCTAGTCAGTCCGTCCGAGGTCCATCTGCTCTCCTCTCCATCACACAAAGCTGCTCTGGAAAGAGCAACATTTGGGTGTTTTGCAGTGCTTTCTGGTGCAGAATGCTACTTGTAAAATCCTAGGAGTTTGGGGGAAGCAGCACACTTTAGTGGTAATGGACACAGTCCCTGGAGCCAGATCCAAAGTCAAATCTCAGCTGTTCCCTTCAGCTGTGTAATAAAGCCTCAGGCAACTATCAGAACCTCCAAAGTTCCTCTGCAAAACTGGGAAGACAATAACCACTTCATGAAAATGTTAGGAAGATGAATGGGATAATGTGAAAATGGATAGCTTAAAATGTCCATTACTCAGTTATAGGACATAATAAATTTTGTGGAGAGTCCATCCTTTTTATTTTTTTATTTTTTATTTTTTATTTTATTTATTTATTTATTTATTTATTTATTTATTTATTTATTTTTGTGTGTGTGTGTGTGTGTGTGGTACGTCAGGATCTTATTCTGCAATCCAGGCTGTCCTGTGAACCCATCTTTTAACCCAAACTGGCTGCAAACCCATTGTTATCCTCCAGCTTCAACCTCCTGAGTACAGGGATTACAGTCATTCACTACCATGTTCAGTTCCATTTACCCTTTCATTCTATTTTAGTTTTTAGGTAAGAGAAATGAATTGGCAGTCATGGATAAAAACAATTGGGTAAAAGTCATACTTTTTTTCCCCCAGTCCATCAACACATTTCTGGATTTTAGCATTTACCTTTATCTCTTTCTTTATCTTGATAAAATTTCCCTGCAGTAAGCTGGAATTTGCCATAATCTGACTGATGTTTAGATTGCACCCATCGTTTGGTCCATCCATCTATAGAATAAAGGAGGGAAAAAAAACCCACATTCAAATGAATTCAGTTTTTGGTGTTAATTAAGCCCTATGGGAAGAATAGTCGTGTAACAGAGGGTGACTCAGAATGTTCCTGAAATTATGCTCACCACATAGTACCTGGAACTCACTATTCATGTCCTATCATGAAGAGTTGCTCAAACAACAAGCAATTGAGCCATTTTCCATCAGCACCTCATTTATGACAGTTAAGTCTTGAAAGTCACCATGGGGAAGTATAGTTGGAGGGCATGAAATGTTTACTAAGCCCTTATACACATCTATGTTTACTAAAGTGAAATAATAAAACCTCCTCTCTAAGGAAAGAGACAAGCAAAAACATGTTATACTTCTTGAATTAGCAATGATGATCATGAACAATCAGTTCTACTTCCCCCTTTCTTGTTGCTTAAGCCTTTTAGACTCTCTTGCAATTTTAAGGTGCTGATAAATGTGTTTTGCTTTGGCAGAGACGGCATGCAGACAAAGAAGCACTCTTTTGAAGACCTGGCATTCCACCCAGACACTCAGTGTCTTTCTAATTTTCTACCTCAGAGTTGCTGACTCCTACTTCCTGGGCCCCATCATAGTCCCAGAGTCACAGGGCAATTTGGCATCTTGAGATAGAGGAGGCTTTGGGGGTGGCCTTTATTTCATCTCCTCCCTGCCTTGGAATGAGGTCTCTCGACACTCACTGCCTGATAGGTAAGGGCAATCAATATGTTTCATCTTCCCATGGAAACCTCACATCAGCACACATCCAGCATGAACACCAGGAGCTGGTGTTGCCAGTTCCTCTTAATCAAGGCCCAAGTCTGATGACTCAGTTGCTTCTCAGGAAACCCAAGGACTTGGTCTTGCCTTTCTAATTTTTTATTTTATTTTTATTTTTTGACAGAGTCTCACGTAATCCAGGCTGACTTTGAACTGCTGATTCTTATGTCTCTGCTTCCTGAATAATGGGATTACAAACTGTAATACCACACTCAGCTCTTGCTTGTGCTCTCTCTCTCTCTCTCTCTCTCTCTCTCTCTCTCTCTCTCTCTCTCTCTCTGTGTGTGTGTGTGTGTGTGTGTGTGTTGTGAGCACAACAATTTCACTGTGTGTGCATGCAGGTGGTTAGGTAAGTGCAGTTATATGAATACATTGCACCAGCACATGGGTTTATTTATTGTCAGATATCAACCTTAGCTGTCTTCCTTGCTTTTTGAGACAGACTTTCCCACTATACCTGGGTCTTGCTGATGAGACTAGACTGGGGAGCCATCAAGCCCCAGGGACCCTCTTGTTTCTGCCTCCCAGTGCTATAATAAGAAGTCCATGCCATCATGAGTGACTTTTTACCTGGGCACTGAGGATTGAACTCATGTCATCATGAAGTATGGCAAGCACTTTACTGACTGAGAATTCTACTGTCCCCTGGCCCTTTGGTGGCAGGGGTTTCACTATGCAGTCCTGGCTGTCTTTAAACTCAGTGATTCTCCTGCCTCAGATTCTTGAGTTCTAGGATTACAGGAATGCAACTAGTACTATACAACAGGATATGGGATTACAAACATTCACTACCAGGACTATACAGTGGGATTCTATTTCAAAAATGAGAGAGAAAGAGAGAGAGAGAGAGAGAGAGAGAGAGAGAGAGAGAGAGAGAGAGATTTCCAAAATACATTGATGTGGTATAAGGCCTATTTTGAATTAACAGCACTTTTAAAAGAGCAGAAAGCCAGCATCTGCTGTTCTTGCAGAGAACCTGGGTTCAATTCCCAACATCTACATGGTAGCTCACAATTGTCTGTAACTTAACTCCAGTCCCAAGGATCCAATGTCCTCTTCTGACCTCCATGGATAGATACCGCATGCATGTGGTACAGAGACATACATGCAGGCAAAACACCCATACGTAAAATAAGCTTTAAAAAAGAAATAGATACAAGATCAGTCTTATCGGATTCTCTTTCTTAAAAACAAGAATGTCATTTCCGTGTGGACAGTGTCTTCTCTATACTAAAGCAAAGTTCTTATTACAAAGGACAGCAAGCTGAAGCCAAGGGAGCTTGTACACACAGACCTTGTTACAGTAATCTTGATCACCTCTACACCAATTTGCTTTCCAACTCCAAGCTCACCTCACCAGTTTACAACTTACTATCACTTGTCCAGATCAGTGCATGTGATTGGTTGTATAACTTCTTCCTTGGTTGTTGGTGGTCTGTTTTATTTTTGATGATTTGAGTTTCTTGTAATCCAGACTAGCCTCAAACTCGAATTACCTTGAACTTCCAATGCTCCTGCCTCAGACTCCTGAGTGCTGGAATCTCAGGCATACACCATCCCACCTAGCTTTCCATTGGGTTCTCCATTTCTTTAGAAGGATTCCTGTATTAATATACTTTAAAAAAAAGACTCGCCTACATTAACCTTTTAAAGATCCTTCCACACTTAATGCATATGCTGATTACTTTTTGTCAGCTTGACACAAACCAGAGTCACCTGGGAAGAGGGATCCTCAACTGAAGAATTGCCTCCATCAGACTGGCCTGTGGGCATTTTCTTTTTTCTTTTTTTTTATTATTTTTTATTAGAAAGAAAATTATTTTACTTGCCAATCCCAGGTCCCTCTCACTCCCCTCCTCCCCTGCCCCTCCAACTAAACGCCCTACTTATCCCATTCCCTTTCTGCTCCCCAGGAAGGGTGAGGCCTTCCATAGGGGGTCTTCAAAGTCTGTTATATTCTTTGGGATAGGGCCTAGGCCATCCCAATTGTGTCTAGGCTCAGGGAGTATCCCTCCATGTGGAATTGGCTCCTAAAGTCCATTCCTATAGTAGCGATAAGTACTGATCCACTACAAGAGGCCCCATAGATTTCCAAAGTCTCCTCACTGACACCACATTCAGGGGGTCTGGATCAGTCCCATGCTGGTTTCCCAGCTATCAGTCTGGGGACCAAGAGTTCTCCCTTGTTCAGGTCAGCTGTTTCTGTGGGTTTCATCAGCCTGGTATTGAAGGAACCAGCTTCCCTTTCAGCAGCCATAACAGTCGAACATGTGCTTCTATGACCTTGACCTAGTCACTAGAAAGTCAGATGCCTGCCTTGTGACAAGGAACCAATCAGAAGTTAGCTGGTGGCGCTATGCTTTACGACCCTGGGTGTGCTTTACGGACTAGTGCACAGCAATGACGTAGAGAGCATAGCAACCACCCTGGGAGGGCCTATGAGCCATAACAACCAGTTGACCAATCAACACAGGGCAAGCCCTCCAAGCCTGGAGGCACACCAATCGTGAGCCTGTGTGTACCCCTAGACACTCCCCTTACGCTGCCCTATAAAGATCTGTACGCAGCGGCTTCAAACCGTCTTTTCTAGCTGTCCGCCATGGCGGGTGGGTGAAAGACCCGAGCTAACATGGGGTTAGCTCATTAAATTACAATAAAGCCTCGTGCAGTTTGCAGCAAGCTCTCGAATCCGCCTGGTGATTGGGGTGACCTCGAACGTGGCCTGGGACCCCGAATACTTGAGTTTTTCGGGGGTCTAACAGTATGAACCCCTTTGCTCATCAGTCCTCCTTCTCTGCATCTGGATTTCAGTTCAGTTCAAGGTTTAGCTGTGGGTGTCTGCTTCTACTTCTACCAGCTGCTGGATGAAGGCTATACAATGGCATATGAATTAGTCATCAATCTCATTATCAGGAGGCATTTTCTTGATTAATAACAGATGCAAGAAGACCCAGAGCAGGTGATCTTGGGTTGTATAAGAAAGCAAGCTGAGCAAGCCATGGAGGGTGAATCAGTAAGCATTCTTCACAGTCTCTGCTTCAGGTTCTTGCCTTGAATTCCTGCCTCGGCTTCCTCCATGATTGACAGCAACCTATAAGCCAAATAAACACTTTCCTCCAGAAGCTGTTTTGGTCATGTTGGTTTTTTTTTCAGGGGGCAGAGGGTCAACACAGGGTTTTTCTGTGTAGCCCTTGCTGTCCTGGAACTCACTCTGTAGTTCAGGCATGCTCTACCACTGCCTGGCTGGTCGTGGTGTTTTATTATAGGAAAAGAAAGGAGGCTATGACAAGGATAATAGAACATATTTAATAAATATATATTCTTTCCCCTGTTAATCTGTCTTATGTATGTTGATTGAACTCTCAGGTTGAGTGGGAAAAAAAAACATAAAAACACCTAAAATTAAAAGGGAGCTGGGGACATTGCTCAGTAGTAGTGTATTTGTTTAGCATGACTCTGGCTTGATCCTCAGTTCCACAAGGTGCCAAAAAACAACAAATAAGATTAAAAAATCCAGGAAAGGGAGAGATTAAAATTCTTCCTCCCCAATACTTCTCAAAGTCTTCCTTTCTCTCTCAAAGTCTCAGTGTTCAACAGGTCTTGGTGAACAAGTGTAGTGCCCCATCTTAATAGAGAGGTACCAGGAGTTTATTTCTGAATGAAGTTGTGGTGGCTGAAATGAAATGGATCCTACTTCTCTGATCATAATTAAGTCACTGAAGGATAAGGATTGACACAAAAGACAAAAGACAAATTTGACAGTTCGTACTGAAGGGACCAGCTCCCCATTTCGGCAGCCATAAGCCGAACAGGTGCTTGTCTGACCTTGCCTTGGTCACTAAGAGGTCAGATGCCTGCCTAATGGCAAGGAACCAATCAGAAATTAGCTGGTGGTGCTATGCTTTACGGCTCTGGGTGTGCTTTACAGACAAGTGCACAGCAAAGACGGGCAGAGCATAGCAACCACCCTGGGAGGGCCTATGGGCCATAACAACCAGTTGGCCAATCAACACAGGGCAAGCCCTCCAAGCCTGGAGGCACACCAATCCTGAACCTGTGCGTACCCCTAGACACTCCCCTTACACTGCCCTACAAGATCTCTATGCAGCTGTCTTTTCTAGCCATCCGTCATAGCGGGTGGGTAAAAGACCGGAGCTAACATGGGGTTAGCTCGTTAAACAACAATAAAGCCTCGTGCACTTTGCATCAAGCTTTCAATTCTGCATGGTGATTGGGGTGGCTTCGGTCCTGGGCTAAGATCCTGGAGGCCTGAGCTTTCTGGGGGTCTTACAGTACATGTTAGGCCTTCATGTAGCTTTCTGAAAACTTCATTCCATATTCATAGATGATGCTGCTTCAATATTTCCATTTTGTACCTAGGGTGCTAGTTAGTTTTATGTCAACTTGACACAACTTGGGTCATCTGAAAGGTGGGAGGCTTAATTGAGAAAATGCCTCCATAACATAAGCATGCAAGCCTGGAGGGCATTTTCTTAATTAGTGATCTATGGAGGAGGGCCCAGCCCATTGTGGGTGGTGCCACCCCTGGGCTGGTGTTCTTGGGTTCTGAAAGAAAACAAGCTGAGCAAGCCATGAGGGGCAAGTCAGTAAGCATCACCCCTCCATGGCCTCTACATCAGCTCCTGCTTCCAGGTGCCTGACTGTTTGAGTTCCTGTCCTGACTTTCTTCAGTGATGAACAGTGATGTGAAAATATAAGGTGAATAAACCCTTTCCTCCCCAAGTTGATTTGGTCATGGTGTTTTATCACAGCAATAGTAACTCTAAATAGGACATCTATTAAGTGCTGTATGTAAGAGCTGCTTCTGCTTCCATCAGCTACTGGATGAAGACTCTATGGATACTCTCTCAGCTTAGACACACAGGGTAGGGCCTAGGTCCTGCCCCAAATGACTTGAGACTTTGATGGTCCCCCATGGGAGGTCTCACCCTCCCAGAGGAGTGGACTGGAGAGTGGGATGGGGGAATGGTGGGGGAAATGGGAGGATGAGAGGGAGAGGTAACTGGGATTGGTATGTAAAATAAGATTATTTTTAATTTAAATAAAATTAATTGAAAATAATTTTTAAAAAAATTTAAAAAGAGCTGATCCCAAAGCTGTCTGATTTCAAAGCTGTCTTTCCTCTGGAAGAGATTTAAAAAAAAAGTGTTATGTAGAAAAAATACACTATAATAATAGCTATTAAAATAGATTTTTAAAATGAATGGTATTTAAGAAATAAAAAATAGCTACTACTTATTAGCCTTATGTCAGGCATTGTGTTGAAAGCTGTGCACACATTCTCTTGCTGCAGTCTCCTAATAGCCCTATGATGAATGCCCTTTTTTCCCATTGAAGATGAAGAAACTGAAACTCAGAATCTTGCTCAAGAACTCAAGAGTAACAGAGCAAACCAATTTTGCATCCAGATCTATGCAACACTGAGATCTGTACTTTTAACCCCTAGATTATATAACTCCCTTTGAGGCCATGTGTGTGAAAAACCCTTTATAAGCTAAAGAGTGTGCAACAAAGATAAGGTAATCATGGCACTTTATAATTTGTGTATAATTTGAAAAATGTCTATCTTTCCCGTGTTCTATAATTATTGTGTTGACCATTGTGTGTTTCCCAGTATCTAACACAGAATAAACTGCCCCAAATCATTGCAGAATGAATGAAGAGATTCATGATTGTGCCTTTTGTCTGAGCCATAAGATTCTCAGCCTTCCAAATGGAGGAATGGTTCTTTTTCACTCACTTGACAAATGCTGAACCCAACAAACATGTAAAAAGAATTGAACCCCTTTGGCCTCTCTGAGGTAGAAGAGAGTAAAACAGAATTCCAAAGTTCTCAACCTTAATTACTTTTCAGGGTACAAAGTGTTGTTGTAAATCATGCCTGACACAATTTGAGTTTTATCAAGGAGCTTCTCTTGGGGCTAGAAAGATGGTCAACAGTAAGAGCACTTACTGCTCTTACAGGGGACCCATGTTTGTTTCCCAGCATCCACATGGTAGCTCCAGTTCTGGAGGATCTGATGCCTCTTTTGACCTCTGAAGGCTCTTTCACACATGAGACACATACACATGAACTAAAGTATTTCTAAAAATAAATATATAAAAATATTTCTCCTTAGGAAAATAATGTCATATAATTAATAAAGTCCCATATTAATACATCATGCTTTTCTTCTTAATCTTTAATATCTTAATATCACAAAAAGCTTAGGCTAGAATGACTAACTGGTCATTTATTTTTACTTCTATATATTGCAGATAGGGAAACTGAGGCCCAGAGATGGAAGTCACCTGTTCATGGGTACTTGGTTATCAGTTGTAGATCTGATACTAGAGCCAGGTATCTGGATACATTTATTGAGCATTCACTTTGAACCAGGTGCACCTGGCACACAGACAGGAGTCTGACCAGGCCCCTTCAGAAACTTCTGGGGGTTCAGGAAGTCTGGTGAAGAGACATTCCAGTAAACAACTGAACAGTACATAGATAAGTAAAGCACCCAAGTAGTCAGTGTTAACAGAAGGCAGCACAGGGTAATGGACTTCTGCAATCAGAGAAACCATAACTGAAGAATTGAAATGGCAGAAAGGTGAGGAGCAGGTGTTCCAAACAGAGGCTGCACGTGGAAAGCCCGGGGAGGGAGGATACAGGGGAGACAGGAGCCTGCTAAGTCCTCCCTTTAAATTGGCCAAAAGCTTATCTCCAGAGAGAGCTCAAACAAACAGCAGTGTGTTCAGGAGCTGGCACATCTAACTGCTAACTGGACACAATCTTCCTCAAACCTGATTTTATGCCATATCTGTACCTTCAAAAGATTGGGCTTGGGGACTCATGACTGCCACCAGCTTCAGAAATATTTTTAACTCCTTTGAGATTCAGTTTTTCGTCTATAGAAAGGTACTGTCTAGCTCATGGAGGTTCTGGAAAAATTAAAAGAAATGGCATGCAACACAGGGATAGGCTCAAAAAACTACTGGAGGTTGTATCTGTGTATAAATATATACACATATGTCAAAAAGATATATAACATTGGCAATAACATAACATTAGAGGCAAAGAACTATAAATATATTTGATTTGAAGGTAAAAGTTGCTCTTTTCCCAGTGGGAACAAAAAGATCCATTAGAATCTTGCATAATTAGATAAATATACACATTTGCTATATTTATTCAATATTGTTATATTGTATTTAGAGATTTTTCTAAATAACCTCTCTCTCTCTCTCTCTCTCTCTCTCTCTCTCTCTCTCTCTCTCTCTCTTGCATGTGTGTGTGTGTGTGTGTGTGTGTAATTCTCTAGCTCCTTTTTCCAATCTCTTTCTTGACAGTCTTTCTTAGTGATCCAAGCTGACCTCAAATTCATGATCCTTGAACTTCTGCTTCCTGAGTCCCAGAATTACTGATGTGCTCCACTATGTCCTGCTTTTCTCTATTATTCATTTTTAATGGAAAATTCCAGACACCATATATCTTATGGCTTCTATTGTTGTGAAAACACAGCATGATCACAGCAACTCTTAGAAAGAAAACATTTAATTGGGGTGGCTCACTTACAATTTCAGAGGTTCAGTCCATTATCATCATGGTGGAGATCATGGCAGCAGACAGGCAGACATGGTGCTGGAGAGGTAGCTGAGAGTCCTACATCTTACAGGCAACAGGAAGTCAATTGAGACACTGGGAGGTATCCTCAGCATAGGAAACCTCAAAGCCTGCCCCCACAGTGACACACTTCATCTAACAAAACCACACTTCCTAAAAGTGCCATTCCCCAAGAAATTATGAGGACCAATTACAGTCAAACTACCACACCATAGAAGATCCTGACTTCTTATAAAGAATTCTAAAAAAAAAATTTGAGACAAGGGTTCACTTTAATTCAAGATAGCCTGGAGCTTTCTTGGAAGTATAAAATGCTAAGATAAATCTTATATATTCCCTTACAATCAACCATTCGTGTAAAGAGTGCTTGTTAGAGCCAGGTGGTAGTGGTGGTGGTGGCAGAGGCGGTGGCGCACGTCTTTAATCTCAGCACTCAGGAGGCAGAGGCAGGCAGATCTCTGTGAGTTCGAGGCCAGCCTGCTCTACAGAGCAAGTGCCAGGATAGGCTCCAAAGCTACACAGAGAAACTCTGTCTCGAAAAACAAAACAAACAAACAAAACAGTGCTAATTCACTGCCTTTAAGTGGCAAATGATATTATAAAGCCACAGTATGAATGCTGAGAATCATTTTTAAAAAGTGTTTCATTTTGGGGTGTGTGTGTGTAAGAGAGAGGCAGAGAGAGAGAGGGAGAGAGAAAGAGAGAGAGAGAGAGAGATTGTGCATGTGGAGGCCAGAGGTAGATGGTAGATGCCACGTGTCTTCATTAATTGTTTCTCCACTTTTTTTTTTTTTGGAGTCTCACTGTATGTAGCCCTGACTGGCTTGAAACTCTCTATGTAGCCTCAATTGACCTCAACTCACAGCAAGGCTCTGCCTCCCAAGTGCTAGGATTAAAGCTATACAACACCACATCTGGCTTCTTCCTCATTGTTTTTGACAGGATTGCTTATGGAACCTGGAACTCACTGGTTCAGCTGGACTGGCTGGCTGGTGAGTCCTCTTGGTGCTAGCATGACAGGTGCCTACCACTGTGCCTACTTTTGCTTTGAAATGTGGGTCCTGGACATCATAGCTCAGGTCCTGGTGTCACCATAGCAAGCACTTTATCCACTGAACCATCTCCCCAGTCCTAAAGTGTTTTAATTATAGCATAACATTTGTTTTATTGAAGTAGATGAACAAGAAATTTATAGCTTAATGAGTGTGTGTGTGTGGGGGGGTATGCTGGGGATTAATTCTAAGTCATTACACATGCCAGGCAAGTGCTCCAATATTGAATTATCCTCAACTCATTTAATGATTTCTTTTTCCACGCTGGAGATTGAATACATATAAATACTTATTGGAACTTAAAGAGAGAAAACTTTAAGGCAAATTACTCAGATGACTGGGATTACAATTGGTAAATGACATAATTTCAAAATTTCATTATATCCTGTTATTACATCTGTTTCTTTCTTTCTTTTCTTTTTTCTTTTTCTTTTTAAATGAGACCAGAAAGATTGTGCTGAGCAAGAAGAGAGGTGGGGAGTGGCATCCTCTCTTTTTTGGTGTGTGTTTATGTATGTAGCCATTTGTGTGTGAATGTGCATGCATGGGTGTGCACACTACTTTTTGAAACAGGGTCTCTCACTGAACACAGAACTCATGAATTCAGCTAGGCAGACTGGCCAGTGAGGTCCAGAGATGTGCCTGTCTCCAAACCAACCCTGCCCACATGCTGCTATATCCAGATTTACATTGTTTCTGGGGACCCAAACTCTGCTCCTCATGCATCCTTGCATAACAAGCGCCTCACTGACTGAGCAGACTGTCCAGACCTTCTACCTTTGTCTAGGTTTTGTTTGTTTTGTCAATTTGACAAAAGCTAGGTTTATCTGGGAAGAAGAACCTCAATTGAGAAAATACCTCCATAAGATTGACCTGAAGGCAGCCAATGATGCATTTTCTTAATTAGGAATTGATGTGGGAGGGCCCAGCCTATTGTGGGTGGTGTCACCATAGGCCTGGTGATCATGGGGTGTTTGAGAAAGCAAATTGAGCAAGCCAGGAGGAGCAAGCCAGTAAGCAGCATTCCCGAACAGCCTCTGCTCCAGTTCCTGCCTTGAGTTCCTGCCCTGACTTCTTCCAATGATGGACTGTATTATTTAAGTGTGTAAGATGGAATAAACCCTTTCCTCCCCAAGTTGCTTTTGGTCATGGCATTTTTAGCACAGCAGTAGACATCTAACTAAGACAGCTTACTTTTAAAAACTGTACTGACTCATGTGTTTATGAGACTGTGCAATAAAAATAATCAAATCCCTTCCTTCATGGAGTTTCTATGCTGATTGAAGAATAAGATGACAAAGTTTAACAAAGTAACGTAAAGATACAAAATGCAATATAATAGTAAGGAAGTTATAATTTTATGAAGAAAATTAAAGAGCAATAAGGTATTATTGAGGTAGATTGGCCAGCCTCTGTGCTGACATGACATTTGAGCAGGTGCCTGAAGAGCACCAGGCACAACACCAGCAGAATACCACGGAGAAGGACTAGGAATGGAAGCAGTACTTGTTATACATCAGAGCACATGGTTTCCAGGCTCTCTCTCTCATGCAGTTTTCACTGCAGTCACAAGGAAGTCAGAATGGTCATGTCTGTCTTTGCAAATTCACACAAGTAAATGGGCCAGGGACACGGCTTAATTTCAGAGAACTTGCTCAGCATGTGCAAGACTCTGGGTTTCATCCCCCCCCCCCAACACACACATTTAAAATAAAAGAAAAAAATCAGTAAAGTTAGTAAATTATACAAGGTCACCCACTGAGAAGAAGACAGAATCAGAACATGAAGTCATGTATGTTCAAGGCCCCACTCTGGCCTCCTCATCCCTTCGACCTCCAGAGAGATCCTCGCCATCCGTTTGTACTTGAGCTCTGGAAAGGCCAGCTGGACCAGGTCCCTTTGGTTTGGGCATCTGTCCAGAGCCATTCTTCCCTAAGCTCAGCATGTCCCAGTGTCCCTGATTCACAGATGGTCTCAATTGCTTATCAGTCAGAGGCCTGAGCAGCAGGGTGTTCCTCAGCCCTGCTGGGCTGTCCCCAGTGTGTCTATGCCAGCTTCGTACAAAGGCCCTTTGTGTCAGAATGTCTCTCCAGCCAAGTTTTCATAGACAAGTCTGAGAGCGAACAGAATTAACATTCACACACACACACACACCTTGTGACTCCTGCATCATTCAGAAACTCATTGGAATTCCAGTTTCTTTCCTCCAGATTCTGTATCTTCACAATGGTGGCTGCTGTGGCCATTGGTTTTCCCATCATATCTGTTTGTGTTGTTGGTATGATGATTCTCCCATTTGCTCTGTCAACCTTCCTGCCTATGGTAATGTGCCAGTCTCTGGGAAAATCCTGGGTTTTCCACATGCTTCTCTTGTCCCAGAGGTCTGCTGGCCACCAGACACTTGGCAGCTTTCAACAGTGACCACCAAATGCTTTATGAAGGAACAAGAGCTGGGATTGACAAGAATCTCAGCCACTAGTGCATTGTGGGACTTCGGGGAAAATGACCTTTCTTCTCCAAGGCTCAATTTTCCCCATCTGTACAAAGAAGGGTGCCTTCTGAGGCCTCACACCCTCTCAGGACTGTGATGCTCTGTGGCCTGGGATAGTCTAAAAACAGCAGAAAGCAAGGGCCTGGATCTGTATCTGCCTCAATTCCCTTAAAGGATTTTGACATGGTGTGCCTCTCCTCTGTGTCTCAGTTCACATGAGGAGATAAAGGAGAGTATTTGGATTAGATGCCAACTCTGGGCCCATTTGCTTTTGACATTAAAAGCTTCAAGATTTACCTTCATTAAGATTGCCAAGCTATGCCAGGCATTGGTGGCTCATGCTTTTAACCCCAGCACTAGGGAGGCAGAGGCAGGTGGATCTCTATGAGTTTGAGACCGGCCTCGTCTACAGAATGAGTGCCAGGATAGGCTCCAAAGCTACACAGAGAAACCCTGTCTTGAAGAAAAAAAAAGATTGCCAAGCTAGAAGGCCTTCAACTTACTTAGCTCATGGTGGTGAAGGCAGTGAATGAGAGCTAAAGCAGTGTTTAAAAAAATGAATATTGAAATCATATGGTCCGGGATTCAAAGTCTACATTTGCCACTTTAACAGCCAAGTGACTCAGATGGCCTATTCTGCTTCTTTGGGTTTTAGGAAAATGAACGACTACTTTGCAGAGGTGAACTGAGGTTTGGACTATGTATATATAGCATTATACCTAGGGAACACTGTGCTCAGTTACTGATACTTAAAGTATCAAGTACAGCTTCTGTCGGTGGTGTGTGTGTGTGTGTGTGTGTGTGTGTGTGTGTGTGTAGGAAATTCAAGTCCAAGAAAAAATGGAATGACAGAACAGTTATTTTTTATTTCCTTTGGTGAATTTTCTTTCTTTCAGGGTCTTATGTTCAAGCCCAGGCTGTCCTTGAACTTGCTAAATAGCTGAGACTAACTTTGAACTCCTGATCCTCTATTCTCTACATACTCAGTGAAGGGATCACAGGCATTTTGCTTTTTATAATTCAAATCATAAGTTTGTTATAGAAAAAATCAAGGGTAAAACCATCTGTCTGTCCTTTATTTACCATTTGCATTGTGGTATATTTTCTTCTATTAGCTTTCCTAAGCATAGACATACATTACATAATGACAAAATACCTTACATATAGTTTTGTACATTTTTATATAACATTAGACCAAATATTTAAATATTTAGGCTAAACATTTTCTGTAACAGTAAAACCTTATATTATTTATGTTGATATCCTGGTTTCTCCCTCTCCCCAGGTCCTAGGCAACCTGGCTCTGTTCTTGCTCCCGACTCCTCTCCTTCTCTGCCCCTCTTCTGGGCCTGCACCTTCTCCTGCGGGAACCTTTCTTAGTCACCAGGCCTCTCTAATCCTTGGGTTCTCTCTCCACCCCGGGATTGACCTTGGGATCGACCTTCCCTCATACCCCCCCCACCCCCATCTATTTTTGACAGGTGATTGTTCCTCGCTGACAACTCAAAGGCTGTCAAAAGTTGCATGGCTACATCGTGCATGCATTAAGTGGCTGCATAAGGACTCTGCATGCAGAAATCATGGAATTTGGGCCACTCTGAGCAGCTCCAGGACTCCAGTTTCAATGGCCCCAACTGCTGAACCTCATTCTAAACAGCTCCCTTTCCCTTAAGCAAGCGCCTCCTGCCTGTTCTTTCTCTCTCTCCATTTCTATGAACAGGTTAACACCTACCCCTCCCTTCACTCCCTTTCCCAATATACTCCATGTGGGTTTGTTGAGTTTGGTGGATTGTGTTCCATCGCTGCGAGGCTGCAGCAAACAACAACAATACTTATTTATTCATTTATTTGAGCCTTTGAGGCAGGGTCTCTTGTAGCTGAGGCCCTTCTCAAACTTGCTGTGTTTCCAAGGATAACTAGAACCCTTAAGCCTTCTATGTTCTATTCCTAAGTGCTGGAATTACAGGCGGGCACCAACATACTCAGCTTTCTCCTTGAATTTATTTATTTATTTTGGTTTTTCCAGACAGGGTTTCTCTGTGTAGCTTTGGCGCCTATCCTGGCACTCGCTCTGGAGCCCAGGCTGGCCTCGAAGTCACAGAGATCCACCTGCCTCTGCCTCCCGAGTGCTGGGTTTAAAGGCGTGCGCCACCAACTCGGCTCTCCTTGAATTTAGTTGAGCACTTCTGTGTGCCAAGCACTGAGTCAGGTGCAGATGCTGTAGCTGAAAGAGATGAGGCTCTGACACCTCGCTGTGCCTCTCAGTTCCCCTTTGGAAAGCTCTCACCTCGTGTCCACGGAACCTGTGCTTTGCATCCCAAATTATCTACCTGAGCTCTACTCCTTCCAGGTAGATCTTTCCAAAACGTAACTAATACTTCCTTTGTAGTCACTTCCTACACTTTCATCTACTCTTCAGCCAACCATAGTCAGCTTCCAGTCCCATCACTCCACTGAGCCATCCGCTGGGCTTCCTAATTATAAAATGGAAGGGAATAGGCAGGTCATGCCTTTGTCTCTCAATAGTTTTTTGTTTTGTTTTTGTTGTTGTTGTATTTTTGTTTGTTTGTTTTTGTATTGCTGTGCTGGAGATCAAACCAGGGCTTGTGCGTGTTAGCAAGTGCTCTGAGTTATAGCCCTAGCCCTCCCATCTGCTTCCCTTGCCCTGTTCGTTTTATTTATATTTTTATTAGGTTTATTGATTAGCTTACAAATTCCAACTGCCATTGACACTCACTGCTTAACCTTGGAAAAATCACTCAGCCTCTCTTCCCTTCACCTTTCATCACATGACATATCTCAAAAACACCTGAAAGAGATACAGTTACATGTCCAAAAAAATAGAATGAAAACTAAAATTATTAAAAATTAGGCATAGTAGCATACTTCTGTAAGCCCAGTTCTTTGGTGGTGTAGGTAGAAGATTCCTAAGTTCGAGGCCATTCTCAGCTGCATAGTGAATTTGAAGACATCTTTTGGGGCTGGGGGGGGTGGGAGAATGAGGATACTTTGGAAAGTACTAGAGTTGGGGGTGGTTAATGGGAAGGAAACTCTGTATATGGATCTGGTTGAAGATTTTCTGATGGGGTTGCTTTAGGGGTCCCCACTCTCCTGTAAGTAGTCCTTCACCCATACTCTAGAATCAAGCCCAATAAACTCACGCATTCCCCAGTGGAATCATACTTTGTTGGGATGTCATAAGGAGGGGATAGATGTTGTTTATGTCTCCCTAAATAAGGAATTCTCCCAAAAACCTCAAAAGGAACCTTCTAAAATGTATATCAGAAGAGTCTGGGGAAAGCTGGGCATGGTGCCAGACAATGTAATCCCAGCACTCGGGAGGTAAGTAGAGGCAGGCAATCAGGGGTCCAAGGTAATCCTGGATTGCAAGAAACCTTGTCTCAAAACAAGACCAGGTGTGGTGGCTCATGCCTTAATTCTAGCACTTGGAGGTCAAAGGCAAGTGGATCTCTGTGAGCTCAAGGCCAGCTTGGTTTACATATAGAGTTCCAAGCCAGCAAGGGCTCTCTCTTTTCTCTCTTCTCTCTTACTCTCTGTTCTGCTCTGTTCTTCCATTTCTCTCTCTGCCCCTCTCACTCTTCCACCCTATAATAAACTGGTTAATGTGCAAAAAAAAAAAAAAACAACAACAACAACAAAAAACAAACCAAGCCAGCAAGGGCTACATAGAGAGATTCTGCAGAGAGAGAGAGAGAGAGAGAGAGAGAGAGAGAGAGAGAGAGAGAAGAGAGAGATACAGAGAGAGGGGGAGGGATTGATTATGGGGAAGTTAGAAGCAGTAGAGAATCCATTCAAGTTATTGTAGTAGTGCATACGACAGAGAACTGGATGGGTGGGAGTGAGGGCATTGATGCTGGAGATTGATGATAGCATGTTCTGAACATATTCATATTCTTAGTGGTGGTGATACTTTCTGACACTGGATCTCACGTAACCCAGTCTGGCCTCAGACTTGCTTTATAGCTGAGATTGGCCTTGAACTTCAGTTCCACCTGCCTCTTCCTCCCAAGTGCTGCTGGAATTACAGGCAAAAGTCACCATATCATTCTAAATATATTTTGAAGATAGAATCAGTTAGACTTAGACTAGATTAGAGGGAGAGGAAGAAAATCAAGGAA
Organism: Cricetulus griseus; assembly: GCF_003668045.3. Lineage (NCBI taxonomy): Eukaryota > Metazoa > Chordata > Mammalia > Rodentia > Cricetidae > Cricetulus > Cricetulus griseus. The sequence goes on from NC_048595.1 coordinate 40,599,162, forward strand.
TTATAGATAATTCTCAGACTTAAAAAAAAATCTAAACAACCCAGTGAGTAGATGGTCTGCTTAAGATGGAGAAGTGGAGGCCTGGAGGATACCTCAGCTGTGTTTTCAACATATTAAGTATGACTGAACTTCTGAGCATCTGGTTAATATATCATTCTCCTATGAATCGGGATAGAACAAGTCAGTGCCTAAATCTTCTCAGTTCTGACTATGTAACAGTATTGGTCCCTTCAAGCTGGGGACAGGCTTCAGAAGTAGAAGACCCCACTAGCCAACAACTCAGCATGCCTCTCTGACCTCTCTCCTTTGGGGGTAATTACATTTTGGGTGGATTCACTTAAGCATTTGACTTCAACAATTAGGTTTTGGTTCTCTCGTGGGAAGATCAAACCAACACTTTCTTCTCAGGCTATTACTTCTTGTTACATGTCAAAAATCCAGTCCTTTCAATAGTCATTTCCTGGGCACCTCCCTAGGCAGTCACAGACTTTGAAGTACAGCAGGGAATCAGAGAGTCACACAGCTGTAGAGTGTGAACAGGTTGACACAAGAGAAGCAAAGGTGTCAAGGGACCCAGAGCCTATCCAGGCAAGGCTTCCCAGAGAAAGGGCAGCCTCCCAGCTGCCCTCCCTGTATGGGAGAAATGCTGCTTTTACTTCACTCACAATTTTGGCCTCATCTAATCATCTTGGGGCTGGAGGTTGGACACCAGTCTTTTCCTGACTCCAAGGAACGTTTCAGAACATCTATCAATAAAACCCGTGGGTGTTTCACTCCTTCCATGTTGGCCAAGTGGAGCTCAGAGCCTGGGGAGGTGCCTGCAGGCCGGTGTTCTCTTCGCCTCCAGCAGGAGAAATGAGGGTTTGAGTCTCAGTCAGATCGAGCAGGGAGGTGACCCAGGAGCCAGTGGTCAGAAGCTGTGGCCACACTGAGCTCATTGAAAGTTCAGTCAGGAAAGGGAGCCACCAACCTGTCCTTGGTGAATGGGTTCCCCTGAAGCAAGTCAGAGTTGAGGGGGTTCTTGCCAACCTCTAAACATTTTTCCTGTCATCTCCCCTGTATCCTGATCATCACCTCCTGGTACCTCCTCCACTTTCCACCAAAATTCCAATAGCCTCTTAAGCGGCATTCCATCTCTAGACTCAATAGACTCAAATTTGGGCAGTCTCATAATCCGTTTTTCTTTTTCACTTTTGGAATTTTGAGGCAGCATCTCACTTGTAGCTCAGGCTGGTCTAAAAACTCTATATTGCTCAGGTTGGCCTCCAACACATGAATATCCTCCGACTTTTGCCTCCTGACTACTGGGTTGGAATTATAGATCTGTGAACCACCACACTTGCCGTTTAATTTTTTTAAATCTAGATTTTGGTCTTTATCTCGGTCTGCTATTCTGTCTGGCCTGGTACTTGCTATGTAGCCCAGTGCTGAGACATGAGTCTCTACTCCCAACTCACAGTCCATCTTCACATGTGCACCCCAGTGTTTTTCCAAGACATAGGTCAGACCCCGTTTCTCCTTGGTTACCACTTTCACTAGCTCCCTGCTGCTTCCAGCAAAAGTCCAGGCTTCCTAGTGTCCTGAGCTAGCCCTTCTCTCCTACTCTAGCCTCGACACATACTTGCCCTCTCCCTAAGATGCCACTCTAGGCTCTATCAATTTCAGTCCTGACAATTCAAAATATTGAATTGCCTTCTCCTTGAACCCCTACCCTGCTCCCCTGACTAGGTCTATGCAGCCTGTCCTCTGAACTCTCTTCATATGGCTACCCTCAATATGCTGCTGTCACAGAGCAGGGAACTGAGTCTCAGAAAGCAGAAAGGGCTTGTCTATGTTTTCAAGGTGGAATGTGGACTCAAATCCCCAAATTCCTTACTCTTAGGCAAGTGCTTTACTCTGCCCCAATCACTCACACACACACACACACACACACACACACACACACACACACACCACACACACACACACACACAGGCACACAAAGGCTGAAACAGTGTCACTGGACCTCTGTGTGAGTAAGACACCCCACCCCCACCACTACCACTAGGGATGTAGCTCCCTCGGTAAAGTGCACCAAGCTGTGGCTTAGATAGATCTTCAGCATTGGGGACAGACTGGGCATGGTGACAAATGCCTGGAATCTCTGCACCAAGGAGTCAGTGTGTGGAAGATTAGAAGTACAGCTACAAAGGGAGTTCGAAGTCAGCCTAATTGTATCAAAGTAACAAAGAAAACCTGTGTCATAAGCAAGTAGCCTTGTTATAACTCCCGGCTATTCCTGAGACATTCCAAGGAGGTCAGATGAGGTGAACTCTAAGATGCTTTGACCACTTGTCTTTTATGGACCGTGGAAAGTCTTGCTAACCTCACCTCCGGTGGCACTTTTACTCCGGGTTCACTTGCTTCTGTTTTTCAGAAACAATGTTGAGCACACCTACTAAGTGCAGAATCTTGCACATCTTACCTTCTTTAACTCTCAGAATAATTTCTGTAAGATCTATACTGGCCTCTTATGAGAGAAGGAATCGAAACACAGACCCAGGACTACAGCTGGGTCTAAACTAGATTTGAACTGTGGCTCTTCTAGTTCTGAATGGGTTCCCAAGGGGAAAGTTAGCCTGATCTCCTCTGAAGCTGGTGACTGAGAAGGAACACTCTGGTCCAGGACAGCTTACCCCCATCTTCGAATTCCTCCCGAAAGTAGACTCTGCGGCGCTTCCCCTGCGCCCTCAAGGTGCAGGCAGTTAGCAGTAGCAGAGGCAACAGCAGTGTCAGGCTCTTCATCTTCACTGTCCTGTAGAGAGGTATCAGAGAACTGTTTCACCCAGCCAGGTGCTTTGTGTGTCTCTTACCTTGACCCTGAGGCTCAGGCTGACATCACCTGCTCCAGCACCTGGCTGCCTCCCATTCGTAGCAATGAAGGCTTCAGCCAATGGTTGGGGACCACGAGCTGAGATTGTTGGAGGATCTCTGACTACATGTCTAGGGAGCTACAGGGCAGGGTTCCCCAGAGTGTAGGGGAGTGGCAGGACCAGCTGAGGCTAGCCTCTGGGGAGTCCTGTGAGCCTGCTCAACTTTAGAGTGTAGGGGAGTGGTAGGATTCAAAGTGTTCTCAGCATGATTCCTTACCTTACCCCTCCTGCCTTCCACCCACCCACCCATCCATCCACTCACCCACCCACCATCTACTGGGCCAGTGAAAAATTTATGGTAACAATGTGATGCCTGTTTATTTTGACAGAAACACATAAGACCAAAGATGCCCACAGGAAGCACCAAGCCAGGACAGGATCTCAAAGACAGTGTCCTGAAGGAGTTGACAATGGCTGAGCCAGGGAACACAAAAGGGGTAGACCAGGGCAGGGAAGGAAGGGGGGGGGGGCAAAGGGAGGAACAGACATGTAAATTGATCTTGCTTCTACACAGCCATTGTTATGCAGCCACTGCTATTTCCCCCATTGTGAGAAGAATGAGGCCAAAGGAAGGGAAAGGCACCATCATTTGTTGACCATGGGACCATGTGCTGAGCACCAAACCAGGGCCTTAACATGGTATCATTCAACCCTCACACAGATGGGTGGCAACAGTGCTGTTATGCTCACTTTACAGATGGATAAATGGAGGCTCTGGGAGACAAGTGGCTGCTAACACCTTAGGGAGGTAGAAATAGAACTAGAACCCAGGCCTTCTGGGTCTAGTCCCTTTGATGAACTTCATTGATCTATCTAGTGTATTCACTGGAGTGCTGTTATGTGTGAGACAGAGCTGGGAACCAAAGCCACAGGAGAACATGAGACTCAACCTGTGCCCATGGAGCTCACTTTCTACTGTAGTGGACGGATAATCATAAGGAGGTAGCTGATAACAGTTATCAGCGTGGGAAGAAACAAGGTAATGATTTTGAGGGCTGGAGAGAGGTGGGAAGCGCTGATAGACTAGAGAGGCAAGAGGCCAGGAAGTCCCACTCAAGGGAACACCTTGGTTGAGACCTGGATGAGAAGAACTCATATATTGAACTGGGGCAGGTGTTCCAGACAACAGCAACATTAAGTGCAAAGGCTTTTAGGACAAGTTTGTCTCACTTCAGCACCAGAAATGTGACCAATGTGGCTTGAGCACAGCAATCATAGAGATGAGGCCCACAAGGGATTGAGCAAAGACCTCTTTTCGAGCTGCTCAGCCAACGAGTTATCACCCAGGCACAGGGAAGCCTTGGAGAAAGTGGTGTCATACGTGCTGCTCGGGATGGAGTCTCAGCCCAGATTGTTGTTGCTTTTAATTTTATTTTATGTGTGTGGGTATTTTGCCTGAATGTATGTCTGTGTGTTGTATTTGCCTGGTGTCCCCAGAGGCCAGAGGGCCAGTGTTTGATCCCCTGGAACTGGAATCACATACAGATGGCTGTTAGCTGCCCCTGGTGATGGGAAACTAAGACCTCTAGAAGAAGAGCAATTGTTTTTAACTGCTGAACCATCTCTCCAGTCCACCAAAATGGTTTTTCTAAACTTTGTAGCTAGGGATGACTTTGGACTCCTTATCATCTTGCCTCTACCTTCTAATCTCTGGGATTATAGGCACCACGATGTTCAGTTTAAAAGTTACATTTAATAATATCTCTGGGATCATGGCATGGTGGTATACACCTATAACTCCAGAAGCGCAGAGGCAGGTGGATTTCTGTGAGTTTCAGGCCAGCCAGGGCTATATAGAGTGACACTATCCAAAAGAAATTTTCTGGGGCTGGAGAGATGGCTCAAAGGTAATGGCACTTGTAGCATAAGCCTCATGAACCCATGGAAAAGCTAGGCTGTGCACTGACCTGACACATGCGTACTCCCTCACAAACAAAATGTACACACATGCATAGAAATACAGCAAATAAAATTATCACAGGTTACCGGCAGTGGTGGTCCATGCCTTTAATCCCAGCACTCAGGAGAGAGAGGAAGGCAGATCTCTGTGAGTTCAAGGCCAGCCTCATCTACAGAGTATGTTCCAGGACAGTTAAGGCTATACAGGGAAACACTGTCTTGAAGAATCAAACAAACAAACAAACAAACAAACCAAAACAGGTCAGACATGAAGGACCACATCTGCAATTCCATCACTCAGGAGACTGGACAAGGAGAACAGGGAGTTTGAGACCACCCTGGGGCTGGAGAGATGGCTCAAAGGTAATGGCACTTGTAACATTATGTAGCACCCTGGGCTACATAATGAGGCCTATCCCACAAAAAGAACATTGATTACAGTACGCTGAACTGGGAATGTCAAATTAAAGATTAAAAGTTGTCAGATGTAGTGGCACAGGCCTGTAATATCAGCACTCAGGAGGCAGAAGCAGAACAGTTGTTTCATGTTCAAGACCAGACCAGGCTACATAGCAAAACTGGATTCTATATCAAAAATAAAACAAAGAGCCGGGCGTTGGTGGCGCATGCCTTTAGTCCCAGCACTTGGGAGGCAGAGGCAGGTGGATCTCTGTGAGTTTGAGACCAGCCTGGTCTACAAGAGCTAGTTCCAGGACAGCCTCCAAAGCCACAGAGAAACCCTGTCTCGAACCCCCCCCCCAAAAAAAAGATAACACAGACTAGAGATGTGGCCTTCTAGCATGCCTTGGCCTGGTTTGATGCCCAGTACCAAATGAGCTGGATATAGTGGTTTAGGCCTGCAACCCAGAACTTGAGAAGTGGAGGCTAGAGGATAAGAAATTCAAGGTCATCCTTGACTATGTATGAATTCTAGAATAGCATGGGCTCCATGAGACCCTGTCTCAAAAAATATATTAAAATTTACAAATCAGAACTCAGAAAGAGTTCTGGCTGCAAATATACATTAGAGGATGTTAGTGGTTCTGTAAGCCAAAGAGCTAGGTAAGATCATTCTAAGAGAGAAGAGACTGGCCAAGAACTCTGTCAAGTTCCCAGCTCTGCACAAGTCCAGACCTGAGGACTTCAGAGCCTAAGTATTTAATTGCTCTTTAAATTTTGTCATAGTTTGATAGTGCAGGAACATACAGTTCCCAGGAAGGTGGAGGGTTCAGAGAGTGAGGCAGAGGGAGATAAACAGGACACACTGATCCAGGCCTGGAATGCCAGCTGGATGATTCTGGATTTGTTTCCTCAAGGCCAGAGATTTTTCAGTCTGCGTTATTGGCATTTATGCAATACAGTTTCCTTTGTTGTGAGGTCTGTCCTCTGCACTGGGGGATGTTTAGCTGCTTTTCTTTCTTTCTTTTTTTTTTTTTGGTTTTTCAAGACAGGGTTTCTTTGTGGCTTTGGAGGCTGTCCTGGAACTAGCTCTTGTAGACCAGGCTAGTCTCAAACTCACAGAGATCCACCTGCCTCTGCCTCCCGAGTGCTGGGATTAAAGGCGTGTGCCACCAATGCCGCCGGCCTTTAGCTGCTTTTCTTAACAGATGACAATTATCACTCTCGCCAACAGTTGTAGAAACTAAGAATGTCTCTATACATTGCCAGACTCCTTTGTGTGTGTGTGTGTGTGTGTGTGTGTGTAACTTTAACACACACAAAACTGGACTCTCCACAAAGAACTGCTGTTCTAGACACCAATGGGGTTCAGGGGTTGAAAAAAGTTATGACATGATGGGTATAATTGATGCTATCTTAACACTAATAACATTCCTCTTTCATAATGACTACTGTAATGTTTATAATGTATTAGTCTTCGTGGGAAATTATCAGGTTCCAAGTCTGGTAAGCTAGAATCAGCATATGACTGGTAACTTTCCAGTGGGCTGTTCCTTCTCAGTGAGATAGCGAAGTTGACCATGAACTCCTCAAGGACAAGGACTGCTGTACCTTCTTTGTTATTGTATTTTCAGCTCCTGGCACAATGAGTATAAACTGAATAGGTAGATCTTTAAATGGCATAATATGCACAATTATATTTCTTTTTAAGATATGCTGAGATCAGAACTATATTGGGTATCTGATATAGAATAAATGACAAGTACCTTTGTTAACAAAGTTGTCTGTTTTAGCCCTTTGATGGAAGAATCCTATAGATTGATAAAATGTATAGACCATCTTCAGGTGTTCCTTCCTTCCTTCCTTCCTTCCTTCCTTCCTTCCTTCCTTCCTTCCTTTCTTCCACCATCCCTCCCTCCTTCCTTTCTCCCTTCCCTCCTTTTGAGACAAGGTTCACTTCATACTCACCATGTAAATGAGTCTGGCCTTGACCTCCTGATCCTCTGTCTCCATCTTTTGAGTCTGGGCTATTACACATGGCTTCATTTGTATTTTCCATATGGGAAAAATCGATGTTATATTTGTAGCATATATGGAGATTTTGTCAATCTCCAATAATACCCTTTTGTAAACACGCCCTAGTCTGTGACACTCTAACAAAGGAATAGTTTTTAAGAATTATAAATTTATTTCTCAGCTGAGCACCATGGCACATGTTTGTAATCCCAGATGCAAAAGGGGCTGAGGCAGGAGGATTACCCAAGACCAGGAATTAAAGACAGCAATATAATAAGACTTTATTAGCCAGGTGGTGGTAGTGCACACCTTTAATTCCAGCACTTGGGAGGCAGAGGCAGGCAGATTTCAGTGAATTTGAGGCCAGGCTGGTCTACAAAGCAAGTTCCAGGACAGCTAGGACTGTTACACAGAGAAACCCTGTCCTGAAAAAACAAAAACAAACAAACAAACAAACAAAACCATTAAAAAACAAAGAAGGGAAGAGGGAGAGACAAATGGAGGGAGAGAGACAGGGACAGAGAGACAGAGAGACCTATTTCTCAAGGAGCCCAGGGCATAGGAAGAGAAGACACCACCTGACTCAGCATTTGGTGAAGTCAGGCTGCTCGCTGTATCTAGATGGTATCTTCTTGGTGTATCTGAGTATGACAGGAAGAGGTAAAAAGATTGACTGTTGTGATCTCACATGAAAGAAACATGAGAAGAACAGGCTACTCCCTGAGGTACCTTTTCTAAGTGTCTTAGTCTCATTAATGAAGGTAGAGCCCTACTGGGCTAATGTCTGACATATGGATTTTGGACGAGCATGGTTGTTCAACCATAGCAACATTGTGTAAGGCACTCTGGACCGACTCAGTACAATTCATTTCCATATTCTCTGCACTATCCCCTATGAATCATGCACTAGAAGGGAATGAAAGACTCCATCTAAAGGGATGTCAGTCTCTTGGGACCTGCTTGACCTTCTTGTCTCTCCTCTTTCTTTCTTTCTTTCTTTCTTTCTTTCTTTCTTTCTTTCTTTCTTTTCTTTTTTCTTTCTTTTTCTTTTTTTGTTTTTTTGAGATACGGTTTCCCTGAGAAGCTTTGGAGGCTGTCCTGGAACTAGCTCTTGTAGACCAGGCTGGTCTCAAACTCACAGAGATCCACCTGCCTCTGCCTCATGAGTGCTGAGACTAAAGGTGTGCGCCACCACCGCCTGACCATTTAGCTTTTTATTAAGCCAATCACAGTGACATATCTTTACGCAGTGTAAGCAAATATCTCATAACGGACTTCATGGTCCCTTGCTTAAAAATGTGTTTAAAGGTGACTGAATTTAGCTGAGAAAATAACCAAAAAAGCAAGCAAGCTTGACAAGCAAGCATGAGAACCTGTGTTGGATCTCCAGCACCTATGTAAAAAGTCAGGCGTGGCAGCACCTACCTTAAATCCTGGCATTGGGAAGGCAGAAATAGGCAGAGCCCTGACTTCTCATCATTAAGCTGCTGGTCCTTGTGAGAGGCTCTCTCTAAAAAACAAGGTGGACAGCTTCTGAGAACACCACCAGAGGTTGACCTCTCACCTCCACACATGTGCATGCACTCTATACAAACATGTGCACTCCCCACGAACACACACTCATCGTTAGCATACTCATTTTTCTGCTGCTTTAAAAGAAATTAAAATTAGAATGTAACATTCTCCTCACTCCCTGTAAGCACAAGTACCATTGGCATCATGCCTAAGGGATAAGTCATCTTTGGGGTAATTACTGACCTCACCTGCTCTCATTTCCCTCTCTCCAATTTCAAGGTGTCCCCCCCTTTAGTTAATTAATTTATTTTGTTTTTTTTGAGACAGGGTTTCTCTAGTAACCCTGTCTGATCTGGAACTGGCTCTGTAGACCAGTCTGGCCTCGAACTCACAGAGAACCTGCCTGCCTCCGCTTCCTGAGCGCTGGGATCAAACTCCTCCACCACCATACCGGCTGACAGCTTCAGTTTTGAGCAGCTGCTGTAGGAGTTCTTGAGGCATTCAGAAGATGCACGAGGATGGACACTGAGTCTGATTTATTCTCCACTCTATACCTAGAATAGTTGCCATAGAACAACACTCAATAAGAAGAATAAGTGCCAGGACACAGAATACGCTTGATAAATATCCTATTTATACCATCAGACGGTACTGTGACAGGGCAAAGTTTCCTCCATCTTGTCTCAGCTGGAGCCATCTTTGTTTTAAACTGAAATTGACTGGTCCCCTCCCTTCTACCCTGCCATGAAAAGTCCCATGGGAAAGACGTACCCAACCCTGATCTAGAAACTCAGGTCAAATTGCCTCCAGCTAACAACATTTTGTTTTGTTTTGTTTTTTGGCTTCCCGTTAAACTGCTTACTTGCTTTAATGCTCCCTGCAACTGCCAATCAGGATGTAGTTTTCTGTGTTCTTTGCTTTTAAAAAGTCCCTGTAAAATGCCTTCAAGGCTGCTCTGTGAGAGGTGTTTCCTCTCCAGGCAGTTGGCTTAACAGAGACTTCCAATTTGGACTTTGATCAGGCTGAGCGGTCTTTGGGTCTCTACTCCACAACAATACATAATAGATATTTAAAAACTGGAATGTTTGGTACAGATCCTGAATGCCAAAGGAATTCAGGAAAGATTGTGTAGCCAGTCAGTTCACATGCTCTTTAAATTTTCATTTGTTCAGTTGTCTGTTCCACTTAAACTTGCAGCCATAATCTATCCTAAATTTATAGGCAGAAAAGGGAAGTGTTCAAGACCATCTATTTTACCCTCCAGTATGGTGTAGTGATATAGCCTGGGAGCTGTACCAGCGTGGCCCTGCATCTCCAGATCCTCTGCAGATTTAATTACAAAGCTACAAAGTAAGTGCATAAATTATGCACCATAGCCTATGTTTTGGAAATCACTGTGTAGTCCTGGGAATTAGATAGGAGGTTAGATCCTTGTAATTGATACTCTTCCACTCAGGCAGATCGGTGAGAGTTTCCCTCTGTCTTGAGGTGATGTGCCTGTAATTCTACAAGGCTAGCTGGACATTTAAACTCCACCCAAGTCTCTGCTGTTAGCCTCAGCCCTCTCTGTGTATGTACTGCTTTGGCTCGCTTAGCCACATCTGGAAGAGTAGGCTACTTCCCAGGTGCACCACCGGGAGTGTGAGCTTTTGTATCTCTCCTAAACTGCTCTGTTTGCCTGGAATGTTTTCCCTTTTGTTCATCCTGGAAAGCCCAGAGAGACTGCCTATTCTTAGTAGTTCTGCTACAAACATTAGTTTCTCCTCTCTGAGCCAGCCAAAATTGCATGCCTGAAAACATAGTGCAAACATTTCTTCCTTTGGGATCCTTTCCCACCTTCCCTAGAAAGAAGAAAAGAAATGCACTTGGATTGAACACTAATTATGCAGAAGCACAGTGATAGGTCCTTTGCGTGTATCATGCTAAGCCCCCACGCAAAGCTGCAGAGATTATTCTGTGTCCTCAGTTTCTAGGCCAAGAATCTACTGTGTGGCTGGAGAGATGGCAAGGGTTATGAGTGAGCACTTGCTATTCTTATAAAGGACTTGGGTTTGGTTCCCAGAAGTCACATGGCAGCTCAGGACAATCTGTAACTGTGAAGGGCTCAGACCCTCACCTGGCTCCCTGCTTTGGCAGCCATGACAGGCTGCAAAAAGACCCAGCAAAATGTAGGCCCTGACTCAGCAAGATGTGCTGAGACCCCTGACCTTGCCCAACCTTACCCTAATTACTGGGAAGATACTGCCAGATACCCTCCATGCAGTAAGGAACAAATTAGAAGTTAGTTGGCAGGCTTTGGACGTGCTTTACTGATAAACAGTGGAATGCAGTAGGTAGCATAGCAACCTTTCTGCAGCTGCAGTTCACCCATCCTGGAGTTGCACCAATCCTGAGACTGTTGCTATGCAACTAGCAGACCCCAGACACTCCCCCTTGCTCTACCCCCAATATAAGCCCTGCCCTACTGCTGTTCAGGGTCCCTCCTACTCCACCTGCTGTTTCAGACAGACGGAAGACTTGAGTTAACTCGTAATTAAAAAGACTCCTGGCTTTTTCATTGAATCTGGTCTCTTGGTGGTTTTGGGGGTCCAGAGTCTGAGCACAACGACTCAAGTTCCTGAGAATTCGATGACCCACTCTTCTGGCCTTGCAAGATGGTCAAGCCTGTATGTGGCACATATTCATAAAGCAAGTACTACACATAACACATAAAAAAAGAATCTACTGTCTATCAAGGCATGGGGACACCTGCCTATAATTCCAGGACTTATTTTTTTCTCATTATGATTCTTTCAGAAAATTCAGAAATCACAAAAAGAGCATTTATCTCACAAACTGACTACATATATGTTGTGTATATCATCATCTTAGTTAGGGGTTCTATTGCTGTGAAGAGACACCATGACCACAGCAACTCTTATAAAGGCAAACATTTAATTGGGGTAGTCACTTACAGTTCAGAGGTTTAGTATATTATCATCTTGATGGGACATGATGGCATGCAGGCAGACACGGTGTTGGAGAAGGAGCTGAGAGTCCTACATCTTGCAAGCAACAGGAAGTAGTCTGAGACCTGGGCAGTATCTTGAACATATATGAGACCTCAAAGTCTGTCCAGAGCGACATACTTCCTCTAACAAGACCACATATACTTCAACAAGGCCACACTCCTAACAGTGCCACTCCCTACAAGCTTCTAGGGACAATTACATTCACTCTACCATAATCCTTATAGTCTTCTATAGGATAAATATATAATTTAAAAATAAAGTTGAAATAATATGTATAATTTTTATAACAATACATTATTTGATTTTTGTATCTTTTTATTTTTTATATTTGAGTGTTTTGCTTGCATTTATGTCCGTGCACTACAGCTTGCCCAATGTTTGTGGAGGACAGAAGAGGGAGTCTGATCCCCTGGGACTGATGTTATGGATGGTTGTGAGCTGCCATGAAGGTGTTGGGAATTGACAACCAGTGCTCTTAACTGCAGAGCCATCTCTCCAGCCCCTGTATCATTTTTTTAAAAAAATAGATCATTACATCTTAGGGATTTTGTTTGTTTGTTTGTTTTGTAGTACTCAGAGATCGGGCACAGGATGGGCATGTACTAGGTTTGCGCTCCACCCTGGAGTGTGCTTTCAGCTCTCAAGCATCTGGGTGGGGCTGTTGTGACTGTTGGACATTCTGATACTCTCAGATGTTTGCTAAAACAGTAGGATCCTTGCACATAAAACTTCCTGGGTGATAGACTCCTAGAAGTTCCTGATGCTATTTTGCTGTGGTGGCTGGAGCATATCCTTCAGGTCATGTGAGTGAAGATTCTAGGTAACTGGCATCCACAGTTCATTTCTAGGGCTCAGGGTATAGCCCAGTGACTTAGCACTTGCCTGGGATGTTCAGGGCCTCCCTGTTCAATCCCTAGCATGCAAGCGCACGCACGCGTCCTCGAACACACACACACACACACACACACACACACACACACACACACACGCACGCACGCAAAAAACGAAACAAAGCAACCCCCACCCCCTAATTTCTACACATTAAATCTAGTTTCTTTAGTCTTCTGCTTAAGTCTCTGAGGAAATTTGAGAATCACCCAGGGTTCTTTTGTCATTGTCATTTGGCAACTTCCCTTATGGGCATTGTGACCCTGCCCCGCAGCTTTCCTTTTAACCCAAACCCTACCATGGTATAGTTTATTTCAACTTGCATAAAAATGGAGTGCCCAGAATGTGGTATGCTGTGCCCTAGCTTCCAAGCTTTGCATAATGTATATGCCACACGCCAGTGCTCAGCTCCTGAGCTCACCTGCAGTTTTCTCAACTCTGAAACCCCCAACTTCCTTCCTCTGATCACAACCTCTAGTCTCCCACCTGTCTTATTTCCTCTATATCTCTTTTCAACCCCAGCACTGTCTCTCAGAGCTTTTCTCTTTTATCTATCCTCCTTTTCTGCCACAACCAGCCTAGACTGCATGGTCTAGCATCTCAGTTAAGACTTTGCTTTTTCCTAGTCTTTTAAACCCTGGAAGTCCTTCTAACCTTAGGAACTTACACTGGCTGCACTCAGGTTCCTGAAAATTGTTAGGATGAAAAAAATATATAGGTCAGTCAGTAGGTTCTTGCCTTATATTCATGAGGCCTTGGTGTACTGGCTGGTTTTGTGTGTCAACTTGACACAAGCTAGAGTCATCTGAGAGGAAGGAGCCTCAGTTGAGGAAATACTTCCATGAGATCCAGCTATAAGGCATTACCTCAATGAGTGATCAATGGGGAGGGTCCAGCCCATTGTGGGTGGTGCTACCCCTGGGCTGGTGGTCTTGGGTTCTATAAGAAATCAGCAAGCCATGGGGAGCAAGCCAGTAAGCAGCACCCCTCTGTGGCCTCTGCATCAGCTCCTGCCTCTGAGATCCTGCCCTGTTTGAGTTCCTGTCCTGACTTCCTTCAGTGATGAACCTCAATGTTGAAGTGTAAGCCAAATAAACCCTTTTCTCCCCAATTTGCTTTTTGGTCATGGTGTTTCATCAAAGCAATAGAAACCCTGACTAGGACACTAGGGTTCAATTCCTAACAGTGTATATTGTGCAAATGGTAGTTCATACCTTCAACCCAAACTCTACAGAGATGGAGGCAGGATCAGAAGTTCAAGGTCATCCTCAGCTACACAGTGAGCTTAAAGTCAGCCTGGACTGTGTGAGATGCTGTTTTAAGAACAATTCCATATCTTGGTAAATCAGCACTACTAATAGTCTCTGCACCCAGAGCGGCTTCATTACCTTGAAGCTAGTGTGTGTGTGTGTGTGTGGTCTAGGTCAGAGGACAACTTTTAGGAACCAGTTCAGTCCCCTCCATGCTGTGGGTCTCAGGGATCCGACTCAGGTCTTCAGGCTTGGTGACAAGTGCCTTTGCTGGCTGAGTCTTCTCTCTGGTCCCCACAGTCCTTGCTTTTCACAACTCACCATTTTAAAGCTCACTGGGCAGATCCCCCTCCCCCACAAACCTATCCTGTTAATGATTTCTTAATTAACTTAGAAACAGTTCGCTGAGGAGAAACGGTTCTATTTCTTGTATTTGACCTTGAAAGTATTTTTCTCCACTAGGTCTTGGTTTTGTCCAAACTCTCATTCTCTTATTATTATAACTGTTTGATCTTACTATTTTCCCCTAGCTCCCTTTCTTTTCCCCTTCTTTCTATTGTCATTGCTCTCTAGGGCTTCATTCTGTTCCAGACAGAACCCTCATCAAGAACCTTGTTTGACCTTGGGGTTTCCCTTTAGCTACCCCCTATGAGTAGAAACTCCGAAGTCTGGTTCTGTAGCTCTAGTTTTCTTCCTAAGATCCAAATTAGAATATCCACTGTTGGCTCAACACCTGCCATCTGAGTGATAGCTTGGTAGAACACATGCTTAGTATGTGAGAGTCTCTGAGTTCAAATCCCAGCACCAGATAATAAGAGTAATTAATAATAAAGATGATAATAGTAATAATAAGAATAAACACTCATATCTGACCAAGTAGCATACCCTTGTCACAGTATGCTACACATGAACTGAACTCACCTTATGAATCCTTAGATGTTTCAGGATGACCATTATCTGTGTGTAATTTGTGGTGGAACATTGGCATAGTTGTGGGTGTTCCACAGAAACCTCAAAGAAGAACTGATGTTTGAAGTTGTTAACAGTGGTTAGGGCCTAGGCCAAGTGTTTTGGGTTCTTGGCCTCTTATCAAAAAATTGGCGAGAGGCAGAGGCAGGCAGATCTCTGTGAGTTCAAGGCCAGCCTGGTCTCCAGACTGAGTGCCAGGATAGGCTCCAAAGCTATACAGAGAAACCTGTCTCGAAAAACAAAACAAACAAAACAAACAAACAAACAAAAAAATGGAACTAGCGACGCACAGGGTTTTGCAAAAGAAGCAAGAAAACTTTATTTCAAGAGAAGTGATAGTACAAATCAAAGAGGGATTGACAGATTGACAGTGGCCACATGTGTGAGAATACTCAAGGGCCCCAATTGTTATTAGGAGCTTACTTTTATGGGGTTCAAAAGGAGGAGGAGTTTGGATACTAAAGGGTATAGTAAGAGTGGTTTTCTGTTTTGACTGACAGATTGGATCCTATAACAATTTTTCTGTGTATGTCCCTTCCCATAATGCATTTGATTTTAATCAGCTGCATACCCAATTATGCATAAGCATAATATGGTAAATAGGAGATCCTCACTGAAGTTTCAGGACACAGTTTTGCCTTGCTGTACATGAATCCAAAGTAGTTCAGGCGAGATTGGCCTCCTATTCTTCCACCCGGATGCATCAGGATAGAAACTATCTAAATTCCCTTATTATTAGGGGTGGGGAAATTCATCTGTTGTTCAGAGAGGGGTGTCTGTGCATAGTGTGTGCAGGTAATAGGGCTGAACTGCTGGGTGCATTGTTAGAAACTAGGAGTTATGCACAACCCAAACCAAGTCAAGTCTCAAGTTACTAAATTCCCCTTTTCTTGCCTGCTTCAAAGTGGGACTTGGCTGATCAGCCTGTTGTTCCCAAGGAAAGGGCAAGGAGGATGAGGTGGAACCACACAGGAAAAGGCAGAGGCGCTCCATTCAGAGCAGTGGTGGCAATGTCCCGGGTAGTGTGCTTCCAGTGGGGATATAGGAGTAGGTCAGGGATCTCAGGCCTGGAATGGTGGTGCAGGGTTGCCACCCTAGCACTTTGGAGGTAGAGGCAGGAAGGTCAGGAGTTCAAGGCCAGCTTCTTACACATAGTGAGATTAAGCCCAGATTGAGTTACATGAGATGCCGTCTGAAAAAAACAACAAAAGCCAAACAACCAAAACAAGTGCTTAAAGTGTACAGCCAGGTACAGGGAGTAGAGAGCCAATTCCACATAAGAAAGGAAGGTGCTTATGAAATAAATGAAGCCAAGATGACCTGGGATGTAGGTTTCTGAGTGAACAGTGGGCCCAGGTTAGCTGGGATGTGGGTCTCTGAGTGAACATTGGAAGGAGTCAAAAGATGAGCTCACTCCTTTCTCTCTTTCTTCTTTGCCTCACATCTAAGCCACATCTTCCTAAGCCAGATACTTCACTTGTAGGTGGAAAGAACCTACACTTACTGTTAGTAGACAAAGTCAACTGGCTTATTTTGCTGTCCCCAAATTTAATCATGATCTATTTCATTTACACACAGTTAAGGACAGTTACATTTTTGTATGTTTCTATGTTTTCTCTCAAGGGAGTATTCTGGACATGTTTTATTTGATGGCCAACAAATACCAATTAAGAAACATGACACCAATAACAGCAATAACAAAAGACAGTTGGTGACAAGTTTAGGAAGACAAGGGCTCAAGCCAGTAATGACAGACTGCACTGTGGAGTAATTTGCACCTACACTGAAGGCTGGGGAAAAGGCACAACTCATTTCTCTCAGAAGCACACACACACACACACACACACACACACACACACACACACACACACACACACACGTTCATTTCTAAACAGCTGGGTACAGGAAGGAAACTTCCTATGGAGAAACATAAGCTGTTTTTGCTCTTCCTTTAAACACACACACACACACACACACACACACACACACACACACACACAAACACAGAATGTAGGGGCTGAGGATTAAAAAAACAACACTGTAGGGCTCAAAAGAGCACTTGCCTAGCACTAAGACAAAAGGTTATTGTAGCTAGGCATGGTGGAATACACCTATAGTTACAGCACTCAGGGGCAGTGGGGGGGGGGGCTGGAACAGGGAGATTGTCTCTGGTTTGAAGCCAGCCTGAACTACATAGGGAAAACCTGTCTCAAACAAAGGGCCCCATAAGTAAATAATATACATACACAGATACCACCAAAACAAAGAAGTGGCTACTTAACTGATTATCCCATCACACAAATGAGAGAAAACAGTACTGAATTCCACTGATTAACCAAATTAAAGCTTGGTGTGAAACACCTCTAATCTCAGTTCATGGAAGCTGGCAGCCTCTGGGGCAAGAGTTTAGGGTCATCTTCCTCTCTATGTCAGTTTGAAAACAACCTGGACTATGGAAGACACAAAATCATTAATCAGTCAATCAATTAATTATTCATAATAAATACATAGTAGCATATCTTTACCATCCTTTATCCCTGTTGTGGTTGTCCAATCACAGACTCTTTCAATAAGCACTTGGCTTTTTGTTGACAAGGGTCCCCCTATGTACCCCTGGTTGGCTTAGAACTTGCTTTGTGGTATTCCTCTTGCCCTTCTGGTAGTTGCTAGAACTACAAGCACTTGCTACCACCTCTATGCTTTGCTTTATCTCCAGTCTGCCCATCCTCATTTTAGCTTTAGTTTTGTTATTCCAGTGATTAAAAAAAAAAAAAATCTCATCATGAGGACCTAGAGAGATGGCTCAGTGGTTAACAGTATTTGTTACATAATCATGAGGACTGGAGTTCCAGCAGCTATATGACAAGCCTGGTGCCAGTACACACCTGTAACCCCAGCTCCGAGGGTGTGGAGACAGGAGAACAACTAGGGCTTGCTGGTTTACAACCTAGCTAAGAAAACATGAGCCTCAAAATGAACAGGCACAGAGTGGTAGAGGAGGACATCCATGCTCTGCTCTGACTTCTGCGTACACATGCACACCCTCATACGTGAGTACTTACACAGACACACATGTGGGGGTCTCTGTAAGTGTTACAGTCAGCAGAGAAATGATCAGGTGCAGTAAAAATGAAACTCAGTCAGCCTTTCCTAGTTAGTCGGTGCCAGGCCAAACTTCTGGATTCAGACAACAGGTGGTTTAATATATATATATATATAATATATATATATATATATATATATATATATATATATCCCCCCGACAGGGTTTCTCTGTGTAGCTTTGGAGCCTATCCTGGCACTCACTCTGGAGACCAGGCTGGCCTCAAACTCACAGAGATCTGCTGGCCTCTGCCTCCGGAGTGCTGGGATTAAAGGCTGCATCACCAATGCCCAGCTACTTTAGCCATATTTAAGCACAAGATTTTGGAAAAAAAAGTTTTCTGATGACAATTAACTCAGTCCCAAGTGTACAACAAACTTAAAACATGTTTACATTGAATATCTTTACAAACTATATACTGTTTCTTCTATGCAGATGGGTTCTGTTGACTCAGAAACAATGCTCAAGGGTCCAGGGAGAACGACTGAGATAAACACAATGCCTGTGGGAGTCAGGAGTAGCCTGGCTCTAAGATAACACAGAAGTTACTTAAGCTGTTGTAAAGCACACATGACATCTCTCATAAGGATGGTTTTGTGGATTGAGAAGCAATGCTCAAAATACATGAGCAAAACAAACAAACAAAAAAAGCTGAGCATTGGTGGCTCACACCTTTAATCCCAGCACTTGGGAGGCAGAGGCAGGCGGATCTCTGTGAGTTCGAGGTCAGCCTGGTCTACAGATGGAGTTCCAGGACAACCTCCAAAGCAATACAGAGAAACCCTGTCTTGAAAGACAAAACAAAACAAAACAAAACAAAACAAAGATATAGGTAAGGGAAAGTCTGGGATAAACAAACATAATATTCTGGGGAATTCGGGTGAAGCCTGGCCCTATAGATAGCAAAAGATCACCAGGTTGTAAACTACATTCATTCCCAACATTCCTGGAGGAAGAGAGGTAAACATCTCCTTCCTTTGAGAACACAAGCCTGTATGTTTATCTCTGTGCCCAAGGACCTCTTGCTGTCTACACACACACACACACACACACACACACACACACACACACACACACACACACACACGAATAAATAAATCTTAAAAAGTAAAAGGTAGCCAGGCATTGATGGCACATGCCTTTAATCCCAGCACTCGGGAGGCAGTGGCAGGGGGATTTCTGTGAGTACGAGGCCAGCCTGGTCTACAGAGTGAAAGCTAGGACAGGGTCCAAAGCTACACAGAAAAACCCTTGAAAAATAAAATAAAATAAAGAAGTGAATAAAAGAATAAAAGGTAAGAGGCTGGAGAGATGGCTCAGCAAATAAGAGTGCTTGCTCTTCTTTCAGAGGACCTGAGTTCAGTTCCCAGAACCCATATTTTGCCTTTTACAACTGCCTATATATTTAACTTAGCTCCAGGGGATTCAGGACCCTCTTCTTGTCTCTGTGGGCACCAGCACACACACACACACACACACACACACACACACATACACACACACACACACACACACACACTCATTCTCTCTCTCTCTCTCTCTCTCCCTCCCTCCTCCCCCCCTCTCTCTCTCTCTCTCTCTCTCACACACACACACACACACACACACACACACACACAAACACACACTAAATAAATAAAAATAACAAAAATCTAATTTTGGGCTAGGGCTTTGTAACTTAGAGACTGAGTGCTTACACAGTTTAGCATACACAGGGCCTACCTTCAAGTCTCAGCAATGCACACAAACATACACAGACACACAAGTAGTCATGTCATTTGCAGGAAAATGGTACAACTGGAGATAGCCATACTAAATAAATTAAACCAGTTTCAGAAATACAAATATCATATATTAGCTCTCATTTGTGGTGCCCAGATTTTATATGGATATATAAAATTGTGACTTGAAGACAGAAGTAAAACTGTCTAGAGGGACAAATGAGAAAAATGGGAGGGGAGGGACAAAAAGGGGAGAGTTAAGAGGGTTTGAGGGGTAATATACTTAATACACATGTGTACATGTGTATTAATATACGTGTATAAAACCTTGAAAAAGTTGCCTTCTCATTCTGGTATCTAAAATAGCAGTTCCAACTTCCCTTTTTTCCATAGCATTTAACAACGCTTAATATGCTACATCATATTAAGGGTTTTGTTGTGTTAGACCCCCGGAAAACTCAGGTATCTGGGGTCCCAGGCCACGACCACGGTTACCCCAATCACCAGGCAGATTCGAGAGCTTGATGCAAACTGCATGAGGCTTTATTGGTTTTTTTTTTTTAACGAGCTAACCCCATGTTAGCTTGGGTCTTTCACCCACCTGCCATGGCGGATGGCTAGAAAGACCCCTGGAACTGGCTGCTGAGAGATCTTGTAGGGCAGCGTGAGGGGAGTGTCTAGGGGTACACACAGGCTCAGGATTGGTGTGCCTCCAGGCTTGGAGAGCTTGCTCTGTGTTGATTGGCCAATTGGTTGTTATGGCCCATAGGCCCGCCCAAGGTGGTTGCTATGCTCTGCAAGTCATTGCTGTGCACTTGTCCGTAAAGCACACCCAGAGTCGTAAAGCATAGAGCCACTAGCTAACTTCTGATTCGTTCCTTGTCACGAGGCAGGCACCTAACCTCTAGTGACTAAGGCAAGGTCATAGCAAGCATGTATTACTGTCATGGCTGCCGAAATGGGGGGCTGGTTCCTTCAGTTGTCTATTCCTGCCTTCCTCTCTATCTTCTGCAAATGTTCTCAAAGCCTTAGAAGAGTGCTTAGGGCAAAACAGCATACATTTAAATGTGGTCCTCTGATTCTGGGAATTGAATTTAGGGACTCACACATGTTAGCCAAGCACTCTACTACTGAGCTACATTTCCAGTCCATGGTTATTAAGTAAATGGTTTGTGGAAGGAGGGGGTGACATCTTTTTTTTTTTTTTTTTTTTTTTTTTTTTTTTTTTTTTTTTTTTGTTTTTTTCGAGATAGGTTTTCTCTGTGGCTTTGGAGGCTGTCCTGGAACTAGGAACTAGCTCTTGTAGACCAGGCTGGTCTCGAACTCACAGAGATCCACCTGCCTCTGCCTCCCGAGTGCTGGGATTAAAGGCATGTGCCACAACCGTCTGGCGAGTGACGTCTTTTAAAGTATAAGGAATGACCTACAAGTTTCCTTCAGTGAAGGCAGGTGTGATGGCCATTCTTGGTTGTCAACTTGCCTACATATGGAATTAACTAAGAATCAAAAATGGCTTAATTGGATCATTTAAAGTGGGAAGATACACTTCTAATCGAGATTTTTGAGGTGGGAAGACCCACCTCTAATCTGGGCCACACCTTCTCCTAGAAGCCTGTATCAGGGCACAGACTAGGAAAGCTCCCTCTTTTTTTTTTTTTTTTTTTTTTTTTTTTTTTTTTTTTTTTTTTTTTTTTGCCTGCTTCCTCCAGCCCTCCCTAGTAAATCCATTCCTTCAATGGTATTAGAACCTACTTTTTCAGGATTCTGGCATACACTGAAGACCAGCTGAGACATCTAGCTTCTTGGATTGAAAAATTACTGGATTCTTAGACTATCTGTACATAGGCAGCCATTGTTGGATTAGCTGGACTGAAGCCTGTCAGTCATTATATACATTTATATGTATATATGTATGTACACACACACACACACACACACACACACACACACACACACATTCCATATGTTCTGCTACTCTAAAGAACTTTGATTATTATAGCAGGGGTGGAGCGCTTGCCTGGCATGTATGAAGCTGTATGTTTAATTCTCAGTCCTTACTGGGTTCTTTTCCTTTACAGTACAAAAAAAAAGTATATGGTTATTTTTGCCTGCATGTATGTCTGTGTACCACATGTGAGCCTGGGGCCATGAAGGCCAGAAGAGGATTTTGTATCCCTGGAACTGGAATTACAGATAGTTTTTAGCCTTCATTTAGGTGCTCGGAATCTGACTTGGGTCCCCTGGAAGAGCAGCCAGTACTCTGAGCCATCTCCCAATCAATCACTGCATTCTTAAAAAAAAGAATTCTTGCTCTGGGTCGTGGTGGTGCATGCCTTTAATCGCAGCATTCAGGAGGCAGATCTCTGAGTTTGAGGGCAGCCTGGTCTGCAGAGTGAGTTCCAGGACAGCCAGAGCTACACAGAAAAACCCTGTCCCAGAAAACCAAACCAAACCAAATGAACAAACAAAAAAACAAGAAGAATATTTTTAGTTGACACTTGCCTTTAATCCCAGCACTTGGGACGCAGAGGTAGGCAGATCTCTGTGAGTTCAAGACCAGCCTGGTCTACAGAGTGATTTCCAGAACAGTCAGGACTACAAAGAGATTCTATGTCAAAGAAAACAAAAAGTTCTTATGTGAATAATCTTAAAGAATGTCTTATGTAGTCCATATTACTCTTGAACTCATTATGCAGCCAAAGATGAGCTTGAACTAAAAAAAAAAGATTTATTTTTAATTATATGTACTTTTAGCATGTGCGTCTCCGTGGGATAGTGATATTTGCATGCAAGTGAAGGTGACCTCAGTTCCAATGGCCTGGAGTTTATAGGCAGTTCTGAGCACCCCCCACCCCTCGTGTGGGTGCTGGGAACAGAATTCGGATCCTCTGCAAGAGCGGTACTTGCTCTTAAACCGCAGTGCCTCGATTCTGCTTTTGAGATTACGGTTCTTCCTTCCTTCTTCCCTCCCTCCCCATTTCCTCTCTCCCTCCCTTCCTCTTCCTTCTTTCCTTCTTCCCTCCCTCCCTTCTTTTTCTTTTTTTTTGGAGACAGCCTTACTTAGCTGAGTTGGCTTTGAACTACTGACACCATCGCGCACGGCTTGGAAACATAATATTCACGCTTGCTTTCTTAGCTCGCTCTCCCCCATAACAACCCGCTCTACACACAATAGGCAAAGAGAGAAAGAAAGCATGCTTGACTGTGATTGCTAGGGGCGTGGGTCCACCGGCTGCAGGAGGCCCCGCCCCTGACCCCGCCCACCCAAGTCCCGGTCCCGCCTAGGCTCTCCGGGGCCCCGCCCCCTGCATGGCGAATGCCTTATAGGCGACTGACGTCAGGCCGTTTGTTGTCATTGGCGGCTCCCAAGATGGCGTCTATCGTGGAAGGGCCGCTGAGCAAATGGACTAACGTGATGAAGGGCTGGCAGTACCGTTGGTTCGTACTGGACTACAATGCAGGGCTGCTCTCCTATTACACGGTGAGTGGCTGAGGCCGCGCGGCTGGAACGGCGGGCTACGGGGAGCCGGGACGGGGGTGCTCCGCTGTGGGGACCGCCGTACGCGAGGTTCCCTTGTGGAGGAGGGCTTTGCGTGCGGGTAGCCAATGACCAGGAGGGAGATGCGGACCCAGCCAGTGAGCAGCGCCGGCTGGCTGATTCATGGGCCGGGGGGCGAGCCGGGTGCCTCAGGGAGTGGTACCGGGGCAAGGTGGGGTCTGCGCGGTGGCGAGGTGCGGGTGGGCGTAGCCCCGGTGCTGCTTGTCAGCCGTGCGATCCACACTTTCATCCCGTTGCCTCCCTGCTGGACACCGGCCGCACCCCTTAGTTCCTCCGGGGTTCGAAGAGCGCTGCCTTCTCGCAGCAGTGGTCAGACGAGCCTGGCCAGGTCCAAAGGTGACCCTCGTCAACAGCACGGGCTCTCAAGTCCCTCCCGTCTGTCCAGCTCCGCAGTCCTACATACTCTGGGGATGCACCCTTCTTCTTTCCAGCGGGGCGCGAGTGTAACGGACTCTTAACTTTTGAGAGCAGAGGATTCCCTCTGCGCGAGTCTTGGCTCTGGTTGCGGAGATGTAGACAGGGATGGTGCGGTTGCCTTGAAAGTTGTGTTCTGGGGAGGGCCGACTATGCGCTTTGACTGACTGTTGTTGGCAGGAGTCCGTGGCCCTGGGTAGGTAGATGAAGTGCTGTGAAACCTGTGTTCTGACTGCCTCTTCCACCCCCAACGCATTAGGGATGGAAGGTGGATGGTGTTAGAGAAATTACTAACGGGGCTACTTCTTTGTATAGTTAATGATCGCCTCTGAGAAAAAGAAAAGCACTCAGGAGGACAAAATATAGAATGTCTTGAAGGCTTTAGAAAATGATAGAAGAAAAAGGAAGAAATACAGTTATGGGAGAAGGGTTAGTGTTGATGAGAGAAATAGGGATACATAGTTTATTCATTCATTTAAAAATATCATTGAGTTTCTGTTCTGCTTGTTCCCATGTCCTCAAGAATCAACAGCGGTGTAGGCACTGCCTGTCTTCTCGAGAGCTTTTAGTGTAGTCTAGTGGGCACCTTAATTCATTTACTTGTAATTCATTTGCAAGATAGGTATTCATTATCCCCATTTACTGTCCCTATTTTACAGTTTTGGAATCCGAGGCTTCAGGCTTTTAAGTAATTAGCTCAAGATCACATAGGTAGCTATAAATGGTGGAGGCAGGATTCCCATCAAGTTATTCTTTTGCTACAGGAAGGGAGAAAAGTAAATGCTGCAAGTCATTAAGGTGGGCCTGCAAGAGTAAAAGAGCATTGCCTTTGTCATTCTTCCGATGTGAACTTCTTGTCTCTGCATCATCATCACCATCATTATTTTGGTTTTTCCAGACAGGGTTTCTCTGTGTAAGCTTGTCCTGGAACTCACTCTGTGGACCAGGCTGTCCTCAAACCCACATAACTCTGCTTCCCAAGTACTGGGATTAAAGGCGTGTGCCACCACTGCCCTGCTATTATTTTCATTTGTTTTGGAGCCCCGGGTCTTGAACATGCTAGGACAACACTTTACCACTGACCCAAAATTCCTAGCCCCCCTTTCTACATTAGTTTTAAAAGATCAAACTTTACTGAGACATAAACATTGCTCAGAGTTGAATATAGTGACCCATATATGTAACCTCCTAATTTCCACGTTTTGGATTGCAAATTTTAAGGCTAAGCCAGGCTAGGGTACTTAATGAGACCTTGTCTCAAAAAACAAACAAAAGCAAAAACAAAAAAACCTCAAACCAAAACCACTCAAAAGCAAACACACACACACACACACACACACACACACACACACACACACACACACACCACATTGTTTAAGATTATATAGGATGGAAAACTGAAGAATTATGAAATCCTATGACTCAAAGAATAATATCAAGTGAATGTGATTATCCAGCAAATTCCATGGAACCTAGCCATCGTATTCATGATGAAGTAATTTCAATTAGTGGCACTTTAGAATTAAGTTCCTCTTCAAATTTGTGTGTGTCTGAATCTAGGGCCATCCTGCAGAGGTCCCAAGTTAGGGCTCTAGGGAGCTCCTAGCCCCGACAAAATGTTCCTTTTCCTTGTTTTCTTCCCCCCACCTCTATCCCTCTCCCCTTCTTCTCCTCCTTCCTCCCTCCCTGTCTCTCTTGTCTTCTTGTCCTTGTAGATTTGGAGTGCTTGGACTTCTTGTCCTTCTGACTAAATAGAAGTTTTTCATAGACTTCTTTTTTCTTCCTTAGTACTGCCCTCCCTTCTGAGATTAGATTCTATGAAACATCCTTGCTAGGGGAAGGATGGATCATATTTCTCACTAATGGCTGTTTAGAAACATTTCTCCTCCATGCTTCTGTTATTTGCTTTCAGAGAAGTGTACTAGCTTGTGAGAATAAAATGATAGCCCAAAGGAGAGTAAGAGTCCAGTTGAATTCGGGCATCTAGTTCTGTCATTGTTTTAGTACATCAGACAAATTAAATCAAATCCAACAGAGCAGCTGTCAGTTAGTGACGATGCCTCTGTGTGTTCCCACTTCCAGACACTTGCCAGTTTCTGGGTACGCTCCATGAGGAAGAAGGCTCTGACTCTTATTCATATACATCTTTCTTATTTGCAAAATAATCTTCAATCTCTTGTGGACCTAATAACTTCTCTGCATCTATCTCAGGAATTTCAAATCCAAATTATCTTTCCATGACCATAATAATCTCTACTTGGTCCAAACTGTCTAAGCCCAGGTCCTTTATAAAATGTGGATTTACTGAGAGCTTTTCTGGGTCAGTCTTGTCATAGTGTCAAGACATACCACACTTGGTTCTTAAGTCCCTCCACGTCAAAGGGGGTACATCACTGTACAGGCGATACTAGTGTGTGACCCTTCCAGGCACATGTGCAAGCGCCAAGCTGGCTCCTGAGTCCTGTGCTTGGTTCAGGTTCCCACAGGGCACAGAGCTGTGATAAATGCCTGTTCCAAGGCCAGTGTTGGGAGCCAGGGTAGCGTGGGAAGGCCAAGGGTAGGCGGCAGGTACAGAAGAAAAGAACACAAGCCACCATGGCTACATTGACCCAGGACACACTTGCCAGTGGTGCCACATTTTAATCAGGGCAGCAAATAGTCACTTTATTCTTTGTTTCCAAAATTACTTGAGCTCTAGGATGGCACTATGATTGTTGATCTCTTCTAGGCTATCCCAGAAAATTCTAAATTAAACTAGATTGCCCTTGCTTTAGAGTCAGCTCTATTGAGAGTCAGTATTAAATAATTTCAGGATTGAGCCAGAGCTTCACCAGAATTCACCAAATTCTGGGGATGGAATGATCCTTTTTTAAAAAAAGTAAAATTTACACTTTTCATTTGTGCATGTATATGTGTCAGTGTGCAGGAAGGTTTATGCCACAGCTCCTATGCAGAAGTCAGGACAACTTGAAGCAGCCAGTTCTCTCCTTCTACAATGTGGGCCCCAAGAGTAGAACTTCGGTTGTTAGCTTTGGTAGCAAGTGCCTTTATCCACTGGGCCATCTCTCCAGCCTGGAATGATATTTTTACTTTATTCTTTTTGTTTATCTTATAATCTCTTTGCCAGGCTGACGATTGTACCCACAGCCTTACACATGCTAGGCCAACATACTACCACCAATACGTCCCCAGCCCAATGTTTTGATTTTGAGGGAAAGCTTACTGTTTTGTTACAGGGACTCTTTTTCAGGTCTGACTCATAATCGAGAGTGTGTGTGTGTGTATGTGGTTTTTGAGACAGGGTCTCACTAGCCCTGGCTGGCCTAGAACCCATAGAGATCTGCCTGTTTCCATCTCCTGAGTGCTGGGATTAAAGGTTTATGCCACCACACCCAGCTTAACTCAGTCTCTTACTCATTAGATATAATATATTCTAGTGCTAGTTCATTTAGCAAGCATTTTTGGTACAATTAGTGTAGATGTTTGGAGTGCAGGTGTGATTCCTTCATGTAGGAACTTCTGGTCTAGCAGAGCAGCTACCTAAACATAATTTTTAAGCAATATGACAAATGGCTGCAGAGATGGCTTAGAGAACAAAGTGCTTGTTGTACAACCACAAACCAGAATTCAGATTCCCCATATCCTATGTAAAAACTGGGCAACATGATGGCTGCTGTAATTCTAGCACCTTGGAAGCAGAGACAGGGGATCCACTGGGCAAGCTTGCTGCTAGAGTAGGCATTGGTGAGCTATGGGTTCAGCAAGAGACCCTAACTCAGTAAATAGAGAATGATCAAGAAAGATACCGGGTTAACTTTGGGTCACCCCCCCCCCACATGCACACACATATGTGCCCCCACACCTGTGAACACATGTACACATAATACGCATTACACACGTGCACACAATACACAAAATCAGTGTGACAGAGTCAACAATAGAAATAGAAATCTGCAGAAATATTGCCTAGAAAAGACCAGAAGGATAGCAGCATTAATGTAAAGATATATTTGAGAGCTGATCAGAGATTGATCTAGAAGGTATTTGGAGTCATAGTTCAGGCCTAGAGATAGATAAGAATTTATTGGATGATAGCACAAAATTGTTTCATTGTATTAGTGTTATTATTATTTTAGTTTTTCTTAATTGTTTACGTATGGGACATGTATGTGTCCACCTGGGTATGTGTCAGTGTGTGTGTGTGCATGTGGAGGCCAGAGGGTTGACATTGAGTATCTTCTTCAGTCGTGTTCCTCCATGTTTATTTATTTAAACATTTTTTATTTTTCTGTACATGGGTGTTTTGCCTGCACATGTGTCTGCATCATGTGTGTGCCTGGTTCCCTGAAGGCCAGAAGGAGGGAGTCAGGTTCCTTGGGACTGGAGTTACAGCTTGAGCCTCCATTTGGTGCTGGGAATTAAAAATCCAGGTGCTTTGGAAGAGCAGTCAGTGCTCTTAACTGCTGAGCCATCTTTACAGCCTCTTCTGCTTACTTTTTGAGATGAAATTGAACCTGGAGCTCATCCATTTGGCGAGGCTGGCTGGTCAGTAGGCTCCAGGGATCTACCTATTCCTGTGTCATCCCACCCCCGACTGGTGTTTCAGATGCATGGTTGGTATGCTTGTCTTTTATGTCGGTCCTAGGGACCCAAACTTAGGTCCCCATGCTCATGTGGTGGGCAGTTTACTGACTGAGCCATACCTTTAATTGCCCCCACCTTTTTTTTGAGAGTAGACTTTTGTGTCCAGGCTGGCTTCAAACTTGCATCCTCCTGCATCCACCTCTTGAGCAAGTTCTATTTTTATTATTAGATGAGATAGTCAGAGAAAGCTAAGGATGTGGGGCTGGAGAGATGGCTCAGTGATTAAGAGCACTGGGTGTTCTTCCAGAGGACCTGGGTTCAAATCCCAGCACCCACACGGCGGTTCACAACCGTCTATAATGGGATCTGATGCCCTCATCTGGCATGCAGGCACACATGCAAACAGAACACTGTATACATAATAAATAAATAAATCTCTAAAAAAAAGAAAGCTAAGGATGTAAATTTGAGAACACTATGTGAACTATCAGCCATAGTTCACACAACTATCAGTGTGAATCATGGTCATGAAAAAGAGACAGAAAGGAAGGAAGATTGCAGGAGATACAGTTTTGTGAGGAGTTAGAAGATGAGGAAGTTGGTTAGAGTTGGTATAATTTGCTGTAGAGTTAGCAAATGAGATGGAAGCCACCCATATTGTTGTAATAGCTAGAGTGGCGGAGGACATAGCAGGTAAAAGCATTGGGGACACACATGATGTTTGGAGTATGGCCCTGTCAGTGTACCCCTGACAGTTTTAGCAGGTTAGGATAGGCTTTCTAGAGGAAACAAGGTGATTGTGACCTGATTGGTGAGTACTGAGGTTGAGCATGTGAGCAGGGAGGGAGCAGGGCTGGAGACGGGGAGTGAAAGCTTTTAGAAATAAGGAGCCTGTTGGCAGTGCAGCGCAGGCTGGAAGTCTATAGTGAGATGACCTTGCAAAGCAAGCAGAAGTGGGGGTGTGTACTAGATCATGAAAGGCTTTCTTGGCATTTCAATTTGAAATGCTAAGCAATTTGAACTTTATCCCTAGGGCTCTGAAGAGCCATATTCTAAGTACTTTTAATATTCAAAAGACTTTTACTGTAGACAATTTTGAACATATATAAAAGAGGATAGAATAATAAATTATTGAGGTCTATCCATACAGTTATCAGCATATGGCTAATCCTGTTTATTAATATTCCCATCGATCCCAGCTTGATCCTTCCTTCCTTCCTTCCTTCCTTCCTTCCTTCCTTCCTTCCTTCCTTCCTTCCTTCCTTCCTTCCTTCCCCCCTCTCTCTCTCTCTCTCTCTCTCTCTCTCTCTCTCTCTTTCTTTCTTTTGAGACAGGGTCTTGTGTAGCCTAGGCTGTCCTCAAATTCTTGTGAACCCAAGAGCTTCTGATCCTCCTGCCTCTGCCTCCAGAGCAGAGGGATCACAGATGTATGCTGCCACACTCAGAGGATTTTTTTTAAAGACAGGGTCTCGTGTGTAGTCAGAGCTACTTATTTTGTTTATTTGTTTTGTTTTGTTTGGTTTTCCAAGACAGGGTTTCCCTATATGGCTCTGGCTGTCCTAGAACTTGCTTTATAGACCAGGCTGGCCTGTAACTCAGAGATCTACAATTTTAAAATTAAAATTGTATTGTGTATGTTCATTTGTACATGTGTGTGCTCATAGTCAGAGAACAACTTACCATAGTTAGTTCTTGCTGTTCAGCATGTGGGTTCTGGGGTTAGAACTCAGGCTTGATGATAAGTACCTCTACTCTGGACATCTCAATGGTCCAAAGATTTTTCTTTTAAAAAAATGTTACCAAAATCATTCCCTTGGCAGTTGCTTTGAGTAAGCGTTCTGAAAAAGATCTGCACATAAAATTCTTGAGTACCTGGGGCTGGAAAATAGTTCAGTCTGTAAAGTGTCTGCTGTGCAAATATGAGGACCTAAGTTTGTGTCCCCAGCACACATGTAAAACACTGGGCAATTGCTGTTTCCCAGAGCTGGGGAGGTAGAATCACATCCTGGAGTTTCTATCTTAAGAGCCAAGATGAATTCGGGAAGGGTGGTAGTTTTGGGGCTTGACGGGTTGAAGTGAAATGTTAAAGGTGTGGAGTTTGGGCTGAAGATAGATGCTAATTTTTTACATATGAAGAATTAAGTGACTGAAAACTGCTATCTTTGGAGACAATTCAGGAAAATACCATTAGATTAGTTACTGATTGCCTTATATCCAGTTACTCCAAAGCATAGCAACGACAAACATTATCATGTCATAGTTTCTGTGGGCCAGAACTTTGGGTATTTCAAACTCAGGGTCTCATGAAATCCCAGTCAAGACATTAGTCAGGATTGCGGTTATCTGAAGCACTTGGCTGGGACTGCTTCTGAATTTCCATTGGTGGAAAGCCTTGGTTCCTTGCTGGCTGTTGGAAGGTGGGTCCAGTTCCTCAGCAGGTAGCCCCTCCATTGGGATACTTGAATGCTAATATGCTGGGGAAGCCAGCTTCACCCAGGTCATGTAGGAAGCCATCATCCTTTCATGACCACTCAAAACATTTCTGCCATTATTGGTTCAGCTCATTGATCCTATAGATGGAAATTTTACATATGGGGAGAAAATTAGGCTTTGTCTTTTCAAAGATATTGTACTGAGATTGTAATTCATGACAGCCATGTTTAAGGGAGTGATAGATAGAAAAAGAAAAAAAAAACTTGTACAGGAGAGTGAAAAGCAACAGCCATAGGTAGAAGAAAATGGTAGTCTTGGAAGTCAAAGCGGGAAGCATGAAGTGGTCTGAATACTGGTGAGACATTTGTACAGATGGGATCCAATACATGCCCCACAGGATTAATGGACTTGGATATCACTGATGACGTAGTGAGAGCAGCTTCTGTGATGTGGTAGGTGTAGGAGGCTGACTGGAGTGGCTAGAAGACTACACAAGTGAGTGTAGGGTATGCAAGATATTCCACTGCAGAAAGAAACATGGCAGAATGGATGAGTGAAAGGACAGGTCCTGAGTAGCAGCAGTGTGTTGTAAGGTAGCCAGGTCTAAGGTAACAAGGAGAACAAAATGGATGTGAAGAGTGAAGACAGGATAATGGCCATGGGAACTAGGAAAAGGAAAAAGCGGTTGTGAGGAAAGAGCTGGGGCTCTAACATGGGTGACTGGGAAGATTAGAACCAAAGACTTAGCAAGACTGGGTCTGTGATGACTTTGTATTAAAACCCTGTTAGTCAAACAGTTTAGCATTATTTGACAATTGATGGCGATGTCTAGAGGATGGCTTTTTAAAAAGTCTGTCTAACTTACTTGGATTTTAGGTTTCTTCTTTTTAAAGATTTATTATTTTTGTATATATGCATGTTTTGCCTGCATGTATGTCTGTGTACCATGTGTATGCCTGAGGCCCACAGAGGCCAGGAAAGGGCATCAGATACTCTGAAATTGGAGTTACTGACAGTTGTAAGCCACCATGTGTATGCTGGTAATAGAACGCAGATCTTCTATAAGAGCAGCCAGTGTTCCAACTGCTTAGACATCTCCCCAGTTCCTGAACTTTAAGTTTTTGAAGCGCTAATATGTGTCTATCTCTCTTGTAAATATATAGAGGTAGTTTCATTTTCTAGAACAGTGTTAACATCGATCTTATCATATATTCAAAAGTAAAAATTTTTCTTTCCCAAGTAAGCTTTTTTTTTTTTTTTTTTTTTTTTTTTTTTTTTTTTTTAATGATAGATCTTGGCTTCCTGCATCCTGAGATTACAGGGCATGGACCAACTAGCACACTCAACCATAAACTGCATGTAATCAAATGAACTTTTCTTTAAGCTTGTATGGTATGCATCAGTGCATGTTGAGTATGTCTGAAATGCTTGAGGCCAGAAGAAGTTTCCATTTTAGAATTTTAAAAATTATTTTGGAGGGGCTGGAGAGATGGCTCAGAGGTTAAGAGCACTGGCTGCTCTTCCAGAGTCCTGAGTTCAGTTCCCAGCAACCACATGGTGGCTCACAACCATCTGTAATGAGATCTGGTGCCCTCTTCTGGTGTGCAGATATACATGGAAGCAGAATGTTGTATACATAATTAATAAATAAAATCTTTAAAAAAATTATTTTGGAATTTTCACCTACCATGAAATATTTTGGGATTAGGGGCCAAGTCCAGGTTTAATGAGAGATCTTGCCTCAAAAAGTAAGGAGAGTGATTTGGGAAGAGAGAGTGGACTCTGGCCTGTGTACACATGTGAACATGTATACACACACAAATTTCAGATTCTGGAACATTTTGAATTTCAGATTAGGGATGCTTCATCTATATGTAAAGTAGCTTTAGATTTGTAAAAGGAATGAAAGCAAAAGTGCATTTGAATTTAAGTACCTCAAAGTAAAGAGGTAGTACTCTTTCGTACTCTGCCAGGTGTGTCCAGGTTTTGACAGTGTTATCACCTACAGAGTTCATTGCTGAGAACTGAGTAATCAGTTGCACACTCCCCAATTGCAGTAGAACCTGGCGTTTTAAGCAAGTTAGGGTTCCAGTAACAGTTATGCTGAGGATCTTGCTCCATTTGGGTTTCAGGGTGGACATGGCTATACAAGCCTTGTTTTTTGTTTTTTCTCTTTTTTGAGACTACAGGGCTTTTCAGTCTAATTTTTTGGGGGCATTTAGTCATTTATATCTGTACAGCCAACTAGCCATATCTCTAGTACATTCTTTATCTGTACAGCAAGCTTGTAACCTCCTGGATGGCAGTTTGTACTGAACATTATAATCTTCAGGACCCACAGTGTAGCACATTCCAGGGAATGGAATGTCCCTGTTCCTTCAAACCGGGCTTAGAGGTGAGATACAGGAGGCAGTTAGGGATTCCAGTTTACAGAGCAGAATTTGTAAGGTTTGCAGAATATATTAATTGCAAATATGCCCATGTCTATGTCTTGTGTAAAACCTACTTGAATTTATAGTAACTATAGTGGCTTTTAATCATCTGGAGGCTGAAGAACTGTGAGATCTGCTTCTTGTGTTAGTTTAGACAGGCTGTCAGTTCTTGCCGCTGTTGTAGGGAGCTGTTTTGTTTATTTGTATTTGTATTTGTTTTGTTTTGAGACAGGGTTTCTCTGTGTAGTCCTGGCTGCCCTGGAACTTGCTCTATAGATCAAGCTGGCCTTGAACTCAGAGATCTGCCTAACTCTGCCTCTGGAGTGTGGGGATTAAAGGTGTACACCACCACCCAGCTCTTGTATTTGTTTTTGTTTGTGGAGACTGGGTCTTGTCTGTAGCCCCGGCTGGCCTGGAACTCATGGGGCATAGACATACATGCAGGCAAAACATCTGTACACATTAAAATGGAAAAGGAAACCAAAAGAGAGAAAGAATTGCTAGTCTTAAATATGCCATGTCTTTATGTGGCAAATTACCTCCAATTAGATATGTAATAGGCAATTGCAACCAAAACTAGAACAACACGTAAGTGATTTAGATTAATACTAATAGAGAAAAACAAACAAATGGCCAGCTGAATAATTTGTGTTCCTTCTTAATGACTTCATTATAAAGGACTATCTTCTCAGACTAGGACCATCCCACTTCCTATTCTCCCTGCCTCCCTACCTCCCTCCCTCTTTTCTTTCTTTTGAGACATTCTTGCTAGATAATGCAGGGTAGCTGAGAGCGCCTATTGTTCTGCTTCAGCTTTCTGAGTGCATGAATTTCTTTTTAAAAAGAGAAAAATTAAAAAAATTACTGCTTTTAGAAATTAAGTTTATAAGGTACATGGATTCATATAAATGGAATCATATTCAAAGAAAGTATTTGAGTTACAAATAATTTATTTTTTTCTCCTCACCTGAGAAGGTTAAGTTCGTTATGGAGGCTGATTTTCTAAGTGGGGTGGGGTGACAACGCCTTTATCCCAGCACTCAGAATGTAGAGGCAGGGGCATCTGGATTTCAAGTCTGTCCTAGGCTGCACAGTGAGCTTGAGACCAGCCTGGGCTACATGAGGTCCTGTCCCAAAAATTGTAAAAAGGGGTAGGATAATTCCTGGATTTTGTTCACATAAAGCCTCTATGTTCACTTATTTCTTGATGTTATTTTAGCTGTATTGTGTTTTTTGAGACAGGGTCTTGCTATATAGCTGTTTTCAAACATGCCATCCTCCTGCCTCCACCTCTTGGTAGGACACAGCTGACTTAGCAGTAATTATGGCACAGCTGGTTATATAAATATCTGGGTGAAAATGTGCTGTGTCCCCCTGAAGCTCTGTAGGATTTCACACTCCCCTTCCTAGTTCCTCACAGGAGTGGCCTCACTACCCAGGGACAATAAGCTAGTCTTGCTGGCAGTGCTCAACATCCTGCTCTCTCATGTATTCTAGATACTTGTTTTTTGCTCCCCTCATATGGAAGAGGCCATCCTCTGTGCACTGGGTTTCATTGGCTCAGAGTTTTCAAGGACTTCATTCTGTGGGTTTTATCCTCCTCTGCTTTATCTCCTCTTTCTCATTGTCTTAAAGCCCTAGCTCTCTGGGCTTCCATTGTCTGTTAAAGATCTTACAAAGCAGTAAACAAACATTTTAGTTGTAACAGCTTAAAAAAACCCCACCTTTTAAAAAAATCAATTTCATTGTTATTTTTAGCTATGTCTAGTTGTGTGTGTGTCTGCATGGGAGTGTGTGCATGGGAGTGCAGGTGCTGGCAGGGCAGAGGCTTCCTGGAGCTGGACTTACAGAATGCAGGTCCTCTGGAGTAGTGCTCTTCACTGAGGAGCCGGCTTTCCAGCCTGTAACAGTCCTATGTAGATTTTAGGTTGCCTGTTGTTTTTCATCTTCCTGAAGATTGTTACCCCCCACCCCCAAGCTGAGGATGGAACACAGACCCTCATGCTTCCCACCCTCAACACCTCAACAGCTTCATTTAGATTTAATTTACATGCCATACAGTTTATTTAGTGAAAGTAATGCGATTCACTGGTTTTTGTGACAGTTCCCACAGTTGTAGAAACTTTTCTTCACTATTGAAACTGTTTCTGTTAACAATCATTGGTCTCTTGCCAGCATTTCATATGCAAACCCCTTTAATATTTTCAAGGTTCATACAAGTTTGGTGCATACCAATACCTTTTAATCACTGAGTGCTTACTTGTTTATCGGAAGATATTATATTGACTCCTCATCCCACTTTTTTTCTTGTTGCTTAAAAGCTTCTTCACACAGTACATTTTTTTTATCATATTCTTTCCGCTCCCCCAAATCCTTTTAGGTCCCCCCTTCCTCCATACCCAGTCAAATTCATGTTCTTGTTTTCTTTGTCTTTCTCCCTCAGACAAAACATACCAAACAAACAAAAACCCCAACAAAAAATGAAAATCAGAACCAACCAATAAACAAACAAACAAAACTGACATAAATGCCAAACAAAACAAGCAAAACAAAAAATACACAAAATACACAAAAACCATGGAGTACCGTTTACTCCTGAGCATGGAGTCTGTCCTAGTGTGTGATTGGTAGACCCAGTATCACCCCAGAACCAACTTTCCCTTTCCCAGCAGCCTTCCATGATTACAAATAACTTCTTGGTCAGGGGTGGGGCTTTGTGTTCAAGTCACCTTCTCCGTGCTGGATTTCATGTGGTTTTAACTTGTGCAGATCTTATGCATGCTGCTGCCATAGTCTCTGTGAGTTCATAGGTATATCAACCCTGCTGTGTCTGGAAGATGTCACTGGAAATTTAATTGTGTGCATATTCCACATTTTCATTATCAGTTGATAGATGAGGAGTTGTTTCTGCTTTTTGACCGTTAGGACTAATGCCGTTATGAGTTTTGGCATGCAAGTTTTGCTGTAAGCATTTTTATTTCTTGAGCATAGATCTAGAATTGGGATTGACCTGTCATGTGGTTTCTTTGTTAAACCTTTTGAGTAACTGCCAGACTGGTTTTGTTGTTGTTGCTGTTTTGTTTTTGTTTTTCTACTGGCTCCTACTAGCTGAAATAAGAGTTCCAACATTTGTTACCTCTATTTTGATTCTAGACATCCCAGTGGGTATGAAGTACTCTCTTTTTTACTTGTATTTTCCTTATGGCTGTTACAACTTTTCAAGTGTTATTGACCGATTAAGTATCTTCTTTGGAGAAGTATTGATTCATAGCCTAGCCAATTTTAAAATCAGGGTTTCTTTCTTACTTTCTTTTTCTTTTTTTTTTTTTTTTTTTTTTTTTTTAAGTGGCCAGTGAGATGGCTCAGTGGGTAATGGTGCTTGCTGCCAAGATTGATGACCTGATTTGGAGCCCTGGGACCCACATGGTAAGGGGGAGGAGAGGACTGACTCCATCCAGCAAGTTTTCTTCCTGTCTCCATATGTGTGGTATGTATGCATGTGTGCACACGTGCACACACATACAATTAAAAAAAAAAAAGACCTTGATTTTTGTCTTTTTTTTTTCTCCCCACTTTGTTGAGACAGAGTCTTTCCTTTTCCGAGACAGGGTTTCTCTGTATTGCTTTGGAGCCTGTCCTGGAACTCATTCTGTAGACCAGGCTGGCCTAGAACTTACAGAGATCAGCCTGCCTCTGCCTCCTGAGTGTTGGGATCAAAGGCATACACCACCAGTGCCCGTCAAGACAGAGTCTTATGTGGGTAGCTGGTTTCAAACTGACTTTGTAGCTGAGAATGACCTTGAACTTCTGACTTTCCAGTTTGAGTACAGGTGTGTGCTACCAAGCCTAGCTGAGTTTTCTGTTTTCAAGATACCAATTTTGTATCAGATACTTAATTTGCAGATGTGTTCTGCTTGAGACTTTAATTCCTTTTTTCTTTTTTGGTGCAGCATTAAGGATCATACCTAGAGCTAATGCATGCTAAGCAGGCCGTCTGCCATTGACCTGCAAGCAGCCGTGATGTGTCCTTGTTGGTGGTTTCCTTTGATGCACAGAATGTCCAGTTTATTCTTCTTATGGTACCTATGCTTTTGGCATCAAACCTTAGATGTCATTGCTTACTCAAATGTTATAAAATGGCCTAAGGCCGTACCACCTGGGAATGTACCTGATATTGTCTAAAGTCACTAGATATTGTCCATGTGCAGTTTTTTGCTTTTCTGCATTTTTGGCTTTTATTATCTTTTTTTAAACCTGTGTTTTATTTTAAGAAATTGATAATTTTGGCTTCAAGGTTTAGGTCTTTGTTTTGTTTTGTTTTTTGAGACAGGGTTTCTCTGTGTAGCTTTAGAGCCTGTCCTAGAACTTGCTCTGTAGACCAGGGTGGCTTCGAACTAACAGAGATCCGCCTGCCTCTGCCTCCAGAGTGCTGGGATTACGACTACCAGGCTCTAACTTTATTCTTTTGTATATATAAACCAGTTATCCCTGTACTATGGAAAAGATTATTCTTCCATTGAATTGCCTTGGCATCTCTCATGGTCCAGTTTGTATTATAGAGAAAAGAGGTTTATTTAGTTCACAGGGTTTTGCTTTTATTTGTTCATTTTGTGAATTTTTTGAGATAGGGTCTTATATAGGCCAGGCTGTCCTTGATCTCACTTTGAGCTGAATCTGGCTTTGAACTTGCGATTTTTTTGCCTCTACCTCCCAACTGCTTGGTTATAGGCATGTATTACCATGCCTAACTAGCTCACAGTTCTAGAGGCCATGAACATGGTACAGGTATCTGGTGATGACTGTATGTGCCAGAGTGATGAGTGGGTACGTACAGAGACTAAACACACAAGGATGCTTAGCCTTCTAAGATCCCAATTTTGTGGTAATTAGTCCATTTCTAGGAGATGAGCATCAATCCCTTCTAAGTGTGGTCTTTTGTGACTGTTGTTTCCTGAGAGTTGTGACCTCAACTATCTATAGTTGTGTTCTCAACCTGTGGTTTGCCACCCCCAAACTCTTAAAGGCTCTGCCATCTCCTAATAAGATTGCATTAGGACTCTAGTGTCTAGCGAGTGAACTGCTGAGGACAAATGAATTAACTATAAACATGTGAGCTTATTTTTACATATTTTTGTGTGTGTGGTGCTAGGGATCAAACTCAGGAACTCATGCATAGGCAACACCCACTGTGATGTGGAGCTGTGCCCAGCTGGAAGTTGACTTTTTTTTTTTAAGATTTTATTTATTTATTATGTATACAACATTCTGCTTCCATGTATATCTGCACACCAGAAGAGGGCACCAGATCTCATAACGGATGGTTGTGAGCCACCATGTGGTTGCTGGGAATTGAACTCAGGACCTCTGGAAGAGCAGTTGGTGCTCTTAACCTCTGAGCCATCTCTCCAGCCCAGGAAGTTGACTTTTTAGACTTAGGACTAGTCTGCTGATTAATGTTTATCCTCATGCCACTTCATACTTTCTCAATTACTGTAGCTTTGCCCAAAGAGTTTCAATTTTGTTTCTGGTTTTGGAGGTTTTTGTCCATGGTTGGTCTGCTCTCTTGCTTTTGAGCCCAAGATGAGGAACAATCATCATTGCTGGGCTCTCAAAAGCGTGGCTATTCAGGAAGCAGAGAAGGAGACTTGCTGAGGAAGGGGCATGTCCCTAGTGAGCTGCTGCCTTTACCTAGGCCCATTTTCTAACATTTCCATTACCCATAACCCCACTATAGTAAGGATCCAGTGAGGCATTCATTCACTGACTAGGTGAGAGTCTTCAGGGTCTGATCTTACCTATGGCAGCCAGACCTTTCACGTGCATCTCTCGTGGTACACACTTTAATACCCACATTATAACAGAGACCATTTTGCCTTTGAATTTTAATCATCTGAATTTGGGGGCTAAGAATAAATTTCTGATAGTTACCGTCCAGCATGACTAACCTCCTGTGTTG
This sequence comes from Cricetulus griseus, assembly GCF_003668045.3. NCBI lineage: Eukaryota > Metazoa > Chordata > Mammalia > Rodentia > Cricetidae > Cricetulus > Cricetulus griseus. The sequence goes on from NC_048595.1 coordinate 40,638,223, forward strand.
TGTGTTCCTGCATTGTAACTTTCAACGTCTGCTTTAATTTTGTTTTGTATTTTAGTGTCAGAGTCTCACTATATAGCCAGGGCTGGCTTCAAGCCTGCTTTCAATCCTCCTGCCTCTATCACATGCATATTGGGATTATGGAAGTGTACCAACATACCTGTCTTTCCCTTTTGTAAATCTGTAAATTTTGAAGTCATTAGGACTAGTAAAGAACCAGGGCTTGTTTGTGCTTTGATTTTAAATTGCCTTACAAAAGTGGCTTTCCTGTCTCTCTCTCTCTCTCTTTTTTTTTTTTTTTTTTTTTTTTTTTTTCGAGACAGGGTTTCTCTGTGGCTTTGGAGGCTGTCCTGGAACCAGCTCTTGTAGACCAGGCTGGTCTCGAACTCACAGAGATCCGACTGCCTCTGCCTCCCGAGTGCTGGGACTAAAGGCATGCACCACCACCGCCGGGTGCTTTCCTCTCATTTTAAAAGCAAATGTATACCTTGTCTAAAGTCGTGGGGAATTTCTTAACCTCTTTGGCATGACTTTGGATTCTCAGCCACCTCCTTATTCTTTTGTAATCACATTTCCCTTAAGCACCAACATTTGAGATAGAAATTCTTTAAGGAATTCTTTTTTTGAGGAAGTATTTGAATTTTTAAGATTTACCCTCTGTTTTCATATTAATATACTAGATTTCAAATGCTTTCCCTAGCTAACTTGGGAGCCAAATTTAAGTCTCTTTGCAAACACTTTTTCTGAATCCTAAACTCCAAAAATGAACAAAGAGTTTTGAAGCACAGCCCCTTTCTAAATTGGGCTCTTCAGAATGAATCCTGGGACTAGACAGCATCCAAGCTCCACGGTTCCAGCTATTCTCAGTAACCAGATTTGTATCTACTAGATTTGTATCTGTATTGTACATATTTTCACACACATTTATTTTAAAGTTTTTAGGGGGCTGGTTTTTGATTTACATGTGTGTGTGTTTGCATGCATGTGCATTTACATGTGTGCAAATATTTACCATAGCACACATGTCGAGGTCAGAGGACAACTTGGGGTAGTCAGTTCTTTCCTTCTACATGTAGGCTCTGGGAATTGTCATTATTTTGCAGTAAGTGCCTCTCCCTACGGTGCCAGAGCTCACTCTTTAAAATGTTAGGGGCTTTTTCTTCTTCTTCTTCTGTTTTTCTCATTTTATTTTGTGCCCATAAGGTCCTCAGGCGATTTTTGATAAAGACAGGAAATTGAATGATAAATAATAGATTATAATTTCACAGTTTAGTGGGAGAAGTACTAATATTGAAGCACAAACCACTTGGAGTTTAACACTTCCCCATTATTCCCCTCAAGTCAACTCTCTTTAAAAAAACATGAATCAATATTTAGTGTTTTGGGCAGTATTTGGGGAAAAAAACAAGTCTGCCTTGAGGTCCAGCACACATACTGATGTGATGTGAATAATTTGTGAAGTGTGTGTTGCTCTTTAGTATTTAATATTTAAGTTGATAAAGAATGCAAAGCCCTAAGTCATCATGGTTGTCCTTAATTGAACCTGTGGCTCTGTTCCCTGAGCTATTAGCCTGAAATTCTCCCTTGAAGATAAAATTGTCCTTTTTAAAAAGAAGAGTGAAAGAGTGGAGTCTGTTGTTACATGCCCTTGTCATCCTAGCGCTGTGGAGGCTGAGGCAGAAAGATGGCCTAGAATTCCAGACTGTGCTGGGATACATAGTTTCAGGCCAGCCTGGGCTATAGGACACTCAGGTTTCAGAGAACCCCAAACAAAACAAAATGAAAAACAGCTAAAGGGCTGTGCAGTGGTGGGGTGCTTGCCTAGCCTATGTGTCATCCTAGATTTGGGCCTCAGCACTAAGAACCAAAACCAAATGATGCAAAAAGCTGCAAATCCAAGGTAGTGAAAGTGTTCGGCTTTGGTGCAGCAGGTAAACTGGAGATAAATAGATAAATACCTGAGCACCAGCTTTTACCCCTAATTTTGAAATCCCGAAAGCTTTGAATTCTAAAAGCTTTTTCTTTAAATTTATGTGACATTTTTTGTTTGAAAGCAAAGCCTGTCTTGAATTAATGTGTAGCTATTTATAATCTTCATTACACTTATAAATATTTATATGCTGTACTGCAGAAATAGTAATGTGCTTGTGAGATTTGCATGCCTGGTTACCCCAGAGCGTACTGCAGGTCTGGTTCTTACTGTAATTTATGTAATGTATGTATATTACCTTTTTGCATTTGTGAGTTTGAAAAGATCCAAAAAGCTCTTGGCTTAAAGGATGCTGACATAGGTTTGTGATCTGGTGATCTGGGAGTGTTCAGGAAGGCAGGGTGCTGTCCCCTAACAGCAGTCCATGGGGGTGACATCTATCCAACTGAAGACAGGACAGTCACACATTTTACATTTATTCTCTATGGCACAGAGACACTTTAAGGTAGATGTAGATTGAGCAGGCTTGCCCTGACTGTTATAGATGTGCCTGGGATTTGCCTTCTGTTTCTCTCATTTGCTGTCTGTGAATGTCCATGGCCAAGTTCCTTAAACATTTCCCTTTGCTTTCTCAGCTGTAAAATAATGTGATTAGGGCTGGTGGCATGGCTCGGCAGGTAAAAAAGCTCTTGCTATGGGAGCCTGACACCCTGAGCTCAGTCCCTACAACTCATGGTGGAAAGAAAGAATGGACTCTTAAAAGTTTTTTTTTTTTTGTCCCAGCACTTGGGAGGCAGAGGCAGGCGGATCTCTGATTTCGAGGCTAGCCTGGTCTACAGAGAGAGTTCCAGGACAGCCAGGGCTACACAGAGAAACCCTGTCTCAAAAAAAAAAAAAAAAAGTTGTCTTTTAACTTCTTTCCACATGTGAACCTTAGCATGCAACCCCTGTTCCCCCACCACATACACTGAAATAGATGCTATAGAGAGTCCTTTGATGCTGGGTGTGGTTGCTCTTGCCTGTAACCCCAACATTTAGGAGACTTGAGGCAAGAGAATTGCTGTGAATTCCAGGCCAGTTTGGATTAGAGACTAGAGTGAGACCCTGCCTCAAAAAGTAAAATAAAAGATCGGTTTCATAAGCTCATTGTGACAATGTAAGCGTGGCAGGAAGTAAAGCCCTAGCATAGTGTCTGGTCTAGAACACGGTAATGATAACAAAGCCAGCGTTTACGTTTGCTTTAGTATTACTCAAGAAATGTACATGCTGTCCCATTATGAAAGCCTGTGTTCCAGTTCATTATTTCATAGCAAGGTGTGCAGCGGTTCCTTTGGCCGGCTGAGTGCTACATCAGTGCTTTCAGTTTCTGAAAGTAGGCAATATGGGATGCCAAGTTTATATGCAGCATCAGGTCAAGGGGAGCTTCATGTTACAGATACTTAATGGCATCGATGTTGACAAGAAGATGCATTATCTCCATGTCAGAGACACACACATTGGATCAACAAAACTTCTATATTGGCCTTCTGATTCTAGTTTTGACCTGCTTTCTGTAATGCTAATTCTATCAAGTAAAAAAAAAAAAATCTACTTTAAGTCTATAGTTAAATAAGTTTTCACATTTGTTTATGACCTCATTACTGTATCCTAATCAAAGCACAGAGAATTATTGTCATTGTGCAAAGTTCCTTCCTGTCCCTTTATCTCTCCCACTTCCAAGAGCAAATGTTTCTGTCTTTATGGTGCACTGGTGTATTGCTGTCCTGCCGCCAGGATTGATTGGTGGTGCTTCCAACACTGGCTAGGCACACACCTTGTGGGCGTAAGCCAGCAGCAGTCTCAGCGCTGAAGCATTTTGACATTTGTTGCATTCTTTGTCCACATGATGCCCACTATTATTTACTAAATGTTTTTAGTTTTGCAGAAGGGTGGTTGGGTGCCAAATTAGGGGGAAAGATACAAGAATAAATCAGACACTCCGTCTCTTTAGAAAGTGATGAGGCACTCATATCCATTATCATTCGAGACAGTAGGAGTGCTGTTCTCAGACACAGGTCAGAGGTCTGATCAGAAGTCAGCTGCAGCTGTGGAGAGATTTGCAGCAAATCAGGTGAGATTCTTGTTTAAGACAAATGTATTTTAAGCAAAGTAAAATTAACATTCAAGTAGAAGATTAAATGTCTTTATATAACAGGCTTGGGAGACATTCCTTTGTGAAAGGATAGCAGGATTGGCTTAAATGGCAAGCTAATCTTCTCCAGTGAGTTTTAAATATGTTTGTGCAAAACTTTTCCTAACACATTTACTTTTGAAGCAGTGTAACCCATATTTATATTTTAATTAAATAGCTTTTAATAGATAGCATGGTATGCTGGCTTCAAGCCAGATTCTGAGTCAGTTAAGGCCTCTCCCCTTCTTTCTTTGCAGTGCTTAGATCCAGGATCCAGGACCTTATGTGTGCTAAGCAATTCATCTATCACTGAGCTGCATCTCCAGCTCTTCTTATCTTTGAGTAGCTAATGTATGCTAAAAATATACTGAGCTGATTTTCTTAAAACTTATAAAAATGCTGGAGAGCTAAGTAGTTACAATTAACATACAATTAAGTAGATACTCCAGGATTGAAGAGATGGCTCAGCAATTAAGAACACGCTTCTGCTTTTGAAGAGGACCTAGCACCCACATGGTAGCTCATAATTTATACAACTCTAGTTCCAGGGGTTCTGACGCCCTCTTCTGGCCTCCTCGGGCACTGTTGCTCATACATAAAATAAATAATATAAAAAATAATTAATAGTATAAATAGTATTGTAGGGGAAGCTGTAGCCACGCCTTCTTAGGGGCTGGCTACAGGTGTGCCTGACCACGCTTGTGAGGGCATGGTCAGAGTGACGTAGTTTGACTGCATTTGTTCTTTCGGTTTTGCTTTGGTACTTGTTGTCACTTAGGATAATATATATACCTAGTTAGGGATAGCTTCCTATTGTTTATGATTGGGATTGGAAGGAGGTGTTCAGGCTTGGACACCTCTTTCAGATGACTTTAGGGTTTAGTTAAAATAGATAGTTAGGATGTGACATAAGCAGATTGTTGTATCTTCTTATATTTTACCTTTATGATTGTTAATTTTGGATACTTTACACTGTTAAGTTTTATTCCTCTTTTAGACTAAAAGGGGAATTGTAGGGGAAGCTGTAGCTACGCCTTCTTAGGGGCTGGATACAGGTGTGCCTGACCACACTTGTGAGGGCGTGGTCAGAGTGACGTAGTTTGACTGCATTTGCTCTTTCGGTTTCACTTTGGTACTTGCTGTACAGACTGCTGCCATGCCGGCTGGCTAGGTCGCTCTGTAAGTAAGGCTTTTCCCTATTAAATACCCTTATATTTCTACCTGACTCCGTATTGGTAATTTCCCACTATATAGTATAAAATAAGTATAAGTAATAGTATATATAGTATAAAAATAAGTAATTAACTTTGGCATTGTTTTGATTTCATGTTTATATAGTATTATTAACCTGTAATGGTTTTATGGTACTTTTCAAAATGCCGATGAAAAAATTTGGTCAAAAAAATCTGAAAGTGGGGGTGGGGAATTGGTTCATCAGATAGAGGTGCTTATCAATCTTGATAACCTAAGTTTAATCTCCAGGATCCATATGATAGGAGGGAAAACTGACTCCTAGACATTGTCCTCTGACCATCTGCATGCCCCTCCCCCATAAATAAATGTAATAAAAAGGGAAAAACATCTGGAATGTTGCTTCCCAGTACTTAGGAAGTGAAGGCAGAAGGATGAAGAGTTCAGGCTTATCCTCAACTACATAGCAAGTTTGAGACCAGCCTGGGCTACTCTGTCTCGACAAAAAACAGCTTGGAAGGTTATCAGAGAAAGAAAAAAAAGTTTCTTTTTTTTTACCTGGGAGTGTTGAATAACTTGAATTGGGGCTAAATAAGCATATTTCAAGTAAATTATGTTTGTTGAATGAGTTGGATACCCAAGAGAGGAGCCTGGGGCCATGCATGCATTTATTTAACACCTCTCAGGTCCCAGATATTAACCAAACTCTGGGAGATAGGCTGAAGGTAATAATAGTGAAATGATAATTAGGCTTCTTCCTATTTGACAGGAAAAACAGGGGCACAAATGTTCATAACACACTGTAATAACCAGTGCAACAGTAACAGCTGTCAGCCTAGGTGAGCAGTTTCTTTCCTTTTCCTTCCTTCCTTCCTTCCTTCCTTCCTTCCTTCCTTCCTTCCTTCCCCCCCACTTTTTTTTTTTTTTTTTGTTGTTGTTGTTTTGAGACAAGGTTTCTCTGTGTACTGGATGTCCTGGAACTCACTCTGTAGACCAGGCTGGCTTTGAACTCACTGAGCTCTACCTGCCTCTGTCTCCCAAGTACTGGGAGTAAAGGTATGCGCCATCACCGCCTTACTGAGAGCAGTTTCTTGTGTGCCAGTGAGGGAGGGGAAAGGATGCAGAGGAAGAGTGTGAGCAGGAAGGAGGGGAATTACAAACTTTTGGTGCTTTTTCTTCTTTTTCTTGGAGTGGTCTTTTTGTTATTTAAAGCAGATGTGCGCACGTACACAGGTGTGCCTGATTTATGTAGATTGGCAAAGTTGATGAGGCATGTTTGAAATAAAGCATATATAAGGAAAGGAAATATCCCTACCTTGAGTCTGCAACTTTGATGAACCAGATCAACCACACATTAATAAGAGAAAGTGTATCCAAGTTTATTAGGGCACCTGGAGCTACACAAAAGAGGAATCAGATGCCTGTGACTTAGCATCTTTTCGAAAGGAAGAGTAAAGTGAGGAGCTAATGACAGTTCTAAGGGGGAAGTAAATGGTTTTGGGGGTGGAGGACCTGAGGAACAGGCAGTGACCTGAGACTGAGTTCCGCTGGCTCTGGGTGGTTTGATTTTCAGTGTCTTCCTCTGTGCTCACCTGATTGCTAATCACCCTTGGTTAATGCAGTTTTAGTAAGGAAGTTACAGATATCCTGCTCCTGTGCAGTGGATCTGCTCCTTAGGAAGAGACCTTGGGCTGCTGCATAAGTTTTAGGTGTTAAGGTGTCATATTTGGGAGTGTTTGTTCTTGTTACCAGAGTTATTACGGTTGAAGTCTGGGCCCTAGAGCCCTGACAAGCTACACTCAGTCCACCTGCCCTCAGTGAGCCCATTAAAACAGCAGAGAAAGAGTTTGTTCAACGTGGCCATGCTGGGTCGAGGAAAAATGAAGAGGTCCAGTGACCCACTCGTTCCAAGTTCATCTTCAGGGTCCAGATTCCAGGCTTAGATTTAAATAGAGGGCAGAGGCATGCATAACTAAACAGTTGAGTCATGGTGTAGTCCTGCCCATCACTGACCCATCATTGACTTCTGGTTCCTCGTCTGTCTTCCAAGAAGTTAGCATTGTGTGAAATCTGTCCGATAAATAAATCTCTCTGCAGGCACCAGCATTCCTGGGAAATTCCAATCCCTTGGGGTCCATGGTCTCAGAAGTCTGATACCTGAAGGGAGGAGGCACACATGCCTTTCTTTAGAATACCTTTGCACTTGCCTGCATCTTTAATTGTGTCACACATGAGAATAGGACCTGTTTAGTTTTAAAGAGTTTAAACACTACAGTTTGTGTTTGCTTTACTTAAGGTAGGAGCAGGGAAGGGGTGTAAACCTTGTGCCAGCTCTACACAGGTGTCCTGCATGACTTCCTTGTTAAGTACTTGGGACAAATTCTTGAGTGTAAGTCATGTCTTCATTTTACAAACAGGTAAACTAAGGTGAGAACAGAAGGGATCTGGTCAAGGCTACACTGTAGGTATACTGGCAGAGCTGGATTTCAACTGTACAGCCACCTTGTTCCATTATGGTGCTGTCTACAGATACATTCGTGTGTGTGTGTGTGTGTGTGTGTGTGTGTGTGTGTGTGTGTGTGTGTGTATGCTAGAAATTGTAGGGATTGAAATGATTTTGTAATTTAAAGACTAAATTTCATATAAATGGTATCTTGGAGCCTAAATGGAAAATATTTTGAATATTTTTTAATTAACAAATTTGTGTGTGTGTGTGTGTGTGTGTGTGTGTGTGTGTATGTGTGTGTTGTATAGCAGATATGCCAAGGCACAGGCACAGTATGCAGGCCAGAAGACTTGGGAGTCAGTTCTCTCCTCCCACCAAGGGTTCCAGGTCAAGCCATAGGGTTTGTGTAGCAAGCAAGCAGTTTTAACCACTAAGCCATCTTGCCCTGACCTCGAAAATTAAGAAGTTTTATTTTATGTACATGCTTGCATGTATGTAAGTGCCTGATGTGTGTACAGTGCCCATAGAGTCAGAAGAGGATGTTTAATCTCTGGAACTGGAGCTATAGGTGCCTATGTGGTAACAGGTGTTACCGTGTGGTCCTGGGAACTGAACCCAGGTTCTCTTTCTGCAAGAACAGCAAGTGCTATTAACCAGAGAGTCATCTCTCTGCCCCCTGTAGATGACTCTTTAAGTAGGATACTGAAGTTCATCTAAAGTGATAAAACATACTCAGAGCACAATAGCTCAGCCCTGGTGGGCAGCAGCTTTAATATACTGAGCTGGATGGTTCTTAGTATGCCTTTAAAATGACTTCCCTATTACAGATATAATTTCTCAGAGTCTGCTGGGAAAGAAAATATTTATTATTCTTTGAGATCAGAGAATAATGAAAAATTTAATTTTTATGACATTCATTACGGCATTTGGTTGGAACACAGAAATCCAGGGAACTTTTATTTCCCCCACAGTATTATCAAGGGAAAATTGTCTTTTAAAAAAATGGCTCATGGCTGGAATGGTTATAACATAGTCCTGGGCTTCAGCTAGAATTCTCTGAGGGTAAGCAGGAATTAGCTTGTTAAGGGACCTGGAATGTGTGCAAACACTGCAGGCAAGAGAACAGGCTGTAAAAATCCCTAGGCATGAAGGTGGCTGGCTGGTCCAGGGGGTGGATCAGATCTTAGCAGGTTAGGGCCACTGAAGGTTGTTTTGCTTTACATATTTACATGTATATTTTCTTTTTTTCCCTTTATTTAGATGTGTTTTGAAACAGTCTCAATATGTACTCAGGCTGACCTGAAGCTTTCTGTGTAGATCAGCCTGGCTCAGACTTCAGAGCAGCCCTGGGGGTCTTGATAGCAGGATTCAGTGGGCACCTCCTGGGGGTGGTTCCAGATGATTGTGTTCTGGAAGAAACAATGAAACTTCGGGGGGAGGTGTGTGTGTGTGTGTGTGTGTGTGTGTGTGTGTGTGTGTGTGTGTGTGTGTGTGTGTGTGTGTGTGTGTGTGTGTCTGTCTGTCTGTCTGTCTGTCTGTCTGTGTGTCAACTGCAGGGGAGGGGTGTGTGTGTGTGTGTGTGTCTGTCTGTCTGTCTGTCTGTCTGTCTGTGTGTCTGTGTGTCTGTGTGTCTGTGTGTCTGTGTGTCTGTGCGCACCCACGCAGTTACAGCAAAGGAGACAGCTTACTGAGAATGGAGCTGCAGGAGGGTTGGGCTGGATCACACTGCTGCAGGTTCCTTCACCCACTGAGCCAGAATGTATTCACTCTGCTGCCCAGGCCCAAACTCTCTTCTCTTAAGCCGAGGTTTGAAACTGGAGATCTCTGGTCCCGTCTGAGTTGCCCTCTGGAGTTTGTGACACTTTGTGCTTGTTTTGCTCTGTGTTAAGACTGTGTTAGGCTTTTCTTTTTTTTTTCCACGTTTTATAAGAGTTCATCGGTTGTTTTGTAGAAAGCTTCATATTCTGATTCTCGGGGAGTAGGTCCTTAGTGAATTGCTTCCAGTTGTGTCTTTTAGTGTTTTATAGTTCATAGTTGAAATGGTAGCCTCGTCACTGGCCTGTCTGGCCCTGTGTCTTGTGATTTTAAAACTGCTTTACAATTTTGATGGCTCCAGGATGAGTATACAGGCTTTCACCTTTTTAGCTTACTTTGCAATCTAATCTCATTGGTGGTTTGTAACCTAATGAATGTTTTTGTATCCTGCCTTTATTGTTTTGGAGAGAAGATAAATATAGGTCCATAGAAGGGTTGTTAAATGCTTAACAGATGCTTTTCTTAGCAATGTTTTCATTAACTGTGTATTATTAGTAAAGGACTCTTTAATTGTGCTTGGTAGTGAGGATATTCTCTTCCTAAAATGTATGTCTTTGTTCTTGCATTTATTTGTAAGTAGAATAAAAGCAGACTGTCTTTAGTACATCCATAACCACTCTGAACATGAGTTTCCATGGCTTAGAAATTTGGAAATTATAGGGTATCTGTGGCTTCAAGTGGGACAATTATGCAGTCATGTGGATTTCGCTTGTTTAGATTTTTTTCTCATATAGGTAGGATATGGAAAATACTAGTTATTCCACAAGTATTATATATTTATTAAACCCCCTTGCCTATATTTTACTTTATTTTGCATTGCCAATTTACATTCAGGAGCATTTCCTGAATGTCAGCTCTGTGCTTGTTGTGACAGCCTGTGTCCCTCCTCGTCTAGTGAGGGGACAGAAGGGACAGCAGTGTCTCACCAGGAAATGCTTTTTGAGCACCTAATGTATACCAGCACTGTACTAAAGCATAAGATAAGGCAAGATAGACTTGTCAGCCTCCAAGGAATGCCTGCAGATGTACATGCCACAAACAGGAAACACACAGGAGGCTGGATGTTCAGGGGTGAGACTCCAGGTCAGATGGCTAAAGCACTTTGATGAGTGGCAACGAAACAGGAAAGGCTCTAGATGAAAAATGATGTCTGGGAACTGCACAGATAATCTTGAGCACCATTTCTAAAGTGTGATCCTTTCTTTTTGTCAGCATCATCGGGGAGAGATTCTTAAACACGTAGGTGAGAAATGCTTTTTTACAATGAGGGTGTGTAGAAAGTTCTGTGCTCAGGTTGATTTGTGTAAACTAAAAAAAATTTTCATTGAAAAGCTGGTCATTCCCCTACAAGAAATGATTTCTTTTGGGGCAGGTGATGGGCAGAAGGAATGGCCAGATCTGTAAATTTTACTTGATTTTTAGCTTCCAGGTGACATTAAAAACAGTTACCTGTAACCTTTTATTTACTGAATGTTTTGTTTTTCTTTTAGTCTAAGGACAAAATGATGAGAGGCTCTCGAAGAGGATGTGTTAGACTCAGGGTGAGTATTCCTTCATTTTATGAAGACCGATTTCAACAGAAAATACATATTTTGATGGCATCATGGAGCCTGGATTTAATTTAATTTCCTTACTTAGCCATTGGGTCAGATGACCAAGTCCCACGGAGGGAAATTGGGTTTCTCCAAATAACTTATAGAAGTATCAGGACCAGGACTAGACTCAGTTATTTTGATCTGTCGTTTAATCCATGATTTAAAGCACCTCCTGACTTTCCTTTAAAACCTCATTTTACATGGGATAAGGCTAGAATTATACTGTTGGTGTTACAGCAATAGTAGAAAAGACTCAGAAAAACCCTCATTAGCTGCTCTATTTTCTTTGCTTTTTTTTTTTTTCAGTGCTGTTTAGTAGTGACGTATAGCAGTGCCGGACAGTAGAAAGATAATTTGAACCACACATACAACTTAAAAATTGATGCTAGTCCAGCATCCCCCCCATCTGTGATATGCTGGTGCATGTGTGTGGGGGGGGGTGGGAGGGTGGTCAGTACTGTGAACCCAGGGTTGCAGGGTCTCCATGACACAGGGCAGCAATGGGATGTCCAGGAAGAGTCCCAGTGAGGGCCCAGCATCATTCAGCAGAGATCATGGGCCTCAGAGATCATGGGCCTCAAACCAGACCAATGGCTCTTTGTGATAAATGCCTGCATGTAAAAATGTTTGGATAAAGGGGTTTACTGCATGACTCACTGTGTCACGATGCAGCTTTCATGAGATTTTACTCTTTTTTTTTTTTCTCTTAAATTTTATTTTGTTTTATTTTGGGGGCAGGGGGGATGGGTGGGATCAGGAAGCATAATGTGAAAGACACAAAGAGTAAATCATAAGAAATATTGGTGGTAGCCCACATTTGAAAGGTAAAATTAAACAGATGAAATTAATGAACTAATATATCTAAAATATTATTTTAACTTGTAGTTAATATAAACTTTTTGTTGTTGTCTCTGTGTGTGTTTGTCTCTGTCTGTCTGTCTGTCTGTCTCTCTGTTATGATAAATCTTTCCTCCACCCACTTGAATTCTGTCCGCCACATGGATGGCCAAAATAATACACAGAGACTTATATTAGGTACAAATGCTGCTTGGCCAATGACTAGGATTTCTCATCTGCTAGCTCAGTCTTAATTATCATAAATCTATATATTTTATAAGACTTATCTTACAGAGGGTGCCTTCCGCTGGCACCCTCTCTTGCCGGTAGATCACATGGCGACCCCAGAGCAGAGACCAGGAGGAAGAGAGAAGGGATCCACTTCCTTCTTGCCCTTGTTTATGAGTCTCCCTGTGCTATGTTAATTCCTGCGTGGATCACCACTTCTTTACTACATTTCCTCATTGGCCAAACAGTACTTTACTTATCATCCAGTAAGACAAACACATACACAGAAGCACTTACCCCATCCCCTCTCTCTCTCTCTCCCTCTCTCTCTCCTTTAAAGACAGGATTTCTCTGTGTATCCCTGACTGTCCTGGAACTCATTCTGTAGATCAGGCTGGCTTTGAAGTCACAGAGATCCACCTACCTCTGCCTCCTTGGTGCTGGGATTAAAGGCGTGCTGTCACCACCGCCTGGCCCAGGTGGAACTCTTGAGTTTGAGGCCAGCCTGGTCTCCATGTTAATCAGAATTACATAGTGAGACCCTGTTTCCAGAGAAAGGCAGACATTTGGCATGACTCTTTTCATTCTGGGTCTTGGAAGCCTGGCTTGTCTTTTGCGATGATCACACATCTGGAGGAGGTGTGTTCCGTGTTTGTCTGTGGCTAGTGGTGCCTTACTGAACAGCACAAGTCCGGTTTCACATGCTGCTTTTAGTTGCTCCTTCAGTTTCTGCAGCTTTTGAGTTAAGGAGAGCTAAGGAGCAGTCCATGGCCAGGGGCATGGCTCCAGATTCACTCCTGTATTAATTCCTTTCCCCAACTAGGTCCCCCGCTTCTGGAAGCTTTCCACATTTCAGAATTCTTTTTGCTTGTATGCTTTCTGTCATCGCCCCTCCTCCCTGCCCTTACGTTTTTTATTTGTGGTGCTTTGAACTGATGGTAGGGTATACCCTTACTTTTGAAGATGTCAATATATTGGTAAACATTGTTACCTTTATCGTCAGTTCTACCAAGAATTGGAAAACAATCACTTTATTTTTTGGGAAACAATTCTAAGTTTAGGCATAAAGGGAAAAAGTCTTGAGTCGATACAGGAGTAAGTATGGCTGGTTTGCAGAATAGAAACTAGACTAACATGAATATATGACAACACAAAGATTTTTTAAAAGCAACTTAGGCTGTTTTTTAATTTTTTATTTGGTCTTCTTCCTTGTTGTTTTGAAATAGAATCTCACTGTCACAGGCTGGTCTTGAATTCATGGTGATCCTTCTGCCGCAGCTTCTCCAGTACTGGGGTTGCAGCATGGTAAATCATACCTGCCTTTTGTATTTTTAAATTTTCCTGTGATCCTTCTTGTTGTGGTCAGATTGCTTTCCTGAGTACTTGTTATTGATCCCAGTTCCCACTGGGTCTGATTTTAACTGCTTTTTTTTTTTTTTTTTTTTTTTTTTTTTTTTTTTTTTTGGCTTGAGGTAGGCCTGTGGTGAGGCTTGGCAGGGCTGTGTTGAGACAGCAGGTCAGCTGATTGTATTTGGAGTTAGACCACTGTCTTGTCACAGTTAATGTGCTGGCTTAGTTCTTGGTTTTGGTTTTAAAATATAGTTGAGTTCTTAACCCTTGTGCCTAGCACTCAGGTTAAGAGAGAGAACTTTGCCAGCTGCCCGAAAGCTCGGATTATGCCTCCTGTCTCCTAGCTATTTGCCCTCTGCGTTGCTTTATAATTTTATAGTGTGACATCCCTAAATTTTGTAGTTTTTAGATTGAATATTTTAGATGCTTTACTGTGTCCTTCTGTCTCTGTCTCTGGAGTGCTGTTGGGATTACAGTGGCCCAGCACCCGGCAGTTCTGTATTGCTTATTTAAAAATTCTGTGCATTTTGTTCACAGTTTACCCAATGAGGAATCCTACCCTTAGACCTCTGGGATTTGCATAGTGTGCATTTTCCTGATAGCACTCTGGTGCAGCTTGGCACCTTTCTCTCCTCTGTTTCTGCTCTGATTGGTGGTGCATCCAGAGACTGAATCAGACTCACATTCTATCCTGTTGACCAGACTGTTGGTGTTGTGTCCTTATAGCAGGAGACACATGTGTCCAGTTCTTGTTCCCTATTGATAGTAGTGGATGATAATGCCTGGTGACTACTTATACTCATTAACTCACTTGGAGTTGGCAAAATTTAGATAGTCTATTTTTATGTTAATTTTGTGAGAGCTTTCTTCCCCTCTATTATCTGTTTACCTAACAGTGTGGTTCAAGTAGGCAGGATAACTGCTTCATTATTTCCTTTCACTTGCCCAGTTAAGATAATGACTTTGTTTCAGGCCACAAAGAAAAAATGGAAACAAGGACCTAAGTAAATATTTGTGTACCATTTGTTCATAACAGTATTAGTCACAATAGTCCAAAAGCTAAACATTTTAAGGGCCTTTACATAGAAAACTGAATATTATATGTATTGTATGTGAATATACCCAGAAACACAGTAGAATATTGTGATGGGCTACCTCAGTCATCGATTTGAGATCTAGAATCACCAGGAAGATGGGCCTCTGGACATGCCTGTGGGGATTATCCTGATTAGGTTAATTGAGATGAGAAGCCCTACCCACTGTGGGCAACACCATTCCCTAGGCTGGGATCCTGGACTGTATAAATGAAGAAAGGAGCTGAACCAGACCTGTTAGGCCTTGCATTGCTTTTGTCTCAGGGTGTTTTATCACAGCAACTGGTCTAGAAACTCAGAGAATATACTATCTAGCCTTTAAAAAAAGAAAAGAAAATTTCACATATGCTAACGTGATGGACCTTGAGAGCGGTATGCTAAGTGAAATAAACTAGCCACAAAGCACAGATAACATTGTGAGTCCTATTAGATATGAAGAGTCATCCAATTCCTACGAACTGGAATAAAATGGTTTCCAGTCTAGGTATGGGAAATAAGTTGTTATTTGGTGGGTATGGAGTTGTTTGAGTTTAGAAATGTAGTTTCTGGCTGGATATTGGTGGCACACACCTTTAGTCCCAGCACTCTGAAGGCAGAAGTAGGTGGATTTCTGTGAGTTTGAGGCCAGCCTGGAACAAAACAAAAACAAAGATAAAAATCCAAAACAACATATGTGGTCTGCCTTGAGAGGGAGCCAGGACCTGAGGGCCAGGACCCAGAGGCTGGATACCCCAGAGACCTAGGCTAAAACCAAACATGACTTTGGGAGGGGTAGTTTCTGGAGATGGATGGTGGTGACAGTTTCATAGCAGGATAAATGTCCTTAATGATATACAACTAATTTGTTTTGCCACCATATACAAGAACATACATTGAGTTCTCCATAATCTCTCTGTCTCTGTCTCTTGTTTTTTGAGGCAGGGTTTCTCTGTGTAGCCCCAACTATCTTGGAACTCTGTAGAACAGGCTGGCCTCCAATTCACAGAGATCTACCTGCCTCTGCCTCCCAAGTGCTGGGATTAAAGTCCTGTGCCACCACCACCTGGCTTCACAGTTCTACTGGTAAACACCTCACTTGGATTTTCTAAGGCTTACAAGGCTGAAGTCAAGAAGTTGACTGGGATGGGTCCCTATCTGGAGGATCTAAGAAAGAACCCTTTTTGGACTGTTGGCCAAATTTAGTTGCTTGTAGTTAAACTTCTGAGGTCTCTTTGTTGCTGTCACTTGTGGCCCTTGCTCTGCTTTTGGGGGCTCTGCTTAACTGTTATGTCTCTTCTCTGTAGGAGTGTGTGTCCCTCTGACACTTCCCATTCTGCTGCCAGCTACAGAAAGCACTGTCTTTAAAAGGCTTATGCAATTAGGTCAGGTCAGATAATCTTTTTGCTGTTTCATTTAACAAAAGCATTGCAGTGATCTCATCGTATCCGGTTTGCATCTATAGTCCCAGGAGAAGAGATTATCCAGGAACAAGTATCACTCTTAGAATCCTGCCTGCCACATAGCAGGACAGAGAACCTTCAGAAAGGTTAAATCTTAGTAATTTATCAAGGCCACACATTGATGGTGAATCAGAGACTGAACTTTGGTCTGTTCCATTCCCAAGCTACCTTTGTGTATTTTAGGGCTCCATTGTTATTGTTATTATTATTATTATTATTATTATTAGACAGGGTCTCTAGCTCAGGCTGGCCTTGAGTTCCCTGTAAGACCTTGAACTGAACCTCTTACATCTTTAATGCAGACATGCCAGCCACATTGTGGCAAAGCAGCAGGAAATCAGCAGGGAAAGTAGGGAAGTGAAACACTTCCTCCTTCTCTGTCTCTTTCCCTCCCTCCCTCTGTCCCTCTCTCTTTGAGACAGAGACTTGCTTTGTAGATAGGCCTGAAATTCACTATGTAGCCTAGGTTATCCTCAAACTCATGGCATCAAGTGCTGTCATTACAGGTTTGAACCACCATACCGGTCAGCAAAATTTTGACATTGTTGGTTACAAAGTGTGTACCACTAGATGGCACCCTTGACCCGAGGAAGTAGGATGGTTGGTGCTTGAGTCTGATCTAACACTTTACCTCTGTGTTTTATCTGAAAGCAAAATATAAACATTGTAAGGAAATATTTACAAAATGGGTAAGTAACAACATTAAAGAGGTGTATGAGGTAGAGGCAAGAGCATGGCATCTTTGGAGTGGAGATTAGGAATGACCTAGGCCTTTTTAACCAGCCTCTGAATTGAGCCAACTCTTTCCATTCACTTTTGAGCTCTTACAAAAAACATAACTGGCTGGAGAGATGGCTCAGTGGTTAAGAGCACTGGCTGCTCTTCCAGAAGACTCTAGTTCAATTCTCAGCACCCACATGGCAGCTGAAAACTGTCTCTAACTCCAGTTCCAGAGGTTCCAACACCCTTACACAGACATACTTGCAGACACCAATGCATATAAAACAAAAATAAATAAAATAAATAAATAAATACCCCAAAACAAGACTGAGTATCATACTATTCACTCAAAGAATTTTCAGCATCAAATTTGTGATTATATTTGAAAAGTAGTAGTGATTGAATCTAGTGCCTTGGAGATCCTAGATGTGCAACCCGCCACTGAGTGGTATGAGTGGTATTCCCAGCTGCCTTTTAAATTTTTTTGAGACCAGAGTTTACTGTAACCCACCACAGTGAAGAGTACAGGCTGAATATCTCGTATATGGAATGTTTGTATCCCTCTTTGGGACTTTGGGATATTTGCATGTATATAAAGATCTATTTTAGGGGAGGGACCCAAGTCTAAATGTAAAATTCAATTAAGTTTCACATATACCTTATACACATAACCCACAGGTAATTTTATACCATATTTTTGTGCCTTAATACATGAAACCAGGTGTAGAATTTTCTGATTGTGTTGCCTGGTTGACCCTCAGAAAATTTTGGATTTTATAGTGTTTTGGATTTCAGATTTTCTTTTTTAAGTCAGGATGCTCAACTTGTATGACAAATCTGCCATGTGTAGGGTATAAATGGATTTTTTCCCTGTGCGAGCTGTCATCTGTTCTCTTTTCTCTTAGCTCATCATGAGAGATCAGCAGCATACCACATTAGATTATTAATACCTTCAGTGCTGATGGATACTAATGCTTTATTTTAGCCCTGTGACATTTTCCCATATCTCTCATATTGGGCTGCATCTAACAATAAGTGGCATCCTAGAGTGGATATCGGGAGGTGATTTAGATTAATGTATAAACTTATAAATGTCCTCTTCTATCCTGCAAGCCTATATCCTACAAGAAATGCTATCATTGTCTTGTCATTTTATGTTGAAAAATTACTCCATTGATTTAGGGCTCACTGTTAATGCAGTAGCCTTTTGCCAGCTCTGTCTGTTTCCTATGAATTTGACATTGAAATGTCCTTGAATTCCCAGTTCTCCTGCCTTTGCCTCCCAAGTGCTGGGATGATAGGCGTTTGCCACCATACTCAGATCAAAATAAACTTCACACATACACATTTTCTCTCTCTCTCTCTCTCTCTCTCTCTCTCTCTCTCTCTCTCTCTCTCTCTCTCTATCTCTCTCTCTATCTCTATCTCCCTGGCTCCTGGAGCTCACTCTGAAGACCAGACTAGCCTGGAACTCAGAGCTCTGCCTGCCTCTGCCTCCTGAGTACTGGAAAATAGGTCAATGCTATAGACCTGACCAAATGAGCATTCCTAAACCTCATAAAGAGTGTTTGTTCAGAGGCTGTTATGTACTTAATAATGAAGCAGTATATGAGTTCTTTCTTTCTCTTTTGGATGCATGTTCTCATGTGTTTTTGGGTGCATGTACATCTATGTGTGGAAGTCTGAGGTTGACATTGGGTCTTCCTTGATTGCTCTCCACCTTATATTAAGGCAGGGTTTCTCAAGTGAACTCTGAGCTTGCCATGCTAGCCAGTTTGCTTCAGGGTCCCCTGCCTCTCCCTTTAAATGCTGGATTCCTAGGCAGAACAGCATTCATGTGGGTTCAGGGAACCCAAACAAAAGCTTCAGGGGTCTTGACAAAAGCTTTCACAGTGAGCGCTTCAACTACCGGTCATCTCCTAGTCTCACAGTCTTTGTAAATCGGCAGCAAGATAGGGACCTGCATTTGCTGTTGCTTCACTGTTATACTCTGCAGCTCCCAGAATGTGAAATGAAGAAAAAGCAAAAGATGAACTAGACTAGTGGGCCCAGCACATGTGGTAATATGAGAATAAGGAACAAAGAAAAAAAGATCAGAATGGGAGAATAATAGTTACTCATATTTGAGGATATGATTATGTGCATAAAATCCACAAGAACTGGTGGGATGGCTCAGTGGGTAAAGATGCTTGCTGCCAAGCCCGATGACTTTAGTTCTGTTGCAGGGACCCACATAGTGGAAGGAGAGGACCATCTCCAACAAGTTGTCCTTTAACTTCTACATGTGTGCCATGGCACATAAGTACAGCTCCCCGCCAATAAATAGATGAATGTGAAAAAATTATAGAAAATTTATTTGTATAACTAGCCTTGTAAAAATTTTGGATGTTGAGGGACGAGAGAGATGGATCAGTGATTCAGAGGAACTGAGTTCATGACCCATAGCTCCAGGATAACTAACACCTTCTGGCATCCTCGAGCATCTTTACATAAGCAGCATACATGCCCAGAGATACACACAGACTTGTAAATAAATAAAAAGAAGTCTTAAAAATATGTGGGGCTAGGGGCTGGAGAGATGGCTTAGTGGTTAAGAACACTAACTGGTCTTCCAGAGGCCCTGATTTCAATTCCCAGCAACTACATGGTGGCTCACAACCATCTGTAATGAGATCTGGTGCCCTCTTCTGGTGTGCAGATATACATGGAAGCAGAATATTGTGTACATAATAAATAAATAAAATCTAAAAAAATTATATGGGCTGGATGTGGTGGCACATGCCTCTAAACCAGCACTCGGAAGGCTGAGGCAAGTGGATGTCTGAATTTGAGGCTAGCCTGGTCTACTAAGGGAGTTTCAGATCAGCCAGAGATATACAGTAAGATTCTGTCTCAAAAACAACAGCACATTGGATATGAGATCAAAAAGTAGTAACATTCCTCAATAATTCCCATAATCAATTAGGAAGAGAATTAAAGAACAGTGTTTGTAATTATAGGTAGAACTCACCTAGAGATATGTTTTACAAGACAAATGCATTATTTTAAAGCAGAAAATTTATAAGCTATTGTTGAAAAATTATAGGGAGACCTGAATAACAGCAAAATTATTACCACAATCAAAGAGGAAAAGGCAGCTGTGGACAAGAGGAAAAATATAAGGCATATGTTTGACAAAGGATTAATATCCAAAAAGTATGAAGAACTACAAATTAAGAACAAACAAATACACAAACAAAAAACTAAAGAAAACCTAAAGAATGCATGAAGTCAGAAAGAAAACAAAAAGTATACTTAAAATAAAAATGTATATTCAACTCATATAAAAGGAAATAGGAGGGTAAAATAGATATGTTCTCAGAATGGATAATAAGGGTAGATTCTCAATGTTGAAGGTGTTTTTGTATGTGTAGCTTTTTAAGACTCCCGGAAAGCTCAGGCCTCCAGGATCTCAGCCCAGGACCTCGGTCACCCCAATCACCATGCGGAATTGAAAGCTTGATGCAAACTGCACGAGGCTTTATTGTTGTTTAATGAGCTAACCCCATGTTAGCTCGGGTCTTTCATCCACTTGCCATGGCGGATGGCTAGAAAAGACAGCTCGAACTGGCTGTATAGAGATCTTGTAGGGCATCATAAGGGGGGTGTCTAGGGGTACGCACAGGCTCAGGATTGGTGTGCCTCCAGGCTTGCCCTGTGTTGATTGGTCAACTGGTTGTTATGGCCCATAGGCCCTCCCAGGGTGGTTGCTATGCCCTGCATGTCATTGCTGTGAGCTTGTCTGTAAAGCACACCTAGAGCCGTAAAGCATAGCACCACCAGCTAACTTCTAATTGGTTCCTTGCCACGAGGCAGGCATCTGACCTCTTAGTGAACTAAGACAAGGTCAGACAAGCACATGTTCGGCTGTTATGGCTGCCGAAATGGGGAGCTGGTCCCTTCAGCTTCAATAAACAAATGGTGAGTGTAAAAAAAAGTTGTGTGGGGCAGTGGTGGTGGATGCCTTTAATCCCAGCACTGGGGCCGGGGCAGTGGAACTTAGAGGTCTGCCTGGTCTATAGAGTGAGTTCTAGGACAGCCAGGGCAGAGAAACCCTATTGTGTGACCACAAGAGATGAACCGTAGTCAGTATGGTCGAGATATCTTTATTGAGATAAATACCAGCCAAACGCAAGCCAGAGCATGCCCAGGGCAGCTGAGCAGCAGCGAGGCCAGGGAGAAGGGGCTTCCCATGTGCTCCCTGTTCCTTAAGAACCTATCCCATGTCATTCTGACCTCACCTTGACCACGCCTTGACAGGCGTGGTCAGGCACACGTGTAGCCAGCCTCTAACAGGCGTGGCTTACTGTCCCCTACAAAACCCTGTCCTCAAAAATAACCCCCAACCTCCAACCTCCCCCCTCTTCCGCCCAAAGTTGGTTAGTATATTACTGGTTCCTAAAACCATGCCTGAAAAACTCAGTACTTGTTGACTCAATGAATGAATGGCTGAATGATGCTACTGCAGGCTCTCCATTCAGCACCTTTGTGAGCAGGCTGAATACAGGCATTCCTGCTTCCCTTTATACATTGGCTTCTTTTTTGTTTCCTCTTGCATGTTCCTTCAGGGTGCAGAGACACCTTATTTCTTTTATATTTCCTAGCTGTCGGTATTCCTGGCCCAGTATAGGTATTCAGTAAGTTTGCTGAAGTAATTAGTAAATATTGCTTTGGATCAGGAATTGCTAAAACTGGTGTCTGCCTTTTAACTGTTATCTTTGAACAAATGCTTTACCTCTTTGAGGCTGTTTCTTCTTCTTCTTTTTAAAGAATTATGATATATATATATATATATATATATTATATTATATATATATATATCATTATGCCTGCATGTATGCCTGCAGGCTAGAAGAGGGCACCAGATCTCATTATGGATGGTTGTGAGCCACCATGTGGTTGCTGGGAATTGAACTCAGGACCTCTGGAAGAACAACCAGTTCTCTTAACCTCTGAGCCATTTCTCCAGTCCTTGAGCCTGCTTTCTATTCTCTAAATATGAGTTACCAGTTGTTCACCCTAAATTTCAGCAACAATGTTTAAAGCTCTATGTAAATGTAAAGTTCCACTGTCATTTCTGCAGCGAGGGGCAGTGTGTGGTTAGTGTGTAGGGGTAATCATTATGCTGTGTGCTTAATATCAGGCATATTCCTTTTAGGGGGTATGTGAGCAATTTATGCTCTGGAGTAATCATTTCTTTATTACCTTTGGAATCAGTTCACCAACCTACTTTTTTCTTTTATGTAAAAAAAATATGCAAACTGGCCAGAATCTTGTCTTGTTTTGTAAATCATGAAAGCAAAACTGTTTTCCATTTTAGGTATTCGGACCATTATTCATGTTTAAAGTATTTTGGGGTATATAGAAAAAAAGAGAAAACTTAGAAATCCATTCTCTTTGTCTTACTTAGTGTTTCTATTGCTGTGAAGAGATAGCATGATCGTGGTAACTCCTTTTTTTTTTTTTTTCCTTGAGACAGGGTTTCTCTGTATTGCTTTGGAGCCTGTCCTGGAACTTGCTCTGTAGGCGAGGCTGGCCTTGAACTCAAAGAGATCTGCCTGCCTCTGCCTTCTGAGTGTTGGGATTAAAGGTGTGCACCACCAACGCCTGGCTCCTGGCAACTCTTATAAAGGAAAATGTTTAGTTGGGACTGGCTTACAGTTTCAGAGGTTTAATCCATTATCCTCATGGTGGGACATGGCAACATGCAGGCAGACATGGTGCTGGAGAAGGAGCTGTGAGTTCTACATTTTGATCCACAGGCAGCAGAAGGAGACTGTGTGCCACACTGGGCATAGTGTAAGCATAGGAGACCTCAAAGCCCACCTCCACAGTGACATACTTCCTCCAACAAGGCCACACCTCCTAATAGTGGGAATCTCAATGGGCAAAATATAAGATGAGTCTGTGGGGGGCATTCCTATTCAGACCACCCCATTCCACACCCTGGACCCCGAAGGCTTGTCATAATGCATCATATAATACAGAAATGCATTCAGTCCAACTTTGAGAGTTCTCATTGTCTCTAACAGTCTCAACCCTGTTCAATAGTCCAAAGTTCAAAGTCTCTTTTGAGATTTATGCAGTCTAACTTTAATCCCCTGTAAAAATCAAAATGAAAAAAAAAAAAAACCAGATCACATACTTCCAACATAAAATGGCACAGGATATTCATTACTATTCCAAAACGTAGGAAAGGGAGCATAGTGAGGAAATATTGGACCAAAGCAAAACTGAAAACCATCTGGCCAAATGTAAAACTCTGCATTTCCATGTCTGATGTCAAAGTGTTCTTCAAATATCCACCTCCTTTTATCTTTGTTGATTGCAAAACACTTCTTTTTCTTGGACTGGTTCTTGGACTCTTAGCAGTTTTCCTCAGCAGATATCCCATGACTCTGGCATCTCTAAAATTATGGAGTCTCCAAGGCATCCGGGCTTCACCTTCACAGCTTTACACAGTGGCCTCTCTAGGTCTCCAACACAGGGACACTTCTGCCGCACACCTGGCCTCAGTGACTTTCCTTAGTCATAGAGGGAGATTCCATAGCCCCTTCCTTCTATCTTTTACTCTAAAGCCAAAACTGCATGGCCAAAGCTGCTAATTTCTGCTGCTTGCTGTGGATGGAACATGGCCCCCTTGTTTAGTTACATCTTCACTAACTTTCTGTTTTTGATGGTTTCCTTCACAGCCTAAGCTTGTCTGTCCTAGAACTTGATCTGTAGACCAGGCTGGCCTTGAATTCAGAGATCCACTTGTCTCTATCTCCTGAGTGCTGGAAATAAAGACATGTACCACTATGACTGGACCTAAGTTGGTGTTTAATTCCTTTTCACAAGTTGGAAGCTTAGCTGGGTGGGGTCTTGCTCTGAGGTTACCACTTTTATTTCATTTCTTAATCAGTTTATATCCTTGAACATAGGATTTAGCTCCATTCCACTTCCCAGTGCCCCTTTTCTCCTCAAATTATACATTTTGTGTTTTTTCTTTGCTCAGCTTGTTCCTTTTCATTATAGGTCTGTATAAGAGTGACCATTAATAACCACAAACAGACTCAATACTAGGCTGGTTTGAGATTTCCTATGCCAATGGAATTAATCCAAAACTCTTCAAGTTAGCCTCAGGCAGACTTTTTGGACAAGGGCATAAAACAGCAACATTCTTTGCCAAAATATCACAACAATAGTCTCTAGGCCACATACTAGCATTCTTCTCTTCTGAAGCTTCTCTCAGGCCCCCACAGTTCAGATCACCCCAGCATGACTGACTTCCATGTTCCTACTAGGATGGCCCATTAAGCCCCACTTAAAGCATTCAACTGCTTTTCTAATCTACAGTCCCAAAGTCTGTATTCTTCCAAACAAAAACATTGCCTGGCCTATGACAGTGATACCCCAGTCTCTGGTACCAATTTCTGTCTTAGTTAGGGTTTCTGTTGCTGTGAAGAGACAGCATGATCATGGCGACCCTTACAGAGTAAAACATTTAATTTGGCTGGCTTACAATTTTCAGAGGTTTAGTCCATTTTCATGGCAGGACATGGCAGCATACAGGCAGATGTGGTACTGGAGAAGGAGCTGAGAGTTCCGGGATGGAGACAGCTCAGTGTAGAATCATTGCCTAGCAGCTGAGATGCCATAGTTTCAGTCCCCTGCACTGAAGGAGAAAAAAGTAAAGGTAAAAGTTCCAAATGTGCATAAAGTTATGGGATGAGGGCATTTGTGAGCCCTCCTGATGCCTGTCTTGAGTGATTAGATGATGGACAAACTTAGATTAAAGAAACTTCAAAGAACAAAGGAACAGACATTTGGAAGTGGGTATTACAGCTTGGTTGAGTTATAATTTACATACTGAGCCTGGGGATGTATCTTAGGTGGTAGAGTGCTTGTCTAGCATGTGGACTGGATCCCCAACAACAAATAAACTGGGAATAATGATGCATACCGTTAACCCTTGTACTCAAAAGGCAGAGGCAGGAAGATAAGGCATTCAACGGCATCCTTGGCTACATGGAATTAGAGGCCAACTTGGGCTATATGAGACCCTATATTAAAGAAAGAAAATTCACATACTGTACAGTATTGGTTTAAAATATGTGGTTAATGTTTTTGGTATATTCATAGGATTGTTCAGCCACCACAAGGGTATGGTCAGTTTTAAGAATGTTTTCATTACTCCATGAAGAAATATAATGCCAGCCAGGTATAGTGTTGTGTGCCTGTAATTCTAGTGAAAGACTGAGATACAAGAATTTATTGAGCTCAGGAGTTAAGGCTTTCTGGGCAAGATAACAACACCTTGTCTCCAAAACAACCCTTCCCACCCCTGCTCCCTAGCGTTCAGTCCCTATTCACCACACCCTCAGGGAGCTACTAAACTACTTTCCACCTCTGTATTTGTCCATTGTGGTTATTTCCTTAGTGACAAGCTTCTCTGATACTGTTTCCAAGATTCACCCAGGAAGAGGTCAGTGCTGGGAGTGTGCTGCACTCTCCTGTCTGTGTTTTATCTTCTGTTCTGGAGCAGAAGGGCTTTAAAAGCAAGGACCATTGTTCCATGTCTTAGAGCTAGCCCACATTCCTGTACTTGGCTATTAAGTACTACTGTATTTGTGTCTGGACCCATGGAATGTTTGGTTTATTAGAAATTCATGAAGTTAGCCTAGTTAACCACTCCTGAGTGTTGGGATTAAAGGCGTGTGCCACCACCACCCCACTCTGCTGTGAACTACTTGTTAGGTCTAGATTAAGTCTGAAAACATTTCCTTATTTGAGAATGGGGACAAAATTTCTTACCTACTCTGAATTAAGCAAGCTAAATAAGGTGTGTAGAATTTAGATGGAAGTAAGGTTTAGCTACATGGTATCTGGGAAGAAATGAATAAATGTTTGGCTCTATTAATATTTTTGAGACAATAGTAGTCACCCTACATACCACCTTTTTGATGTGATAAGGTTGTTGTTGTTGTTGTTTTTTCTCCATTCTTTTGACCGTTTCTTTCAAGGTATCTAATAATGGACTGTGTGAGAGAAATGTGTTCCTGTGGTGTGGTGTGTTCTCTAGCCCCTCTTGGATATGCAAGATATTGATTCCTTGAAAAGATTTCTCAGTAGACTTTGATTTTTGTATAGCTTCCCCACACCCATTAATTCTGGTTGTCTGAATAGGATGCATATAGTTGTATATAAAAAATGTTAAAAGTTCTTGAAACAACTAACCAATGTAGTTACCTGCCCTCGCTGCATTCTGAAAGTTATGTTTTCCTTTAGAAAACATGTGTTTGAGTGCTGTGTGTCAAAATAAGTAAAATTGTCCTGGTTCCCAAAACATCACAGCAGTTTAGTGGGAGGAGGCGGACATAGGAGCACACAGTAACTCAGTGTGAAAACTGCAGCGCCCACCAAAGCACAAATATTATGGGAGCATCTGGTCATTGGGCAGTGTTTTGGAGCAAATGTCAGCTGGTGTTTCTGCACTAACAAGCGCAAGACAGAAGCAGCCTGATGAAGAGCACCTGCCGTCTTTGAACTGCACAACAACCTGGGGCAGTATAGGTTTCTGACTCCCATTTTAGAGAGCAGTTTAAAGCTCAGGAGAGCTCCCTGGCTGGCTGTTAAGCAGATTTCAGATTCAGCATCTGTGTTTGTCCCCTCCCACTGCATCCATGTCCCTTAGCAAGGCATAGAAAGCCTCTGTGCAAGGTACTGCTAAGGCATCCCGCCAGCCCTTCTCCTTTAGTTCTTCCTCCTTAAGCAAAACAAGGTTCTCGGATTTCTCTGTTCGTCTAGCCTGTTTCCAGTGTCCTTAGTGCTTCGGGTATTCCAGGGCCGGCTGTAGCAGTAGTGAATATTGCTGATGTCATTGTTTGCCTTATTGGGATTTTGCTCTTTGTTTCGCAGGGAGCTGTGATTGGTATAGACGATGAGGACGACAGCACCTTCACAATAACTGTTGATCAGAAAACCTTCCACTTCCAGGGTGAGCTGAAAGGAGAGATTCTGTCTCTTCATAGTCCCGCCTGCTCCTTCCCTTCTCTCCTGGGTTGTTTGCTGAGTGACTTGAATGGTTTTGCAACTGATCCTGCGTGAGCGAATGCACAGGAACCTTCTGGATGAAGTGGTACTGCAGGTTAGGCAGGGGTTTGTGTCTGCAGTGGATGCACATTAATTTGAAGCGACTGTGGATCTGGCTGCAATTGGAGATAAAAAATTTAAAGGATAAAAATCAGTGAGAAGCAAGCGTAATGGGCTGCTGCTGCTGCTGGCTTGTGCTCACAGAAGGTTGCTGATCTTCTTTATCGAGGAGTGTGCTTCTGCTTCTGCATGAAGAGTCTAAAAGACTGAATGTGAAGGCTGCCGTGTTTGTCCGTGTGAAGCTCAAAATGTAAATTCAATTGAAGCTAGAGGCAACCTTTGCGGGAAAGGTTTCGCTCTGCTTCAAGAACTCCAAGTTTGCATTCATTCCATCTGCATTTCTGTGTCTTGTCTGCCAGCCATCATTCCTCTACTCTTATCCCTTCTGTAGTTAATAACTCCAATGCCATCTGCCACTGCTATGTTTCGGCATTGCATGCTATGGCTCACCGGTAGAAAGGGTAAGGTACTGTATGATCATTCACATTTCATCTTGCGTTGGAAGCTCTAAACCTGCAAATCAAAGCTGATCTAAGCGATCTGGTCCTATGACCCTGTTGTCTGTTAGGAGTGCCTATTATTGTTGGTGCTGGTGTTTTTGTTATTTTGTCTGTCCAGAACAACCTCTGTTTTAGGTTTAAAGCAATCCAGGAAACTTGGAAATGAAACTATTTGTAGATGTTAGCACTTTCTCTGAACTTGTGATTATTACTGTTATGGTTGCCAGATACATCAAGGTGAATAATTACTAATACAGTTATAGCTTAAAAACTGTTTTAGTTATGAGGTCTGTTGGTGACCATATACACTATGTGAAGGTGTTTAGGCCACTGCTGTCCTATACTAGGACAGTATGTTGTAGTTGTTTTTTTTTTTTTCATTGTTTTGCTTAAGAAATTGATGTGTAGAAATGAAAGATGCTGCCGATGAGCAGTAAAGAAAGGTCAGTGTATGCCACAGTACATGTCTAATGTGTCGTCATGCTTATTCTTAAAATATTAACCATGCTTTAGGATATTATTTGTTTGGAACTGCTTAAAAAATGGTGCTCCCCTGGAAATTTCCACTCCATTTAACTTCATAAAACCTTTTAACCATATTATAAAGTAGCCCTGGTTTTTAGGCTAAATATACAACACTGCTTATAAATCAAAGCAGATAACTGTGACTCTTTACTCCACCCAGCTGAAGTTGAATACTTCACTGCAGTTCTAGCAGGAGCTGCTGGGTGCAGGGGGGCTGCAGCACAGGGTTCTGCGGTTGCTGGGGAGGCCCCTCTGGGCTAGAGCAGCTTTGTTTGCTTGTTGGAAAGAGAGCCTTGGATCTCTGAGCAAAGGCACCTCTACCTTACCTTAAATTATTTATGTTAAACTGATCTCCTTAGCATTTTTATATTTATGTGGCTTGCTGATAAAACAAGACATTGTTTAAATGATAAAGATAAATAAGAATTTTAAAAATGAACCCCAGTTCCTAGATTGTCAGCTTGTTTGTTTTCTTCCCTAGTATTTGTGGGGTGTTAAGCAACGTGGGCTTGTACAAAGAACTTAGACTGTTCATTGGTTTAGTCGATTAGGAAGATTGCTTCACTTAGAGACACTCGCTTAGCAGAAAATCTGCAAATTTTATGGAAAACATTTCAGTGTCTGATAGAGCTTAAATTTTATGCTATTCTTTTTGATCTTAAATTGCTGATGAGAATTGAAAGCAAGTTCAGGTTGATATATATTATCATAACAAGTTTGAGTGTTACCTTTTTCCTGTGTGAAGTTAGAACTCGGAGTCTACAGAGTGAGTTTCAGGCCTGCCTGGGCTGCAGAGTGAGACCTTATTGTCAAAAACTAAATAAAAATAAATAAAAAGGAATTTTTATTGCCGTGAAAGACCATTAGGATGACATTTTGATCAGAGAGTGACATGATGAGATTCCTATTTTACAGGGTTGCTCCAGGCACTGTGTTGAGAATAAGGTGCAGAGGGCCATAGACCCAGGAAATCATTTAGGAGGCTACTGTAGACAAGAAGAGAGAAAGAGTGAGAGTTTCCATACTGCACCAGTGGGGGTAGGAAGGTAGCAAAAGTGGTCCAATTGTATGTGTGCTTAATCAACTTTAGTGGAGTATAATTAACGTGAAATAAAATTTATGCATGAGGAGCTGATGAGATATGATGGCTTAGTGGGTAAAAGCTCCTGCTGCAAAAGCTTGATGAGTTTGATCCCTGGGGTCCAGTTAAAGGTGGGAGGAGAGAACCAACTCCATACAGTGATCTCTGGTCTCACACATACTGTGGCATGCCTGAACTCCCTCCATCATACATGTATTCATGTTACACATACACTGAAACAGTAATAATAATAATAAATTACAATTTAAAAAATACCTTCAGATAAAAACATTTAAAAATATATGTATCATATATTTTAGTAGGTTTTGGCCAGTTTATTTAAATATAGCTGCTACCACAATCAACATAGATTTCTATCACTCCAAAAGATCGCTGCCCTTTCAGATACCCCCTCCTATGCAATTACTGATCTGCTCTCCATCAGTAGAGGTGAGCATGCCCATTGGGGAGTTTTACACTAATGGGACCATATTATGTGTATTCTCTTTTGCCTTACTTTATTTTAGCTAAGAGCAGTGTTTTAAAGTTCATCCATATTGTTGCATAACTTAGTTACTTTTATATAAGCTAAGTCATATTCATGTTTTATGTTGTTTTATTTTTCAAAACAGGGTTTCTCTGTGTAACAGCATGGCTGTCCTAGAACTTGCTGTATAGACCAGGCTGGCCCCAAACTCACAGAGATCCACCTGTATATGCCTCCCAGTGTTGGGATTAAAGGCATGTGCCATCACTGACCGGCCAATGATGTTGTATTTATTGTGAAGGTTGAGTTGTAGCATATGATGGAAAGGCATGTTCAGGTTGACACAGAGTTTTGGTTGGGGTAAAAAGAACAGAGTTGCCATTAACTGAAGAGGATGATTCTGAGAAGAACTAGTTTGGAAGAAAGGAGAATTTGGTAAACCTGATGACTGTGTAGTTTGGATATGGAATTCAGGGGAAATTTTCTGGTTAGAAAAATAAACCTGGGAACTCACTGGCACAAAGATGGTATTTATGGCTGTGAGAATTTGGGAATAAGAGTAGAAAGAAAAAAGTCCGAACACTGAGCTGTAGGCACTTTAATGTGTATTTTAGAGGCTTCAAGTTGAGGCAGAATCTGCAAGAGAGACTGGTAACAAGAGGGTACAAAAGCAAGTGGAATCTAGAGACAGTGCTTTCTAGGAGGGAGAGGGATCAGCAACTGTGCCAGATGCTGCTGACAGACCAGGGAAGTGAGCAGGAATGGATGATGTCACAGTGGAGTTAATCGTGAGTTTTTGACACCCTCGAGAAGAGCCACTGTAAACCAAGACAGAGTGCTTTCAAATTCTGAGCTGATAGCAGGAACAGAAGAAGGGATTTCAAGCCATGGGAGTTTGGAGAGATTTTAATTATGTTTAAGGACAAAAGGAACATCAATAGCATGTTTCTGTGTTGACAACAGTGATTCCATGAAGAGGAAGAGCTGATGATGCTGGAGAGAAAAGGGGTGGGGTGGTGGTAGTTGAGTGGGGTGTTGTTGGCTCAGTGTTCTGGAGAAGGCAAGAGCTGATGGGACCTACAGCACAGCTGCAGACATTGCTTTTGGCTGGGAGGATAGACAGATCTGTGGTGAAATAGCTGTGGCTGGTAATGGGGCCCTGAACAGATCAAAGCAGTGGTAATGGGAAAGCAAAGAGGAATAGATTGACATTTGTAGTGGGTAAATCAGCAGGAGCTGGTGACTGGTTTAGAAACGTGGGAGGAGAATTTAGTAGTAATGGTGTTCTTGGCTTGGTTCTTGATTGAACTTTGTCACCTCTGAAACGGTCTAGAACTAGTGTCTTGAGGAATTTAGTTTGGAGATACAGAGATGATGGGAACTGAGCCTGATATCAAGTGCAAATGAAGATAGTTATTAGCATGTTGCTATTAAGTAGAACTAGAGGTTGAACGTTTGAATGGCTAAGTAGGATTGAAGCTAGACAAAAACTAGCATTTTGAGGTCTGCATGTCTGATGACCAGAGTTCAATTCCTGGAACCAACATGATGAAAGGAGAGAACAGATTCGCAAAAATTACCTTCTGACCTCTGCACATGTGTTATGGCACACATAGACAAACAAGCACCATACACATACAGCATGAAATAAAATGTAGGATAATAACGAAGACGAGCAATGTGGAAAGGGGAAGCTGCTGTACTTGGTCCAGAGACTTGTTGAACGTTGGCACATTCTTCACTTCTTTTCAAAAGAAGTCACATTTACTTTTTCTTACTCAATGGGAAATGAGTATGTAAAATTTCCAGATTTTAAAACATTTGAAAAAATGTTGGCCAAACTGTGCCTTTGTGAGCTACATAAAGCCTTTTATTTTTAAATCTTTGGTGAAAAACATTGGCAGTAGTATCTATTGTCTGTTTTGGAGGTCACAGGGCGCAAAATCTAAGGTCAAATAGGATGGAATGCCGGCAGACTGGGAAGAGCAATCAGAGAAGTTAGGATGGAGGCGTGTGTGTGTGTGTGTGTGTGTGTGTGTGTGTGTGTGTGTGTGTGTGTGTGTTATGTGTGTAAATCAGGTCTACATCAGATGTCTTTCTCTGTCACTCTCTTGTTTTTTTGAGCCAAGGGTCTCTCACTGAACTTGGTGCTCACACATTGGCTAGTCTGGTGGCTAGGTCAGCAAGCCCAGGGGAACTGCCTATCTCAGCTTCTAAAGTTAAGGGGTTCTGGGAACCCCTGACTTTTCATGTGAGTGTTTGGATCTAAGCTCAGGTCTTTGTGCTTGTGTGGCAAGCACTTACCTCATTGAGGCATATTCCCAGCCCAGAAACTAATCATCTGAAATTGTTGTTTTCATAGATCAAAAGTAGTCTCCTATCAGCATTTTATATGACTCAGACTAATAGAAGAGATGAAGGTCTGTAGTTCACTTTAATGATTAGAAAAGTCCAGTTGTTTGAATTTTACTTCCAAATAAAGTTGTAACTTTTTTTGTCTTCATTTTGAGACAAGATCTCATGCAACTTAGGCTGGCTTCAAAATGAGGCTGAGAATGACCTTGAATGACTTAGCAGTCTGCCTGAGCTTCCCAGGTGCTGGGATTGCAGGGGTGAGCTACTATGTCTGGCTTGTGAAGTTGTATCTTTGATTTAATATATGTAATGATTTATAACATTATGGATATTGGGATAATAATAGCAAACACTTATTGAATGTTTATTTTATACGAGACATTATTTGGAATTCTACCTTTATTAAGTCATGCAGCACACTACATTGCAAAGTAAGTACTAGTGCCATTTTTATTTTATAAATAAGGAAGTTAGGGGCTAATGTAAAGCAAAATGAAAACTGAACACAATATTTAGTACTTTATTTTTGAGACAGGTTCTCATGAATTCTTGGCTAGCCAAGAACTTGCTCTATGGCCAGAGAGGATGACCTTGAACTTCTGATCCTCCTGCCTCTACATCCTGAGATGTGGGATTACAGGGCTGCATTACCTTGTTCAGTTTATGAGGTGCTGAGGATCAAACCAAGGCCTTCATGACTTATTATAGACATAAGTCACCTAGCTATCATGAGCTATCATTTTATCAGGAAGGAATTAATGTAAACTAGGAGGACCTTCAAATAACAATGCAGTTGAATGCAAGTATAAAATACCATGCAATGTTTCTGTGTTCCATTACTTAGAAAGCAGTAGCAGTGCTGTGTTGCTAACAACTATCGGGTTGCTACTAAGTTACTGATACGAACCAGACGTTGTTCAACAAAGCTACACCACTTATGTAATCGCTAAACCCATAATCATAGATAGCTTCACTTCTAAAGTGGGAGAAACTGGGTTTTAGGAAGCTCAAGTGGTAGAGCCAGGTTTTGTGCTTAGATCCATCTAGGTCAGTGGTTCTAAAGTGTGTTTGTAGACAAGCTAATGGTGAAAAGTCCTGGGTGGGGGGCTGGAGAGATGGTTCAGTGGTTAAGAGCACTGATTGCTCTTCCAGAAGACCCAGGTTCAATTCCCAGCACCCAGATGGCAGCTAACAACTGTAACTCCAAGATCTGACACCCTTATATAGAATATATGCAGGCAAAACACCAATGCAAATAAATAAAAAAATAATAAAATGTCCTATTGGTCAAGTATATCAATGCATTGATGTCTCCAGTACACTAACTAACACTGGCCAGCTTTGCACACACCTGCATGGTCAGTTGTTTAGAATAGATAGTTGTTGTCATACTAAAGGTTTAAGTGTCTCCTGCTTGGAGAGCTGTTAACCTCAGCATTAACACTGGTAAACGTGGTACTGTCTTCTATTGACTTGTGATAGTGCCTCTGTAGTTTTATGTTTCTGATTTTTATATGGCAACTGTTCCGAAACAAAAATCTACAACACAGTTCATGTAAGGGAAGTAAATCAGCTGTAATTAATTCTGTAATTAGCTGTTATAATTTCAGTGGTGCTTGGGATGTTTGTGGAGGGTGGATAGGGCTGGATTCATTTGTTGGGAGTTTGTTGTATTACTGTGGGAGGATTAGATCTCACTAGTGTACCTATGTTCTTCTTAATTTGCTTTCTGTTCATGATCCTCCCTAAATATTTGAAATTACAATCTTCTCAAGTCTAATTATGGACTCTAGTATAATGAGTAGCTAGACCTCTCCAATCCAGTTTTATTTTTGTTAGTAATTTACAACTTATTCCACAATTTGTTTTTCTTAATTGCTAATGTAAAATGTCAGTGTGACAATCTGGGAGAGTAATGTAAGGGTGATGCTAAGTATCCCTCCAGTCCTACTGCCTGAAGGGGAGAATGATCTGCTGTTTGTCACCTCCCTGACCCTCCAGTCCTGCGTTTGTGTAAGAACAAGTCATCCTGTGGCTATTAGTAACGTCTCTGTAGTGGTGACCAGATACTTGATGGAAACAACTCATAGGGAGGAATTCTTATTTCAGCTCTTGGCTTCAATGGCATTAGTACATCATGCTATGGAGGGTTTGACAGAACAACGAGTGAACCAGAGTTCATTTGGGGTAACTTCAGGAGCTCGGCAGCTGTGTCATGGAATGCCCCGCCCCAGAATGGGCGGTGACTCTTGGAAGCTGCATCTGCAGAGGTCCC
The DNA here is from genome assembly GCF_003668045.3 of Cricetulus griseus. NCBI lineage: Eukaryota > Metazoa > Chordata > Mammalia > Rodentia > Cricetidae > Cricetulus > Cricetulus griseus. The sequence continues at coordinate 40,672,431 of NC_048595.1, forward strand.
TGCTGGAGCTATCGATTTCTGCCCCAAGCAATTGCTGTTGCTTAGATAGCTTGGTGCTGGGGAGGGGGAGGGGGATGGGGGATGGGGAGGACCTTGTGGCTCTTAGTGAGCAATCTTTTTAGTTTGGGGCACATTGCTCGGTGTAAAGAGTGAGTAAAGCTACATAATGAAAGGAACTTTTCCTCTTTTTACAATAACTTGTAGAAATACTAGTGTTCAATTTATTTCTTCTACTCTTTTTGGTTTTTCTAGACAGGGTTTCTCAGTGTAGCCCTGTCTGTCCTGGAACTTGCTCTGTAGACCAGGCTGGCCTCAAACTCAGATCTGCCTGCCTGTGCCTCCTCAGTGCTGGGATTAAGGGTGTATAGCCCTTGCCCAGCTCACCCTCTCATTTTTAAAAATTGATTTGTTTTTGTGAAGTCGGCAAGTACCTGAGTGTGTATTGTAACACAAGGAATTAGGCTATCTTCTCGGTGTAAAAAGAGGTGAACACAGTGAAATTCACTGATTAAGAAACTAATTTCAAATTCTCGTTCCAGCAGCAACTTCTTGGTTGTACACAGTTTCTGATACTTTCCATATTATGGGTTAAATGAGTTAAAACCTTGGCAATTCCCGATAATGCCTGGATTGCACTGACCCTTGTTTTGAAGTTTCAGATTGCCTAGTTCTGCCACGGTTTCTTTTCAGCCCTTTTGTTAACTCTTACACATTCAGGGTATGAATATTCATTTTCATGACCATTATACTCTTACTAAAACACTCCATATGTAACATCAGTTTATCATATGAGCTAAAGTTATATTGTATATTGCTGTGTGTGTGTGTGGTTCTCATGTACCCAGGCTGACCTCAAGCTTGCTATCTGAGGATGGTCTTGAACTTCAGATTCTCTTTCATTTCCTAGTTATTGGATTGGTGTGTACACCACAATACCTGGTTTATGCAGTGCAGGGGATCAAGCCCCACAACTTTGTACATGTTTGGTAAGCACACTACCAGCTGAGCTACATGCTTAACCCACATTTTCTTAAAATTAAATTAAGGGGACCTTAAGACAACTTGACTGACATTTGGAAAGGGCTCAAATTTAAATGAATATAGACAGCTGTCTGGGTAGGCTGCTGGCTGCAGTGAGGCCATCTTCAGGTGAATGCATTGTTGGAGAAGTCGGGTATTTGTTATATAAAGGCTGTTGATCCAAGTGCTTGCGTGCGGGTGATGGAAGGGATATGGGCAGGGATGTGACAAGTGGCTTTTGTTTTGCTTTTTTTTTTTTTTATAGAAGATGATTGGAGATTTTTTATTCCTAGAGAAGGTGATTAGAATACACAGTAGAAGTGAACCTCTGGTGAATAAAAAAAAATGACTTGTGGAGAACCAGCCACTAAGGGTCAGCGTAATGTTATGCTAGGCACCATAATCCTTGCTGGGACTACATTCACGCTAATGAGGTAGAGGGTATCATGCTAGCAGCTAGGGTTGTTGTCAGGATTCTTCTGTGCTCAGTGTGTATCCATGCAGAGATGCAACACTGTGCTAGGCCCACCGAGGCAAGGTTAACTGGGATGATGGTCAGAAGAGATGGTAGTGAATCATTATCACAAGACATTCACAGGTCTGTCACCAACTGTTAGGGAGGCTTAGGAGCCTGGCCACAGCAGGCATGGGAATGTTCTTTGAATGGAGTTAATGAGCAGTGTGTGGGAGTCAGCCATTGACCTGACTCCATCTTAATTCGGTTCTGTTCATACCATTCAGTTCTCTTCTTATGCCGACAGAGGGAGCAGTTCAAAGGTTTTGAGGGTAACAATCCAATATATCTTCTCTTAGTTATTTGTTCTGTTCACAAACCTGCTTCCAGTTGCAGAGAAGGAGAACTGATGAGCAAAGGGGTCCATACCAGGCTGGTGAAACCCACAGAAACAGCTGACCTGAACAAGGGAGAACTCTTGGTCCCCAGACTGATAGCTGGGAAACCAGCATGGGACTGATCCAGACCCCCTGAATGTGGGTGTCAGTGAGGAGACCTTGGAAATCTATGGGGCCCCTTGTAGTGGATCAGTACTTATCCCTAGCATAGGAATGGACTTTGGGAGCCCATCCCACCTGGAGGGATACTCCCTGAGCCTAGACACAATTGGGTTGGCCTAGGCCCTATCCCAAAGAATATGACAGACTTTGAAGACCCTCTATGGAAGGCCTCACCCTCCCTGGGGAGCAGAAAGGGTATGGGATAGGTAGGGTGTTAGTTGGAGGGGCAGAGGAGGAGGGGAGGGAGAGGGACCTGGGATTGACATGTAAAATAATTTTCTTTCTAATATAAATAAATAAATGTAAAAAAAGAGAAACCTGCTTTTTCTAAGAAAAATCAGTGTGGAATATGAGGTATTCAGCATTGGTTTAAGCATAGTGATTTGGCAAAAATATAAATACCGTGTTGTAATGAGTGCTGAATCAATGACATTTTGTTGTGTCTAAATTGTCTTTTACAGGACAATTTAGGGCTGAAGCTTGTGGAATGTACAGGATTATAACTACAGTCTTGATCTAGAAGAAGTGTATCCTTTCTGAAGGAAAGGCAAAGATATTATGTTAACAGTTTAGCGCTAAATATAGAAGAGAGAGGAAGTGGCTTTGCCCAGAGCAGAATTCTTTGGAGAAACTGGAGCCAGAGTAAGACCTTTTGAAGGAATATTATACATGATAATGCAGAATGCCTTCCTGCTACTCTGCTCCAAAGAAACATACACATTTCTTCTTTTATGTGCAGAAGGAGAATGTGTAAAGGAGAATGTCTGTTTTCTCTAAGCATTTAATTTAAAAATTTAAAATCATACATCAATTATTATAACTTCTTGATAGGATTCTATTACTTAGATCTCATCTATTTGATCTTGTTTACTTCAAAAGCAAATAAAAGAGTTAATAGCTAATTCTCTTTTTCACATATGTTGCTTGCTTTGTTTTAGTCTATTTCCCGAATTTTACTTATTATTATTATTGTTATTATTATTATTATCAGCAGCAGCAGCAGCATTATTGTCATGCCTTACTCTGTAGCCTGGCTGACCTGGAACTCTGACTCAGCTTTCCAAGTGTTGGGCTTACAGGCACAAGCCACCACACCCTGCTTTTTCCAAGTGCTGGGCTTATAGGCACAAGCCACCATACCCTGCTCTTTCTAAGTGCTGGGTTTATAGGCACGAGCCACTACACTCTGCTCTTTCCTGGATTTTTTTTTTTAAATAGGCATTGATTTTTCCTTTTAGTTTCCTTTCATCTATTTTCTTTTCTTTCTGACGTGTTCTGTATTTCCCCTTGTGGGCTGACACTTGGCTTTGGACTCTTAAAATCACCTTCCTCTGCCCCACTCTCTCTTCTTGACCCCAAAATGCATTAAAGATATATTCTCATTTTTGTTTTTCCCCTGAGAGGGAAGTTTTTTCTAATAACATGTGTATGAGTACTTCTTGTTCATAAATTCAGTAAAACTTTTATTATTTTCTTAAAGATGAGACCTGCTATATATAACTTTGGTTTGCTTGGTTATGTATCTCAGGCTGGCCTTGAATTCACAGAAATCCTCTTGCCTTACCTCCAGAGGGCTGGGATTACAGGCATGTACAATTAACTTAGAACTTCTAGGACTGGAGAGATGGCTCAGTAAGTAAAGTGCTTGCCACACAAGCATGAGGACCTGAGTTTGCTTTCCAGAATTCTAGCAAAGAGCTGGGTGTTGAGCTCCAGGTCAGTGAGGTACCTTGTCTGAAAAAATAGTGTTTGAGGAAGATACCTTACTCCACTCATACACACACATATTCATGCACACATACAGATGTACTCCCCCAAATGCACATGCCCCTACATACATCTCATGTACACACATACTTACACACATGTACTTGCGACACACACACACACACACACACACACACACACACACACACACACACAAGCATGCACACACTTTAACCAGAAAACAACCAATTTCTGACAGTGAGGCTTTTCAGACCTCAATAAAAATTTTGAAGCCATCTTATTTTTCATCTTGTATATTCTTTGCTGTGTTTTGTTTGTTTAAGATCTTGCTGGGCTGACCTTGAACTGACAGTTCTCTTATTCCCGAGTGCCAGGGTTGTGTGCATGTGTCATAGCCCTTGGGGTTTGCCAGCTAGCCAAGCCGAAGCCTGCTCTTGCTCTCCATCTCCTTGTTTGTATTCATGTGGCACTTTGTCCATTGGATGCTCCTTCTGTCTCCTGAGTCCGTGACTTGACTCAGGCCTGTATCATTTCCTTCACACTTTCTGCTGCTCCACTAACTCCCCCTCTCCCCTTTCCCAGTTCCTGTGCTGCCCAAGCACTTTGCTGTTGAATGTCTGGGTGAACTCTCTAAAACCACAGCCTTCCTCAAATCTCCTGTATTCCCATGTCTTGAAAAAGGACTTAAAGTCTTGTTTTATTAAAGTTCAGGAATAGTGACTGACTGATACTTTTACTTCTTCACTAAAACCTGAAGTTAATGCAGTATAGAAAGCCCCTGTAGGAGCTAAAAGTATTAGTATATATTTGCATATTAATTTGTCAAGAATTTTCATTGAGTAGGAATAATTTGACAAGAATGTGATTGGTGAATGAATTGAAAAGAACTCACGGTTTTCATTGTCTTTGACTGAATGAACACACAGTTGTCTAATACAATGCTGACTCTGTCCTGGAGACTCACAATATTGCTTCATATAATCAAAACAAGTTGTGGAGGAGAGACACATTTGCAAATATTTGCATGCATTTTGACAGTTTAGAGACTTCAGCTATAACTATTAATAAATCTTTGAAGGAGCCAATTATGGAATATTTAATAAGATCAAGCAAAAATAATTTCTTAGAAATAATTTTTTGAGTATGGTAGTACATGCCTTTAATCCCAACACTCGGGAGACAGAGGCAGATGGATCTCTGTGAGTTTTGAGTCCAGTCTGGTCTACAGAGTGAGTTCCAGGACAGCCAGAGTAAGTAAGTTAGACCTTGCCTCAAAAAACCAAAGAGAGAGAGAAAGTGTGTGTGTGTGTGTGTGAGAGAGAGAGAGAGAGAGAGAAAGAGAAAGAGAAAGAGAGAAAGAGAGCCTAACTTTTGATTATAAACAAAATGGAGCACTACACTCAGTAATATTATTAGTGTGTCATCAGTTTTCACTCAATAATTATTTTGTTGAACAGTTATTTCTCTGATAAGATTCTGCCTGGTTGGGATATGACAAGAAGTAAAAGACTGACTCCTGCTTTGTTTGTTTGTTTTGAGACAGGGTTTCTCTGTGTAGCTCTGTAGGTCAGGCTGACCCCGACTTCACAGAGATCCACCTGCCTCTGCCTCCTGAGTGCTGGGATTAAAGGTGTATGCCACTCCCACCCCCCAGAAAAACCCCTGCTTTTGTGGAGCTTAATATTCCAGTGACAGGAAAGTTGGACAATAAAGAATAACCATGAACCAGCATGAATGTTAAAAGCATAAGAAAACTAAAGAAACAGCAGGGCAAGGTAGTGGGAATGGAGGATGCTGGGTTAGGGGGCAGTCTTCTGTAAAGACTTATGATGGTTAGGGTTAATCGTTAGTTTGACAGACCATAAAAGAGAGTCCTGGACCCCGGGCATGCTTATGGAGGGGGGTTATCTTGACATTCATTGATGTGGAAAGACCTATCTTAAATGTGGGCAGAACCATTCCCTGGGCTCATGGTCCTGGACTGGATAAAATAGAGGAAGAGAACTAAACCACAGTATGCTTCACTGCTTTCTGCTTGTGAACAGATGTGATGTGCTGCTTCAAGCTCCCGTTGCCCTAACATCCCTGCTGTGCCTTGCACTCTGAGCTAAAATAAAACCATCCTCCCTTAAGTTCTTTTTATGAAAACATTTAATCATAGCATCAGGGGAAAACAAACAAAAAACAAAGACAAGGCTGGTCAGGAGGCTTCATTGAGAAAAGGCATCATGCTAGAAGACAAATGACCATTTGTTCTGTAATTGTGAGTACTGGTTATTTACTAAGAAAATGGTAGTGTTACAGAATTAAGAAAATGTGGACCAGATTCTAGTCCAGACATAGCTGACTTAGAGAAGTGGGGGTGAGATGGGGTCATAAGCCTGGAGCATTCTATCTGGTTTGATTGAAAGGTACACAAGGTATAAAATACACATATCTTTTCATCTGCTCTCCCCTCTAACTTCTATAATAAGCAGCTTATTAAAACCACAATTCTGAAAATTTCTGGCTATAAAAACATTGGCTTAGATTTGGTCGTTCTCTTTCCATATCACCTTACTGCCTTCTAAAAATAGCTTCTCCTGGGGGTCTGGCTCAGTGAGCTAGCTTTGGTGAAACATGCTATTCTGAGGACCTGGACTGACCACTGTGCCAACAGAATGAAACATTTTGACTATTCAATATGTCAGTTGCACTTTGAGCTACCAAATTATCTAAGAGGAATGGTTGTATTTAGTATCCATCCATCCATCCATCCATCCATCCATCCATCATGTGATGAGCAAGGTGGTTTGCTAGGTACTTGCAATAGAGCAACAAATTAGACTGACCAAATTCTGTTTTCTGGGGACTTAGAATTCAGTGGAAGGAGTAATAAGTAATCCAGTAGGATATTATATATATGCCAGCAGTTCTCAGAGTTTCTTTTTCTTTTTCTTTTCCGAGACAGGGTTTCTCTGTGGTTTTGGAGGCTGTCCTGGAGCTAGCTCTGGAGACCAGGCTGGCCTCGAACTCACAGAGATCTGCCTGCCTCTGCCTCCCAAGTGCTGGAATATATATATATAATATATATATATATATTATATATATATTTTGATTGATGGCTTAGGTGTCTTATTGGCTAGCTCTCAAATATTAATCCATTTCTATTAATCTGTGTATCTCTATGTGGTCTTGGCTTTCGGGTGATGCCCAGGTCTCTTGCTTCCTTAGCAGCTACATGGAATCTCCCTGACTCTACCTATTACCTTTCTCTATCCCTGTTTGGATTTCCCACCTAGTTAAATCCTGCCTGTCCATTGAACAGCTTTATTCATCAACCCGTAAGAGAAACATATATTCACAGCATACAGAAGGACATCTCTCATCAATGCTGACTTGCTGGGAAGTCCCTGGGATCCCCTATCTCCATTTTCTGGTGCTGCCATTACCTTTTGTTTGGATACTAGACATCCAGATTCAAGTCCTCATGTTTGTGTGGCAAATTTTCCTATTAAGCCATCTCCTCAGCCATACTCCCCATCATCATAAAAGTGAAACATAAAGAGAGAACATGCTGGGCTTCATAGTGTACACCTTTAATCTCAGCACTTGTGAGGCAGGGAGGGGCAGGTAGATTCCTACCAGTTCCAAGCCAGCCTGGTCTATAAAGTGAGTTCCAAGCCAGCCAGGGCTATATAGTGAGTCCTGGGAGGGGTAGAGAATGAATATTAATAACATGTTGTAAAAGCAAGTATTGTTTTGTGAATCTAATGTTCTGGTTTTATATGTACATATGTATTTATATACATGTATATATGCTAACCAGGCCATGTTATAAATATGTCCCTCGTTGTGAGTCAAACGCAGCTTACTGGCTTAGAGGGTATAAAACAGGTTTCATCATGTATGAAGAGGAATGGTGGATGCTAGAGAACACCTTGAGATGAACTGGATGTCTAAAACCACATGGGCTGGGGATGTAGCTCAGGTTGTAGAGTGCTTGTTTAGCATGCCCAAAACAGGAAGGGAGTAATCCCAGAACTTGGGAGTTGGAGGCAGGAGGATCAGCAGGAGGCAGGAGGTTCAAGGTGGTCCTTGGCTATGTAGTAATTTCTAGCCTTATCTGGGGTACGTGAGACCCTGGATTTAGAAAGATGAATAAAAGGAAAAGGACTATTATTGACATGTACATGAACTGTTGGCACATTAGTAACAATGTAGTCAGTACTTAGAGTTGTTGTAACTAACTTACTAAGTCATACTCTTGAACACTGAGCACAGCTCACTCAGAACTAACATAAAAACTTTCATTTTCCTTATGGAGAGCAGTCTGTGCAGGTGGTCTGTGTCTTATGTCATTAATATATTTCTCATAGGAACAGATACCTTGTTATGATTGACTAGCCAGTCACCTCATTGTACACAAAGGTATCTTCCCCAGTAGATTTCCTAGGGCAGAAGTTGTTTACTGACGCAGGAGAATTGGAGAATATGTACTAAACCAGTCAGAATAATAAAATCTAGAATTTTCAGCCAGCAGGGATGATTTCATTCCAGCCCCTAATTTAGAGACACAGCAGTGAGTACTTGGGTGCTGTACAAGGCTTGCTAAGGTCAATGACAGTACAGGTAGCCTGGCATGGGCTGTGTTTTCTGATGCTCACTAGCCCTTCTCTCAGTCACTCATGTACTTTATTTAGTCTGTCCTTTCTGCTTGGGATATTCCTGTCAGGGCCTCTCCTCTCCACATAACCTGTACCCATACCCTGTCTTTGCTTCTGATTCCTACTAGTCTGTAAAATTCAGCACTAATCTTACCTCAGAGCCTTTCTTGAGCCCCCCCCCCCCACTCCTTGGGGTAGTTTATGTCATTTTTCTTTATAATTAGGGGTTTTGTGTCCCCCTTAGGAGATTTTTTTTTCTATAGAAAAATTAAAAAGACTCTTTGCCTTCAAACTCTGATTTTCCTTTCAAATTAAGAACTAAGAGTATTTGGATTGATTATGTTTACAAGGTAGGGTCAGATTTCATTTTTCTTCATTATTATTCCTAAAGAGTTGTTCCTTACTGCACACTAGTGCACTTTTGTCTCAAATCAAGTGTCTACATACACAGTGGCATCTATTTCTTGTTTTTAATGTTTCACTCATTTATTTATATTTGTTCCAGGGCTAGAGAGAGAACTCAAGTTAAGAGCACTGGCTGCTCTTCCAGAGGTCCTGAGTTCAATTCCCAGCAACCACGTGGTGGCTCACAACCATCTGTAATGAGATCTGGTGCCCTCTTCTGACTTCCATGCATACATGCAGGCAGAATACTGTATAATCTTTGCTCCAATAGCCAAGGATAACCTTGAATTTGGATCCTCCTGACTCCCTGGCTGCTGATAGAACTAGCTCTCTCATGTCAGAGAAACTGGAGTAGGCGAACAACTGGGTAGACACACAGACACAGGCAGGCACTTAGATCTGAGGGCCAAAGTTTATTTTTGTGTGTGTGTGTGGGGTCATGCTCATCAGACTTGGTGGCAAGTGCCTTTACCCAGTGAAACATCTCACCAGCCAAGATTGAGATTTTTAAATACAACTATTAAATTGTAAAATGGACATTATAAGACAAATATAACCTAAATAAATGGAAACATGATATTCATGAAGAACTCCCATTCTATAATGCTCAATTTTAATTCAATTTCTAGACTAAATAAAATGATAATTAAAATTCAAAAATCTGAATTTTCCCAAGCTGATTCTAAAACTTTTCTAGAAACGCAGAGTACAGACAACAGAGCATGACCTGAGTTTGCTCCTGGGACCTACATGGTAGAAGGAGAGAACCTGCATCTTCAAGTTGTCCACTAACCTCTGCACAGGCACACACACTACAAATATGTTAATGCCTAAAAACAAATTTAAAAATTATCTCAACCTTATAGTATTAAGAACCTTCTGAATTCTTTATTTCCCTAAATGGAAATTTCCTGAATATGTACAATATAGCCATTAGCATTAGAAATGTTAATGTAAGGAGATTGGCTTTGATATATTAATGCCACCTGATTCATTGATTCTCAAGTTTCACCAGTTGCCCCAGTAATGTCCTTTATCCCAAGAGAATCTAAGTTGGTAGCTCATGTTGCTCGTGCACGAGTGTGTGTACCCGAGTGCATACACACACACACACACACACACACACACACACACACACACACACACACACACACACACGCCTACATAGTTCTGTATGGTTTATCCAGCCACTTTACTCTGGAGTATTGAGAGTGCCTTCAGTATTTGTTGAAATATTTGATTCTATAGTGAGTAACCTGCCTGGGATTTCGAGAGCTTCTGAAATCTGTGGCTTAATGTCTTTCATCCATTTTGGAAACTTCCCAGCCAGGTAGCGTCACTAGCAGTGAGCAGTGCAGCTTCGTTAGCTGTGACTCCTGAGTGGTGATTTAAGAACCTCTATTCAAGTGAAGTCAAGATTCTGATTCAAGTGACACCACAGGATTTCAGGAAGTTAGAATGAAGCAAGACTGGGGTTTATTACAAACAGGCATCATGCTCTCTCTCTCTCTCTCTCTCTCTCTCTCTCTCTCTCTCTCTCTCTCTCTCTCTCTCTCTCTGTGTGTGTGTGTGTGTGTGTGTGTTGAGGATGGGGATATTGTACACACAAGGAAGTGCAGACTTCTTGAGAGAGGTTAACTGAAATTTCTTAGGAGCACAGGTGTGTGTGCCTTTTGTGGGTTTTGAACTGAAGCTGTGTTTAAAAGATTAAACTGTTTTGGTGTATTTTATCTAATGGTAAATGAGAGTGTGTAAAGTGATTTATGGAGATGTATTGTAGGGGTTTGCAGATAAGGTGTGCTGATTATGTAAAAGTGTAGGACAAGAAAGGTCAGAGACTCTTACAACACATAGGTCATACACTGTAAGACATCTTGAGTGTTGGCATGATTCATAATCGTGGTAAGATTTTCTCAGAAAACTCATACTGTGTGTGGTTACTAAGAGGTCATGACATGTGTTTTGACTGTAAACATGTTTTGTAATCTTGTTCATGAAATTTTTCTTAGAAACAGGAGTTTCATGCCCTTTGCAGGTATTGTCAGAATTCTTGACACTCAGCCAGCTAGGAATGGACACAGGATCCAGGGGAATGATGGGCTCTTCCTTTCTCATGTCCTCATATTTATTCTTGCTTTTCTCTTTCCTCAGTGGGGTTTCTTGTCTATTCTTTATTTCCCCCTGCTATTCCAGTCATGGGCATATATTAAATTTTCTTACCTTTTTTTTTTGCGCCCCTTTATCTGTACTTTCAAATTTGTTTACTTACGTGTGTGTGTGTCACATGTGTGCAGGTGCCCACAGAGGCCAGAAGAGTATGTGAGATAGTTCTGGAGTTTCAGGAAGTTATGAGTTGCCCAGTGTGGACACTGTGAACAGAACTCAGGTCCTTTGGAAGAACAGCAAGCGCTCTTCACTTTTGATTTTCCAGCTCACCATGAGTACTCCATACCCTTGACTGGCTGCTGCTGCTGTTTCTTATAATCTCTTCCAGCTCTCTAATTGTCTTGTTAATTGTACTTAATGTGCTGTTAAACTCATTCATTGAACTTTTTTTAACATTTTATTTATTTATTATGTATACCAATTCTGCTTCCATGAATATCTGCACACCAGAAGAGGGCACCAGATCTCATAACGGATGGTTGTGAGCCACCATGTGGTTGCTGGGAATTGAACTCAGGACCTCTGGAAGAGCAGTTGGTGCTCTAAACCTCTGAGCCATCTCTCCAGCCCCAAGCTCTTAATTTTATTGTTATAGATATTAAAAATGTATTTCACTTTGAGAATTCATATTTGGTTATTTTAAAAATACAATGATGCTCAAAATAGATGGTTCAGCATGACCTTAATTTAACCCTTAGAACACAGGGGAAGGTAGAAAGAACTGACCCCCCAAAATTGTCCTCTGACCTATATGCAGTACCCATACAATAATAATCAATTTAAAAAATTAAAAATAGCACCTTGTTACTTATAAATCTGGTCTTGGTTTCAGTTATGTATGGTTACATCTGCAGCGGCACCTCCATTTATGTGTATTTGCTTGTATGCTGGACTATATTTGAAAAATTGTTTATAGAAATACAAGTCAGTGGTGGCACACACCTTTAATCCCAGCACATGGGAGGCAGAGGCAGAGGCAGGCAGATCTCTGAGTTGGAGACCAACCTGGTCTACTATAGAGGGAATTCCAGGACACCCAGAGTTACAGAGGGAAACCCTGTCTCAAAAACAAAATAAAACAAAACAAAAGAACAATGAAGGAAGGAAGGAAGGAAGGAAGGAAGGAAGGAAGGAAGGAAGGAAGGAAGGAAGGAAGGAAGACAGATAGTCAAGTCAGTGACCAAGATGAGGTTGCCATCCTGTAGAGGAGATTTTCACCAGCTTTGGTAGCCAGATGCCAGAATCACTAACGATATGGGACTCATTAGTCTATTTCAGGTATCAGGATTTTCCTGGACCACACAGATGACCAGGCAGTTGGTTTAATTCTGATTTATCCTTAGTTCCAAAGTGAAGCCATTTTGGGATCCAGTCCAGACATGGTCTAATTTACCAGACTCCATTTTGTTCGTAACCCTTTAATACAGTTCCTCATGTTGTGCTATTACCCAACCATCAATTATTTTCATTGTTACTTCTTAACTGTAATGTTTCTACTGTTATGAATTATAATGTAAATATCTGTTTTCTTATGGTATTAGGTGACCCCTGTGAAAGGGTTGTTAGTCTCTTAGAGGAGTTGCAACCCACAGGTTGAGAACCGCTGTGCTTGTGGGTCCTATCTTCAACTTTTCTCTTAAAAATACTTTCAGGTTTGGTGTTGGGCAGTGGTGGCACACGCCTTTAATCCCAGCACTCAGGAGGCAGAGGCAGGCAGATGTCTGTGAGTTTGAGACCAGCCTGGTCTACAAGAGCTAGTTCCAGGACAGCCTCCAAAGCCACAGAGAAACCCTGTCTCGAACCACCCCCCCCCAAAAAAAAAAAAAAAACTTTCAGGTTTGGTTTCAATTTTGCCAGAAAGTAGAGTTCCCAAATACCTTTGGCACACACACTGACAAATTTTAAGTGCATCATCCGTATACAACTCCTTCTTAGGAATTTACAATGCTGCCAGGCAAAGAGCAGACTTCTCCTTCAGATGTTTGCTTTCTACAAGATGCTGACTGGTAATTCTTTACTACCTTGGTTTGTGGTAGCTTCAACCTGATTTTCTTTTCTTTTTTTACATTTATCTAAGTTAAATTTATTTCTTCACTGATACATTAAAGCAAGATCCTGCATATGGGCTAATGTTATGCCTTGGTGCATGTATACATTGTGTTATTTTCAATCAGGCTAAGTGTACCTATGGCTGCAAACATTAATCACATCTTGATGGTAAAAACTTTAAAAATATTTTCTTTTAGTTATTGGTATGTGTTGTTGGAAGTTTTTCTCTGTCTCGCCTGGTCCCACTGGACTGGTTTCTCTCCTGCTGTTGTGCCCTTATGAAATAACACTTAGACAATTACAATTCTTTGGCCAATAGCTCAGGCTTATTACTGGCTAGTTCTCCCTTATATAGCAACCCATTTTTATTAATCTATGTATTGCCACAAGGCTGTGGCTTACAAGTAATGCTCCAGCGTGTTACCCTTTGGTGGCTATATGTGGTCTCCCTGACTCTACCTTCCTTCTTTCTGCATCTTTGTTTGGATTTCCCACATAGCTGTATTTTGCCTGGCCATTGGCTGAAACAGCTTTATTCATCACCCAATAAAAGCAATGCATATTTGAAGCATATAGAAGGACATCCTGTATCAGGCATTGACAGTCACCCAACAGTACAACAGCTTACCAGAGCTGCTTGCTTCTAGCTAATGTAACTTAATACCCAGCAGCCTACCTTTTCCCCATCCTCCCTTCTCTCCACTCCACTCACCCTCTCATAACCTGCAATCTACCATCTATCCTCTGCTTGAGGATCATACAAGTCAGATCATATGGTGCTTTTGTGTCTATGCCTGGCTTATTTCACTTGTTCCATCTGTGCTGCCACAAATAACAGTTTTTATTTTTGCTAATGACTGGCTGGTATTTCACTGTATATATGTGCCACCTTTTAAAATCCATTCATCAGTTAATGAAGCTATTAAAAAATAATCAGCCCAGCTTTTTTGGTTGATCTCCACGGGAACATTGGTCTGTGATAAAAGTAACCTACCTATTATTAAACATAATCATTCCTTTTGGTAAAATTGTTGTAAGTAGTTTGTAATTCTTCCTAGATATTGGATCTACTTAAGAAATCAGATACTTCCTTAAGTTGAACCTGTTAAGGAAATGACACAGCGAACTCTAATCTTTTGTTCTAGCTCGAGATGCAGATGAACGAGAGAAGTGGATCCATGCCTTAGAAGAAACCATTCTTCGACATACTCTCCAGCTTCAAGTAAGAGGCTTTACATGGTGTTTGGATATTTTGTGTATGGCTTTCTTTTTGGGGAAAGGAGGGTTGTTTTTTTTTTTAAAAAATAACTGATATAAAACAATGAGAACTCTTAATTTCTGAGTTGATTATTCTTGCTTTTTAGTGTTTTGTAGAAAAGTCACAATCATTTATTTTTTCTGCTTTCTATAGGGCAAAATACAGATTTTTATCAGGAATGAAGTTATTATAAGGCGATTTGAATGTGAAATGATATGTTAAAATGTGCCAGATTCATTTTAAGTGTTTTGTGTCAATATTGAGCTATTGATAAAACCAAATTATAAAGTCAGGCATAATAATTGCTAAGTGTTCAGGAGTTTACCTCATTTTCTTGTTAATAGAATTTGGTCATTGCCACATACACCTGGTCAGTACTAATTAGGATAAAAATGAAAGAAAACTAAGCACAAAATGGGTCAGGAAAAACAGTCTAGCTGATGTCTGGATTGCACTAGAGTCCCTCCCCATTTCTAGACTCTGCTTACCCTGATTAGGACTTATTCTCCAATGGCTTCCCCCTGTGGTAGTGAGATGGTTACAGCAGTTTTCAGCCTCATATTGTAGGAAGTCTAGGTCCATAGTCAGTAAGAGTAACGGGTACAGTGGCTGAGTGGCAGAGGAATGACAGCAGGAGGACCACTGAGAGTTTAAGGTCAGCCTGGGCTACAGTCTGAGATCCTGTCTTAAAAAAAAAAAAAAAAAAAAAAAAAAAAAGAAAAAAAGTAGCTGGCGTTGGTGGCACACACCTTTAGTCCCAGCACTTGAGAGGTAGAGGCAGGCGGATCTCTGAGTTTGAGGCCAGCCTGGTCTACAGAGTGAGTGCCACGATAGGCTCCAAAGCTACACAGAGAAACCCTGTCTCGAAAAACCATAAAAAAAAAAAAAAAAGATGTACTGGAGAAACACCTTGCTAATAGGTTATTAGATGTCTTTACCCCATCCCTGCCCTAGCAGCTTGAGAACAGGAAACAGCTTGAGTGACAGACACAGCACATGCCTCTTCTAGCACAGAGAAAATGCTTCTTAAGCCTAGCCTCTAGGAACTTACATGTGTGGCAGATAGGGGATTTTGTTTTATTTTTTAGTCTTGAATTGTAGAAAATGGGTGCTTTGTGACCCCCTTCTACTTTGTCTTACCCAGAAACTGCTTGATTTGGTAAGGTTCATCTCAGGTCTTTCCACACAGTGAGCTCCCATCACCTAAAAGGGCTTGAGCAGAGGCTTAGAAAACAGCATTTGATGATGTAGTTATTAAGGGATGGAAGAAATGAATATGGAGTTGAAGAGGTTGGTAGATTACTCTGAGCTATGATTTTTAACAGCAGTTTCATGGTTGCCATCCATTTCTTTTTAATTTAGGTAGTTCTATAAATAATATAGATGTGGGGTCCAATCAGAAGGTAGTTGTTTTACATTTAATTGCATTGAATGTGACAGATGAGACTTCCCTCTTACTGGCTAAACTGACACACAGGTGTCTGGTGTGTCTTCAGCCTGCCCTTAGAGGCCTCTGCTGTACAACCCTGTAAATCCATCGAGTGCTCTTACTTGCTTGCTTTCCTTAACGCTTTTTAAAGCTTTCAGGCCTCTCCATTCTTCTGAATGTGAATGATTTAATCCTGAGTGCTGGGATTAAAGGCGTGCATCACCACGCCTTTAATCCCATTTTCATAGCTTCAGCTAAACTCTCTGTGGATGACTCTCCTGTCTTCATAACGATTTCAGTCCCTCTGCCTTAGGAAATCAGGAATTTCCTCAGCAGGACGAAGGCTGAGCTTCCACCCCTTTCTTTCTCAAACCCTCATCTTTAAGCCTCTCTTGTCTTTGATGATGCCAGCCTTGACCCTGATCTAAGGGATGGATGTGAAAGCTTGGTCTTTGTATGCTCAGTCTGTGTGACCTGCTAGAGCTGGGCTGCTTCTCTCACAGAATCATTTTCCTCTCTTCCGTCACTGGGTATCAGTGCAGTCACACTCAGCTTAGGTTTTCAAAATATCTTGGCAGCTCTGTTTCTTGTACTATCCCAACCTATACTCCTTAATTTATTTTCTTTTTCATCCTTTAAATAAACAACTGTCATTAATGATCCTGAGGCATTCATAAATGAGGAATAAGAAAAAAAAAAAACCCTCTAGAGCAGTAGTTCTCAATCCCTTTGGGGTTGAGTAAGCCTTTCACAGGGGTCACATATCAGATGTTTACATTATGGTTTATAACAGTAGCAGAATTACAGCTATATTGTATCTATTATATTAGAACACTCTGCAGTGTAATCTAAGCAGTGAAATCTGAACACTTGTTTTTGCTGGGAGCGGTGTGGGCTTCACGTATATCCTCTCTTCTTACTCATACATCCCCCTCTTAAGCTTATGAAGTGCTTGAAATTAGAGAGAGACTCATTTTACTGATAATATGCTCATGGTACAGAGGGGACAGGGTCTGAGACAAGGTTTCTCTATGTAGGTTTGGATGTTGTAGAACTTCCTATATAGGCTAGGCTGGCCTTGAACTCACATAGATCCATCTGCCTCTGCCTCCCGAGTGCTGGGATTTAAGGTGTCACCATTATTCCTGCTTCAACCTCAGTTTCATCATCTTTAAAGTACCATAAACCCTCAGCAAAGGTAGCTGTGTGGTGGTAATTTGGTATCTCTAACCTGCAGTGTCTGCACACAGTCTTCCATTCCGACTGTCATTTCAGCTAAAGCTTTCTTTACCTTTTCTTCACCTTTGTTCTCTTCCTTCTTTTTCTGGTTCACCACTGCTTCATTGTAAGTATCAGCACATTGTAATTAGAGTGGTCTGGAGATGGAAATACAACTGAAAATCTCTGTCCATTTAAATCCCGTGAAGCTGAGTTTCCTACAGTTATATATGTATGTACTGTAGGCTCTTCCCTCTTTTTTCTTTCTTCTCTCTTAGCCTCTCCCACCCCTTTTCCTTTTCACAAATTTTTTATTGTTCTTTATTAAATTTGTTCTCTGACAAATTTGTTTTCATCCCCACTGCTGTCAACTGCTTCCCCCAATGATTCTCTTGCCACATCAGGTCTTTATGTTTTGTTTTGTGACCCACTATCCCTGTTTTCATGCCTTTATAGCCTGACAAGTTTGGAAGCTTTTTGTAAAGAGCCAGAAGGTCATTGAGTCTCTTACCTCCCTCTCCAGCCTGTGAGCAGCTCACCTGCTTGCTGTATGGGTAATAGGCAGTATTACTAACTTAAGTTTGGGCTCAAATTTTGAAAACATTCTTGCAGGCCCCAAAGGGGGTAGTATTTGAGTTTTATGTTACAATACTTATTGTAGACAAGTATAAAGCAAAATGTAAATGCCTCAGGTTTAAACTCTTATAAAATCACTCAAAAGGAACTTCCAAATGAAATGCAAATATAGCATAAAGCAACAGACTCTAAACTAAGATTTCTTTAAGCTCAGCTCAGTGGCAAATGCCTGTACTTCATTTAGTAATGTAAGGTTTTAAAAATGAAAATCTAGAAGTTCTTTCAGAATAAAGTTAAGTGACCAATGCAGAATCTTACCTATGAAAATTAGGGAAATAGTACATCAAAAAAAGCATTAAAATTTGAATGGTACTAAAGACTCATAGAGGAAAACTAGTCTCTTGTCCTCTGACTTCCCTGATGTGTACCCCATACAGTGTATTGAGGCTGTTACAGCACGGTGCCTGACAATTCATTACCCCAATAGACATTTTCAAGCACCTAATTGTTATGCCAGTCCCTGTGACAAGAAGTTGAGGATACAGTGGTGAGCAAGGCTTTGCACTGTCATAGGCATTGTGGGCCTGTGGAGGGGCTGCTAATTCTAATTCTGAACAAAACATTTCCGTTTGACAGTGTGTTAACTGCAGTTTCCCTTGGTGAAACATGGCAGCTTTGATGGTAAGATAGGTAATGCTTCTTCCTTATGCTGAGTGGTATATGTACTCATCTGGCCTCTGTTCCTACATAGAAACTGACTGGCTGACTTCAGTTTAAAATTTCTGAAGACTTAGGCTAAAATACTGGGGCTGTTTAGACTTCCGAAAATTGAATAGTCTTTTATCTGTTCTGGTCATTTGGCCTCTATGCTAGGTCAATGCCTAGAGAAATTGGTTTGACTTAAAATACAACAGAGCATTATATATTTTAGCTTTACATTCAAAGAAAAAAAAAACCAAAAACAAAAACCCCAGGAGATTCAGTGATTTCCTGCTTATCGTATCCCTGTTCCACATATGCATAGCTTCCCCTGTTATCAGTATTTCCCACCAGGATGGTACAGTTGTTATCACTGATGACTTCTAGTGATTCATCATCACCTAACAGATAGGTTTTGTTTTCTTGTGGTTGTTTTGAGTTTTTTGAGACAGGGTCACATGTAGCTCAGGTTGGCCTCCAACTCACTATTTAGTCAAAGATGATCTTCTTGTGTTCTACTCCTAAGAGATGTTATATGTAGTATTTGGAATTATACAGACTTTTGGGATAGGTTTCTAATACTGAAGAAAATATACATGTGTGCTGGACATCTGGGAAAAGGGAACTTTGAGAGACTACCTTCATCAGCTTGCCTGTGTTCTGGGGGGGGCATTTTAGGATTGCTAATTGATGGGGTGGCAGCCTATCATAGGTGATACTGCCCTTGGGCAGGTTATAATAAAGCAAGCTGAGCAAGCACTGGAAGCAAACAGTAAGCAGAGTTTCTCTGTTGGTTTCTGTTTCAAGTTCTTGGGCTGAGTTCCCTGGTTTCCCTCAATAATAAGGTTCCCCTTAATCTGTAAACCAAACAAACCTTTCTCACCCTGGTTGCTTTTTGGTCACAGCTTTATCACAGTAGCAGAGAAGTGTGATAACATGACTTGATGGGTCATTTTGTTTTTTATTCTTTATTTTTTATTATTGAGGAGTAAATCCAGGGCCTCGTGGGAAACCACACAATCACTGAGCAACATTCCCAACAAGGCCACACCTCCAAAATCCTTCCCAGATAGTTCCAATTAGAGAACATGTGTTCAAATATATGACCCTTTGGGGGCCATCCTCATCCAAACCACCGCATTGTATCACATACGAATTAAGACTCAAAATAGCTACTCAATAACTCAAATAATAAAAGCGTATTATAGCTGTGATAAGTTCCACAAGAAAAGTTTCATGGAATAATGATGACCTAAAAGAAGAATTTACACTGTGTAGAAATGAAGGTGAGAGGTAAATTAAGAGTCAAAGTTGTTGTCAAGGAGATAATGTGAAAGGAACAGCAGCTGTCACAGGGTCCTGAAGTGGGAAGGTCCTTGGCAAATTAAAGGAGCTTGAAAAGTACCTTTGTGTGGAAGACCGAAAAGTAGGGAGTATAAGTTGAAAGATGCAGGAAGGGCTATAAACCTCTGTATGGGTCAGTGTTAAATGTTGAGTTATATCCTTTTGTACCGTGCAAAGGTATGGAAGTTTGTTAATTGGCAGTGAGATGTTATGGAAATAACACTTTAGCTCTTAGGTTGAGAGTGAATTGGTAGATTCAGGAAGACTGTGGTAAGGAAATTATTCCAAGAGGGACCATTATTTGGGATATGAGCAGAGGTGGAATTGAAAGCACATTGAGGAGGTAAGAATTACAGAAGTTGGTTGATAGATTTGGGTATGGACTGGGGAGGCAGGCCCCTGAGAAATGATACACTTTTGGTTTGCCTTTTAGAGTGGATAATTAGTGGTTTCATTTACTGAGATAGAGATCATGGGAGAACTAATTCTGTGCTTATAAAAGGGAAAGCAGAATGAACTTCGAAACAATTTACATCAACTAAAAATACCAATGAGTTCAGCAGTGCAGTTGGAGTGTCGCGAGTATTTCTTCAACTGTGCGCCACAAAATTACAGCCTTAGAAGGGTCGAGATACCCAGGAAAAATAGAAAAGGAGATTGCTTTCCAGATCTATAAGCCAATCACTGGTGTCTGTGATTTCCTGCATTTTGGGCCTCTGCCCAGGTGCTCCCAGCCTGAACTTCACAGTTACAGCATTTGGATTCTTGAAGTTCTTCACAAGCCACCTACACTCCTTACGGCGCTGTCAAAACAGTAAGCCCACGGACACTCCACCAACAAATAAAACAGACACCCAAGCTCTTGTTTACTAGTAGGTTGTAGTGTTTCCTCTTCTCCCGCCTTAATCGACGACAGGAACAACTTTTGGAGGCAAAATCAGTAATCAAGATGGAACTTCTGAGCTCAGGAGCTGCCAAAATACGGCGATGGCCAGTGAAGCGAGTTTCCCCGGCCTTTCCCCCTCTCTCGGGGGAGGGGGTGGGCGGGGGTGGGAGTCCTGAGGGGCTCGGCTCCTTCGGCCTTGACGCCTAACGGGGCCAACCGCCAATCGCCAGCCGCTCACCTCCCATGCAGGTGACCTGTGGCCAATCGCCAGGGGCCTCTTTGCCTGGGCCAGCCAATCGGGGCGGCGCCTGGGCCGCGGCGCAGGGGGAGGGCGGGGGAGGGCGTCCTCCGACTGCTCTGGACTGGGACGCCAGCCGCTGAGGGGCATCCGGGGCGGGGACGGAGCCCTCCTCTCCCCTGGGACGGAGGCCGGCTGCGGCGAATGGCTCTCCTGCTGGCGGCTTGCGGAGTGAGTAGACCCCTCGGGGCCCCTGGTCTAGGGGCCGCCTTCCCTCAGCCCACGCCCCCAAGCTCCCCTCGGAGGGACCCGCTGTGCAGCTTAGGAAATATTTCTGTGGAACTCGGTTCTCCTTTCGAAGGTTGACTCACAATGACCAGTCACAGTTGAGCTCCAAACGCGAAAGCTCAACTCTGATCCTGCGCCTGTTGGTAGAATCTTCACTTGCAGGCCAAGTAGAATTTGGGATGTTTTGGCGTTGTGCTGGTGCTTGGTCCTGCATTTGTGTGTCGGTCATGGATGCTGCTGTTTGTGGGTGGGTGAGGAAGGAAGTGGTTTTGTTTTTTAGTAGCTGCTGGAAATATTTTGGAAGCTTCAGGATAGTTTTTTGGGGTTCACGGAACAACTGTAGTGCAGGTTTTAGGTTTTCAGCCTTAGCTTAGGTGTGAAAAGTTGCCTGTGATTAATACAGCGGGAAGGCCCCTGCCGCGGTATTCCTGCTGTACTTGACATTTTCGTTTTCCCTCAATCATAAAAGATTGAGAGTTAAGTTGAAAAACATTTTCTAATTTGCAGGCATGATTTTCCATGATTAAATTATTTTCCTTTTTAGCTGTTTTTAAAGCCAAATGATTATTACAGGTTACTCATTGGGGAAGTTTGTGAGGGTCTTAAAGTGGTAGTTGCAGATTAAAAGCCTTCCCATCGACTTTAAAAACAGGAACTCTGATGAAGTTACTCATAAGTCATCTTTCAGAACACCGCCTGTGTTGGAACAAGCACTAGAGTCCTTTAGTAACCAGTACTGACATTTCTTGTCCTTCACTTTTACTTGGGGATTTTTTTTTTTAACTTTTATTTTTGGTGCATCTCTACAAGAGATTACTTAAATAAAAGTCAGATGGTTTTCCCTACTCCAGGGTAGGCATACATCACTAAAAATGGAATTTTAGTTTGAGAATTTAAACAGAAACATTTTTGTTTTAACTTGGGTGTTTCCTGAGTGTCCTCAGTTTGGTTTGAGCAGGGATGACATTATCCTTGAAGCATGTCTCATTTAGTAAATAGGATGAAATATACTTTGGGCACAGTCAAGTTGAAGATAGCAGGGAATTTAGATTTGTTTGTTTGCTGTGATCTCACCATGTTCTGCTTATTGGAAAGCCAGTAGTTGTGTGGTTTGCACTTTTTTGAAACAGGGTCTTGGTCCTTGAACTCTTGGCCTTCCTTCTGGGGTTACACATGTGCACCACCACACCCATGTTTTGCACTCCTGATTTAGAAAGGTAATAATCATGACAAAGCAACCCATAATCATGCATTTATTATAAAATATTCCAGGATGGCCTCTGGGATGTGTCAAGTTCTGTCACTAAATGCTGTGTTATGGAGAAGTAACTGATGTTTGTAATAATTCTTACACTACAAGGAAATGTTTTTATGGTTACTATAATGTACGCAGCAGAAAATTGTGTTTTGAATTTTTTCCCATTAAAGATTTTCCCATTAAAGAATAGTGACTGTTATTCTTGAAGCTAGTCTTCGTCTTTAATTATTTTAACTCAGTCTACCATCTACCTTATTCTCCATGTCTAAAGCTCTGTCAGCCTTAGTAATATTAATATCTCTTGGGTTTGACCCTTTTTCTTGTACGATAGTGCTCTGAGTCCTTCATCTCTCAGCTGGACTTTTGGGAAATCTGACCTAGTGTGTGAGAGGCAAGCCACACCCATCCTCGTTACTCAAAAACACATTGAGTCACTGCCATGCTTCTGTTTTGGGTGCCTTTCCAAGTCCAGTTCCTGGCATGCCTTTAAGGCCCTCCATAGTCGGGACTAATTCTTCTCACAGCTGTCTGAAACCAGTGGTAGGCACTCAACTCAAGGCATTCCCTGTGATCGGATTTTCATCAGATCATGTCTAGTCTCTGAGTTCTTTCTCTTCACACCACCGTTTTCTCTTGCTTAGATTACCACCCACATTTCAGGTGGTTAAGCTCTGGTTTGGCCCCTAGTGCATAGCACCTAGTCCCCATTCCTTGCTGCCTGAAGATAGCAGGAAGAGAGTGAGTTACTTTGTGTGTTATTACAGAATTTGTCCATGTCTCTTACAGTTTTTGCTAAATTGTAAATTGTTTGCTCATATGTATGATTCTTTTTTTTTTTTACATGTATGATTCTTGTTAGGTCATAAATTTGCTAGAAATTAAAGGTTTGTACTCATTTATCTTTGTCACTAATGGAATGTCTGGCTATGTGGACTGGGCTCTTATGTTTCCTTATTCATAGGGTATAAACAAAACAGGTTAGCAAGAGAAATTACTTTTTTTTTTTTTTTTTTTTTTCTGATAGGTTTTTTTTTCTAGTAGCCTTGGCTGTCCTGGAACTCACTCTGTAGACCAAGCTGGCCCAATTCAGAGTTCCTCCTGCTCTGCCTCCCAAGTGCTGGGATTAAAGGCATGAACCACCACCACCCAGCAGGGTTCTGGTTCTTAAAGCTAGCCATCAGGGAAAGGAATTCTAGTTTCTCCAACTGCTTTGGGAGAAAAAGGGAACATGAAAAATTCAGAGACTACTTCTAAGCCCTTCCAGGGTCCTTTATTTCAAGGTGTAGCATTCACAAGTGCCATACTTGAGGTTTGGCTTTCTGAGCTCCAGTAGAACATGATAGGTGTTTAGAAAATGGGTAAGTTGTATAAACTGATGACATGACTGCTCATGCTATGGTTAAGGGGAAGATTTTTATTGTATATATGGGGAAAAGAACAGGCATTGCCACGAGAGAAGCAGGAGCAGAAGGGGGACAGAGGAGAGCAAGAGATGAAGAAAAAGAAAGAACCAAGAGAGTGCATGGCTGACATTGCAGGGTTATAAGGAGAATGAGAAGCTCGGGGAGGGAAGCTCCTGAGCAGGAAGAAGTTCTCTCTCTCTCTCTCTCTCTCTCTCTCTCTCTCTCTCTCTCTCTCTCTGTGTGTGTGTGTGTGTGTGTGTGTGTGTGTGTGTGTGTGTGTGTGTGTGTAACTAGGATGTTATTATGGACCCTGGCATGTATATAAGTTACTTGTGATACTGAGGGAACCTGGAGGCCTTCGTGTGTTTTGGTATGCTAATAGGCACCATAGACAGCATTTGTCCCTCTGCCAGTGTAAGGGAAATATCTCCTTTGATAGAGGGGAACTAGCTCCACAAATTCCTGTGGAATGCTGGCTTTTGTCTAACCAAAAGAATTTGGACAAATGGAATTTCCTTTGGCCCTGACATAAGTGATCCAAATATGAGCCACTATAATATCCTAAACATACAAACCCTTTACTCCATTGTTTTGGAACTAGATTTTTTTTTCTCCTGTGAATTAAAATGTTTCTTGGGTCAATTGACTGAGCTGGTTATGTTACATGAATAAATAAAAGGCCCAGAGACATATATTGGGGTTCAACCTGAAGATCAGGGAAGCAAAGGAGCCAAGCTACAAGAGAGCTCTTACCTCTAAAAGGGCTGGGGCATTCCTATTCTCAATGTGGCTGGAGAATGAATGCCTGATACTGAGACCTTGCTCCTGTCTTAGATACCTCCCTAATGTTGGGATTAAAGGTGTGAGATCCCAGGTGCTGAGATCATCTTTGTGTAAGCTGTTTCTCTTTTGGACCAGGTCAGTGGTGGTCTCGTGCAGATCTGGGTGGTCTTGGACTCACAGAGATCCATCTATCTCTTAATCCTGAGTCCTAGGATTCAAGTGTGTACCACTACTTCCTAGCTTCTGGCTGCTGGGATTAAAGGTGTGTGCCTGGTTTTATGGCTTGTATCTGACTTTGCTTTCTGAATCCTCAGGCAAGCTTTAATAAATCGTAAATAATTTATCATCACATGGGTTACTTACAAGTATTACAGGGAATTGGAGAAAATGTTTAGAAACAGTGCTGTGATGGTGGGCAGATTCTGTATGTCTATATGTGGTTTCCGTCTGACTTCTGATGTACCTGAAACAATACCAATAGCAATACTAACACAGATTGGGTTGGGTGTACAGTGTCATGGGAAGAAGCATAACATTGGTTAGAGCAATCAAGGGAACTTAGGAAGGCGTAAAATTTTAGTTTCTTTTTAAAAATTTTTTCAAGACAGGGTTCTCTGTGTAGCGCTGACTGCTCTGGAACTCGCTCTGTAGACCAGGCTGGCCTCAAACTCATAAAAATCTGCTGTCTCTGCCTCCCTAGTGCTGGGATTAAAGTTGTGCATCACCACTGCCCAGTTTAGAGCTTGTTTTAAACGTTGGTTGCCTTAGTCTTTATAAGTTTCAAGGTTATAGGGAATGAACAATAGTTCACTTGAATTTTAACATCTTTTGTCATACTCTGGAAGACCTTGTAGTTGGAACCTACAACTTCCTGTTTTTATTTAAATGAGATCAGCTATAGATCCTCCCAGTGTAATGAAATTTTTGCTGTCTGCATGAACAATCATTAACCTGGAGGCATTTGCTTCAGGAAATCCTAGAACAGGGAGGAAGGAAGCCTAAAATCTAATTGATCTCCATTCTCCCCCACCTCCCACCACCACCTTTTATAAGTAATGGAGGAAGGTGTCTTCCAGAAACCAAGTGATTTGCCAGGTCTGGAATAACTAGGGATTGAGCCTGAGTCCAGGATGTATCCTGGTGCCCTTGGCACATCTCTATCCATTGCTCACCTTGCCTCTCAGACTTTAGGGCTTCTCCTAATTCAGCCACTAATTTGGTTTCCTTTGAAGTCAGCATCTAGATCTGAAAAATACTCCTCAATTGATGATTCTCAGTCTGTATCCTGTGCTCTCCCTTCTTCCAGAATCATTCTCTGTTCTGTTTGTGTGCCTGGGGAGGCCTTTCAGCCAGTGTTACAGGCTCTCTATCCTTGGGCTTTTGTTGGCTTTATTTAGCCAATGGGAGGCAGTGACAGAAGACAGAAGAAGGAAAATGAACTTTTAGAGGTTACTGCTCCCAGCACCTCTCTGCTTTGCAGCCAGTTGTCCTGTAGCTATTGTGAACAGTCCTTGCTCTTCCTTCAGGCCCAGAGTGATAAAGCTTCCTCGAGGTTCCTAATTCCTGGACTTCCACAGAATCTTTTGTTGGCTTGCTCAGCCCTGAATAGTCATCATGAAAGAAGAGTTTGAAAATTGCATTTGATGAGCCAGGGCCCACTGTTCTAATACAGACTCATGCCTTTGTGCAGAGCCTGGATTCCCCAATGTTGCCCCTTAAAACTCCTCTTACCCTCATTTCCTCTGAGTCTTCTGGTGCCTTTCCCATTGCACACTTATAATACTCTGTTCAAATCAGATCGTCTAGACCAGTTGTTTTCCACCTTCCTAATGGTTTGACCCTTTAATACAATTCCTCACTTTGTGGTGACTCCCAACCATAAAATTATTTTCATTGTTACTGTAACTTTTCTGCTGTTATGGCTCATAACACAAATATCTACATTTTTTGATGGTCTTAGACCACCCCTGTGAAAAGGTCGTTTGACCCTAAAGGGGTCATGGGCTACAAGCTGAGAAACCACTGTTTTAGACAGATGTTGATCTCAAATAGATGGAAACTCTTAGGTCAGTATCAGTTTGTGCTTCACCTTGGCATCTCCAGGGTGTCTGGCACAGAGTGTAGTCACAGGAGATGCCAATGAATAAGTAATATTGTAACATAGGATTGTAAAGCCTAGAGTAGTACATGTAAAAATGTGCTCATGACAAGACTTGGCACAAGAGAATGAAATTTGTCACTGCCTGATCATCTTCTGTGTCACATTGCTGATTATTGCAGTAACCTTTAGTCCTGTTGCCTCTTTTTATATTAAAATTCCTCATTATCATTGGACCTCAGCATCTGTGTAGCCTTACTAATGGAGTGATGTACTGTTTCAAGGGATACTGATGTAGAACTTGCGGGAACTTCTTTATCTTCTTTATGTACTGTTAAGTAAGCATAGTGAAGGATTCAGTAATCACCATCTTTTTATTTTTAATTTTCCTCTTAAGCATTTGCCACAAACCATGCACTAGCTTGGTGAATACAGTAAAGAAGAATGAATCCAAGTTATCTTGGTGGACATCCAGGCTTTTAAATTGGATAATTTTGTGTGTACTTTGAGCAACTTTAACAAAACTGAGCCTGTGTTTCCTCCCACTGGACATCCACAGGCAGCAGAAATCAGTCATACAAAGACAGTTTGGCAAACGTGGTTTAAGGGACACAGCCAGGACAGCTTGGAACCTCTTCCTTTAAAGGTGGTTTTGGTATGAGTAGTTTATCATGCAAGTCCCCTTGTGAGTTAATTTGACAGCTTGTTATCTGCTGTGCAGAAGTCAGGTCATGTCAGAAAAACATAGTGGGTTTGTTTAGAAAATATTGCACAGGGGCTGGAGAGATGGCTCAGATGTTAAGAGCACTGGCTGCTTTTCCAGAGGTCCTGAGTTCAGTTCCCAGCAACCACTTGTGGCTCACAACCATCTGTAATGAGATCTGGTGCCCTTTTGTGGCCTGCAGGCATACATGGAGGAAGAACATTACATACATAATAAATAAGAACATTTTTAAAAAATAGAAAAGAAAACATTGCATAATCACAAGTTGTTGGGAGAAGTCTCAGTGCTTGCTTAAATGCTCAGTTTATGGAATTACATGGTTAATTTTACTTCCTCCTGCTTGCACATAGAGCATATTTCCAGGAAATTTACTAAAATGATTGCATTTGGTAGGACTTTAAGAATAGATAGAATAAAATGTTGATAGTCTCAGACTAGGGAAGGGAAAAATGTTTGTTCCTCTGCTTCACAGTTTACTTAAATGCTGAGATAATTTAACCTGATTGATAACCTGAGAAATGGCTTAGAGGGTAAAATAAAGCCCCCGCCATGCAGGCCTGCTGACCTGACTGTGAGATCCCTGGAACCCACATAAAGGTAGAGGGACAGCATCTACTCCATAAGAGTTGTCCTTTGTCTTCCCTGTGGCATACTCCCACCCAAGAATAATAAATAACAAAATAAAATAAAAAGCCTTCAAGTAGCCCAGATAACTCAGTTGTCTCTGAAGAAAAGCATTTACAAACACCTCAAGTTTGTGTTCTTAGAAGTTGAGTCATGAGTGTGTTGGCAGAGAGATCATGGGATTGCCCTTCAGTGTGTTGGCTTTGTGTTTTGTTAAGGGGCTCATTTTTTCCAGTATGCCGACAGTCTCTGGTTTCAGGTTGTTTGCTGCCTGGCACTTTACCTTTAAGTGATGTTACAAATTTGGCTGCGATTCATTTTGCTTCGAAATGAGGTCTGAGTAGTTTCAGCAATGCCAACTCTTTTAGCATGTTTTAGGATTTCATAGATAACCTTAAAAGAATAAAACTGGTGACTTTGCATATTTTTAAAAAATATGTATAATGTGTTTTCTGAATATTTTCCCATGAAGCCTTGATGTTTTTATAAAAGAAATACTTAGAAAAATTAAATATGCCAAGCAAAAACTGTGAGAGTCTCTTGGTCTCCCTGTTTCCTCAGTCCTACTTGAGAAGTAACAGAATTTCATCCCCCCACCCCACCCCATCCCCATATGATTTCAGGAAGAGATAGGGTATGGGGTGTATAAACTTAAAAACACAGCTTACAATTTATAACTAAAATGGCTTCTAAAATATGCAGTTTCAATGTCATTCATGTCTTTGAGATAAACATGTTAGTGCTAACTATTTTTTTTATTTTTTAACTTTTTAAATTTGAATTAGAAAGAGGATTGATTTACATGACAATCCCAGTTACCTTCTTCCTCCCGTCCTCCCCTACCACCACCCCCAACTAAAACCCTACCCATCATATATCCTTTCTGCTCCCCCTGGATGGTGAGGTCTTCCATAGAGTGACATCAGAGTCCATCATATCCTTTGGGATAGGACCTAGGTCCACCCCCGTGTGTCTTGGCTCAGGGAGTATTCTCTGTATGGAATGGGCTCCCAAAGTCCACACCTATGCTAGGGATAAGTACTGAACATCTACAGGAGGTCCCATAGATTTCCGAGGTTTCCTCACAGAAACCCATGTTCTTGGGGTCTGGATCAGTCCCATGCTGGTATTCTAGCTATCAGTCTGGGGAGCAAGAGTTCCCAGATGTTTAGGTCAGCTGTTTCCGTGGGTTTCACTAGCCTGGTCTGGACCCCTTTGCTCTTCACTCGTCCTTCTCTGCATCTGGGTTCCAGTTCAGTTCGGTGATTAGTTGTGGGTATCTGCTTCTACTTCCACCAGCTGCTGGATGAAGGCAAGTTTGTCCTTTCGTGATTGGGTTACCTCACTCATAATGGTGTCTTCTAGTTCCATCCATTTTCCTGCAAATTTCAAGATTCCATTTTTTTTTTTTTTCTGCTGAGTAGTACTCCATTGTGTAAATGTACCACATTTTCTCTATCCATTCTTCGGTTGAGGGCCATCTAGGCTACTTCCAGTTTCTGGCTATTACAAATAGTGCTGCTATGAACATCGTTGAAACAGATGTCCTTGTTGTATGAATGTGCTTCTTTTGGGTATATGCCTAAGAGTGGAATTGCTGGATCTTGTGGTAGACTACACATCAGAGAAATCATCCACCATGATCAAGTAGGCTTCATCCCAGGGATGCAAGGCTGGTTCAACATACGAAAATCCATCAATATAATCCACCATATAAACAGACTGAGGGAAAAAACCCACATGATCATCTCACTAGATGGCCAGAAAAGGCCTTTGACAAAATCCAACACCCCTTCATGATAAAGGTCTTGGAGAAATCAGGGATAACAGGAACAGAATAAAATATATATAATAAAATATAATAAAAGCAATATACAGCAAGCCAACAGCCAACATCAAATTAAATGGAGAGAAACTCAACCCAATTCCTCTAAAATCGGGGACAAGACAAGGCTGTCCACTCTCTCCATACCTCTTCAATATTGTCCTTGAAGTTCTAGTTAGAGCAATAAGACAGCAAAAGGAGATCAAGGGAATACAAATCGGAAAGGAAGAAGTCAAACTTTCACTATTTGCAGATGATATGATAGTCTACATTAGTGACCCGAAAAACTCTACCAGGGAACTCCTTCAGCTGATAAACACCTTCAGCAAAGTGGCAGAATACAAGATTAACTCAAAAAAAATCTGTAGTCCTACTATATACCGATGATACATTGGTGGAGAAAGAAATCAAAGAAACATCACCCTTTACAATTGCCACAAACAACATAAAATACCTTGGGGTAACACTAACCAAAAACTTGAAAGACCTGTACCATAAGAATTTTGAGACTCTAAAGAAAGAAATTAAAGAAGATACCAGAAAATGGAAAGATCTCCCATGCTCTTGGATAGGTAGGATCAACATAGTAAAAATGGCAATCTTGCCAAAAGCAATCTACAGATTCAGTGCTAACTATTTTATAAAGGCCTATACACTTCTGTTTCCATGATTTTGGCCTTTCTTTTTTGTTTGTTTTTGGTTTTTTTTTTGTTTTGTTTTGTTTTATTTTGTTTTGAGACAGGATTTCTCTGTGAAATAATCCTGGCTGTCCTGGAACTCACTCTATAGACTGGGCTGGCCTCTGACTCACAGAGATCCACCTGCCTCTGCCTCTTGAGTGCTGGGATTAAAGGTGTGCACAACCATCTGGCTCCACTTTAAAAAAATAATGCAACAAAGCAAAAACTTAAGAATTAAACAGTTTTCTGTATAAATTTAAAAATAGAAATAGTTTTAGTGGTTTTATGGTGGTTGTTTAGTTGTGTTTAACCATTATAATCTTTGGTGGAAGGGAAGCTTTCTTTATGTTGTTTGACTCTTGGTTATCAAGGTAATTACTAGATGCAGCTTACATTTTGTGCTTTAGGCATAGTAACCAATAGTTTTCTGAGCATCCACACTGGGTTTTTCCCCTGATGTGTTTACTGGCTGCATTTTGCCAAGTTTTGCTTATTTCTGTTACCATTTTTATACCACCCATTATCTTCTTCAGGTTTCATGAACTTATTGTTAGTTTTCTTTTTTAAAAGGAAGGTTAAATTTAATACTTGTCTTTTTCTTGATTGTATATTCGATAAGAAAAACTGCACTTGGCTTATGGTATTATTCATCAGTCTTATTTTTATTTTTAAAGTCCATCAAAATGATTTGTAAGTACTGTGTGGATCTTGGGATTAAAGGAAGTGAATTCTGGCTCTCTAAGTCTCCAGATCTAGTAAGGAAATTGAACAGCTATAATCAGGTTACTGGTCCATTTTGTTGATAGGGAAATGAAAGCAGGGACAGTGAACTGGCCTGACCACACAGGTAGTCTGTTAGGAAATTACAGAGTCAGTATTCAGAACTTGCTCTGTCTTTAACACTTGTTTGTGGTCAGTTCCTCTATTATGAACTCCTTCGATGATTTTCAGATTGCATGTTAAGTATCCCCAGCCTACAATCTTTTCAAATAGTATTATAACTTAATAGAAAAGTATAGTAGTATTTGTAGGTAGAGGAGTGAGTTAGAATCCAATTAAAAATTCCAGTTGGAGGATGGAGAGGTGGCTCAGTGGTTAAGAACACTAGCTTGTCTTCCAGAGGTCCTGAGTTCAATTCCCAGCAACCACTTGATGGCTCACAACCATCTGAAATGAGATCTGGTGCCCTCTTCTGGCCTACAGGGAGACATGCAGACAGAACACTGTATACATAATAAATAAATAAATCTTAAAAAAAAAAAATCCTAGTTGGGGAGGAGTTGGAGGAAGAGAAGCTGTAATCAGAATATACTGCATGAAAAAAACAACAACAATTTTTAGTAACAAAAGAAAAAAATACGGAAGATCTGAGTGTTCAGTAAGCATTTGTGAAATAGGCTCAGTGTCAGTCTATCTCACTATCTTTCTTCTTTTTCTTCTTCTTCTTTTTTTTAAGGCAAGGTTTTACTTTGCAGCTCTGGCTAATCTTGAACTTTCAGCTATCCTCCTGCCTCAGCCTCCCAAGTGTTGAGATTCTAGGCCTGAGTCTTGCACATAGCTAATTTACAATGTTGTAAGAAAATGAGAAATAACTGTATAATAGACTTTATAGTATAGTACTCTGGAAAAAAATTCAGTATGTCTTATTCATGGTAAACCCATAGTGTCAGTATTGTTCACTTAGAAGTAGAGAAAAGACCTTTTAGGGCATTCTTGGGGTACCCAGCAGTTTTTAGTAAAAGAAACCAATAGCTACTGTGTGGATAAAAGAACCTAATTTTAAGCTGTATATAGCCATGGAAAAATGTCTTCCAAGAAGGTACAGTGGAGGAAAGAGTTTACCACTGAGGTCAGTTTTATGTGTGTTTAAATTGACCATCTTGTCTCCAGATGAATTGAGACTTGAATGTTATATCTTTAGGGTTAAAAATACATATAGAGATACTTACCTTAAGGGCTCCTCAGTAGCTCCAAGGCCGTTCTCTAGGTGACATGGCTGGACCACAGGGTATAAATGTTTCAGCATGCTCAGGCGACAAAGGACATCATTAGCATCCCTCATGGACTCTGCAAATTACTAAGCTGTTTCTTTAGTATACTTTTTTGTTATTAAATGAACTTTTAAGTCATCTGATAGGAAGTCAAAATGGTGTCATTACTCACAGTGCTTAATATGCTAACTTAATTTTCTAAGAAATAGAAAAGCCAGTAATTTTGGCGACTTTTATTTTTAACTTGTCACTTGCTTGTGTCCTTGTTGTCCTCTGTCTAGTTACAGGTTTTCTCTTAGTCCTTTGCTTGATTATTGATGTCAGACTCACAGCATGGTAACTTTCTACTCTCTCTTTTCTTACCTTTATGGAAGATCAGTACCACACTTGCTTTTTTCCAGTCTTCTGGTATCTCTCCAGTTCTTGAATTTTCAAAAATAATTGTAAGTGATTGAATCGTAAGTATGCCCTCTGCTTCTTTGATTGGGTGAGAGGTCATCTCAAAGGTGTCATCCCCAGTTGTTGGCATAGACTTTGCAGGTGCTCTTATTTTAATTAAAATGGCATTTGTGTAAAAATTTATTAGGGGTATTTGTTTTGCTAATAAAATGTCCATATTCTTACTTATTTTCATTAGGTGGGTTTTCTTTAGAGTTTTCCCTTAATATTTTAAGCTATTTTTTGTTGTTGTTTTGTAGTTCTACTGCTAATGACTTACTCTTTATCATTTTGACCTTTCTATGAAGACATAAAGTTTATTTCAAATATATTTTTTAAACAAATTATTCGTTTGAGGCAGGAGCTAATGTAGCTCAGGCTAACTTTGAGCTTGTGAAACTCCTGCCTCCACCTACTAGATTCTGGGATTCTAGGCATGTGCCATCACACATGGCTTCCTTTTCTGTTTTATGGAGAATATATATATTTTTTATTGTGTGCTAATTTGTCCTGGTTAAGAAAAATCCTGCATATAGCAAACTCAGCCCTTCAAGTTTTCATTAAGAAATAAGACTTTGATAGGAAACTGTCTTATTTTCACACTTTTTTGTGTTATTTATTACTCAGTCTTCCTGTTCAGTGTTATTCTTAGTTCCTCAAGATACCCATAAGTTTCTGTTCTTTGTTGGGGGGGGGTTCTATACATATTGTCTCTGTGTCCTGGGACTCGCTCTGCAGACCAGGCTGGCCTCAAACTCAGAGATCCACCTGCCTCAGCCTTCCAGTGCTGGGATTAAAGGTGTGTGCCATAACCGTAAATTTCTTAATTTCTGATTTCTGGTCAAGACCTTAGGCCACCTTTGGTCACTCTGACCTTTGTTTATTGGTTCACCACTGTCAGCAGGAGTTAATTTAAAAGTTTTACTGCTTGCCTAAAAGTCTTACTAGGAGAGTCTCCAAAGCAAGCTATGATTTGCATGTGCCCAGGGTTTAAAGTGGCCCTTATAATTGTAATGCTCTTTTTAATGGGGGTGAAAAACATATATTTAGTGTTCCACCTTAATCATTAGTAGGAATTGATTTCATTTATTTTGCTGGCATGTTAGCTTTTAGGTGTCCCCTGAGAATATCAAGCTAACATATCCAGTTTATTAGAAATTAGAAAATACTGATTCGTTTTCTTGTTATATCATAGACCAATTTTTTTGTTTCTCAATGACTGCTTTTAATCTTTTTAAAATTTGTGTTTTGAGAGAGTCTGGCTGCTCAGAACCCTTGATCTTCCTTCTAAATGCTAGGATTATGGACTTTTAGTTAAAATGTAAAGTGAATTTCTATACAGACTGATAAGTAATAGAACTGTGCTCCATCAGTATTGTAAGGCAGAGAGCAGCAAGGTCATGATTGCCAACACTGTAATATGGTCACTTCAGTGATTGCAGAAGGACATGGACAAGAGAAGAAAGGAGAGAGGGAGCAGAGAACAGAAGTACAGACACAGAGAAATCCACAAGGAGCATGGGGAGCAGTAGTTGACATTCGGTGCAGCTGCTGCATGCTTTCATCTAGCACTGAGACAGCCCTGGAGGGTGCTGATGAATGAATGAATGGATGGCACAGTTCCTGTCTTTTGTGCCTTTCTTCAGAGAAGTCAAAGAGTAATGTGCTCAGGGTTAGATACAACAAGTGCAGAGAACTGTGAATGCATGTTTTACTCCCAAGCTGCTCTCTAGAAGTGTGAAATCACAATTTTTAAAGGTCTGCCCTGTTTGCAGCTCTTTCCAAAGACAGACAGACCACCCTCAGCTTGGGGAAAGTCTGTGTTCTTAGTCTTATTTAGAAAGAAATCTCCAGCACCAACAGGATATCCTGGCTCACTGGGTAAAGGCCCCGATGCAGAACCTGATGATCTGATTTCATTTCCCAGAATCCACATGAAGGAGAAACAGAACTGACTCCTACTGGCTGCCCTCAGACATCCACACATGTGTAGTGCCGTGTGTGTGTGTGTGTGTGTGTGTGTGTGTGTGTGTGTGTGTGTGTGTGTCTGTCTGTCTGTCTGTCTGTCTGTCTGTCTGTCTGCGCACATTCGCACACATGTATGTGCACAATAAGTAAAAGTAATTTTTTAAAGTTCCACTAAAAAAAGGTCCAGTGTGAATAAGTGTAATGTCTCACTGTTCGGAATATTGGCTGGCAAGAACAGGTATATAACACAATTTTTAGAGTGTTTTGTTGTTGTTGTTTTTTTATGTGTGTGTTTGTGTGTGCGTTCATGTGCATGACACTGGATCACCATGAAGTTGTGAGCCACT
This sequence comes from Cricetulus griseus, assembly GCF_003668045.3. Lineage (NCBI taxonomy): Eukaryota > Metazoa > Chordata > Mammalia > Rodentia > Cricetidae > Cricetulus > Cricetulus griseus. Next base: position 40,707,534 of record NC_048595.1, read on the forward strand.
GTTTGGGAACTGGGAACTGAACTACCGCCTCTTCAAGAACAGCAGCACTTTGAGCTGCCTAGCCATCTCTTCAACCTTTTTTAAAAAATAAAAATTCAAAAAAGACATAAAAGTATTTTTATTTTTATATTACAAAATATAACCAGAAAATGTAAAAGTCTCTTGTCATCCCATGAGATAAGGAGAGACAGGACAACTCAGAGACATCACATCTAATGTCCAAGCAGGAGGATAGAGGTAGTGACTGATGGTGGGACTGGGGGTAATTCTAGTGCATTCTTAGTCATTTTAAGAAATGTGTCATTACTGTCACCTGCCTGTCCATGCTACTGATAAATTTGTACACATTATTTCATTGGTTGTAGATAAATTAACTCTCTTTTTAAAGCACACCTACAATTCTTGGGTTGCTGTGCAAGGGAGCTTAGGCCAGCTCTGTGATTTCAGTCTGATGACCACCATCACAAACCTCCCCATAAGCATTCCACAACCTGGGGTGAAGCCCAGGGTCTGTTCTGTTGATGAAGGGAAGTTGTGGAAGATTGTCCAGGGGACTGAGAGAAGAGCCCTGTGAGGTGCATAGATCCAAGGTTATTTCCTAGGCATTAATTAAGGTAGGGTTTAGACTTGAAGTTTAAATACCGTGTTTCTCTTCTGTAAGAGAGTTTCACTAACTGATTTGTCTAAAAGATGCTAATTAATTTGCTGGTGGTGATAAATGTAAATGAATTTAGGGGAGGAAATTTCTTAGCGATGACCTTTCCTCTCCCGATAGCCTTCTGTTCACTCTCGGGTGTGTAAGTAACTGTTGAGTAAGAACAGGGTATTTCACTGGTTAGTTGAGCCTTGATAGTTAAATCGTTGTTAATTATGTCATAATACTCTTAAAATGAAACAAAACAAAAGCCAAGCCAAGCATCTATGTTTTCCTATGTTGTCTCAAGAGTTAAATGTGACGTGTAAACTCCATTCTGCTCAGCAGACATTTCTAATATGAAGTTCTCTGGGATACCTTTTAAAATGAAAGAGTGTGGCTGGGTGTGGAGGCCCAACATGATTAATCCCAGCTCTTTGGAGGCAGGTACAGGCAGATCTCTGTGAGTTCTAGGCCAGCCAGGGGTACATAGTGAGACCCTGTGTTAAAACAAGCAAAACCCAAAATAATGTGTTTATATATAATTTTGTTATTATATAGGTTGTGAATACATTGATTATAATTTTTGAATATTGTTTTCATATATATCATTTACTGGGAATGGATTTCTCAAGTACTTTCTTTACATGCATTAAAATGCAAGTAAGGCAAAATTTATCAGCTTTAAATTTGAAAAAGAAAATAATTACAAGATAAATTGGTTTTTCCCATAGTCATAACAGGCTGCAATTTTTAACAATGTTAATATTTTGCCATGTTAGTCGATTTTAATTTGAGAACAATGGTAAATAGTAGTAATGTGATGGTGTTAAGTACATGGGCAGCTGCTGCTCTAGAAACAGGAGGCGGAGAAAAGGAGACGGGGTGAGCTGGGTTAGAAACTAGGGACTAGGTTTGGAACCCATGCTTCGTCATCTCAGTTTGATGTTTTGAAGTAGGGTTATGTCACGCCTTAACAATGATGAATGAAGTGTTACGTGTGCCCAGGTGGGATGTTGCTGTAATATCAAAGAAGCTTCAGTGTCAGCTCACGAAAATGGAGAATACAAAAATAAGCAGTATGCGTTGGCCAAAGGCAGGGAAGACAGGGAACAGCGGAAGTTTGTTGAGTTACACCATCTGTTTAGTACAGTTCTGTGTTGGCTTAGAAGTCGATGGTGGTAGTTCTTGAGACAGGACAACTGGGTGTGCAGGTAGACACCAGAAGCTGGGAATGTGGTTCTCTCTGAGTGCTTAATCTTTTACAACTAAGATTTGTTCTTTTAGTCAGAGATGATTAAGAACTCAAAATTTCTTTTGAACAAAGTCAAAACAGGAAGCTTACGGTCTTTTGGGAACTTGAGGTGTAGATGTACAAAAAGTAGGATATGCCATTGCTGGACTTTTAAACTGATAAGTGGGGCTTCTAAATACATAAACATTTACACCCTGTCCATAGTGTAGTGGTCATGCCGAGACTGAAAGTGAATAGAGAACTTGATGAAGCGAGAAGACTCAGGAGTTGCACTTAGAAAAGGCTGTGAGGCTCTTTAGCCCAGGCTAGTTGTGAATGTGTAATTCTCCTGTCTTAGCCTCACTAGTGTTAGGATTGTTCATGTGTGCCACCATGCTCAGCTTTCTTTAATTTTTTTTTAATAAGAAAAAAAGGATGGAAAACTTCTGAGCTGATAAAGTGGGTTAAGAGTCTTTAATTCCAGTACTAGGGAGTCAGAGGCAGGTGGATCTCTGTGAATTTGAGGCCAGCCTGAGCTACAGAGCAAGAGGGAGTTCCAGGACTACAGAGAGAAAACCTGTCTCGAGAAGCCAAAGGTGGGGGTGGGGTGGGGGTAGTTAATGGACCAGTGAGTTAACTCAGTGGGTTAAAGCAATTGCTGCCAAGCCGGAGTTCAATTGCCAGGACCTACGTGGTGGAGGGAGAAAACTGACTCCCACAAGCTGTCCTCTGGCCTCCTCACACATTGAGCCCTCACTTCCAACAATAAATAAATGCAATTTAAAAAAGAGCATGAAGATTCTGGGAACAGGAAAAAATGGGGGAAAATAGGAGGTTTTATATTTCTTAGCTAAATGACTGTGGCTGTGGTGGAAAATGGAGCCAGTTGTGAGAGGTTGGAGGGAGTGATTTTTGAGGACCGGGAACCAACCCTTTGAGCAGCAGCACATGTAATTGGTGAAAGGGATGCTGGTACTGTACTTGTCTTGGAAAATTTAGTTAAATAAACTCATTTATGTAAATATACTGCCTGTTTTGAAAGTTGGAATTACTCATTTATGAAGAATGAGTTTCCTGTAATGAAACGTGTTGCTTGGGCACTGCCAGATCATTGACTTTGTTTTCCTTTAGGGCCTGGATTCAGGATTTGTTCCTAGTGTCCAAGACTTTGATAAGAAACTTACAGAGGCTGACGCTTACCTGCAGATCTTGATAGAACAATTAAAGGTATGGCATGTTCTGATGTAAAGTTGCTAAGCTGGACTTCGAAGAAGTTACTTGATGGTAGTTTACATCCCTCATGGTTTTCCGAGACTTTTAAAGCTGACTCCTTAAAAGATCTTTTCCTCTAATTATGTTGATAAAATTTATGTTCTATACTTTTTGGTTATTGAGGAAAAGGTACATAGGATGTCATAAGACCTTGGGTTCTCCCTCCCTTTCATTTTTTTAGTAAGTTGACTGTATTTCTCTTTGAATTAAAATAATAGGTCATAGGAAGAAAAAGAAGTCATTAACATAGAAGACAAAGCAGAAAAAAACTTGGATTTCTTGTGTGGCTAGTGTCTATTATCCTAACCCTCAGGCTGAAGCAGGAGGATCACCTATTTGAGGCTAACTACATAGTTCCCTGGCAGCCTAGGCTACAAATTAAGACCCTATTTTCAAAACAAAAAATTAAGTCTTGTGGAGGTGCTGGGAAGCTGGCTCAGTGCTTGATGTGCAGGCATGAGGTCTGAGTTTGGTTTCTCAGAACTCATGTAAAAACTGGGCACAGCAGTACATGTCTGCAACCCCAGCATGGGTGATACCTCAAGCTTTCTGATCACCATTAAGTCAGGTGTGTGAGCTCCAGAGTGGTTGAGACAGAAATAAGTTAGAAAATGTAGAAGAAGACACTCACTATTCTCTGGCCTCCATATGGAATGTTCGTGTACACACTTGTACACACACAAATGTACGTACATGCATACTACACACGTAAAAGAAAAAGACAGTTCGAAAAGTCATGGTTTTGGAGATAGATGGCTCTGTTAGTAAAAGTGCTTGCTAGGAAAGCAAGAGGCCCTAGTTCAGATCCATAGCTAGCACCTGGGTAAAAAGCCAAACATGGCCACGCATGCTTATTACCAAACCACTGCAGCGTGGAGACAGGCAGATCCTGGGAGCTTGCTGGCCAGCTAGCCTACCCAGAACAAGTGCAGTTAGTCCCTGACTCACAAAGCAAAGTGGAAAGTGGGAGAGGAAGACACTGGATGTGATCCTCTGGCCTCCACATGTGCACACACTTGCATGAATTGCACATATAGACAGAAATCATGGTAGTTTTTTGGGAGTGAGATAATTCTACCATAGCATTTGATCTTAGCATTTCACAGTCATTCACACAGAAAAATGTGATTTGATACAGAGCCTTGAAAATTTTTATGCTGTGTTAAAAATACATATGTTAGCCACAGCAGAAATGTTTAGCAACTAAGGTTTACTTTTCTGTTTGGTAAGTGTACACAGTGTAATAAAATACCTTGATACTAAAATTGTCTTTTTCATACCCTGTAGCTTTTTGATGACAAGCTTCAAAATTGTAAAGATGATGAACAAAGAAAGGTAACTTCTACAACCATAATTTTACTTAATTTTTTAAAACAAAAAGTTTTTTTTTGAAAAGTAATGAAAGTATATCAGTATTTTATTATAATAATATTGTTGAAGCCAGGGAGAGCTAAAGCATACTTAGAATCCCAGTTCTGGGGAAGCTGAGTCAGGAAGATCAGGGGTTCTTGGCCAGCTTGCACTACCTACCAAGATGCTATATAAAACAAAACAAAATGGATAAGATATGGTGGCGCGTGTCTTTAATCCCAACACATGAAGCTTTGTGAGACTGAGGCCAGTGAGGACTACATAGTGAGACTCCATCTCGAAACCAACAACAACAACAAAACCAAACCTACCAAAACACCAAAACAATATTATTGATCTACTATATACTACTGTAATGTGCCCTCAAGTTTTCTGGTAAATTTTCAGTTACACCTTGATAATTAAATAAATGACAATGTTCAGATTTTAATATAATTCTGTCTTGCAAGTATTAGATGTTTGGGAGTAAATTCTCTATATGTAATATGTTGAAGATAGAAAGTTATTAAATTTCTAAGAGTTGGAGGCCCACACCATTAACCCCAGCACTAAGGAGGCAGAAACAGAAGGATCTCTGAGTTCTAGGCCAGCCTGGTCTACATAGTTTGTCCCAGGACACTCAGAGCTACACAGTAAGACCCTGTCTCAAAAAAACAATAAAACAAAAAGTTACTGTTTTCGAGTGGTCACTTCAGATGGAGAGGACTGCTCAGAATGAGCAGGTGGCAGAGAGAGATCCCAGTGCTTGCACTGTGCCCCCCAGGCCTTCTGTATGGTTTCTGTGGGTATTTGTGGGTATTCATAGGTACAGTGTCTTCTCTTTTCTTGCCCTATTGCTGGTGCAGCACTTTTATTGTTGTTTTGCTTTCCTGCTAACAGTGGCTGTGCAGTTTTGGTTTTACTTCTAGATTATTTAAAAGACACTTTAGGGAAGTGATTTTTTTCTTTTGAAAAATCATGAATTCTGTAATAAATATCTGTTTTCAGGAAAGGTATAAAAATGTTTTATACTTTCCTACAAGTCTTGAAGTGCATGAATTTTATGAGTGTCTATCCATGAAATATTTGGAATTTTGAATTTAAATATTGGATTTAGACTAAAATATAACAAAAAGGTATTTCCTTCCTAATTTGATTACACTAACTTAGAATAGTGTAAATAAAAAAATCTTTAAATGCTTAGTCCCTAAAATCAACAGTATGTACCTCTTTGTGATTCTCATTATTTCTATTTAAAACTTATTTTTCACAGAAAGTTGAAACTCTCAAAGACACAACAAATGTAAGTTATATATTAAACTCTGACTTCAATTTAGAAGCTGCTTTTAAATGTCCTTTTTTAACCTACTGCTGCTAATAAGAAAAAGCAGTGACTTCATTTCTGTGGATTTTTATGAGGGTGTTTAATAATTGAATCATGGGCCAAGGACTTTATTATCCTTGTGGTTGAAATTGATCTCGTGTACCATTTTATTTATTTCTAGTCTTAACTTCAGTGGTATCATGGGAGGTTGTTGTTAAGCATGATAGCATATACCTGTAATCCAAGCAGTGGGGAGGTGGAGGCAGGCAGAAGGGTTAGGAGTAGAGGCCAGCCTCAGCTACTTAGTGAGTCTTAAGCCAGCCTGGAACATTTTTGAGAACCTATCTCAATAAAAACAACAACAACAACAACAAAAATAGTATCCCGTATCTGGGATACTTGGTACTAGAAGTATCTTTAATAGATCCTTTGCACATGCATAGTATAAGATAAATAGATGAGGGGACTCAAGTCTGAACACAGGATCCATTTATGTTTCTTAAATATCTTACCTTGCAATTGATGCTTGCAATTTGACTCCTTTACACCTGAAATTGAGACTTGCAATTTCAAGGATCAGGGAAACTCAACCTGTACATACTCTCCGCTCTAAAATACAGTGCAATTTGAGTTTCCTTAGTGTACCACCCTTTGATGTTATCCAATAGACTACTAATGATATTTGTGTATCTTTATAAAAGTATTTTTTAAATAGGCAAAATAATATTTCAGATCTGAGTATTGTGACCAGATCCTGTACTGTGTCTTGCTTTAGGAATTGACATTGGTGTTGCTGCTGTTGATCTAAAGAATTGAAAAGGCTAGTCAGACTTACGTATCTTTCTTTCTCTTTGAGAGAAAAATAATAGATATTATTTGATATACTTGATAGTGTGATATTCCTTAGTAAATGATAGAGTTGCTAATAAATAACTTGTCACACTGTCAGCAAATCAGGACTCACCAGATGCACAGAGGAGAGTATTTGATGTGTAGACTTTACTCCTATGAGTATTTGAACTGATTTTTCAAAAATATTTTAAGCTCTAATATCATATAACTATTTTATTTGCAGCAAGATCCTAAAATCAGTGTTTTGTCTTTATAGAGCATGGTAGAATCAATTAAACACTGCATTGTGTTACTACAGATTGCTAAAGTAAGTACATTTTATTTCCTTTCAAAGTTTATACTTTAAAAAATTGTTTTGGAATTTTTCTTACTAGACGCAAAACTCAGTTCTGAAACATTGCCTTTCAACAGTAAACTGAATTGTGGGATTCTATATTTTATTGGACAAATACTGAGTTTGGATGTTATCACACACACATTTGTCTGTTTGCCTGTTTTCTGGTAATAATTTCTGGTGGTTGCTAGGAAGGAAGGGAGCATGTTTAAAGCACTCATTTTTTTTTTGCTTTAACCATGACTGCAGCTTGGAGTGGGAAGCTATATTTTGTTAAATCTTTTACATAAATTTTTCTTAGAAATCAAGAATTAAACTTTTGTACAGCTATTTTTTATACATAGTAAAGAATATAATCGGTATATTTTTGAAATTGGTATTTGATACAGGTTTTATTTTTTGTTTGTTTGTTTTGGAGGAGGAGAGAATACTGAACTACATTGGTGAACCACTCATTATTTGTTGTTATCGATGGAACAAAATGGGTAATGAATTATCGTGGGCTAAATACTAATGTTTATCTACTTTTATGAAAGCTTTTTTTGGTATGCTCAAATATATAAGCCTGGAATTTCCAGAAAGAGAAATATGTTTGAGAATAAGCACTTGGTAAAAAGCCTTTCACGCACTGTTATACTTGACATCCATGCATCTGTCTAGATCTAGATGGTAGAAGCAGGCAGGTAGCGATCAGGCTTGAAAATAATCAATGGTCTCTTTTACTCATTCACATGTTTTTATTTGCCCAATTTTAGAATCTCGTTTTTACCTCACCTTGTTAGTGACACAGTAGCATAGGACAGGGTTGGAGGCATGAAATTCAGACTAAGGGTTTGTTTAGTTTTTCTCAGATCTAAATTTACATGACTGCATGGAAAGGACCTGCAGATACTGGGGGAGGGGACAGGGAGGGAGGAATTACACACTCATCAAAAACTGTATTTAGTGTGGTGCCAGAGGAAATGCAGTTTAGACTTAAGGGCCAGCCTGGGTAGTCTCCTAAAGACATTCACAACTTTAGATAGCTGTACTTGGTGGGTAGCCTTTTCTTGGCTCAGTGACTACGTCTTAGTTACTCATTAAGAAAAGTTTATTACATGATTTATTTATCATGTGTGTAGCAGTCAGAGGGCAACATGTGGGAGTTGATCCTCTCTTGCATTCAGTCTTAGGTCATGTGGGATTCGGTCTTCAACCTTGGTGTCAAGCACCTTTACCTGCTGAACCATCTTACTGGTCTTATCAAGAAGATTTTTGATGTTCTCTGCCTTTGAACTGTATTACAGTTCAGATTATTCAATTTCTTTTCTGCTAGTTTCCACACTTTAATGTTTTAGTCTAGGTTGACAGGTCTACTTTTGAGGGTATTTCAGAATGAGTAGTGGTATTCTGGAGTCATTTGTACTTCAATGGATTCTAGAATGAAGTTTTACCAAGTACCACATTGTGAAGCCCCCCCCTTTTTTTTTGTACAAGTAGGACTTTTAAACATTTTGGCATGCTATATGACTACATCTGTAAGCTTAATTTCAGTGTACATCATATCAGTTGCCTTCTCAGCTCTCTTTTCTTTCACACTTGGAAAGGACCACTTGGCACTATAGCATTTGAGCCATCGTTGCTCTTTCATCTCCTGCCTCTGCTTGATCACAGTATTCGATAACAGGGGCCTATTTGCCTTTGCTTTTCTCTTCAGAGAAGGCAAACTTCTTCTCAGTTTTAGGGACCTTTGCTTCTGTTGGGTGGCTCCTCTCACAGATGTCCACCAGGGTGGTCTCTTACTTCACTTCATTCAGATTTCTGCCACACAAAATGTCCAAACTCTTTGAAACAATCTCTGTGTCACACTGGTCTCTTTTTCTTCATGACCTTGCATCACTGGCTACAGCTATATGATGTGTTGTGCTCACTGACCTGTATTTTCTGTGTGAGAGCATTCTGTGTCCTCAGGGACTCACCTGCCACTTGCCTTTATCAACTCAGACTTTCAAAACAAAATATCATAGAAACTGGATTTTCTTACAGTTCTGGGTGTTAGAGGATAATGCTCTAGACCCTTTTCAGTTTCTGATGAGGGGATCCCTTCTCAGTCTAGCACTTGCCCTTTTTATTTGTCCTCCCAAAGCCTTTGTGTGGTTATATGTTCAGAAGAATGTCTGCTGTCTATGATCATAAAGATTTTACTTGTGTGTTTCACTTGGATTGTTGGGTTTTTGTTGTTGTTGTTGTTACAGTATGAGTAAAGAGTCCAAATTCCTTGTTTTTTTTCTTTTAAAGTGGATTTTCTATCATCACAGCTGAACTTAGATTATATGTTAGAATTTATGTGGGTATGTGGAATGTGTTTAATCTTTGATCTTTTTAAAAGTATGAATGGCTTAAAAATACTGGAGTTCATAATTCTAGTCAAAAGTTACCCCGAATCATGAGGTGCTCCTGCTTATTTCAGTGACATATTTCCAGATCTTGATCATGCTATGTGTTTAAACAAGTTAGTAATAGCCCTTGCGCTTGTCACCATGTGCACAGAATCTGGGGGTTATGTGGGATGACAGTGGCCCTTTTCTTAAGTCTCTGGTGCAGGAATGCTGGATACTTGGCTGTAGATAATCCTGATCAGCTGTACAAGATAATAGACCAGCTATCTACAGCTTCTGGTGGCTGATAAAGCATTTAAAAGGCTGTGCACTTATGTAGATTGCACACACTTCAAAAGGCAAATGAGCTCTGATTTAGAATATCCTGTAAGATAACATATATGAGAAAAACATTTTGAGGGAAAATTGTCAAATGTAGTTCAGTAGTTTATTTTATTTAAAGATTTATTTGTTATGTATACAGTGTTCGTTCTGCATTTATGTATGTCTGCACACCAGAAGAGGGCACCAGATCTCATTATAGATGGCTGTGAGCCACCATGTGGTTGCTGGTAATTGAACTCAGGACCTCTGGAAGAGCAGCCAGTGCTCTGACTGAGCCATCTCTCCAGCCCCCAGTAGTTTATCATATAGAAATTAGTGCTAGGTTTATGTTGTGCTAGAATTTTTATTTGTTTTTGTTTTAAGGTAGGGTCACATGTAACACAGACTGTCCTTAAACTCAGTGAACTGAGGATGAAGTTGGTGAACTGTGCTCTGCTTTGCCAGTGTTGGGGCTACAAGAGTGTACAGACATTCCCAGTTTATGCAGTGCTGAGGACCAAACGGAGGTTTCCTGTAAAGCTGAGCTATGTCCCCAGCCCTAGGTTCTATAGATGAAAGTATACCAGTGGTAATGGTAATTTGTAACAACCGCCTTAAAACTGAGTCTTAAAATAGCTCTAGTTGCTTATTTTACACATAGATAAATGTGTAATGTGGACAGGTCTCATGACTTGTCCCTTATTCATCCATCATCCATCCTTGTGTTGGCTTCACTGGGGGCTGGAGGATCCGCTTTTCTTTATTTAAAGGCTTCCCTCCCTCCCCCCTCCCTCCCTCCCTCCCTCCTCCCTCCCTCCCTCCCTCCCTCTCTCTCTCTCTCTCTCTGTGTGTGTGTGTGTGTGTGTACCATATGCATTTAAGAGCCCAGTGAGATCAGAAGAGAGATTCAGATCCCCTGGAACTGGAGTTCTAGTGGGTGCTTGGAACTGAACCTGGGTCCTCTGGGAGAGCAGCAAATGCTCTTAAGCTAAGCTGTCTCTCCAGCCCTGGAGGACCCACTTTGAAGATGGCTTACTTACATAGTTGTAAAGTCGTTGGGAAGTAGAGTTCCATTCCTCTCCATATTGTATTTGTGGTTGTCCAGGCCTCCTCACAGTGTAGTAGTCTCTGAAAAAGCAAAGCCGGTTACAGTGTTGGAAGTCACACATAACTTTTCTTAAATTTACTTATTTTTCTTATGTATGTGAGTGCTCTATCTGCATGTATGATTTTATGCTAGAATAGGGCATCAGATTCCAGTAGAGATAGTTGTGAGCCATCATGTGGTTACTGGGAACTGAACTCAGGACCTCTGGAAAAGCAGTTAATGCTCTTAACTGTCAAGCCATCTCTCCAGCCACTCATGTATAACTTTTGCTTTTAGTGGGGATAGTCACTAAAGCCCACACAGGTTCAACAGTGGCAAAGATATGATATTTGCCTAACAGACCATTTTTGGCACATTTGGTCTTCTATATTTCATATTCTTTTTAGGATTTATTTGTTTTTATTTTATATGCATTGTTGCTTTTGCCTTCATATATGTCTATGTGAGGGTGTTGGATCCCCTGGAACTGGAGTCACAGACAGTTGCAACCTGACACATGGGTGCTGGGAATCGAACCCTGGTCCTCTGGAAGAACAGTCAGTGTTCTTAACCACTGAGCCATCTCTCCAGCCCTATATTTCATATTCTTAAAGTCTTAGAGAAAAATCAGTTTACTGTTTAGAAATTAGAAGATGAAAACTAAATGTCCTAAGTTTATAATCTGAGCAGGAAACTTGAATTTTCTTTCTATAATTCTAAATGATTCATATTTTTAATTTTTCTGAATTAGTGAGACTTTAGAATTTCAAGTGTGTAGTTAACTCAGTTGTTGACATAAAGGGGAAAATATCAATTTGAATTATGTAGATATTAAGTGTAATTGCTCTTGGAGATTTGTAAGGAATGTGTGTAGTGGGCCAAGAGTTCCTAGACCATAGCAAGGCTGGCTAGGACAGATAGGACACAGCATTTAGTCACAGAGTTGCATCAGCAAAATCAACAAAGGGAGAGGCACAGAAGCAGCTCTAGAAACCAGAAACGTTTCCGAGTCTTCTGCAGTGAAATCCTATAGGATGTGCCCTGTTCCTACAGTGACAAACTGCTGTGAGAATTGCTGTTTACCAGGGAAGCTTGTCAGAGACTCTGTGCCCAGGTTTTTTACTAGAGCTCTAAGTAGACACTCCTACCATTCTAGACTCTAAGTGTAGATCATCTTGTTTACTCAAGAGGCTTAGTGACCCACTCTTTCCTGGTGCTTTGAGCCCTTTTCAGACTCAGTTCTGAGGTAAGTGAGTTGTTTGTTTTGGCTTTCCCAAGGAGCTGTCTCAGGTCTACTGTAGTAGCTCTTTTCTGCATATGCACTTAAAAAAATTATGCCGAATCTTCAAATTCTTCCTGATTGACACTTTGATATGCAGATTTCTGAAAGTCTGTATTAGTAGATAAATATTTGGGATATAATTTGACCATTATGTGAATCTTGGAAGCTTCTAGGTAGGACAGTTAACACAGTAACACTTTATTTATATGTATTATCTGTGTAATGCTAGAGGGTGATTGTGGTTATGCTTGCTACTGGAATTACTCTAGCTGACACACTGCTTGTGTACCTGGTTTCTCTTTGCATCATTGTTTTGGAAAGCCTCCCAAGTGTCTAGTGGAAAAAGCAAAGGCTAATAGCTGTTACCTTATCCCATTCTGAGTCTCTCTGATGTCTTCCTTTGGTACTGCATGTCCTAGTTCTGGTTTCTACTGCTGTGACAAACAGCATGACCAAAGGCACCTTGGGGAGGAAAGGGTTTATCTCTACTTGCATTTCTCAGGCCACATTTCATTGCTAAAAGAAGTTAGAAACTGGAGCAAAAACCATAGAGGAATGCTGCCTACTGGCTTGCTCTCCATTGCTTGCTCAGGCTGCTTTCTTATACCACCAGGATCTTCTGCTTAGGTGTCACTACCCACAATGAACTACCCCTCCCCATCAATCATCAATCAAGAAAATGCCCTACAGTCTTGCCCACAGGCAGTCTGATGGAAACACTTTCTCAATTGAGTCTCCTCTTCAAGTTGACAAATCCATCTGAGACACTGCGTTTATATTACATACCTCATAAAAACTCTGAAATAGGTACAGTTTTGCATGAGTGAACATGAAGAAACCCAAGAAATGTAGTTTACTGAGGTTGCAGTATTCTAAAAGGACACTAATCATACGACATAGTTTATTAAAAATAAGTTTATTTATTTAACGTCTGGCCTCAGCTTCTCCTCCCTCCTCTCCTCTCGGTCCCTCCTCCGTCTCCTCCATCCTCCAATCTACATCTCCTCTGTTTCTGTTTAGGAAAGGGCAGGTCTTGCATGAGTGTCAACAAAACATTGCCCAGTGGTGGTGGCGCACGCCTTTAATCCCAGCACTTGGGAAACAGAGGCAGGCAGATCTCTGTGAGTTAGAAGCCAGCCTGGTCTATAGCATGAGTTCCAGGACAGCCAGGGCTCTTTCACAGAGAAACCCTGTCTTGAATAAACAAACAAACAAAAAACAAAACAAAACAAAAACATGGCACATCAAGTTGCAGTTAGACTGAGCACTTCCTCCTGTGTAAGCCTGTAAGAGAGTCAGAGACAGCCCCTGTTCCCAGTGTTGGGAGTCCCACAAGAAGGCCAAACTACACAACTGTAATGTATATACAGAGTGCCTAGGTCAGTCCCATGCAGGCTGCCTGGTTGTTGGTTCAGTCTCTGTGAGCCCCTATAAGCCCAGGTTAGTTGATTCTGTTTTCTTGTGGTGTCTTTAACCCCTCTAGCTCCTACAATTCTTTCTCCTCTTCTCAGGATTCCCCAAACTCTGCTAAATGTTTGGCTGTGGGTCTACATCTGTTTCCATCAGTTGCTGGATGACACCTCTCTGATGACAATTGGGCCAGGCACCAATCTGGTCACAGGAGATGGCCAGTTCAGGCTAAAGGTGTTTTGCTTCCTTAGATTTTTCTGAGTATGCATTTTTCTCCCAGAGATCTTTGATGGCTTTCCAGATGGTACTCAACCAGGAGACACTCTTCCATCCTGTGGCTGAGACCATCCCAGAAGACTACTAATTCTTCATGTTCACTTCATGTTCATGTTCTTCTGTGCCCATGTTGGGCACAGAGCCTGTTAGAAGGCAAGTGGGAAGGAAGAGTACAGAAGGGAAGAGTCCAGGATCCACCAGACACAGTTCTAAGTCCTTTCTCATGCAACTATGAGGAAGGATTTTGTGTCACCAACTTTTCTACCACCTTCTTCACACTATGAGGCACAACCTTGGAGAGGCAGGACAAAATGGTAGTTAGCCAAGGGCGTGAATTCTGCAGTGAGGCTGCCTGTATTGGGAGCTCACCTCTGTCACAGTATCCAGTGGTGACAGTCATACTGCCTGTGGGCTTGGGGATATAGTTCAGTTAGTAAAGTGTCAGCCTAGCATGCACAGAATGCTGGGTTCCTTCCATAGCCTCATGTGAACCAAGTGTGGTGGTATAAGCCTGTAATTGGAGACAGGAAGATCACAAGTTCAGGGTTATCCTTTAGTCCAGCCTGGGATACAAGACCGTGTCTCAAAAACCAAACAAGCAGGCCCAAACAAAACAAAACAAAAAACACCTGTTACAGGATTATTGATGGATAAGTAAATGTACGTAAAATACTTACAGGCAGTATTAGCTCTGACATCCTCACTCCATATACAAATGTTAAGTTTGCTGAAACAAAAATTAGAACATATCTCTAGAAAAGTATTGGTGTAATTCTGAGGTTATAACCAGGTATGTGAAATAATGACCACCCTGAGTCATAGTTCAGACAAGGGTCATACCTGTAAAGTGCAGTAGAAGTTTAGGAATTGTGAGGAATTGGCATAACTTACTGTAAAGTTGAAACTTAGAAATTTTGAGGGTCTCTGTCCTTGTGTTAGCATATCTGCTCTTAATTGTTGCTACTAATGTGAGTAAACTTTGGTAGGATATGTCCATCGCTGAGCTCCAGTCAGTGCATCTCCAGAGATAACTGTCATGCTACTGTTCTTCTTGGATGTGTTGCCAGTGACAGAATTGTGTCTGGTTAAGAATGAGTACCACATGAACTGAAAATCTCAGTGGGAGCAGAGAAATAATGTTCTAACTTCATTACTTACCTAGCAAAAAAGCTTTCTTATTAGGAAAAGTACACAAGGCATTACATAATGTGAGAATGAAGTTAATATCTTTAACATTTTTCCTTAAGGACCAGAGTAATGCGGAGCAGCACGCAGATGGAATTATAGTAAGTCTAATGTGGTCTTTGTTCCTTCACTCTTACAGCGCATTTATAACCAGTCATGTCAAGAGAAGCCTGAATTTCTGTTCACTTTCAACACCAACTCCTCTCTTCACCTACTCACTGCTTTTTGTTTTTAACTCTTGCAATTTTCCTTGAGCTCCTAAAGTTGGCCATCTTTCAACAATCATTTGGAGGGGAAATGGCAGTCTTAAAATTAAATTGTTCTAAGTGTTGGTTCTGTGAATTAATCACTTTGCATGTGTCAACTTGAAGGGTTAATTAGCTTTCAAAAGGCATCGCTCACCAAGCTGCATTTCTTATCAAAGTTTTTTTCTCAGATTGAAGCAGAGGGAGGGGTGTGCAATATTGAAATGTACCTTCATCTAATCAAAATACATTTATAGCTATATGTTCTCTTGTTTGCTTTTTAGATTTTGTATTTGTCATTAGTACTGTGCTGTGTAATGTATTCTTGGTAGACCAAATAACATGGGTTCTTTTGACATAGTTATTTTTTTATTCCTCAGCTTTTTGCCCTTCTATTACTCTTAACATTTCATTTATAAATAAGAAATTTATGGCTAGATATCTTAGCTGGTAATAAAAGATTTTAACAATATGTAATTTGAAGACTGGGGAGATGGCTCAGTTGGTAAAGGGCCTGCCATGAAAACATGAGGACCAGAGTTTGGATCCACTGTACACACATAAAAACCAGGCATGGTGGCACGCATCCATAGCCATAGCACTGGGGGAAGGGGAGAAACCGATGGGTCCTGTCTCAAAAAATATGGTGGAGAGTTATAGAAGAAGACAACCATTATTGACCTCTGCCCTCTATGCACAAGGGCACATGTGTGGACACACAGACACACTCACTGCACTCACTGCACACACACACACACACACACACACTCTCTCTCTCTCTCTCTCTCTCTCTCTCTCTCTCTCTCTCTCTCTCTCTCTCTCTCTCTCTCTCTCTCTCTCTCTCTCTAGGCTGTTTTAGGCCTTGATCTTCTGCCTCCATTTTCCAAGTAGTTAGGGTTATGAGCAAACACCAATGGGTTAGATTAAATTCCCATATTTTTTAATGCAAAGAAGGTTAAAAGTTTTTGTAAAATTTGTTTTGTTTGAAAGCCTAATATTAGAATATTTCATCTAGAAGAAAATTGAGTTCCGGTTCCTGATTCTAAAGGTAGTTATTTCTGAGTCTCTTCAATGGGAAAAAATAGTATGTTTTCATTCACGTGTATCAAAGTATTAATGAAAAGACTTTGCCTTGGTTTAGTTTTGGCTTTGCTGTCCTGGAGATCAAGCCCAGGGCCTTATGCATGTTAGGGGAATGCTCTGCCACTCAGCTGTAGCCCCAGTCCTTTGTGACAAATTTGGAGTCCTTAGAGAGGAGCCCTGGAGGCAAGCAGTTTATCCTCAGAACAGCTTTTGTTGTGTTTGTTTGTTTCTCAAGACAAGAGTTTCCCTGTGTAGTTTTGGAGCCTGGCCAGCTCTTGTAGACTAGGCTGGACTCTAACTCACAGAGATCCGCCTGCCTCTGCCTCCTTAGTGCTGGTATTAAAGGCGTGCGCCACCACCTCCCAGCTCCTCAGAATAGCTTTAAGGCTTGTAAGAGTAATGACCAGAAAGCCATTAGATCAGTGGTTCTCAACCTTCCTAATGCTGCGGCCCTTTAGTACAGTTCCTCGTGTTGTGATGACCCTCAACCATAGCATTATTATTATTTTTTTTTTTGCTACTTCATAACTGTAATTTTGCTACTGTTACAAATCATAATTAAATATTTTTGGAGATAAAGGTTTGTCACAGGGGTTGCAACCCACATGTCAAGACCTGTTGTATTAGAGGCTGTATAATCCAGGCCCTTGTTCCATTTTATTCACTGGGGGAAACTGAGGCCCAGAGAGGGTGACAGGCTTGAGTAATTCAAGGAATTAAAACTCCAGGTCTAGGTTTTAGTACATTCTCTACATCCCTTTACTAGATATTTGATTATTTAAGATTATTTTCATGGTGTCATCTTAAGTGTTCTTTGGTTTTTCAGTTAATATCTATGGTAACTACAATCAGAATTCTTATGCTCAAATTACTTAATTTAAGAAAATCAGTGAATACTTTTTAAAATAGAGAAGGGTTTTGATAACCTGAAAAAGATTTTAGACATTAAATGACAATAGTTTAAAAAAAAATCCCTCTACCTTTATCTCAGTTTTTGTTCTCAGTTTTCATTGTTAAGTGGTTTTTAAGGTTTTATGGATACATTTGGGGGTCATTCAGTAGCAAAGATCTTGTTTAAACAAGCCAGGCATGGTAGCAAACCTCTATACTCACAGCATGAAGGAAGCTGAGACCAGAAAGTACAAGTTTGAGACCAGCCTTGTCTACATACTGAGTTCCAGGCCAGCCTGGACCACAAAACAATACTTTGTCTCAAAATCAGTCCTTTAATTCACCCAGACTGCCCCCCCTCTTTAAAAAAACAAAGTGAGGCTAGGCAGTGGTGGTGCATGACTTTAATCCCTGCACTCAGGAGGTAGAGGCAGGCAGATCTCTGTGAGTTCGAGGCCAGCCTGGTGTAGAGTGAATTCCAGGTCAACAGGGCTCCACAGAGAAACCCTCTCTCAAAAAACAAAACAAAGCAAAAACCCCCAATCAAAGTAAGCTATGGATCTTTGGGTTTAAAGTGCATCATGCTGTTAGACTGTCAGAATAACTTCTTGATTTAGAATCAGAAATCTATATTTTTGTACTTGACCCTAACTTTATCACTACATGTTTGAGTACCCAACCCCAACAAAGTCCTCAAGGAAGGCTTCTTCCCATACTCAGTACATTGTATAGTCAGCCACCTCTGCTGTGTGCTGTCCAGTGCTGGGGCAGGAGATGCCATTCCCAGCAATACAGACCATTATCTATTGACTGGTGTGGTATTTAGTAACAAGAAGCAACACTGGTGAGGTAAGCGTTTGGGAGCGCTGAGTTGAACTGAGGTGGTTGTTTGCTTTCTCACCTTGCAGGTTCCCATTTAGCTTCCTTCTATGACTCACTCATTTTTCTTCCTTTCTATGCTTTGTTGGGAAAAACTCATACTTTTGTATAAAAGGATCAGTTTCCCCTTTGCATTTTGACCAACTTACCTATATACTATCCTGTGGGTTTTGCTGTTAGAAATGTGGCATTTTCTTGTTTGGGGGGCCAGCATGAGAAGAACATTTAATTAAGAATAACTCTGTGTGTTTCTTATCTCAGAGTACTATTAATCCTGTAGATGCAATATACCAACCTAGCCCCTTGGAACCCGTGATCAGCACAATGCCTTCCCAGACTGTCTTACCTCCAGGTACAGTATTTGGAACCATGTTTCACAGACAGTAGTGGATATGAAGAAATTAATCTGTTTGATAATCACAGTAATCTTAGATTTGCTATGTATTTTGAAAATAATAGCAGTCACATAATATAGCTGAAAATAAACTGGAAAAATAAGACAATGTCTTGGGTAGTGGTGCTTTTGAGGTCAATGGAAGGGGTTTTGGTTTTCAGAGGTGAGGACAGCATAGCAGTGAAGGTGCCAATTTGCTGATAGGACTGAATTCTATGACTCAGAATTCGTAGCCAAGAAAATGTGTAACCCAGAAGTATGTAACATGGGTTAGTCTTCATAATTCTGAACAATATAAATACTTGACAACAGTAGACATTAATGAGAAAGGGAATGTATATAAGATGCCCTACTAGTTGAGAGGAGAATAACTAATACTATTTAAAGAAATAAAATTAGCAGAGCTAGGTGCAGTTGCTCACACCTGTGATCTCAGCACTTAGGACATTGAGGTAAGAGGATCCCCAAGAGTTGAGGCTAGCCTAAGCTAATAGTAAGTTCTTTTCTCAAAAATCCATTTGTTGTACCATATATTTCTGTGTTCTCTCGGTGGCACAGACTGCACTGTATAAAGGGAAGTCTTCCACAAAGACACCATGTGACATCTTCTATGAACTTCTACTCTGAGAGTGAGCTCACTGTCACCGGGCACTGACAGGGAGTGGGCCCTGTGTCTGATTTTGCAGGTTTCAGGAGCACAGTATTGTCAGCAGCATTATTGCTTTAACAGAGCAGTTGTGCTGGGTGTTGGCCACCCTAACCGGTTGTGCTGGTGCCGAAAGTGTCAGTGACTCTGAGAGGCTCGGAGGTCATAAAGAGAAATAGCATGAATTTGACTTAGTCTAGAAAAATCCAGATCTAGAAGTTTTGTATTCCAAACAGTTGTAGTTGTTGAGTACATGTTGGGCTATTTTTCTAACTTATTTCACATATTCAAACCTAGAACCTGCTCAGTTGTGTAAGTCAGAGCAGCGTCCATCTTCCTTACCTGTTGGACCTGTGTTAGCTACCTTGGGACATCATCAGACTCCAACACCAAATAGCACAGGTACAGATTTGTATGACCTTTACTTCTTGTAACTTTCAATTAACATGTGGGGCAAAGGATGAAGAAATGTAATAGCTGCTGACACTAGCAATTGCTTAGTTTTTAATTATATATAGTTCCTTCTTGAAGTGGGTAGCTTTGTGATTGAACCAAGAGTATTAATAATTATAATTTTAAGTTTTTTATATGTAGGGCTCTCTTTGTGTACCCTTTACTGAGGGCTCCTGATTGAATCTTAGCAACAACAAAAACAAACAAACAAACAAACAAATAAATAAATAAAACTACTCACTTTACACTTGGACACTTTTTCATGGAAAGGCACCTGGTGTAGACTGGAGCTAAAGGCCTTGTTGTTATTCCCTGTTCATTTACATGTGTGTGCACCTGCACCTCTTGTGTGCAGTTCTGTTCTCCCTCTGCTCCAACCTCAGTGAAGTCGTAGGTTCCTGTGCCTGGCTCTTATAACAGAGATGACAAGGAGCTTCCCATGGTTACATGGTTCAGTCAGCAGCATTCTTTTTGTAACCGCCTGAGCAGTTGTTACTGGTTAGCCCACTGATGGTTTCTTTGTAGGGTGATGCATCAGTGTACTTTTTAGGAAACTTTTATCAGTAACATTTTTTCAGTTTTGCAACATTAAATATGCCATTTTACATTTTATTATTTATAATGGTCTTTTTTCTCTGATATTCAGGGCTACACCAGTGTTAGATACTAGATATATTTCTTCTATTAAAATTACATTTGCATTGTGTTACCTATAGAACCAGACTCAAGGAAGTGCAATAACTACTTTTGACTTTGTTAAAACAGGAGGTTTAAAAACTATAAGTCCTAGTGAACAGGTGGGACCTTGGCATCCTTTGTCACTCCACAGACACTTGCTTGGTAGAACTTTTCTGTGTAACAGTGAAATATTATCGTGTGACTTTAGCCCACATTAAATTTTGGGGCAGTGGGTGCTGCTGTACTTAGATCTTTTGTATCTAACAGCATTAATGCCTTCTAAATCTTGAAAGAAAAAAATGAATTAGCAGTAGTTCTTTTACTTGGAAAATACCAATAAGCAATTTCATTAATGAGGTTAAGGTTTTTTTGGCTTCTGTATTTTATGAACTATGTCATGTCTTAGCTTAAAAACAGAATCTGTAGCTGAGTGTAGTGTAATTGGGAAGCTGGGTCAGGGGAATTGCTGCAAGTTTGAGGCCAGCCTGGCCCTTATGATGAGTCACAGGCTAGCCAGGACTAACATAGCAAGAGGTTCTGTTTCATAAAACCAACAAGAAAACAAAAAAATCCTGTAGCTTTGCTTATTTATTTTTGTTTTGTATGATATATGTTCAAATTGTGAAGTGGTCAAAAATTTCTCCACTTGGAAATACATAAAACTTGTTAGTAAATGAAAATGTGTAACATTCCTGTATGTCAACTAGTTTTAATGTAAATTATTTTCAGATGGTGAGGGTTATTGTCTGAGAATTATTTCTGAAGAAGACACTTCACTGTATCTTAACATTTTAGAGATGTATTTAAGGATATTAAAATTAGCAGATGATTTCTGTCTTGTTTTCACCCTAATTTCCCTATTTTCTCCATCTCTTTTCTTCCTTCTCTAGCATAGAGAAAAATATTTTTCTCTGATAATAAGGTGTGTTGAAATCTTAGTGCTTGGGCTTGCAGTTCCCATTCAAACTTGTTTTCTTATGTTTTCCATTGTGTGGTCACCTGGAGTATTTGTTACTTTTTGTGTTTCATGATCTGTTTTTCCTGTTCCAACAAGAGTTGTTTGGTCCCTTATTTTTTTGTTTGGTCCCTTATTTTTTGCTATTGAGGAACAGAGAGAATTTAATTATTTGGTAAGGCAAGTTACCTTTGGAATTTCTGCAGTAAGCTTTGCTTTCGGGAATAGGCTGTTTTATCTAGAAGGGATCTTTGTGAACATGGTTCACAGGGTATCTGGTTGGTTTGTTTATTAACTGAATCAAGACACGAGAACAGGCTAAAAGTCTAGGAATAGATCTTCATTTGCTTTTGTTACTGCTGTCCTTGTTTTCCTTGTTAGTTGTTTTTTGACAGGGTTTCTCTATGTAGCCTTGGCTAGCCTATAACTAGCTACGTAGACCAAGCTGGCCTTGAATTCAGTCAGAGAGCTGCCTCTGTCTTTCAAGTACTAGGATCAAAGGCTTCCACCATCATGCCTGGGTTCCTTGGCTTTTGGTTGACAGCAATAACAGTATCTGAACTTCAGTTTCTACCTGGCATCCATAGTATATTAGTCACAAATAACCTGACAGACATTCAGTGAATTATCTCTATACACTGATGTTTGTTTGTTCTTGCTTTATTACTGAACAGTGTACTAGATAGTCACTTCAGAGATTAGATGATAGTCTTTCCTTGGGCTCTCCATTAGTTCTGGCTTGTTTAGTTAGATTCTGTCACTAGAAAGATGCTCTTCTTATCTTCCTTTTCTGCATACTTGCCTTAGTAGCTCTGTTTTATCTCTGCTCTGAGCCATAGGCACCTGACTTAGGTTTAGGCAGAAGAATCTGGGGTTCACGGAGAGGTTTTATATTTACTATGATGAGTGCCATGAAGAATGAATATGAGTGTGGTATTCCGAGCAGTATCTGACAGTCATGCAGTCTTGGTCTTGCATTTCTATGGATGTTAGTACCTGAGTCTATGGTATGAAGAGCCATGTCTCCCATGGGTGCTGGTGTCTGCTGTGAGATGCCAAACACCAGCACATATACAATCAACACAGAGTACAAGTTAATCTTGAATTACAAGTGGAGGTATAGAATTTTTCCATTTGTTTAAAAGGCCATATCCAGACTGGGGTTGTTATTGCTCAGTGGGAGAACATTTTCCTAGAATGTGTGAAATCCTGGGATCAGTCTTCAGTACCATAAAAAGAAAAAAAAGTTGTGTCTCCATCTTGTAGTACAATTTGCCTTCTTATTTTCATTGTCTAATTTAACTGTTGATTAAGAAAATAATGTAGAGAATTTTATCAGTTTAACCAAACCTGGTCTTGACTTTAGGAAGGTCTGTTGTGGGCCCATCTCCCTAATTACCGTCATTTTCCCTAATTGAAAACTTTTGACTCCTAGGCAGTGGGAATTCACCACCTAGCAGCAGTCTAACTCCTCCCAGCCATGTCAACTTGTCTCCAAATACAGTCCCAGAGTTCTCTTACTCTAGCAGTGAAGATGAGTTCTATGATGCTGATGAATTCCATCAAAGTGGTTCTTCCCCAAAGCGCTTAATAGAGTAAGTATGTGAGTAATGTATATATTCAAATGGCTCTTGGTTTTTAAACAATGTAGTCGTGAAACTGCTATTAGTGAGACTTGCCTTGTAAAGTCTGTGAAAGGACTGCTTGCTTTTCACTGGCTTATTGAGCAAAGTCAGTTCAGTGACAGTTTTGACTTGGACTACTGACTTAGTAATACAAACTGAATAAATAGCATCAGCTATGGTAATGTGCCAGTAATGTTAGGTCAGCTCTATATATTTCTGTAGTGGCATTGTCATCAGGAAGAAGATGAACTGAATAAGCCGTGAAGTGTTGTGAAGGAACAGTCACTATTGCATTGTGTTTGTATTAGAGTGGGGATACTTAACAACTAAAAGCAGTATTTTACTGGGTGGAGGAATGATAGAAAATAACTTAGTTTTTTGGGAGAAATAGACACACACACACACATACACACACACACACACACACACACACACACACACACACACACACACACTCATTCCATGGTATGTGGTATATCTATTTGAATGATTATAAACTGGAAGCTTATAAATAATAGGATTTTACTTCTCATAGTTCAGTCCAAAATCTGGGTGTTGGCAGATTTGTTTGTGATAGGAGGCTTGCTTTCTGCTTCACAGGTGACACTTTCTAGTAGTGTTCTTGTATGGTAGAAGGCAGGGCAGCTCTCTGGGGCTTCTAATCCCGTGCACAAGTTATTACCTCATGACCTGATTGCTACTCAAAGGCTGTACCTCTCAATACTGCCACATTGGCAATTCAAATTTCAACGTAACAATTTAGGAACTGGAGAGATAGCCTGGGGGTTAAGAACACTGGCTGTTCTTCCAGAGGACCCAGGTTTGATTCTTAGCACCCACATGGCAACTTTTATCTGGCTGTAACTTCTGTTCAGCAGGGTCATGCATGCATGCAGGACATGTAAGCTCACACAACCACATGTACATACACACGTTTCCAAGATAGCATGCAGTAAGGTTATGCATAGAAATCCATAGGACATTTTGAGGTCTTGAGCTAGGGGAAGGTTTCCAGAGAGGAGAGAGAATGTGATTTGAAGGTGTGATGAGGTTAAGTAGAGAGAATGGGAATGGGCCTCAGCAGAGGGAGGAATGGAGAAATGGAACCCTCCCTGTTAGAAAGGTGTAGAGCTGGACTGGCTCTCCTCAGAAGGGAACCTGTGTCTAAAAAATTGACAAGCAGCCTTGGAAGCAGTCTGCAGCACTGCTTCCTTTCCTGTTGGTGTTTAGAAAGCCCTGCTCACCATTGCCCAGTGTCTTAAGTGTCTGTGTGATGGAATTTGCAGCATTAATGGATAGGCTCTGCACGTCAGATTGTGACATGACAAATTGGCCCTCATCTTCAGTTACTACATTAGCAGTGCTGTGGAACATTCAGCAAACAGGAACCGCTGGTGGTGAGGGGATATTTGCAGTATCATAGGGAATCTGAACCAGCACCCACCGTGTGACATCATTACCCTGGTAGAATGCAGGCCAGAGATAAAAAAAAGAAACATGAGCTCAGTCAGCTACACCAGCAAAGACTAGAACCCACAGATGAAGATAGGCAGTAAGCTCCAAATGAAGAAAGAACAGCATAAACATTTGAAAACATGATGACAAACTGGTAAAAAAAATATTTGCATCTTTTATGGACAAAAATATAAATTTCTCCTACACATAATGATCATCTAGAGACTAAGATTTAACATAAATAAGAGAAAAGCAGTCAAAGGACATGATAAAAGATATGTAGATAAATACACATTCATGCAAAGTAGCTGTCCAGCTTTTTAATAATTGTCCATTGAGAGTACGTTGAGGTTCTGTTTTTTAATATAGATAGACACAAATTGAGATGGTGTACACCAGCCCTGCTGGTGAGGGGTGGCTGTCCTCATTCTAGTGGAGGAGACATGAAACAGACTGAATGAGGGGTGGGGTAATCTTTATCACAATTACAAGTGCCGTCTTTAGCCCAACAGTTACACTTGTGGACATTGGTCCTATAACTAACTTATACGTGTGAAATATGCTTACAGCACTGCTGATTGCAGTGTGGTTTGTAATACTTGCAACAATCTAACTTTAGGAGGCTACTGAAGAATGATAATAATATGACCGTGTATAACAATAACGATGCCTATGCAGTGAGATTCTCTGCAGCCTTTTAAAAAGGAGCCTGTTGTTCTGAGTGTGGTGACGCACACATATGATCCTAGCACCAAGAAGACAGAGGCAGGCAAGTCTCTCTGAATTCAAGGCCAGCCTGGCCTACAGAGTGAGTTCCAGGCTAGCCAGGGCTGTGTAATGAGACCCAGTTTAAAAAAAAAAAAAAAAAAGTAACATGTTAATAAATTGTAGAACCTCCTAGTGAGTCTAACTGAAAAAAATAAGGTGCAGGGCTGTGTTTACTACCTTTTATGTAAAGAGGGAAAAATACATTTTTTTCTTGTCTGTACTTAAACACTAGAAAAATATATAAGAAGCTTGTTAAGTACCTAGTTGGGGAAAGCAGTTGGTTTTAAAGCAAATAGTTATATAAGCAGAAGCAAGCACTTTCTTAACTATTCACAGTTTAGTTCTTGTTTTGTTTGGGGTTTGTTGCTATTGTCTGGGATGGAAATTGAACCCTGGTCTTTGTGGGTAGGAAGCATTTGCTTGATTTCTGAGTTATACCCACAGCCCATATGAATTGTTACTGCATAAAGACCACAAATACAATACAGGGAAAGGTAAAAACAACAACAACAAAAACTCCAGCAGAGACCAGAGTTTTCCCAGTGGCAGGGTCAGGATGAAGAAAGCCAGGAATAAAAATGAAAGTGTTCATTTTCATGTTAAGAAGCAGTAGTTAGAAACCCTGATTTGTACATGGCATCTCATCTATTTCTGTTTTGTTTTTTTTCTCAGCCTTCCCTCGCTCCCTCCCTCGCTCCCTCCCTCCCTCCCTCCCTCCCTTTTTCTGTGGATTCATAATCCATACAGTTGCATGAACATTTGTGTGCTTGAAACCATCAACACAGTCTCACAAGCACAACCATTTCAAAGTTCTGTTGTATCTGTAGTCCCTTTTTCCTTCTCCCGCCACTTACCTTCTTATCCACAAGCAACCACTGACCTCTTTTCTGTCACTTCTGTTTTTGTTTTTTTTCTTTCTTAAGACTGTTTCAGGGCTGAGGTATAGTCAGTCTAGTGGTTAAGTGCTTGTCTAGCATGCATTAAACTCAGCACTGGGATGGGGCAGGAAGCAGTAACAACAACAAAAAGGACAAAAAGAATGTTGTATTAGCGTGCCATACAGTGAGCACCTTTGCCTCCTTTACACAGCATTTATTTTGAGTTCCTCTTATCCCTGTGTTCCTGTCACTAGCTCATTCCTTTTTCTTGCTGGGCATTTTTCTGGTGTGAGACTATATACTACTGCACTAGTTTCTTTATTTTTTGATAGGCTGCCAAGCTGTTAACAGATTTTAGTTGTTCCAAATAAAACCGTTGCAACATCTTTTGTGCCCCTCCCCCCCAAAAAAGGGCCTGATTGTAAGAGTACTTGACCTGTTCATAGTAGTTTGGTGTGACTGAAGTGCAAGGTATACTGTTTTATTTATTAAGCTTTTAGGAAATTTGAACATTGTCCATGAGTGTTGGCAGTTGCTGGCCAGGTCTGCATTTTGTGGCTGGGTGCCCCAAATTATTTAGTGTTGGGCAGGGGGTGCTGGACTACAGGTAGAAAGAGAAGACAAAACCTGGTAGTAGATTAAGAAGCTCAGGTGACTTGCCCTGTGGTGGTCTCTGAGGATGGAGTGAGGTGTTGGAGACCCTCTGATCGGTTTTTCCTCATTAGAAAATGTTTGACTTGTTTTACTCCATTAATTGAAAGCTAGCTTCATAACATCATACAGAAAACGTTTTCAACTTGTTAACTAATTAAATAAAAGGCTTACTGACCTTTGTCCAGGTAGGTTTCGATGGTTCAGATGTCTGAATCAGATACATTGCCTTATGAATCTGTTGTATTTGGTGACCTTAGTCAACTTACTTAGCCTATATAATCCTCATTTTTCTCCTTGGTAAAATGGGGACAATAGTAAGTTCAGTGTGGAGGAGCTGTTGTGAGAACAATGTATGTCGGGTGTGCTGTGCTTAGCCTAACTGCTCTCACAGAAAACACATTACTTTCAAGTCACTTCTGCTTGTCAGAGTCACAGTTGACTTTACTTTTGCTGGACATTTCTTCCTGCTTTTCCTGCTTTCTTGGAAGTTGGGACAGTTGCTGTAGGTTGGGTTTTGCTTTGTGTGGCAAGATAAATTTGGGGCTGTGTATGAATTGCAAGCAGTGTTTCAGCCAAGCCTTCGTCATTGAAAGTTCTTTCTTTCAGTTAAAAATGTGTGTAGGATTCTGGTGTTGTTTTTTTTTTTTTTTTTCCTTTAAGTATGCACATGAATTAAGAACTGCCATTCATCTGTAATAGTGACTCAAAACCAGTAGTTGTCAGGAAAACAGTTATTGACTTGTGAACTTCATTTTAGTAAGGGAAATTCAACTTTTAAATTTGAGGGAAAGTAAATTTTATGTGGTGTGGAGTGTGAGTTGGGAGGAAGGGGAAGGCCAAATGAACACGAAGAGTTGGGTCTTTGTCTTGCTCTTTGTTTCTTCTAATCTCTCCCCTCTTAGCTTTTAAATGTTTTCATATGTTTACTGTTTTTAACCTCATTTCCCTCTCAAATTCGTGACCTTTTTCTTTAATATTATTACATAATACTATATATGTAGTTGTGTGTGTGTGTGTGTGTGTGTGTGTGTGTGTGTGTGTGTGTGTGTGTGTGTGTGTGTGTGAGATTAAGGCTGACCATAGTGTTGATAACCAGTTAGGGGCTCCTGGAGAAGACTTTAATCCCCCTCTCTCAGTAGTTGTTAATTACTTGTATCTCTTCGACTAGGGGTGGGGCCCTGTGAGATTTCATCCATCCACATTGGCAGGTCAACCGGTGTAGTCACTGTTGAGTCTGGTTAGGTGGCCATATTGTTGAGATATTATGGGTGTGTCCATATATTTATACATACATACATACATACATACATACATACATACATACATACATACATACATACATGGTACAGTTTTGCAGTACACATCCTGGTCCTCTGGCTCTTAAAAATCTTTTCATCACCATCACAAAACCTCCCTTGATGTTCCTGAGCCTTAAGTGTGGCATTTGCATTGTGAGTGTATCAGTTGCCCTCTGCATTTTGACCCATTGTGGCTTTGTGTAATTAATGTTCTCTGCTTGCTACAAAATGAAGCCTTTTGATGTGAGGTGGGAGCTGCACTTATCCATTAGCAGGATGTGTATTTAGATTGCAGGTAGAGAGTACAGTGGTTTGGGAAAGTAGCAGTAGTAGCAGGTTCTCCTGTGGGTTCCATGGCCTCACATAAGTAGTTGGCTAGGTTCACATGAATTCCCTCCTGTTGAATGGGTGTTACGTCCAGTCAAACAGCCATTAGTTACCACAAGGCTTTACAGCTGGATAGGACTATAGATTGCTTTTCTGCATTGTCAGCCTGCTTATCTCCTCTGGTGCTATGAAGGCTAGTTCTTGGAGAAGGTGTCCAGGTCAGATCCAGCTTATTACCTCCAAGTCCTGTATCCAAAGTATTTTCGGCAATGGGACTTCAAGTTCTGGGAGGACAATAGCAGTAAGTAGCCTATGATGATGTTTGGGGATTTGCTTAGGCTTTCCTAACAAACAACTCAAAGGCTCCCGTGTCTCTTACTGGGGTTTTGTTAGTCTAAGCTCTTGGGGGAACATTATCACCTTAGGTGACTTTCATAACTTCATTTAAACTATAAACACACATAAAATGATTCCCTATGGCTTTTTCTAACATCTCCCCTTCCTGTCTGTGTTGCCCCGCTTTCTCCCCTGACCAGTTAAAGCTCTCCTCCACTGTTTCCATTTCCCTCGTTACAGCAACCCATGCATCCTGCTCTTCCTTCCTCTAAAGCTCCTTCCTTCCCCTACCTCCATGGGTTCTGTACTTTGCCTGGCTTCTGCAGTTACTCCATGTTATATACTTACACCTGAAGCTGTGAAGCTCGAAACCACAGATGAAGGAGAACATGCAGTATTTGTCTTTCCAGGTCTGCTTTACTTAACTCAGTATAGTATTTTCTATTCCATCCATTTCTGCAAATTCCATGATTCATTTTCCTTTACTGCCAAATAGTAATATGTTGTATGTAAGTAATCACATTTTCATTATCCATTCACCGGCTGAAGGACATTTGAAGATACTTTTGTTTCCTAGCTGTTGTAAATAATGAACACAGCTGAACAATGAGTAGGATATCTGGTTCTTTGGATGGATATACATACCAAAGAGTGGTATACCTGGGTCATATGGTGTACATTTGAGAATTCTCCACACCTGATTTTTCTCAGTGGCTATACCACTTTGCATTCCCACTAACAATAAATGAAAGTTTCCATCTGTCTGTCTGTCTGTCTGTCTGTCTGTCTGTCTGTCTGTCTGTCTGTCCATCTATCTACTTATCATCTATCTAATCTATAATACTCACTGTTAAGATTCATAGCCCATTTTTTAGTTAGGCCATGTTTTGACTGTTTTCTTTGTATATCTGGATATTAATCCTCTATCAGATGTATAGCTGGCAAAATTTCTTTCCCACTCTGTGGGTTTACTCTTCCTTTGCTGTACAGCTTTATACTTTTTATGAGGTCCCACTATTTAATTGTTGGCCTTGATTCCTGGGCAAATGGAGTGCTATTTATAAAGGCCTTTGCTACTCTCTATCTTGTAGGGTGATGCCTGTGTTCTTTTCTAGCAGTTCCAGTGCCTCAGATTTCCCTGTTAACTTCTGATTCTGCTCATTTGGGTCATACCCTATGCCCCACACCTACCTCTTTCTCTTTCTTCTCCCTCTCTCTCCCAGACCATACCTCTGCTCACTCTAATAGTGCCCATCTGGCTGGTGGTTCAAGGTACCAGATGGGTCCAAGTTTTCTCCTCAGAGCCCAGAGCACACAACCCCAGGCCTGTGTATGGGTCTCCTTGTCCTGTTCAGGTCGCGATGATGCTGGGTTGGGCCATGCATCCGACTGGTGCCATTTGGCTGAATTCTGACCACCTCAGCCACACAGTGTAGGGTGGGGGTTTTCCTGGAGTTCTGAGCTGCTTCCAGTTTTCCTTTTCTTGAGATCTTCTTTGGTACATTTCATCAGTCAGTAATGTGTTATTTAGTTTTCATGAGTATGTAATATTAGAGATTTGTTTGCTGTTGATTTTCAGTTTTACTACATTGTTTGATAGGATACATAAAAATTCCAGTTTTTCTGAATTTGGTAAGATTTGTTTTGTGTCCCAGAATGAGATCTATTTAAAGAAGCTTCTGTAGATTTGTGAGTAGAATATATGTTCTTTGGTGTTTGGGTGGAATATTTTGTCGATATCTCTTAGGCCCATTTGCTGTATAATGATGTTTAATTCTGAAGTTTATTTTTATGTCTGGGTGACCTATTGAAGGAAATAACCATCTTGAAATCACCTACAATTAAGCTGGAGTTTACCTTTGAGTCTTTTCATTGTAGTAGTACACTTTTTGAGAAATTGGGTGCTTCAGAATTTGGTGCATATATGTTTAGGACTGAAATGTCTTCTTGGTTAATTGTTCCCTTGATTAAAATAATGTTTCTTTTCTGGTTAGTTTTAATTTGAAGTCTACTTTGTTGAATATCAGGATAACAACACCTGCTTGCTTCCCTGTCCCATTTGCTTGGAATCCCACCCCCCTTTTATATAGTATTTTCAATTTAAGGTGATGCTTGCCTGTCTTATAGCCGAGTTTCTTCCAGACAACAGAGAGATAAATTTTGTTTCTTACACATTCAGCTATCTCTTGTCTTTTGGTTGGAGAGTTGACACTGTTAATATTTGAAGTTAATATTGAGCAGAGTGGGTGATTTGCAGCTGTTTTATTAGGTGGATATTTCAGTTGTTAATAGTACTTTGTGTTTGAATGATTATATTTCGTTTTTCTCTTTTGATGGTCTCTTGGCTGTGTTTGTTCCTCTCTTCAGCCAGAAGTACTCTCCCCAGAGCTCCGTAGTGATCATGGATCTTTTTAGCCTACTTTATCATGGCAACCTTGTCTTTCTCCTTCACCTATGGCAGTTAGTTTTTGCTGAGTTCAGTAGTTAAGGTTGCTGTACATTGTTGCAGGTTCTTCTGGCTTTTCAAATTTCCCCTGAGAAGAAGAAAAGGTCTTTCCTTTTTTTGTGACTTGTATTTTGTTTTTTGTTTTGTTTTGTTTTTTTTCCCTTCTCTTGCAGCTTTCAAAACTCTTTGTTCTGTTGTATATTTAGTGTTTTAACTATGATGTTCTATAAGGGATTTTATTATTATTATTATTATTATTATTATTATTATTATTATTATTATTAAAGGGGAGTTTTTTTCTGGTCCTCTTGGGTGTTTTGTGTGTTGCTAACATCTGTGTAAATGTGCTTCCTTAATTTTGGGAAGTTTTTCTTCTGTGGTCTTATGAAGACCTGGTGTATACCATTGACCTGGGGTTCTTCTCCCTCATCTATGCCTATAATTTTAAAAATTAATTTTTAGTACCTTTTTGGAATTTTAATTTTACTAGATATATTTATTTTCTGTGTATGAGTATGTAGGTGCACTCTGTGTGTCTGTGTGTGTGTGTGTGCAGTGCCCGCAGAGTCAGCAGAGGGCATTGGATCCCCTAGAGCTGGAGTTAGGGATGATTGTGAACCACCATGTGTGTGCTAGGAACTCTACAAGGTCCTCTGCAGGAGTGGCACATGCTCTTGACCTATGAGCCATCTCTCCAGCCCCAGATTTGATGTTTTCATATTATCCCACAGTTCCCACATGGTCTTAGTGTTTTCATGTTTCATACTCTTAGTTTGTGTGCTCTGATTCCTCTATTTTATCTCAGTTTCTGGTATCTGTCTACCCATTGTTCCATTCTAATTGTAAGGCTTCCCCCTGAGTTTCCTCATTACCCCCAGCTTATTGAGCTGTGTGTCTTTGCTAAACTCTGTGGAGTCTTTGAAGTTTATGATTATTCTTTTAAGTTCTGTGTCTCAGGGTTCATCTAGGTAATTCTTGTTGGAGGGTTGGTGGGTTTGGAGGGATATATACTGGCTTGGCCTTTCATATTTTAGTTTTATGATGAGACCTGGGCATGTGACCTTTTTTCCTTGGTTGTGTGTCTGATGTGAGATTCTAGGCTGCCTCTGTTGAGTGAAGTTTGGTTTTGTTTGTTGTTGTCCACACCTGGCTAATTTCCTATGATGTATGAGGTGTTGATCAGCCAATCTTCAGATACCAGTGTTGATTTTGGATTGGAAGAATAGGGGTGATTCCATTTCAGTGTTAAGCAAGAATTTATGTAAATGGTATAAATGACTGACTCTGCTTGTGTTGGTTGCAAGCTTACTACCCAAATCTATACCTGGCAGTGTGGGTGGGACAAGGGTCTTGGACAATTCTAGATTAGCTTGATGTACAGGCTGTGTGGCCAAAGCAAAGCCTGAGGGCTGGGAATGGCACAAGTGAACGAAGTTCCAGTACTTTGTTGAATATTGTGTCCTAACTATTGAGAAACCATTAACCGTTTCCAAAACAAATCTTTGCACTTTAAAAAATTTAGCATAATTTTACCCATGTTTGCCTAGGGATCAAGAAATACATCACTCAACAGAAGTGGGAAGGGGAGTCTTATGTGCAACCTTGAAACTATGGTAATGATGTGCCTTAATTACTGCCATGCATAACATGATAGGTTTAGCAAATAAGCGTTTAGAAAAAAATTGCAAAGTAAAAGATTGATTTTCGCTGGGCGTTGGTGGCACACACCTTTAATCCCAGTACTGGAGAGGCAGAGGCAGGCGGATCTCTGTGAGTTCGAGGCCAGCCTGGTCTCCAGAGTGAGTGCCAGGATAGGCTCCAAAGCTACACAGAGAAACCCTGTCTCAAAAAAAAAAAAATTCTTTTTAAAGGTTCAGCTGTTAAACATTACATTAGCTATTTTCTTTTTAATTTATTGTCACAGTGTGAGAGTATGTGTGTGTCTGTGTCTGTGTATGTCTATACCACAGTCACATGTGGAAGACAGGATAACTTGCAGGAGTCAATTTTCTCTCTTCCCTGTGTATCCTAGGATTGAATTCAGGTCATCAGGCTTGGTGACAAATGTCTGTACCCATGGGGCCACGCCACCAGCCCAACATTAGCTGTCACTCTATAACAGGATTGAGATCTTTTGCCAGTCAGTAGATTCACCTGCCCATCTTCTGAAATCTTCCAAAGTAAACCTCAGCAACACATGATGAACTACTTAACAGTGTCACCCAAAGTCTCTGGTGTAGTTGAAGGGTTAGTTACTCTTGACACGTTCATAATTAACTCTATCATAAGCATGTCTGTAAAACCAGCTGCACAATTCTGGCCCTTCTCACTCTTCTCTCTTTTTGATTCCCTTCTCTCTTTGTCTCCTGCCCCAGTACACAGTTCATGAACTGATCTAAATGTAAGCACCATGTTCAGCCTGGCATTCTGGGCTCCTCTCCTCCTTCAATCTTAGAGTCTACTTAGATAGTCTCAGCTTGGGTCTCAAGCTCGTGGAGAATGTAGATACTTTTGGTTAAACTAGGTTCTTTTTGTTGTGCTGTTGTTGATTTTTACTTGCTTTCTATTTGTAATGAGACTAAATACTCTCAGCTGGATATATTGGCTAGCATTGCATATTGTCTCATAATTGGGGCCCATGTTCTCTGTTGCCTGCCATCTGGGCTTTGAGCTGTGACACCTGTCACTGCTACTTCCAGTTTTCTAACTCAGGTCAAGTTCTTGTCCTTCTGTGTTTCTCTGTGTAACTCTGATGGAAGAGAGTTCCAGAGTCTGAGCCCTTTCATTATTGTCACTCAGCTCCTTAGGAACGGTGAAACTGTTACAGTTAGGAACTCCCTGACTGTTACATATTGCATAGCTAGCCAGTGTGGTTCCATGACTGTACATCAGATGAGCGGTAGTGTGGGAAAGAACTTGTGCCAGATGTGCTTTCAAAATAACTTCTCTACTTTGCCATCTTAGGACATCAGGCCTTCATTGACCTCTGTGTTCTCACAGTGGCCATGCTTCTCTGGGAGGGTTGTTACAAATACTTCATAAATTATACTAATTAATTTTAGAGCCTTAAACTGTTTTCTTATGATCTTGGATGTACAAGATAAATGTTGTGTCCGATCCTATTCTTTGTTCTGAATGAGAAGAGCTGTGGAATGGCTGGAAACTAATCCCGTGCTCTTGACTGTTTCCCGTGCCCATGCTGGTCTGCTGCAACCGTGGGTAAAGAGAAAAGGCACCGCATAAATCACAGGCCTTTGAGGTTTTTCCAAAATAAAACTCATGTTGTATAGGAGTGTTGAGGTTTGAAGATTGATTTGGTAAAGTTCTGACATAAATTTAGTATAAAGCTGAGTTGGCTTAAAAGATTGATTCTGTTTTGATGGTCTGTCATAGAACCACACATTTTGACAAGAATTCTCATGCAGTTCTTTCATGTAAAACTGATTTGATTTTTTACCTGGGTCTTTCACTCATTTCATTGCTTCCTAAAAGTACTAAGGTGCACTTGATAGTACTTATGATGTATATTAAATAAATTAGCAGAGAGGCAAATAAATAATTACCTAAGGATTTTTGCTAAATAGGTATCCTAGACAAATATAATTAAACTAGGATACATGCATACACTGTTCTAAATTTTAATATTTAATATCTAAGCAGAGCCCAGAGGATTTTTAGGTGAAAATATTCTGTGTGTGTGTCATTCTTCATTTGTTTTACAAACCCAGAAGGGTGCAGCCTGAACTGTGTGCTTAGGGAGTGATCCCATAGAAGCAGCAATTGGCACGAGTGTGCTGCTCTGGTGATGGCTACTGGGGGAGACAGGTGCTCTGCAGGGCAGGAGTGCTGGGCACTCCGCACTCGCTCAGTTCTTCTGTCAAATAGCTTATGAAGTTTTTCAAAGGTCAAAAAAGGGCAACAAGGTAAACTATTCAACTAGCGTGTACAGTGTACACTGCTCACAAAGATTTGTAGAAAGACGGCTTATTCTGTAGCATTTTAAGTGTCTACGTTATGAGAAATTTGGTTTATGTTTCTATACTTTACATAATTGCTTGCCCTTATGATTATTTGTTTTTTTTTTTGAGACAAGTTCTCACTGTGTAACCCTGGCTGGCCTGGAATTCTCTATGTAGACTCAGCTGGCCTTGAACTCACAGAGAATAGCTTGCCTCTGCCTCTCAAGTACAGGGATTAAAGGTGTGCACCACCGTGCCCCGCTTATTATTTAATTTATATATGAATTCTTGGGTATATTTTGATAATTTTTAGGGGAAGCTCTCTTTAGACCTTAAGCCTACTCATAAAATCAGTTGCTATAAATTTACCTGTAAAAATAATATTCTATAAAATGTCAATTCAGATTTACTTTTTAAATAATGAGAAAAAAGTATTAATCCTCTATGGACTACCTCAAGGATCTCAGAAAATAAAGACCCAAGACAAGGGATGGATGTTGCCATTTCGATTTTTTCCCAAAGAGTCTCACTGTGTAACTTAGGCTGGCCTCAAACTGAAAGCAATTCTCCTGCCTCAGCATCTCAAATGCTGATGGTCATAGGTGTGATTGCACAGCCCCCAGCTTGACTGTTGCCAGTTTTGAGGAAATTGCCAGTAACTGGCCCATCTCCATGTGCACAAAGAAGTGAGAACGTGAAATCAGGTTTCGAATTTAGATGCAGAGGCAGAAATCTTGCTGACTTGATCATGGCCTTCAGCTGGGCTTCGTTGACCACACCCTGTGCACAAAGTTCAGACCTCAGTGTAGAATGCAGATGGCTGCTTGTAGGAGGAGTCTGGCTGTTTCTGCCCTCTGTCTATTGGTTTCAAATAACTTGTGATCAACAGCTTTGTTCCCTGTTGCTTTGTTTAGCTATAAAAGCTGATCTGTTTCACTTTTTTTTTTTTTTTTTTTTTTTTTTAATTCAGTTCTTCAGGATCTGCCTCAGTCTTGACACACAGCAGCTCTGGAAATAGCCTAAAGCGCCCAGACACCACAGAATCACTGAATTCCTCCATGTCCAATGGCACAAGCGATGCTGGTGAGGGGCCTCTGAGAACTTTGTTTTCTTAGAAATGTTTGCAGTACTGGTAGGGCACCATCAGCCCCCCTACACCAGCCTAAGACGGCCTACTCTGTTGTAGATCTTTTTGATTCCCATGACGACAGAGATGACGATGGGGAGGCAGGGTCGGTGGAGGAGCACAAGAGTGTTATCATGCACCTCTTATCACAAGTTAGGCTCGGAATGGATCTTACAAAGGTAAGAACCAAATCTGGCCTTCCATCCTCATCTTCCAATTTCCACGGGTTACACATGGGTTGATTGGTAGGTGGGTGTGCACAAAATGAGCATAGTGATCCAGTGTGTGTTTTGCTTGTCTCCCCTTTCATGTGTGTGTGCAGTAAGTAAACAAAACATTTCTGTGGATGAGTAAAATGTTAGTTTTCAGAGACATTAGTGGTGAACTGTGTGGATTAAGAATTGAGATTAGCCGGGCAGTGATGACTCATACCTTTAATCCCAGTACTCAGGAGGCAGAGGCAAGTGGATCTCTGTGAGTTCGAGGCCAGCCTGGTCTACAGAGCGAGTGCCAGGACAGGCTCCAAAACTACAGAGAAACCCTGTCCCTGAAAAAAAGAAAAAAAAAGAAAAAAAAGAATTGAGATTGATTTCCAGCGAATGGATTCATGCCCCCTGGCATGAAAATATTTATTTAAAATTAAACCATTGCAGTCTGATGGGTTCCACATAATTTCCTGGCTAATACCTGTCACACTCTGGTTTTGTGTTTCTGTCTACTGTATCCATGGTTGAGGGAGTGGTTGTCCCCCACCATCTACATGTCTTATTCTTCTGTGTCACTTATATCTTATTTTACAGCCTTACTGTCCTCTGAGAAGCAATTTGAATTGTTTCTTAGTTCTGCCTTCTTCCTAGTTCTCAGAGCATATTTTCCTCAACACCAGAACGCTTAAATCTTGTGTGATGTTTGTCACATTCCCAAGGGCAGGGCATCTTGGGAAAGAGGTTCGGTAAAGCAAAGCTGGGGACCTGTGGTGGTATGACAGGATGGATGAGTGTCTTTCCAGACTGCAGAAGTCTGTTTCTCCTGGAATTTGATCTTCAAGAGTCAAACGTGTTTTGCAGGTAGTTCTTCCGACGTTTATTCTTGAGAGAAGATCTCTTTTAGAAATGTATGCAGACTTCTTCGCACATCCGGACCTGTTTGTGAGGTACTTGGCTGAGTGCAATAGTTTGTAATCTTTACAGATGTTACTCTTGGTAGCCTTCTGTCTCGGTGGCACAGCTGGACCCTCCACATCCTTTCAAATATTTGCAGTAGAAGTTGAGTCTCCTGAGGGCATGCTGCTTAGGTCATATGGTGGAGGGGGAGGGCCATCAAGTCAGCCACCTGGAAGCTCTTTAAAGCCACGTAGCTAACAGGTGAGCCCTGGAGCTTAAAAGGCCAAGGCTATGAACTGATATGAAATTCAGTTAACTTTGCTTAGCAACACTTTCTAAAGCACCTGACATTTGGCAGGTACCTTGTTATAACCTGAAGAAAGGAAAAGTTTGAAAGTCTAATTATTGACTGAATCATAAGCTGTCATGTAAAGCCTCCAGCCTGAGCTGCACACTCAGGCAAAGGAGTCACATCAGGGAGAGAGACGAAGTTGCATTGATTTCACTAGTAGCAGGCAAACTTTCTTAGCAGGATGAATTCTAGTCTGTGTTCTCTGACTTCATCCCTTGCTCTGGAGGAATCGAGGTTTCCTGAAGACAGATGGGCATAACTGGCATTTCATAGTAAATGGACACACTAGCTAACTGCAGAGGGCTGAGGGAGCAAGATTTAAGAGAACCATCTAACCAGTTCTCAAAGTGCAGATATTTAAAAAACCTCTGGTAGTGTTAAACTTAATATATAATTAACAGATGAGGTCCATTGGTAATGCTGTCAGGGGATCAGATGCTTAATGACAGTAACTTTTATTTATGGAAATTTAGAGTTTGTTTTCCTCAGAGGAATCACTTTAGAATTTTAAGAGTACAGCTAAAACATGAAGACGTCAGATAAAATGGAATACTGAAAATGCATGATTAACTCCAAAAAAGGAAGACTAAATAATGAATCCAGGACAAAGGGGCCAGGTAGAAGACAAGCCATCAGTGTCAACTGATGTAGGTAGACCACACCCTCTTCAAAGTAGACAGCAGGTGTCAGACTATATAAAAAAGCAAACTTTGTCCTTGTGCTCTTTGAAGGGGGAGCTCTAAATATAGTACTAATGCTTGGTTAAAAGGAAGCTGCTAGGGTTGAAGGTGTTGCTTGGTGGTGGAGTGCTTGCCTACCAAGTGTGAGGTCCTGGCTTTGATCTATAATATTGCAGACGATAAAATGATACTATACTGCTCTGGGGTCTGGGGCGACTGCATAAGGACCTAGGTTCCACACCCATATGAAACAGGGCATACTTACACATGCCTTAGCCCTCATGCTATGGGGGCAGAGAAGGGAGGCTTGCTGGCTGCTAGCCTGTGACCAGGTCTGCTTAGAGACTGTGTGTCAAGGGTGAGGAAGAGAGTACTAGAGCAGGACACCTGACATCTTTCTCTGGTCTTTAAGACAGACTGTCCCTGGGATCATGGACCTGCACGCTTGTCTGTCTATGCACCACACATGTATTTATCACACATACTCATAAACACCCCCCAAAAAGGGGGAAATTACCGTGTGTCACAGTCAATGTTCTATTGGTATGAAGAGACACCATGACCAAGACAACTCTTATGCATTATTTAATTGGAGGTTTGTCTACAGTTTCAGAGGAATATTATGTTGTTATTGTGGTGGGGAGTATGATTGATGGCAGGCAGGCAAGCAGACATGGTCCTGGAGAAGTAGCTGAGAGCTTTACATTGCAAGCAGAGAGAAAAGACATTGGGCATGGTGTGGGCTTTTGAAAGTTCTAACCCCACCCCCAGTGACAAACCTCCAACAAGGACACACCTCCTAATCCTTCCAAACAGCTAATGACTGGGGACTATGCATTCAGATTCAAACCACCACACCATGTAAACACTGAGCACAGCAAAATTGTTATGGCTGTATTAGTATCAAAGGAGCAAAGAAGATATATGTCTATAGTCCTAGCATTCAGGAGGTAGAGGCAGGAGCATTACTGTAAGTTAGAGACCAGTTAGCATACATAGTAAGCACTTGGGTTAAAGAGTGAGATCCTGTCTTAAAATAAGCAAACAAATCCAGAGACAAATGGGGGCAGTTTGTAATGATGGAAGAATGAATTTATCAAGGGACAGGCCTCAAGTATAGCCCAGTAGTAAGGTAACCCCCTTTGTAGCTGTGAAGCCCTCACATGATGGCCAGTACACCCAAAAAACCAAACAAACCAAGAATAACCACAGGGAGAGGTAAGCCAGCCAGTTCCTCTAGAGTTGACTGGAGAGTCATCCCAAGAAATCATAAGGGATAGAGAGATGCTTGTTGGTTGAGAGTTCTGGCTGTTCTTCCAAAGGACCCAGGTTGCGTTCCCAGAACCCAGACATATGTAGCTGACAGTAATTGGTAGCTCCAGTCCCAAGAGATGCAACATCCTCTTTTGGCCCCCCACAGGCACCAGGAATGCAAGTGGTACACACACACACGGAAGCAAAACACCAATGCATGTAAAATATAATAATTTTTAAAAAGAAAACCAGTAAGCCCATAGAATATCTGAACCAATTAAAAGCAATTTTAATCACATGATGTTTTTTGACCATAAAAGAATTAAGCCATCTGGGTATGGTGGCACAAGCCAGCTCTTAAAAGAACTAGGCAGGAGAATCAACTCAAATTCAAGACCAGTATAGCTACAAATTAAGACCCTCTTTCAAAAACCAAGCAATGATTACATTAGCCATTGGTAGTTTGGAATGTAGGAGGTCTCTCTGGCAGTGAAGCAGCACACTTGCATAAAGTCCTAGAGCAAGCAAAGACTTGGCCCCAGAAACTAGCAGTAGTGTTTGCTCAGGAGGGTGTGGAGTCTGCAGAGGGAGCTGGGGACTCTGGGAATGAGGGAAGTGTTCTGTGTTCCAATTCGGTAATGATGAACTAAATGGATATAAACATTTGCTAGAGTCTTCTGACCAAACACTAAAGCGAACGAATTAGTTATATGTGTTGTGCCTCGGTGTCAAATTGGGATCAGCATCTACAGTGTGTGTTCTATGTGGCCCAAGGTAGATCATGCTGGGCATGTGACACCAGTGTTCATCTGCCAAAAAGTAGAATGTCACATTTATCCTTGTCTTTTCCAGCATTAGCGACCAGAAGGATCCCAGGGATCGAATGGTTCAGGTTGTGAAATGGTATCTCTCAGCCTTCCATGCAGGAAGGAGAGGATCAGTAGCCAAAAAGCCGTACAATCCTATTTTGGGTGAGATCTTTCAGTGTCACTGGACATTGCCAAATGATACTGAAGAGAACACAGTGAGTGTCCCCCGTCTCCTCCCCCCCCCACCCCCCCCCCCCCCGTGTGTGTGGTTGAGTGTGTGCTGTAAACAGGTGCGTGGTCAGAGGACAACTCTTAGAAGGCAGTTCTGGGTGGATCCTGGGGAGTGAACTCAGGCCCTCAGACTTGATGGTCCTGTGTTACAGTTTTCAGTTGTTTCACACTGTGTGAAATAATTTACGATTCCCATTGTCAGGACCAGGTAATGGTAAAAGGAGTGATCTTAGATGCTCACTATGCAGCCATGAGCATTTTCTGTAAGTAGTGGAGAAGCGAGGAGTCAAATCGCAAAGGCCTTGTAAGCCATATGTAAGTTTGTGACTTATTGGGTCTCGGTTTTTCTTTAAGAAAAGATCATCAGAATGATTTTTATGGAAACTAAATTTGGAACCAGAATGCTCAAAAAGGCAGTATTCTAGAAAGAAAAAAAAAAAAAAATGGCTGGTTCCTGCTCTGTTTGCAAGGTGGAATTGATGGGTGGGAAAAGAGATGGCAGAGATGTGTCCTTGAACCTGGATGTCAGCAGCCCTGGGCGTCATTTTACTGCCAAAGGAAGGATAAACCAAGATGAATTGAATGTTGGACTTGCAAATGGAACTTTCAGAGTGAAATTTGAGTGTGGTGCTTGCTAGAGAGGTCTGAAGGAGAGAGATTTTAGTGTGTCTGGATAGTCTGGATAAAAGTATACAAGAGAACAGTCAGCTAGAGAGGAGAAGGTGACCTAGAACTGAGCCCAGGGCGCGGATATTTATGTTTGCTTCTTTATTGGGGGTGGGGGGTGTGAAAGTAGAAACAGCTTGCTGAATTCTCTGTTTTTATATGAGTGTTAGAGATTGGCCTCAGGTCTCCAGGCCTGCGTGGCTCGTGCCGTTATCTGTTGCCATCTCACAGGCCCAGAGCTCTATTTAGAGTTGTTTTGCAGACAGAGACCAATAATACAATGTAGGCCATGTAGCTAGCTACTAGGCAAGGAAAAGGAAAAGTCCTCAGTCCATAGTGCCTGGCCTATAATAACCTGGAAAATGAGGCCTCCCTTATCTATTTCCAGGAAACACATTAATGTGTAGTCCTTACTA
This sequence comes from Cricetulus griseus, assembly GCF_003668045.3. Lineage (NCBI taxonomy): Eukaryota > Metazoa > Chordata > Mammalia > Rodentia > Cricetidae > Cricetulus > Cricetulus griseus. Next base: position 40,749,062 of record NC_048595.1, read on the forward strand.
AAGGACTGCCTACCACCTTGCTCATTCACAAGGATGCCTATGCCAGGACTGGCTTCATGGCCTGCCTCACATTAGTCTAGTCGGGGAAACTACAAATCCCTAACTGCAGTGCAGTTAAATGTCATAATGGAAATGTGTGTGTCCAGAAGGGACCAGAGATGCTGCTTATTAGGTTTTGCATCATCATGTTTTATCCAAAGAGATTTTAAATTGATGTTAAATTTGCTTCCAGGAACTTGTTTCAGAAGGACCGGTTCCGTGGGTTTCTAAGAACAGTGTAACATTTGTGGCTGAGCAAGTTTCCCATCATCCACCCAGTAAGTTACAGGTTTTTCCTGCAACTTTGAGTCTTAAACTATCCTAAAGTCTGTCATCCATCCAGTGTGTGACAGCCAGGTCAAATGACTGTCACTTGAGTACTGTCCTTCCCATTACCTGAACTGGAAACTCTGTCTGTAGTCTCACAGACTCAGCATCACTAATTTAATGTGTACAAAATGAAGGGGTTTGGGAACTAACGTCCAGTGTTTTTTGTTTGTTTGTTTGTTTTTCGAGACAGGGTTTCTCTGTGTAGCTTTGGAGCCTATCCTGGCACTCTCTCTGGAGACCAGGCTGGCCTCGAACTCACAGAGATCCGCCTGTTTCTGCCTCCCGAGTGCTGGGAGATTAAAGGCGTGCGCCACCAATACCCCGCACAGTGTTTCTAAAGTCACCTTACCCATGGCTGCTTGGAGACCATTTGTAGTTTTTGGTAGAATACATAACCTCAACATCTTTGTTCAGTGTAGTATTAAGAAAGGAAATACTGAACCAGGCATAGTGACACACACCTTTAATCTCAGGACTCAGAAATCTGAGGCAGGCAGATCTCTGAGTTTGAGGTCAGCCTGGTCTACAGAATGAGTCTCAGGACAGGCTCCAAAGCAATACAGAGAAACCCTGTCTCAAGAAAAAAGAAAAACAAAAAAGAGTGGCAGTATTGGAGGGGCCCAGATTCAGGGAGTGGGAGAGCATAAGCATCTTTGCTGAACAAACCAGATTGCCCTTTAGATTTTAAGCCTTCTGGATTGGCCATGAGCCTGTGTTTGTGTGTGTGTGTGTGTGTGTGTGTGTGTGTGTGTGTTTGGGTGGAGGGTGTCCTGCCCCCTGGCTCTGGGTGTGCATGCTCTGGGGAAAGGGTAAAAGGCACACACACCTAGCATGGCTTGAGGCTCTTCTCTTAGGGAAAAGGCTTTTCTGTGGGGCCAGTCATTTGGAGCAGTGCCTATGTAACACTCATGGAAAACACTTTCTTTTTCAGTTTCAGCCTTTTACGCTGAGTGTTTTAACAAGAAGATACAATTCAATGCTCATATCTGGACTAAATCAAAATTCCTTGGGATGTCTATTGGGGTACACAACATAGGCCAGGGTAAGTGTGTGATAGTGTGAATTCAAGCATGTACTAGATACTCAAGGAAAAGTGACCCCTGGAAATAAGGTCAAGTATCATAATTTACACGTAACCCTGAATTTGGAGATGAGAACAGGGGTGGGTATGTACCTTACCGTTCCTAAAGTGAATGGAGCTCCATACCTGTCAGGCCTGTAGCTGCTGCCCTAGCAGAGGCTGTTGTTCTCTCCGCAGGCTGTGTCTCTTGTCTGGAGTATGATGAGCATTACATCCTCACATTTCCCAATGGCTATGGAAGGCAAGTAGACTATGCTTCTCTCATCAGCAACAGCCTTGCTGTTCTTAGGCCATGCCCCTCCTCGCTCTCCCAACTGCCCATCTCACCTGAGAACCTTTGATTTGTAGGTCTATCCTGACAGTGCCCTGGGTGGAATTAGGAGGAGAATGCAATATTCACTGCTCCAAAACGGGTTACAGTGCAAATATCGTCTTCCACACTAAGCCTTTCTATGGGGGCAAGAAGCACAGAATTACTGCAGAGATTTTGTAGGTATTTTGTTTTCCCGCCTTGGTGTTCCACTTTTCTGAAGTACTTTCCTCTCTTGAACTTCTGTTAGAAACTAAGCAAAGCCTGTCTCCATCTTAAAAAAAAAACAACTCAGGTCAAGAGACCTACACCCTGGGCCCAGAACTGTTGGGGGTGGTGGGCGGAATCCCTCCCAGAGGACTTGTACTGGGGAATTGAAAGACCCCCTAAGTGTCAGGCTCCCTGTGCCATAGACTCCAACCTTCTTGCCATGAAAACAGGCTCTGTAACCCCCAGTAAAATGTCTTCATAGACCCCTCATTTCTGTTCCTTTGTGAGGGAAAACAGTAGCCATCACACAGATATCTGGCACTTTGTTTTCAACAGTTAGGACATGGGAGGCAGCTATGTCTGAGAAACGGAGTCGTGGACTCAGAAGCTGCCTGTAAAAGGAGTCTGTCATTTTGTGCCCAGGGACTTTTCTCTGTCCTAGAACAGTGTCTCAGTTGGTTAGTCAGTTTTCCAAGAGGATTTAATTTGAATAAATCAGCTGTCACTCCCCCCCCCAAAAGAGCAGAATGGGACCCTGGACAGAAAAGTTTACTATTGATACAAAAGTGGGCAGGCCTAGTGACACAGTTCACACTGTCATTCTGCTGCTTCACAAAAGACAGGCTGTCAGAGGGAAGTTCCGCATGGTTAGACCTCTTCCTAAAGGGTGTTTTTTTGTTTGTCTTTTAAATGTTTGGAGCATGGCCCTGAACTTGATGTAATTTATAGAAGACATGGATTTTCTTCTGCAGTATTTGTGTTCAGTCCATTGCTACATACCACTCGTCCTCTGCAGCACACTGTCCCAAGTAAAGAACAACAGGAAAGACTGTCTCACTGTGAAATGGGACTGCAGCTGCTCTAACCAGACCTCACAGTTGCCTTCCCGTGTTCTTCTGACCTCTTTGAGTAGCTTTCAACTTGAGACTAATATAAATTGTTTCTTTTCTGTTTAGTTCTCCAAATGACAAGAAATCTTTCTGCTCAATTGAAGGGGAATGGAATGGTATCATGTATGCAAAATATGCAACAGGGGTAAGAAGTTCAGTCCTTTGTCTAAGCTGCATGGTATGTAGCCTGCCCTTTGTACACGCTTAAAGTTCCTTCACCTGGAACTTTAACCAAGAGCAGCTGGCAGCTCTTCTGGGTGAGCCTTCCCTACTGCCTACTCACTGTCCTACAGTGCAGGTAACAGAATGGCCTTCTGTTCTCAAAACACATAAGAATACTATGAAGCAATGCTTGGCAGTCACCTAGTAGATGTTCAGTCAGTCTGTTGTCAAAAGGTTTGTAAGATGAAATGTGCTTAATTAGGCCTACTGTTGCTGTGATGAAACACCGTGACCAAAAGCAACTTGGGGAGGAAAGAGTTTATTTCACTCAGTTTCATATAACAGCTCTTCATTTAAGGAAGTGAGTACAGGAATTCAAGCAGGGCAGGAACCTGGAGGCAGGAGCTGATGCAGAGGCTGTGGAGGGGAGCTGCTTACTGGCTTGATTATCATGGCTTGCTCAGCCTGCTTTCTTATAGAACCCAGGACCACCAGAACAGGGATGGCACCACCCACAATGGGGTGGACCCTCCCACATCAATGACTAATTAAATGACTACTTGCCTACAGCCCAGTCTTACAAAGGCAGTTTCTCAGTTGGGGCTCCCTCCTCTCAGATGACTCTAGCCTGTGTCAAATTGACATATCTAGCCAATACAAAGTGCTAATTTGTGCTTTACACACTCAGGTGTATGATTAATAAAATTCATTGACTGGCTTTGCATCAAACAAATAGGATAGTCCTGCCATGAAGGAGCTTGGTTTTTATGCACACTCAGTGTTTCAAAGCCAGGTGTATAGATCAGGGAGAGCTGGTGAACTGGAGTTGAGAGAGGATTTGCAACCGATCCTCCTTGAGGCCGCTGAACATGAAGATTACTTGATAGAGGTGGTATAGCAGCTCTCTGACATGTAGTGAATACACAACCATGCTGAATGTGTCTGCTGAAATGAGCCGTTAAACTTTTAGAATTATTTTAAACTTAAGTTGCACATGAAACTTCTGTGCTGAGATACGTGGGATTTATGTGTTAGTCTCCTGGGAAGTTGACTCTGTAGTAACCCTGAATAATAAAGCATCATTTTACCTCTTGTTGTCTAGGAAAATACCATCTTTGTAGATACCAAGAAGTTGCCTATAATCAAGAAAAAAGTGAGGAAATTGGAAGATCAAAACGAGTATGAGTCCCGCTGGTAAGGAGCCATAAGTAGAGCAGCTGCCATGGTGCTTCCTGCTTGCCTAGGCCCGGGTCCAGGTGGGTCTGGGAGACCGCATTTAAAAACAGTGCAGAATGAGCGCCAGGGACTGGACCCTTTGTCAGTACCCATATTTAAGTTTTCTGACTTCTCTCTGCCTCTTTCCCTACAGCTGAAATAGCGGTGACATGAAGGAGCCACTTCTTATGCCCTTAAGTCCCTGCAGTTGACCTCTTGACCCTTTCGAGATCACATTCTTAATCTGAGAGTTTCTTTGGAATGAAAATTATCAGATTCCCTCAGTTAACCCTTTCAGTTTATAGTAAAAGACACTGAACCCTAAGAAATAAACTGACTCCCTGGAGTTGTACAGAGAGCCAGAGAGGAGTTCAGAGGCAGACACCTAAGTCTTAGCCCTTGCTGTTGTCCTATCCTGTCAAGCTGTCTATCCTCTTCCTTTGTTGACAATTAGCAGTTACTGCTCCTGTTACTGTTAGCAGCTTAAGGAGGATTAGTCTACACTGTGGTGCTCCCTGCTTGCTCAGCAGCCAGTTAGGTGCCTGTAGGCTTGCATTCTCCAGCTCACAGCCTCCTTCCATCTCTTTAGCCTTTGGAAGGATGTCACTTTCAATTTAAAAATCAGAGACATTGATGCAGCAACCGAAGCAAAGCACAGACTTGAAGAAAGACAAAGAGCAGAAGCCCGAGAAAGGAAGGAGAAAGAAATTCAGTGGGAGACAAGGGTAAGTCCTGGTTTCCTCTGTAGCTTCTTGAGCAGTAACTTTTTCATTTCCGTCAAGACTGAAGAGGTAAGCCTCAGTAGTTTTCCCTGGTAGGGACCTGACACTCAGTTCAGAGTGTGGGAATGGGCATGGCTAAAAATGTGCACTATCTAACTAAATCCTCTTCCTTTTATAGCTCTTCCATGAAGATGGAGAATGCTGGGTGTATGATGAACCACTACTGAAGCGTCTTGGTGCTGTGAAGCATTAGACTGGCAACTCACTTCGCACCTGGTGACCAGGGCAGTAGGCGTAACTAAGCAACAATCGATCTTCCTTCAGGAGAAGCTGTCACTTCCTTTCTTATTGCAGTGGTTCCTATCTCAGGGATACTGGACTTGATGACACAGACGAACAATTAAAGTGGAAAACACTTCACTTTTGTCCTCTGTGGCAGTTACAATTCTGGCTTCAGTCCTGAGAAAAACTTCAGGTTTTGAAACAAGATGTCTCTTCCTTTTCCAGATCCCATGCTTCATTTACAGTCAAGACAGACCCAGGTCTTAGTGTCCTGTCCTCAATTCTGTGGTTCAGGCATCACATCTTTTCTCCTAGTTCATATAATATAGAATCTTGGGTTCTAGATACACACACACACACACACACACACACACACACACATACACACAGAGTACACCTGACAGGTTTTCCACCAGTACACCCTCCTGTAAATACTGTTTCCTCAGAGTTGTTTTAGAAAATTAGAGCAATGTATGGAAATCAAGTATTAGGAAATTTCATGGTTTCACCTATAATCTTTATTTTAGAATTGAACTATTATTAGATTGTATCTAAACCTGGATTAGTATAATTATATGCAGTGCTTCTTAAGGCTTCATAAAATAATTTTCCAACCTTTTTAAAAATATGTTTCTTTCATTGTTTATATAACTAAACTTGGAAACCAATTTGGCAACCTCTGACTGAGGCAGATCCCTCCCCCTCCTCTCCCGGGCTCAGCTTGAAACACCTGCCTTGCAGGGTTCGAGGAGCACACTCTTTAACACCACCCCAAAAAAGCCACATCAGATGGCTTGATCTGAAGGGAAATACAGAACTATGTTTATTTAAAAATACATTAAAAAACAAAACAGGGCAGTTTGGTGCTATAACAAATTAGTTACATGTAGGCACACGAGAACTGGGTTCTCCTCCTCAGAGGACACAGGCCAGGCAAGCTGCTGACATGAGTGTCTGGGGCTACTAGCTCATTGCCATCCAGTGCAGTAACCCTGGGTTAGTCTTGCAGAGGAGAGAAAAGTAAAACAAATCCTAGGTTACCATCGAAAAAAATCCAACGGAAGCCCTAAGGCAGTAAGTAGTGTAACTCCATAAAATTCACACACGTCTTTAAAATACACGTTACTTCAGGCCAATGAGACTGCAGTTTATTTGACTATTTTGTGGTAGGGGAAGAGGCTAAGTGTTGATGTGAAGGCCCTGATATCAGTAATGGGGATGGTAGAGTCTGCCAGGAGAGAAGAGGGTGGCAGGTAGGTCAGCTGCATCCCTTCACCAGAATTGAAGTCCTCACGAAAAGGGGCGCCATCCTCTTCCAGTTCATACTTCCCATATCCAACAACCTGGAAAAAGCAAAGACTGGGGTGATTAGTTGCCAGCTCGGTGTCAATGACTCCAAATGGTTGGCCGTACTCACATGAACGCTGAGCATTTTACTTTCAGGTCCTCTGTGAGCCTTGAACCAGCTGACCAGGTCTGACTTTGAGAAAGATTTCAGTGCTTCAATCTTGCAGAGAAGACAAGACAGGAAAGAAACAGGTGTAAGAGCATCATCATTGGCAGACATGTGTCCCAGTCCTCAGCATCTGAGTTTGCCTGCCCCCACCCTTCCACAAAAGAACAGAGCAGCTGTCTCCATTAGCAAAGGTGTGATTACAGCTAAGGATTGCTGCCGATGCAAGAAACCCAGTCTTTATCCTGTTTCATGGGGCCCCTCATACCCAGCTGTTAAGACAGTTAGCTGGCTCACAGAATTGATATTCACTGCATATCTGAGCGAACCAAAGTGCTTTTGTGATGGTTTCACTAATTTCAGCTAAAAATGGCAAAAGACCTGAAAGAACTCCATGTTCATAAAAGTAAACACACTAAATATTCCTTGGTAGAAACCCATAAATTCCCCCCATAAAATCTCATCATAAACTTCAAAGTGGAGCTGCTCTGGCTGAAACTGGTCCATGTACACTGATCCATGTACAGAGGTAAAGGTTAGCATCGTACAGAGAAACTGCAATGACTCTTGACAACTGAAGATTTAAGAGAAAGACAAGCCAGGACACATGGCCTAGGATTCTCCACATAACTGTTTGGGCCTTCGACTCTGTACAGTTGAGGGCCTCCCATGTCTTTCAGGGATGTCCTGGTCTGAAAAATCATTACCTCATGAGCAAGGCGGTCAAAAAGGTACTGCTGTGTCACCACTTCATTCCAGTTTCTGTCCACCTCCTCCCCAAGGTGGGTGTCCTCACACTCCTTCAATTTGATCAGAGCTGTGACCTGTCGACCATGATATCACACCCATTCAGAACAAACTTGACTTGTGATAGGCATGCCAGCATGGCACCTGTGCATTTTGGGTTTTAAAGGGACATTGGGACATGAACATCCTAGCAAGCATGGTAGTGACCAGCTCTGGTGTCCTCAAGGCTTAGAGAATGGGCAGCAGGCACCTGAGTATTGAATGCTTCTTCAGTGAGGTTCTCAATCTTCTCCTCAAAGCTGGAGAGAAACTCTTCTATCTTCTTGTCAACAGTTTCAGAGCTGAAACAATTTGGGTAGAAGCCAAAGTAATTTAGGCCCACTCGTATAAAGGCTGAAAGTTTTCTACCCTAAGCCAGGAGAGCAAAGAAAATGAGGAAGAACTCTTGCTCCTCTCTTTTCCAAGTCCCCACACGACGACACAATAATAGCTAGCTGGGCCACGCCACAACTAAAACTGGCAAGGCCTTACACCTCAGGTGCAGAGGGTGTGGCTTTTTTTAAGAGGGTGATTATGTGTATGTATGTTTTGCTCACAAAAGTCAGAAGAACGCATTGGGTTCCCTGAAATTAGAGTTACAGACACTCGTGAGTCACAATGTAGAGCATGGGAATCAAATCCTAATCCTCTCCAAGATCAGGTGCTCCTACCCACTGAGCCATCTGGTGTTTTGGGGCTTTAAGGCCTGGGCTGGCCTTGATTTATTCTTGACTGCTTCCCAAGTGCTGGGATTACAAGAGGATGCTCTCATGCCTGGCTTTATGTGGTGCTGGGAATCAAACTCAGGGCTTTGTGCATTCGGTGATGAGCCACATCATCAGTCCAACATCCCTTTTCTCTAGTCCCCCTGGTAACAAACTCTAGTAAGCCCTGCAGAGGGACCTATAAGATTTGAGCCACACCCTATGGAACAAGTAAACCCTCTGATTAGACCTAGATGTGCTGTCCACCCCTTCCAACTAAAAGCAAACCATGCTTCGTCACAGTTGTACCAGATTCAGGAAAGCACCTGCAGTGCCTCACCCCCATGTCTAGAACAGGAGTGCATCCATTTACTCTCTTACTTGTATTTGGTTGCCTGACTCCCAACAGTTACAGAGAATCCTAGAATCCCAGATGTGTTCCTACAGGTCGGGTAGACATGGTACCTAAAAAGCCAGACAGAGGTGTTAGAGGAGTTCATTTGATTACCTGATTACTGTCCAGAGAGGCACTGAGCATGGGCTGAAGGGCTTCTGCCCTTTTGGAAGACCCAAAAGGAACATAGGTATGTGTGTGCAGCTGCTGTAGGCTCAAGTGAAGGTACCTACCCCAGTGCTCAACAAGCTCACTTTTCTGGCTTATCCAGATGCCTCAATGAACTGATCATAGTCCAACATACAAACTGCAAAAGTACTGACATGGAGGTATTATACTGTAAGGTATGGGAGGGCCAAAGCAGATTGACAAGCTGTCTACAAGGGAGCTCCAAGCCCTCATTGCTCTTACCCAAGGGTCTGCTTGGTTCGAAGGAAATCAAAGCAGGGCTCTTCCATGTGCATCTGTAATTCAACATACTTTCCATCAGCTCCATTCCCAGAAGAGAAACCTCAATTCTCACCCCAAGATGTAATATATATATATATATATATACCTCCAAAATCCTCCTCCCATACAGGCCTAAATGGTCCAGGCCCCCTGACTGTTCATATCGGATGAGAATTAGTGGCCACCTGATCTACCAATTACAAGTTTCTGACTACCACAGGTCCACAGCCCTTAGGCAGGAAGGTTGGCCTCATGGTAGGTAAACCAGGAATCCTGACCACCACTTCATGCACTTACCACAAGCAGCTCCATAAGAGTGTATTCTTTTAGACTCCTGGTACCTGACTGAAGAGAAAACAATGGCTTACAATTACAAGCAAGGATTTTGCGATCCATCTTAGCAACTACTTTCTAACAGTTATGTTTACTATACCTTCCCACTAGCCTGAGAACAGGAATAGTGCTGGAACACCTGTATTGTTGGCACTGGTATAGACTTCTATGTAGACATGGGGGAAGCCAACAATACTTAGCCTGACAGTGCCTGCCTGCAAGGCTCAGGATACACTGTATAATCACACAGTTCAAGGCCCTAAGGAGGGCGGCAGGAAATGCTGAGTGTGGAGGATCCTAAATCTGTTTCTCACCTGAATAAACAATGAATTTATTGTTCTTGCAGTCAAACACATAGACACAAACCAAGTGCTATGGAAATACCCAAGAAGTCTGGAGAATAGCAAATGAACTCAGAGTAAAAGGATGGGTGGAGCCCAAACAAGGATGTTGCTGCTACATGCTAGAGTAGGTCTCTTGCAGACTTCTCTGACAGAGTCATTCCTTATCTCTCCTACTTCAACAGAGGAAGAGGACAGTCTGATTCACAAGCACCAAGAAGTCCTATTTCCCTCTTAATAGGGCTACCACATAACTGGTCGAGTGTGTTTTGTGAAGAGGGAAGCAGATAGTGTGAGACAACCATAGCATCAGGCAGATGAATATGCTTCTGATAACCAGGACAATGTCAAAATAAGAAACATGGAGAAGAGGAATGACTGGGAAGATAGCTCAGATGGTTATGTGCTTGTCCTACAAGCACAGGACACGAGTTCAATCCTTAGAATCCACATTTTGAAAATGCTGGGGTTGGGCTGGAATTAATTCCCAGCACCCAAATGGTGGTTCACAACCATCTGTAACTCCAGTTTCAAGGATCCAACACCCTTATCTGGCCTCCGAAGGTACACAGACACACGTTCAGGCAAAACACCTATACTCATAAAATAAAACTAAATAATTCTTTTGAAAAAAAATCTCAACACGGTAGCATGTGCTTGTAATCCTTGGGCGCATGGCCACTGGCCTTGCCTACTTGTTGCACTCCAAGCCAGTGAGGCACCTTGTCTCAGTGCTTGTGAAGAAGGGGGAGGGTTATGGCACCTTCGGAAGGATCCCCAAGGCTGGCCTCTGACCTACTCCCACATTCTTCTGCAGAAACATACACTACAATAAAGGGAAAGACTCAGGACCAGCAACACAATAAAAAGTAAACAAAACCAGGCTATCCAAAGGCTACTGCAGGCTTAGCCAACATGGAGGCTTGGGAAGCGCTTTTTTACAGACCTCTTCCCCACTGCACTGTGGAAAGAACACACGCACACACACACACACACACACACACACACACACAAAGGAGATCTGAGTCCCAGAGAAGAAAGAGTTCTGCCTTGGATTTATCCTCCCACAAAAGGCAGGTGATGACTTTTCGCATCTGGCAGTAATTCTGTTCTATGCCGACTGCTTAGCTAGCTAGGTTCACTTCATTTCTTTCCAAGTTGTCCTTTAAAAACTTCTTGCTGCTTGGGTTCTGTTCCATTGCATTTTATTATGTGTTCTACATTACCAACTAACCAACTAGTTGATTAATAAAACAATACTCATGATTTTTTTTTTCTTTCTAAGAGAAGGAGGCACATTTTACTGACATTTTGTAAGTGCAGAAACTCCAGGAGGGCAAATGGCCTCCAGTTTAATGCAACAAAAGGGCCTTTAACGCCATTGGGTAAACTCATGCCTAGGTACTGCAGACCTGCTGTGCAATGGGGCCAACTCACCTGGTAGTACACAGTGACTTCAGAGTTGGCATCACCTTTATTCAGGGCTCTGACTTTGCATAAGTGGTGGCCACTTGGCAGCTGCACCACCTGGAACTGCACAGGCATCTCCTGCTCCAGGGGCGTGAAGTTCAGCTTGCTGCAAAAGAGTCAGCATGGGTCACAGAGGCAGACTTATGCTCTCTCCAGTCCCAAACTGAAGACCACAGGCTTCACCTCCCTTCTGAATTGTTGTTTACACTCTGCTCAAGAAAACCAAGCACAGGGAGGGCCTGGTAGAGCCTAGAGTTACAGTAAAGTTCTGTCTGGGAGGAGCACTAAACCTCAGAGGAAACAAACCAATACTTACTCAACAACATACTTCAGGAAATCCATAGACTCCTAAAAGGTAAAAAAGAATAATTTCAATTTTTTAATTCCTTGCAGCACTTAGGACAGACAGCATTAGGAAAGCAGAAAGTCACCTAATCAATGGACAAGCTATGTTTATCAAATACTAAGTGACTCAAGCTGTCGCCCCTTCCCCCCCCCACTAGTAGTGTGTTTGCATTTTAACAGCTCCCTGTTTCACATTGGCTTATCACATGCTTATGGCCAGTGCTGTACTTTGGAAGTCTGGGCAGCTGACACACCCTGCTATGCTAGAGTGATCAATAGAGCAGCACTTGGCTGACTACATCCCTTCTGTTCCTCCTGAGACCATTTTGCCTATAAGATGCTAAGTGCAGTGAGCTCAACTCTGAAGTAATCTCTCCTGCAACTATTTCATGACACCAAATCCTCAGCCCAAACCCCTAGCTGGTCCTCCCACTATGTGACACAGGCAACTTAGCTAGTCCTGCTTTTCTTGCTATTGAGTCTCTGGAAGGTCTTTCTGCTAGCGGGACAGAAACCAAGGCTGGTAAACAAGGAAGGAGAAAAACAGAAGGTACAATTCCGAGAGTGACCATTTTTATATTCTACAAAAGGCCACTCCAGCACAAGTTCCTCCTACTCTGCCTCACCCAGCCAGCCAGGGAGTTTAGGCATCTTCTCCCCAGTTGTCTCCTAAGCATTTTTCTTTGATTTCATCATTTTCATATAACATAGCTTATCACTTAACAAAGTGTACAGTTCTTTTTTTTTTTTTTTTCCCTCCAGACAGGGTTTCTCTGTATTGCTTTGGAGGTTGTCCTGGCACTTGCTCTGTAGACCAGGCTGGCCTCGAACTCACAGATATCCGCCTGCCTCTGCCTCCCAAGTGCTGGGATTAAAGGCATTCATCACCACTGCCCGGCTGCTGCAAAGTGTACAATTTTTAATCCCAGGACAATTTCTAATCCTCAGGAGGTGGAGGCAGGCAGATCTCTGTGAGTTCAAGGCCAACCTGGTTTACAGAGTGAGTTCTAGGACAGCTAAAGCTACACAGAGAAACCCTGTCTTGAAAATCAATATATAAAATTTGGTTAACTATAGTCAAGCTTGTGTGACATATTTCCAAATAACTCCATCTTGGAAAATCAGAATTATATACCCATTAAATACCGCCCTTCTTCCTCTCCCCCGCCCCGCCCCCCAGCCCTACCAGGCTCTGGAAACTACCATTCTACCTTTTCTATCCATCTTACTACTTAGATACCTCAAAAATAAGTGGATGTTTCACTGCTTAGCTTGGCCAGGCCTAGCATGTAGGTTCTGGCTGTGCATGTATGTACACACACTATCACTCTGCTCTTCCTATTTTAATCTCTACATTATGGTTTTCTCATATGATCTTCAGCATACCTAACCAAAGCAAAATTAATAACAAACCCCTTTCACTCGGTCATAAAGTCTTCTTCATAAGACGTGGCCTGGCATCAGGAGTCAGGAACTCCTACCAGAATTTGGCTAAGCTGGCCCAACAGAATCTTTAGGGAGAACAATGTAATTCACAGGTCCCTCCTACCGTAAGATCACCTCACTTACCGTGCTGGTGACATTCCCTTGTACCAGGCCCTCAACAAAGAGCTGGGATTTAAAATCCTTGACAAAGTTCATCAGAGAATCAAGAGAAAGGCCATCCATCAAAGCCCGGTACTTGTCAATCATAGACCAGCGGGAATATTCCAGGATTAAAAGCCTCACATCTCTGTACAAAAGGACATTTAAAAACAAATGTTATAAGAAATGTATCGTAAGAAAAATGTTAGGTCAAGATATGTAGAAGTGTTTCAATACATGTGATTCCCATTATAAGATGGAGAAAAATGCCAGAATGGCCAAAGTAGCAATTAAACTGCATACAAAGTTTTCAATGGTTTCATTCACCAACACAACGCACCTTCCTGTCTCAGGTATAGAGTGAAATATTTCACATAAGTTGCTAAGTTAGTCAAATTTAACTAATTGTACACAATTTTTGTACACAAATTTTTAATTATTGCTGTTTTGTTAGAAAGTCCACTAATTTGTAATTCTAGCTAATACTACAGTGTCTATGATTGCAGTGACTTTAGTGCATGATCAGACTAACTTCACTCCCCATCTCCAAACTGCTGGAGTAATAGCTACTGGATTTCTCTAGTTCTTAATATCTGTGATTCAATTTCTTTGCCTGTGTTTAAGGTCAGGCTATTGCAGGATGCCTAAGCAATGAAGTCATGAAGCGGCTTAAAGCCATGTGGACAAAGGGCTGTGTCTCCTCTCAGGAGCCTTTTCTACCCTTCTCACAAGGGTTCCTCTATCAGCTGATGAGGAGTAGATGAGTACCCAAGGCACCTTTTTCTGATTCACACAGATACCCATGCAGGCTGCAATTAGCCAGGGATCCATGTCACAGAGGGTTCAGCTCCTTCTGCACTCTTCTCCACAGTGGAGGTTAAAAGACTGACGCAGTGAACACCTCAATTCAGCAACTCATATACCTCCTCCTAGAAGTTAACCATTTTTTAGGCATAGCCCGTGTCCACCTACTTAGCCAGAGTCTCAGGTTTGATGAGGATGTTGAAGTAGGTCTTCTTCAGTTGCTCAGTTATCATTGTGAAGACAGCAGGTGTAGAACTGAACTCAGCCAGGTAGTCAATGATGAGCTGAAAGAGCAGCTAAAAGAAAAAGCACTTTAAGCAGCAGAGCATGGAAAACACACTCAACTTTGGGGTGGAAATGCTTTTCTCCAGTTAACACAGGGCCAGGCGGAGAACAGGCACTGCAGGGGACCCAAGAGAAGTGCTCAGGACTCAGTGCCCAAAGGCCAAAGCTGAAGCAATGTGTCTTCAGTTTTCGTCATTTTCCTTCCAAACTACCTTTAAAATGTGCCTTTAATTGAAGGGTATTATATTTGCACATAAAGTTAGGAAGCAATGACAACTATTTAATATTAAATTGTCTTATCCAAGCCAGACATGGAGGTGCACACAGAGGAAGGGGGGTCTCTGAGAGTTCTAGACCAGCCTGATCTACAAGAGCTAGTTCCAGGACAGGCTCCAAAGCTGCACAGGAAAACCCTGTCTTTCAAAAAAAAACAAAAAAGAACACCAATTTTCTAAGATTTGTATTTTTAAACAGTGTTCTAAACTTATTTCCCAAATGACACCCACTGTATTCTGGGATTTAATCTGTTTGAATCTTAACCTACACTTGAAGGGAGACAAAAGTAAATCACTCCATAGTGCCTCCTGCTGGGCAGACGGGAGAAGTATAAAGGAAGAATTAGCCTTGAGAGTTTTGTCAGGACAGGACCGTATTCTGCAGTTTCTTCCCTATGCAACCTTTCTTACATGAAAAGCCACTTCACGGAATATTAATGTCCCTCCTTAAATTTGTTATGCTCTTTTGTGAGAATTTACCTCAGACCAAACCTAAATGCCAATGTGGGTTTCAGAGAAACAGCAAACAGAAGTGAGATCAGACCTAAAGCACAGGTGGTTTCCTGTGCCTGTACACATACTACCACAGCTTATTAACATATATTTTTATATGTAACATATATATTCACAAAATTCTCTGGGCTGTCGAGTTGGCTCAGACGGTGAAGTGTTGGCCACACAAGCATGAGGACCTGAGTTCCACTCTAGCTAGCATCCATGTCAAAATCAGCCAAGCACCTGGCAGCCAGAGACAGGAGGATCTTCAGAGTTGAGAATCAGCAAACCCCAGATCAGGGCAAAGCCTGTTCTGGTCTGCTTCTCTGTTGCTGTCATAAAACACTGACCCAAACCAACTTCCACATCACAGTCTACCATTGAGGGAAGCCACAGCAGGAACCTTATTAAGTATGTTCAAAGTTAGACAGTTGTCATATGCAAGGGAAGCCTTTGATACTGCCCACTGGGAAGCCCTTCTATCAAAGTACCACATTTGGGCCTCTGGTTAGTGCTTTGGGGCAACAAAGGTAAATATGGTATTTCAAACCTCCATCTGAGAAAAACAGTTGGCACACTTACAGGTAGTTTGTGGTTGAATCCTTTCACTCGAATAATTAAACCATGTTCTCCAGCTACCAGTTTATACTCCAGCTGTGCCACGTCAGCTTCATAAGCTGGCTCAGCAAGGTTATGAGTAAGAATATTGACGAAGATGTCAAAGAGGACAACACTGGAAAACACAAAATGTAACTAGCATTATTAATTGACAGAAAGATAAGAATTTGTCTATCAGAGTAAGAAACTTGGCCCTTAGTAAGGTGTCCATTTCTCTGCTCTGAAAAATACAACCCATAAGGTCTGAAAGGAATTCTAGCTTACTCAGGAATCAGTTTCACAGGGGAATCACAGTCATTTAGCACCAGCCAGCAACCCTGGCTACCAATCAGGCTTAGGCTTTCAGACTCCATCTTTGTTGGAGGCCAACATGGTCTACAGAGCAAGTGCCAGGACAGGATCCAAAGTTACAAAGAGAAACCCTATCCCAAACCAAAAATAAAATAAAACAAACCCAGAAATGCACTAACATTTTCTGAGCCTTTCCTATAAGTCACTTTTTGAGCCCTCTGATCTCCCCAGCACAGTTATCTATATAAACAAACACATGAGTAATTTATAAATTAAAAGTTTGGAAGCTGGGGTTGGAGAGATAGTTCAACATTTAAAAGCTCTTGCTGAGGACCTGAGTTCAATTCCCAGCACAGATAATTCACAACTGCTTATGATTCCAGCCCCAGGGGAACTAAGGCCCTCTTCTGGCCTGTTCCAGAGCCTGCACCCACATGCTGCGGCACCACCCCACCCCTGCCATACCCCCACATACACATGCAAACACATACAATCTAAAATAAAATAAATCTTAAAACCCTGCAAGTCTTTAGGTGCTATATCAACAGAAATTCCATCAGTCTTCTTTGTAGACAGACAGACAGCCCCTCCCCAGCTCTATTCCTAGTTTACAGTGAGGGTTAGCCCAGTAATTCTGTGATTTGCTTACAAGCTATTCTAATTGTTTAGAGCACAGAAAAATCAAGCAAGCAAAACTCATAAAGCAGCTAACAGAGCTCAAGTACTGAAGGAGAAAATAACCAGTTGTTCAGGCTAAAATAACACTGTTTTCCAATAGTTAAAAAAAAAAAAAGTCAGTGTGCTGGCCCTGAGGAAACACTTCCCAGAAGAGTCTGCCTCCCTGGTGCTGATCTCTTCTTAGACATAGCTGATTCCTCAGCTCCAGCTGACCAGACACCACAGATTCTTAATTCCAAGTATCACACACAAGGCCCCACAGAATCTTTGTTTCTGCTTAAAACTTCATAAGCCAGGCTTCATCATCCGCATCACTCTTAACATTATCCTCCAAGTTCCCACAACAGCTCACCAAGCTTTGAACACTCCAGGGCTTCTCTAGCCCACAGTCCTTCCACAATCCTCCCCAAAACCTGGTCCAGTCTGTCACAGCAATACTCCACTCCTAGCACCAACTTCTTAGTTAGGATCATCGCTGCTGTGATGAAACACCATGACCAAAAGCAACTTGGGAAGGAAAGGGTTTATTTTGCTTACACTTCCACATCACTGTCCACCATCAAATGAAGTCAGGGCAGGAACCAGGAGGCAGGATCTGATGCAGAGCCCATAGAGGGAGGCTCCTCATGGCTTGCTCAGCCTGCTTTCTTAGAGAATCCAGGACCACCAGCCCAAGGATGGCACTACTCACATCAATTGTTAACCAAAAAAAAAAATGTACCACAGGCTTTCCCTCAGGCCAATGTGGTAGGGGTATTTTCTCAATTGAGGTTCCCTCTTCTAAAAAAAAAAAAACTCTATCTTGTGCAAGTTGACATAAAACTAGCCAGCATAGTCAACAGTTTAATTTTTTTCTCTTTCTTTTTTGAGGAAAAAATAAAGATAACAACAACAAAAACCCAACAACTTACTTTACTGCAGACTTCTGTATCAAAGGTGAGATCAGATGGAAACGTATATAGGCTGGAAGAAGAAGACCATGGATAAAATATAGAAGGCCAGAGGCTCAAATATTTTAACACCTACTATTTTCCCCTAATGTGGCTTTTAAAGTCTAAATAAACTAGTCCTTAAAGCTTCATTACATGTTTATTCTCTTTTGTCCCTGCATATTTTATTTTTATTCTTAAAGCTTTTAAAGGGTATTTTTTACCATTCCTATTATCAGAGGCACACTTTAACCTATGGGAATATCAGACATATGAATAACTACATTTATCAGTAACTTCAGACAGGTATACATGTTAGGAACATTAATCAAGAAACTCAGTGTTCACAGAAGTCAGAACAAGAGCTTTTTTCTAAAGAAGCTGAATAAATGGCAATTACAATTTCTATATTTTTTTAAAGATTTCATTTATTTATTATGTCTTCTGCCTGCATGCCAGCAGAGGGCACCAGATCTCATTCAAGGTGGTTGTGAGCCACCATGTGGTTGCTGGGAATTGAACTCAGGACCTCTGGAAGAATAGTCTGTGCTCTTAACTGCTGAGCCATCTCTCCAGCCCCTCTATATTCTTAATAAACCATTCAAGAAAAACTGTGATGGCACAGCTCAAATCCCCAACTCTGGGAGACTGAAGTGGGGGGGGGGCACCATTTGGAGGCCAGCCTGGATTATATACTGAGTGGAGTGTTGGAGAAAGGAGGCATGGAGAGAAGGGTGAAAGGGAGGCTGTTCAGGTCATTGATTAAATGGCAGTCTCAGACTATGATTCCAAGACACACACAACAACAACATAGTTCGGGCCATCACCTAAAGGATAAGGGATTTAAAGAGTCTGTTCAGCCTCACACTACATACGCTTTCTACTAAAAGCAAAGGGTAGAGATAAGCAGCTGAGGAAGATTTCATGTTACAATTTTGGATTAGACTTTCTATTATATCTAGGAATAATTTTCCTCATATCTTATTCTGTCTTTAAACAGCGTTCAAATATTATAATCAATCCTTTAAGGCAGTCAAATATCTGGTTCTAATTTCATTTTTCTGGGAGGAAAAATACTTAAAAACAATTTCTAGAATTGAATTTTTTTTTGGGGGGTGGGGTGAGACAGGATTTCTCTGTGAGCTTTGGAGGCTGTCCTGGAACTAGCTCTTGTAGACCATGCTGGTCTGGAACTCACAGAGATCTGCCTGCCTCTGCTTCCTGAGTGCTGGGATTAAAGGTGTGCGCCACCACCACCCAGCTAGATTTGAATTTTTTTTTTTTTATTTTGAGAGTGTGTGTGTGTGTGTGTGTGTGTGTGTGTGTGTGTGTGTGTGTACATGTGTGTGTGAGAGTCAGATGACAATTCTTAGAATCTGGTTCTTTCCTCCCACCATGCAGGTCCTGGCGATCAAAAGCCAGAATATCAGGCTTGGTATCACAAGTGCCATCTCACCAGCCCTAGAACTGAATTTCTATTTCCTGGAGAGCGGTCTGTCTATGCACACTCCTTTAAACATAGGAGCACACTATTAATCTGTAAGTGTAAAAGAGGCTTCAGGGGAAAGTGATGGGAAATGGAAGCAGACAACAGGAACAGAAAGGCTGCCACACAAGAGAAAGATTTCCCTACTTCATTCCTTAGAGGGCAGATCTTACCTTTGGGGATTTTGAATTTGTTGTCTTTCTTATACCATAGGCAACCTTGTGGAGTATTCACAATTTTAGCAGGGTATTCAGTTTCAGGGCAATCAAAAGGCTTCAATGTAAAGTCCGTGGCTAAAAAGAACAAAAGAATGATCATTTTTCAAATATTGGAATACAATGTACACTTAGCCTTACATTATATGAAAACTGAAAGTGTCTAATTTCCAACAGTAGATTCTTCTCTCTCTACATTCAGCTTCCGTCCCTTTCTCAAGTAATTATTACATAGGAGAAGACGACTTTTGAGTCAGGGTACTTGTATAGCTCAATCTTTGAATGAACATGTTCTTCAATAGCTATATCTTTTGCCATAAGGACTTGTAAAGGTTACCAAGTAGTACTGCTAAAAAAAAGCCTAACATCTTTTCAAATTAATGGCAAACTGCTTAGTAAACATGTTGATTAGGTAAGAGATAGTTGATTTAAAGAAAATGGAGAATAAAAGATGTACATAATGTATTTATTAAAAAGTACTGATGGGGCTAGAGAGACAGTAAAAAGCACTGGCTGTTCTTCCAGAAGATCAGGGTTGAGTTCCCAACACCTACGTAGTCAGTCTCAACCATGTAACTCAAGCCATGTGGGTGCTGGGAACTCAACCCTGGTCCTCTGCAAGAGCAACAAGTGCTCTCAGCCACTGAGCCAGTTCTCCAGCCCCTTGACATAGCATTCTAAGGACTCACCACACTGTAATATATATGAATGCTTCCTTTCTTTACATGACTGAATAGTATTTTAAAGTGTGCATGTACCACTTTGGTTCATTGGCCTATGGCTCTTGTACCAAGTGCTGATGTGAGGGTGCAAGGACATGGATGTGAGTATCTCCATCTCTTATGGACACAGATGATGCTGGGAACTGCTGGGAAGGAAGGTGTCCCGAGTAAACTATAGCTACAAACTTTGTAAAACCTCCAGTTTTTAACTTTCTCATTGAAACTCAGAAATATATTTGCCAATGCAAGCTAATAGATAGGTCTGCAGATATAGGCCTACTTAGAACAAAATGTTTTGAAATAACACCACTTCTATATGCAATTAAACATCTGGCTATTGTCTATTCACATAGACTTTGTAAGTTTTCAGCATTCACCACAGCAAACTCAAACCCATTATGTTGACTTCCCAATTCATCTTCTCTTTAATACATTTGCTCATGGGGAGGGGAGGAGTAGGGACAGGGACAACTTGCAGGAATTGGTTCTCTCCTTCCACCATATGGAATCCAGGGGTGGAACTCAGATCAGACTCAGTGGCAAGCACTCTTACTTGCTAAGTTATCTGGCTGGACCTGTTTCACAGCCTTCTAAAGTTTCTTCCTGTGAAAGGATCAGCTATGAATATTGAGAGCCTGGTTCCTCTAGTGACTCAGATAAGTCACTTTGCATTTCTGAATTTGTTTTTTCTCCACTGGAAAACAAAGAAAATAGTAATTCCCACCCCCAGAATACTGCTGATATCCTAAAATATGAATTCACGTGTAAACACCATGTACTCCACAGCTGTGTTTTATTAGCACATGGACCGTCATATACTATGAGTACTATTTTACTGACCTATGTACTTGTTTTCAGCTGGAAGATGAAGATCTGGATTTAAGTCAAAATTAGTCTTCCACAGTTCAGCCCAAGAGTTTTCAATATCTGTAGAGGGGAAAAAACAGATGGATCCAACAAATAATGCAATGCTTAGAAATCTCTTAACAAAGGCCGACCTGGTCTAGAGTGAGTTCCAGGACAGCCAAGACTGTTTCACAGACAAACCTGGGGGGGGGGTAAAGGGGGAGGAAGGATCTCTTAACAACCCAGCCATGAACTGGCCTTCACCACTAAACTTCCCCTCAGGCATAGCTACAAAACCTAGGGACCCATCGGCACTGCCATCATCTGAGACAGTGTTTGGAACGCAGAACTTGGATCCTACCCAGACTCTGATTCAGAGTCAGTCTTTCTTCCCTCCTCCCTCTTCATTTTTGGAGAAAAGTCTGATTACTGGAGATCCTTCTGCCTTGAGTTCCTGGGTACTGGGATTATAAGCATGTGCTAAGCGACACACATGCACAGTGAGTCAGACAAGTGTTCTTTAGCCTTTTTCTTTCTTTCTTCTGTGTTTTTTTTTTCTTTTTTAAGAATAGTTTGGTATTTTAGTTTGCATAGAGCAGGAGCTAGGCAGTTATGCCTCCAGAGACACATTTCTCTAAAACAGTGGTTCTCAACCTTCCTAATACTGTGACCCTTTAATACAGTTCTTCATGTTGTGGTGACCCCTAATCATAACACTATTTTCATTGCTACTTCATCATTGTAATTTTGCTACTGTTATGGATCATAATATAAATATCTATGTTTTCAAATGGTCTAAGGTGGTCCCAGTGAAAGTTTTGTCCAACCCCCAAAAGGGTCACAATCCACAGGCTGAGAACTGCTGCTCTAAAACAAAGTGAAACCAAGGGCTGCAGCGCACTTGGAGGTGAAGGCAGGAAATTCTGAGTTCCAGGCCAGCCAGGCCTACATAGCAAGACTTTGCCTAAAAACAGTAAGTAGTATCAATGAATAACCAGGTTTAAAAAAAAAAAATCTACCTACCAAATAACCAATTAAGTAGGATATTTTCACTAATTCAAAAATATAAATATAGCAGAAAAGAACTGCTCACAAAGTATGTTTCTTTCAAAATAAATTTTTCAAAACTTATACTTTTTGCCAGGCATACTGGTACACTCCTTTAATGCCAGCACTCAGGTAGAGAGTCAGGCAGATCTCTGTCAGTTTGAGGCCAGTATCCTGATTGATTTTTGCCAACTTGACATGAGCACAGACATATCTAGGAAGAGGTAATCTTAATTGAGAAAATACCTCCATCCATATTTGCCTATAGGAAGGTCTGTGGGTATTTTCTTGATTGATGATTGATATGGGAAGACCCATCTCATTGTGGGTGGTACCACCCGGGCTGGTGGTCCTGGGTGCTATAAGAAAGCAGGCTGAGAAAGCCAATAAGCAGTCCTCCTTGAGTGATCTCTGTTTCAGTTTTGAACCCCAGGTTCCCACCTCAAATTCCTGCCCTGACTTCCCTTGGTGATGGAGTGTGACCTGACAGTTGTAAGAAGAAATAAACCCTTTCCTTCCCAAGTTGCTTTTTTGGTCATGACATTTTATCACAACAACAGAAACCCTAACTATTGTACCAGGAGTGGAGTATTGCTGTGTCAGAACAGGCCATGTTTGTCGGGAGAATTGTGAAAGGACTTTGGAACTTTGGACTAGAAAAGCCATTGTTCATAGCTTAATGAGCTATTGTGGGGAGTTAGAAGAAAATGCTAAGAATAGTTGCAGATGAGAAAAACCTTAAGACAGCCATCCCCAGCCTGGTATGATAGCACATCTATAATTCCAGCACTCCTAGGGAAGGGCAATTTGAGGCTATCCTGGTCTACATACATAGTAAGTCTAGGATAGCCAGGGCTAATATAAAAAGACTCTTGTCTTTAAAAACAAAAATAAAAACAAAAAAAAAAAACAAAAGGTAGCAATCCTGGTCTATATAATGAGTCTAAGGTCAGCCAGGGCTACAAAGTGAGGCTCTGCCTAAAAAATTAATAAAAATTAAAATTACACACACACACACACACACACACACACACACACACACACATATGTACACACACATAAAATTAAAAATTTCCAGCTGATGGGGCTGGAAAGATGGCTCAGTAGTTAAGAGTACCTGCTGCTCATGTACCCACACAGCAGCTCACAACTGCCTGTAACTCTGGTTCCTTAGGATCTGACACCTGGCTTCCATAGGCATCCACATAAGTAGATTGCACATAAACTCATACATGTACACACATGCACACACATAAATAAATCTTTTTTTAAAAATCCCCAGCTGGACCAAGGGGGAGCTCATGAACACCAGACTAATAGCTGGGAAGCGAGCATAGGACTGACCCCAGACCTCCTGAACATGGGTGTCAGTTAGGAGGTCTAGGCAATCTATGGGGTCTCTGGTAGTGGATCAGTATTTATCCCTAGTATATGAATGAACTTTGGGAGCCCACTCCACATAGAGGGATACTCTCTCAGTCTAGACACACAGGGGAGGGCCTAGGTCCTGCTCCAAATGATATGACAGATTTTGAAGATCCCCCATGGAAGGCCTCGCCCTCCCTGGGGAGCAGGAATGGGATGGTATAGGGGATCAGTGAGAGGCAGGGGAGGAGGGGAGGGAGAGGGAACTGGGATTGACATGTAAAACAAACTTGTTTCTAAGTTAAATAAATTAAAAAAAAATAGTTTTATTTAAAATCTCTAGCTGAGTCAGATAGACTTAACAATCACAGTCTTTACCTTCTATACTGTACTGAGTCCCAAACCACTTCTCCCTGAGATCACATCTTCCTTCATTAGCACCAGACAGAAGAACAAGGTTTGCCTTCTGAGGAACCAGCTTATTAAGAGCTTCAGCAATGACCTAATAGAGGGGACAGGAAGTGAGATGAGAGAAGGGAAGAGAAATATAAACAGTAACAATTTAAGTTAATACACTCTTGTTAGAAAAACAGTTGCAAGTTACCCTAGTGTCTTGATGTCAGTGAACTGTTTCTAATTCATGAACCTCCTAGTTTTTAAAACTCTTAAGTTTATTATTATTTCAAAACCTTATTTTTACTTCCATTGAGATATAACTGACAAAAATCAAGTTTGTGTCCTCATGGTGCTTTTAAACGCTGCTCATCTGGCCCCTCATGCTCTAATGGGACTTCCAATAAATAAGCAAGTCTGTCACCTACTGTGCTATCACTAGGTGGCAGGAAGCAGTGATTAACATAAGCTATGTCTTGGGCCAGATAACTCTTCATTGTTGGGTTCTATCTTGTGCATTTTAAGAAGGTTCGCACAATCTCAGTCTTCTACCCACTAGGTCCTAGGAGTACCCTATACCCCATCCCTAACTGTCCCAAACAAAGTATCTCTAGACACTAACAAATGTTCAGTGAGGGCAAACTACCCCAGGTAGACAAAAGCTACCCCATAGGAAGATGCTTGTTCTTAACTCGTTCCCCATGAGTGGAGGAGTGGCTGACCAATTGTTCACTTGCACACAATATTATACGGAAGTCTTTTTTTATCCTCGTAGCCCTGGGGATTAGACCTAGGACCTTGTGTGTGTGTGCATGTTAGGCAAATCCTCCGCCACTGAATTACATCCCAAAGGTTCTTTCGACTTCTTCTGCTCCCTGAGTGCTGGGATTAAAGGTATGTGCCACCATGCCTGACTAAGTTTTAAGATTTTTAACTGTCGCCCCTCAACTGAAGAATGTATAGAGAAAATGTGGTACATTTACACAATGGAGTACAACTCAGCAGAAAAAAAAACAATGGAATCTTGAAATTTGCAGGAAAATGGATGGAACTAGAAGAAACCATTCTGAGTGAGGTAACCCAATCACAAAAAAACATGGTATGTACTCACTCATATGTGGATTTTAGACATAGAGTAAAGGATTACCAGCCTACAATCCACACTGCCAGAGAGGCTAGTAAACAAGGAGGACCCTAAGAGAGACAGACATGGTCCCCCTGGAGAAGGGGAAAGGGACAAGATCTCCTGAGCAAATTGGGAGCATGGAAAGAGGGGGGAGGGAGCTAGGAGAATGAGAAGGGGAGAAGGGGAGGGGTGAGGAGGACATGAGGGAGCAGAAAGGTTGAGTCAGGGGAAGAATAGAAGATAACAAGAATGGAGATACCATAATAGAGGGAGACATTTTAGGTTTACAGAGAAATCAGGCACTAGGGAAATGTCTGGAGATCTACAAAGAAGACACCAGCTAACAATCTAAGCAACAGAGGAGAGGCTACCTTAAATGCCCTCCCCTGATAATTAGATTGATGACTGACTTATATGCTACCCGATAGCCCTCATCCACCAGCTTGTGGAAGTAGAAGCAGACACCCACAACTAATCACCGAACTGAACTGGAATCCAGATGCAGAGGAGGAGTGGTGAAAAGCAAAGGGGTCCAGACCAGGCTGGTGAAACCCACAGAAACAGCTGCTCTTGTTCCCCAGACTGATAGCTAGGATATCAGCATGGGACTGATCCAGACCCCAGGAACATGGGTTTCAGTGAGGAAACCTTGGAAATCTACAGGACCTTCTGTAGTAGTTCAGTACTTCTCCCCAGCATAGGTGTGGACTTTGGGAGCCCATTCCACATAGAGGGATATTCCCTGAGCCAATACATACGGGGGTGGGGGGGGCTATTCCAAAGGATATGATAGACTCTGATGACACCTTATGGAAGGCCTCACCATCCAGGGGGAGCAGAAAGGATATGTGATAGGTAGGGTTTTAGTTTGGGGGGAGTGGTAGGAGAGGAGGGAAGGGAGAGGAAACTGGGATTGACATGTAAAATAATCTTGTTTCTAATTCAAATAAAAAAATCTGCAAAAAAAAATTTTTTTAGCTGTCCTGGATTTCCAATTAAAAGTAGGCTAGGCAATTTTTTAAAAGAATACTTAGAATAGAATCAAACTATATAAATCTTAGAAAATGCCTTAAGTGTTTTAGTACTTGAAAGTTTTTCATCCTTTATATCAAAGATAAACAAATGGGGTTGGAAATGTAATTCATTATATGACTGCTTGCCTAGTGTGCAAGAGGCCCTGTATCTGACACCGGTACCACATAGGTTATCTTCAATTACACAGCAAGTGTGAGGCCAGCCTAGGATATATGAGACTGTTTCCAAAACACAGAAAAGATGGCCTTGTGTTAAACAAACAAAAATCCTGACTAAACTTACCACATTCTCTCCATTCTCACAGTTCTTAAAAACAACTCTGCTGTTTTTCACTAACTCTTTCCTAAAATGAGTTCTAAACTGGACTGCTCCTTACTTCTGGCTTGTATTCGAACAGAAGCTGATCTCCGGTGAGAAAGTCCTGAAGTGGGTAGAGCTGCATGTTCTCACACATGTTCTCCACATACTCCACGGGATCTGTCTGTAAAGAAGTACAGTCACTGTCATTTCATAGGAGAGCTGCCATTAGTCCATCACAACACGCAAGGAGGAGCATTTGAGTGGCTCAGGACTCCAAGAGAGCAACCCCATGCTGCGGTGCCAGGAAACTTCACTTGCAAAGTGCCACCCTGAACCCAAGACCAACCTACTCTGCTCCAGTCATACTAGCCTCTTCATGAGAACAGCCCAGCCCCACAATGAACTCTGTCAAATGCCTAACATGACTGTTATGTCCATACAGATGGGGACTCAAGACTGAAGCACTACCAGTTAAAAAGTACTTGCAAGATGAATCAAACTACAATGGGTCATTAGATAATAGTGACAAGTAGAAAGCACAAGAGTAGTATCAACAGAAGGAGACAGGACTGGAGAGAGAGAGGTCAATAGGCACAGGCCCCACAGGACAGGAGCAGTGACGGTGCTCTGCAGAGCAGCAGGGTAACTACGGGGAACAACAAATACTTCAAAATAGCCAGAAAAAAAAG
Source organism: Cricetulus griseus (assembly GCF_003668045.3). Taxonomy (NCBI): domain Eukaryota; kingdom Metazoa; phylum Chordata; class Mammalia; order Rodentia; family Cricetidae; genus Cricetulus; species Cricetulus griseus. The sequence goes on from NC_048595.1 coordinate 40,775,762, forward strand.
GAATTTAAACACTCCCTAAATAGATACAAATGTTTTGGTAACAGATATGCCAATTACTCTGATCTCAGCATTACACATCGTATATATGTATTAAAATCATACTGTACTAAAAAATGAACATTTATTATACTGTATAAAAAAGTTTCTAAGAAGTTATATTAATCAGTATGGTATCTCAATAAAAGTTAAAAAAAATGACCAGTTCTTTATAAGGTAGAAATAATTTTCCAGAATAAAACAAAACAAAATAAAACAATCAACTCAAGTGTTTACTGCAGACCCAAATACACTGTGATGATTTGAATGAGAATACCCCCATAGGCTCATATGTTTGAATACTTGGTTCCCAGTTGGAACTATTTGAGGATTAGGAGGTGTGACCTGTTAGAAGAGGAGGTGTGTTCCTGAGGGTGGGCTTAAGGTCCCAAAAACCTTCCACCTCCGAGGCCACCACCCCCTGTGCAGTCTTGGCCTCCTGCTTGCAGTTTGAGGTATGCAGCCATCCTCCATCATGGACTCTAACCAACCCTCTGGAATCATAAGCCAACTAAATGCTCTTTTATAAGTTGTCTTGGTGCTGGTGTTTTATCACAGCAATAGAAAAAAAATAACTAATACATACCCAAACTCTGTTTTTACTTTATTTTGAGACAGAGCCACACTAAATTATCCAGGATAGCCTTTAACTCACTCAGTAACCTAGGCAGGCCTTGAACTTCAAATCTTCCTGCCTCAGCCTCCAGAATAGTTGGGAATACAGGCTCATGCCATCAGGCCTGGCTCTGTTTTACCTTTTAATTTAAGATTTATTTATTTACGCCTTTAATCCCAGCACTCAGGAGGCAGAGGTAGGTGGATGTCTGTGAGTTTGAGACCAGCCTGGTCTACAAGAGCTAGTTTCAGGACAGCCTCCAAAGCCACAGAGAAACCCTGTCTCGAAAAACCAACAACAACAACAAAAAAGATTTATTTATTTATTACATATATGGTGTTCTGCCTGCACACCAAAAGAGGGCATCAGATCTCATTATACACAGTTGTGAGCCACCATGTGGTTGCTGGGAATTGAACTCAGGACCTCTGGAAGAACAGCCATTGCTCTTAACCTCTGAGCCATCCCTCCAGTCCTGTTTTACCTTTTACATAAGTTATTTTTAGTAGCTTCTTCCTTGAAATGCAATTGCTCTAACCAACATGGTAGAAACCTGAGCAATTAAACTCATTTGCTCTGACAAAGGGACCCTACCTCAAAGCTGACCTGTGATGCAAAAGCAATAGACTGGTACTGGTAAAACGTATGACAAGGCTTCAATCTCTAGCCTCACAAAGGAAAATATGTACACACATTTTTCAGTTATAATTTTAGATTTTAGACTTAACTTACAATTCTAGATTTAACATTGGAAGCTATAATGCATAAACCACAAAATCAACCCTTTTAAATAGTTTTTATATTTACAAAACTGACCCATCATGATCACTAAGTTCCAAACACTTTCATCATTCCCCAAGCTCAGAGTACTCACTGCCCTCAGTTCAATAGCCATCATCTGTGTTCTGTTCCTCTAAATTGTTTTTAGCAAAATCTCAATCATTCGATTTTACCAATAAAGACTCAGGAGCCAGGTGCCAGCAAGCTCAGAGAGGCAGAGAAAGCACCCAGCTGACCTCCCTCCTCCACTGAAGTCCCTGGGGGGTGGGGGTGTCACCTGTAGCTCACTCATTTGTATACAAATGCTCACTCTGGCACTCTGGTACCTCCCCTTATGATTCTGACTCCCATGTTTGCCACCATAGCTGATGGGAAAACACACTCCTGGTAAGATGGCAGGACAAGACTTTATTTTTGGGTGGGGGGGTTACCAACTCTGTATCAATCAATCTACTTACAGGGAAGAGTGCATGCAGGGCCCTCTAGGGACTCAGGTGAGACACTGCAGCCTTTCTGCTTCACAGAGTAAGACTTTCATTTCACTTTTAGATGGCTTCAAGGATAGAAAACACACTACAGAAGAGTCAATACTAACTGGAGTTTCTGCAGCCTTCCTCTTGAACTTACATCTTCCCTGCTTATGGTATACACTAACTGACAGAACAGACTTAGGTAGCCATCAAAAAAAGCCATCCTTTTCAGATGGTCTGACTAGCTATAAATCAGAGTTCTCATAGCTAGGGCCCTTATATCAGTGGACAAAATCAGGGAGACCCTGAGTTTGGTTGGGATGAAATTACTTATTTTTATTATGACTATCAGAGGCTATATACATGGCTTAGCGGTAGAGTACCTCCCTAACATGCAAAAGGTCTAAGTTCAATCCTTAGTACCATGTAAAGATAATAAGTATCAATATCAGTAGTACCCAAGATAATATGAGCAATGTCTATGACTACCACCCACAAAAATCACAATATAGTTATCATAGATATTTAAAATACCATGTATAGTCACTGCTCAAATGTTCTTAATATTACACATAGTAATTACTATTGATTACCTAATATAATGTCTTCATAATATTTGAATTCCCAAACTACTGGATTCCGTGGCAAGCTCTCCATTGAATGTTTATCAAAGGGATAGACAAAACAGGTGATTACATAGAAAATGGTCACACATGATGATCTATGTAATGGGCCTAGTCTTGCCCTGTAACTATAGTGCTAAACACAAAAGTGTCAAGGCCATCTTGAGAGGCACAATTAAAATTCCAGTGACACGGGCTGGAGAGATGGCTCAGAGGTTAAGAGCACCGGCTGCTCTTCCAGAGGTCCTGAGTTCAATTCTCAGCAACTACATGGTGGCTCACAACCATCCGTTATGGGATCTGGTGCCCTCTTCTGGTGTGCAGATATATATGGAAGCAGAATGTTGTATACATAATAAATAAATAAATAATAAATAAATAATTCCAGTGACACTTTCATAAAGTAGGACAATGATCACATCAATTCCAACTTGTTCATAGATAACATGCAAAAATAATTTGACTTCTAATACCTGTTCTTGGTAATGAAATTCATTATCCTCAATTTTCTGAATCTCTTCAAAAACTCTGTAAAAGAGAACATGACAATTAGAAGATAAATTAAAATTTCTCATTGCAGTCACCTATAAGAAAAGAGACATAAAAATAAAAACAGCACTCAGATGGAGAGGGACCAGGATACAGAACCAATAAAGGGCACAGTAAGAAATGACATAACACCATCTTGTAGGACTAAAGCATGTCTGTTGGCAGTCTGAAACCAAAATTGTACTAGGATCAACTCAGTTTCATTCTAAGAAATTTTCTTACCTTTTCTCTGGGCCTAGCTCCTGCAGCATTTTTAAATACTGGAAGACAGCATGAGCAACCTGGAAGCAGAACACTTCATTAGTCTTTTGCATAAAGCAGAATCTAGAGAAAAGAAATGTATTCCATTTAATTACTTACCTCAAAAAAATGCTCATACCCCTCATCAGTCAATGTAATAGAAATGCTGAACACAGAGTAAGTCGAATTTTGCTCAAAACCTGTCTCGCCATTTCCACCAAACAATGCAAGAGCCCAGCACCTACAGTTGGAAAAATTAACCTAATCAGTAAGCCTTTAAATTAACAAAGTCAGCCAGCTTCCTGTGTAGAATTTTGGAACCTGAGCTTTTGATGTACACAAGTACTTTTATGTATTAAAGGGGTTTGGTTTGTTTGAGACCAGCTCTCACAACAATAGCTCTGACTGGCCTTGAACTTGAGCAATTCTACTGCCTCTGCCTCCCTAGAGCTGAGATTACAGGGTTGTGGCACCACCTCGGACAATAGTAAGTTTTCCAAGTTTAAATTTTAGGAATTACAGTAGATTTAGAAGTCACCAGAACCAAAGAGCAGTCATATTTTCCTGTACAAGCAGCTTTATGATGTCAATGTGATTCTTAATGAAAAAAAAAAAAAAAGAAAGAAAGAAAAACATACAAATTGCCAGGCGTTGGTGGCGCACGCCTTTAATCCCAGCACTCGGGAGGCAGATGCAGGTGGATCTCTGTGAGTTCGAGGCCAGCCTGTTCTCCAGAGCGAGTGCTAGGATAGGCTCCAAAGCTACATAGAGAAACCCTGTCTCAAAAAACCAAAAAACAAAACAAAACAAAACAAAAAAACCATACAAATTAACCACTACATACAGTTACTAGGAAACATTTCACTTACCATCTTTGATTCTGTCTCCTAAAAGTCTTGAAACAAATAAAATATAACCCAACTCAGAAGGTCAAATGAGTTTACTTAGAGACCTTAAGCTATCCTATATGGTTATCCAATAAAGCAGCATTGACAGTAGATTGTGTCCTGGCTAAAATAACACCAAAAACTTAAATCAGAGGGTGTATACCAAAATGAAGAGTTTGCAAAATGAAGAGTCTTAGTAATAACTACTCTTTCAATTTCTGTGAATGTTCTGAAACACAATGATATCTTTCGTAGTATTTTTATAAATTTTTCATTCCCAAATTAGTACACAGAAAAAAACAAAAAATTAAAAGTACTGATCCAGATTCTAAAGTTCTATTTCTATTGTTTGGTTAGAAATGAAACAGCTGCATAAATGCATTGGGACACACTCTGCTAATGCAGCTGCATAAATGCATTGGGACACACACTGCTAATGCAGCTGCATAAATGCATTGGGACACGCTCTACTAATGCAGCTGCATAAATGCATTGGGACACGCTCTACTAATGCAGCTGCATAAATGCACTGGGACACGCTCTACTAATGCAGCTGCATAAATGCATTGGGACACGCACTGCTAATGCAGCTGCATAAATGCATTGGGACACGCACTGCTAATGCAGCTGCATAAATGCATTGGGACACGCACTGCTAATGCAGCTGCATAAATGCATTGGGACACGCACTGCTAATGCAGCTGCATAAATGCATTGGGACACGCACTGCTAATGCAGCTGCATAAATGCATTGGGACACGCACTGCTAATGCAGCTGCATAAATGCATTGGGACACGCACTGCTAATGCAGCTGCATAAATGCATTGGGACACGCTCTACTAATGCAGCTGCATAAATGCACTGAGACACGCTCTACTAATGCAGCTGCATAAATGCACTGGGACACGCTCTACTAATGCAGCTGCATAAATGCACTGGGACACGCTCTACTAATGCAGCTGCATAAATGCACTGGGACACGCTCTACTAATGCAGCTGCATAAATGCACTGGGAAACGCTCTACTAATGCAGCTGCATAAATGCACTGGGAAACGCTCTACTAATGCAGCTGCATAAATGCACTGGGACACGCTCTACTAATGCAGCTGCATAAATGCACTGGGACACGCTCTACTAATGCAGCTGCATAAATGCATTAGGACACGCTCTACTAATGCAGCTGCATAAATGCATTAGGACACGCTCTACTAATGCAGCTGCATAAATGCATTAGGACACACTCTACTAATGCAGCTGCATAAATGCATTAGGACACACACTACTAATGCAGCTGCATAAATGCATTAGGATACACTCTACTAATGCAGCTGCATGGGGGGAGTTGGTTTTTTGAGATAGGATGTCTCTGGGTAGCCTTTGCTGTCCTGAAACTCACTCTGTAGATCAGGTTGGCCTTGAACTCATAGATCTGTCTGCCTCTGCCTCCTGAGTGCTGGGATTAAAGGCCTGTACAGCACCACTGCCCAGCTGCATATACTTTTCTTAACTCCACATGGTTTTCTTAACTCCAATATGATTTTTCTACAGTCTACCTTTTGGGTTGGAAACCCTAGAGAGTCACAGCATTTAAATAGTTGACTTACTTATCCAAATTATTTTATTAGAACTAATCTTCTTATATAAGTATGAAATCAACTGTTAATTCCATATATAAATTTTTAACTTTGTAATTATTTCCAATATGAGCTAAAATGCTTATAAGAAATGTTAGTTACTATGACTATAATTAGCATTTTGATTCCAGACCTCATGGCAGCTAAAGCAGAGGAATGCATGGTAAAATCTACTGTTTATTATTCAGAGATTGATATAGAAATGCTTAATAATTGAATACTTGCTTTTTTCTAAGGTAAGAAAGAATGCTGCCTTTGCCTTCATGTCCAACCAGCCAGGAAATATAATGAAGTGGTTTCACCCTAAAAAAAAAAAAAAAAAAAAAAAAAATTCTAGGTCAGAAGTCAAAAGAAGTTTTAAATATAGCATGTTTGGGAATCTAAGCTTATTCTCATAACATCAGTAAACAAAAGTTTTAATCAGTTAACAGCCACAACCATGATATAAAAACAGAAAATGGAAGACACTTCATATGAAGTCACTTTTTGCAGGAGAGAGGAGTAGGGTTTTTTGTTTGTTTGTTTGTTTGTTTTTGGGGGGGAGGGTCGAGACAGGGTTTCTCTGTGTAGCTTTGGAGGCTGTCCTGGAACTAGCTCTTGTAGACCGGGCTGCTCTCAAACTCACAGAGATCCACCTACCTCTGCCTCAGGAGTGCTGAGATTAAAAGGTGTGAGCCACCATCTCCCGGTGAGGGGTGGTATTTTTGTTTTTTGAGGTTTTTTTCATGAGGGCGGTCGTGTGTGCATGCGTGTGTGCTTGTGTGTTCGTGTGAAGATGTGTGCACTTGCATGTGTGTGATCAGATACATATACACGTGTGCATGTAGAGGCCAAAGAAAAATCTCAGGTGTCAGCTTTATGTTCTACACCCACCTTCTCTGAGACATAGGCCTGGGGTGTAACAATTAGACTAGACTAGCAGACCAGTGAGCCTCACAGACCCTCCTATCCCTGCTCCCCAGCTCCCTCTACCATAATATAGATTATCATTGTAGAACTCTGGGCAATCAGTGCCCAGAATCAGATTTGTGCAAAATCTTCCAGGTTCTAGGATAAAAAATGTTATACTAAAGGTTGGAAAATCTCATTTAGTTTCAGTTTCCTTCAAATAAATTAGAATCTTGAACCAAAGATAGGATTTAATGTATTTTTCTTTGCCTCTTTGTCTGACTAGCCACCACTACTCACAGTTACTACCATATAATAGTCAACATAAAAATATGTTCTTCAAATTCTTTTACCATGTTTTCTACTACAGTTTAAAGGTGTGTTCCCTAAATTAAGATACCCCCCCCCCAAAAAAAAACAGGACAGTTAAAGAAATCTAATTAGGTTACAAAATTCAAATTAGTAGTATTTTTGCAACATAATGAACACACAGGGACTATTGATACTGGCTAGCATGTCCACCAAAATTTAGTAAGTCCTTGAAAATCAAAGTATTATTTAAACTCTGCTAAGCAAGTGAACTGAATTACACACATACTAGGGAGGCACAGGGTACAGCAACTACTGAATGAGCCCAGCTGACTGAACATCTGCAGCTGAACAAAACTAACAATGTTGCATTTGGTCAACACTGAAGGGGAAAACACTTTGTATCTCTGTGAAAGACAGCTCTCCACTGAAGTTAATTTATTAAGAATTCACATATTTGTGGTATAAAGATGACTGATAATGAAATGTTAAATAAGGCATCAGGCCTTATAAAAATAGCTTGATGGCAGCAAACAATTAAACAAAACCTTACAACAACTTGTCACGTTTTGTGATTTTCAGTATTTCTTCAAATACTTGGTGATTAAGAGGATTAAAAAGTCTATTGACAGTGGTATTGTGACCCCACTCCCATAGGAGATGTTTTATATTTGATTCTTTTAGTTTATAAAATCTTTATTTTTACTTTATGTGTATGGGTGTTTTGTTTGTGTGTGCACCACATGCAAACAGTATTCATGGAGGCAAGAAGTGGGTGCCAGATCCTCTGAAACTGGAGAGATAAACAGTTGTGAGCCACCATGTGAGTGCTGAGGCTCAAACTCAGGTCCTCTAGAAGAGCAGTCAGTGCTCTTAACCACTAAGCCATCTCTTCAGACCCAGTATACTCAATAGTTTAATGCCTGGAGGATATAAAATGAGCTATTAATGTTGGACCATCTTTGAGGACAGAGACAAAGACAGAAGAACTTAGTTAATGTCCTTTTAGTATTAGCTTAACAATGTCAACATTTCTTAAGACATTCATAACTACATATATATATGCAGTTCTTTGCTATATTATTTTTGTAATACACGATTTCCTGCTTTCTCACTGTTTGTGTTAATTTCAGTGGACTTGATTGTTCAAATATTCTAGCATGTAACAAAAACTACTTACTGAGCTCAAGCATTACACACTGCTTCATTTCCTTCTGCTGGGTTTGCCCACACAGCTTTGCTTTGTTGGGAGTAGTTTAAGACGGGCTGGTGAGATGATGGTTAAGAGCATGTGCTGCTCTTACATAGGACTGGCCTTGGTTCTCAGCATTCATGTTGGAAAGTTTACAACCACCAGTAACTACAGCTACAGTAACTACACCAGTAACCACCAGATCCAACACCCTCTGCTGGCTTCGTGTGCATTCGTGTGTACATACCCATATGCAGACATATATATAATTTAAAAATAAGCCAGGCTGCAGTGGCACATGCCTTAACTCCCAGCATTTGGGAGGCAGAGGCAGGTGGATCCATGAGTTCAAACTGCAAGTCAAAAAGGGACATGAAGAGAAACAATGTTTCATAAACAAAACAAAACAAAACAAAAAGCATATTTTTAAAAATAAGCTAACTTAAATCAATCATTTGCATTTATTTACTATAAAGCATTTGTAGAATTGACTATCCCTTACTTAAAAACAAAACAAAATGAAACAAAACAAAACTGATTGCTCACGCTGTACTGCTCAGACATAAACTAACATTTTTACCCCAGTTTATATAATGTCCCTAACTCACAGAAGTAAATCCTTGGAACGTAATGAGATTCAACTTTTCATTTTTTGAGTTTTTTGTTGGTTTATTTTTTGTTTCTCAAGATAGAGTTTCTCTGTGTAGCCCTGGCTGTCCTGGAACTCGATCTGTATACCTGGCTGGCCTTGAATTCATAGAGATCTGCCTGCCTCTGCCTTCTGAGTGCTGGGATTAAAGTCATGTGCCGCCACCACCACCTGGCTTAACATTCAGTTTTGACAATTAAAAGATACATACCATGAACAAATAAATCATAAATTAATATATTTTATTCTACAAGAATTAAAAAAATTAGAAAAGTAAATATTAATGCCAAATGTTTAATTTCAAAGACTCAGGTAAAGTAACTCATTATAAAAAAATTCTAGTTTTCACATTAAGAAAAACCATGAAATACCTAAAGACTTGAATAATCTAGTAGCTAACTTCCAATTTATAAGACACGCAAGTTTTAAATATAGAAACCCCAAACTTAAAGCACCCAGCCTTCTCTAAACTGATCCTGACTCTATATTTAATGGAGTGAACCTCCTTTTAACTCTTACCTGTAATGTTGCTGTTGAGGAGGAAGTGCCCATGTGATGGTCAGAGCATGAATTTTTCTGATTGGAACAACTAAACAAAAATGCCAAAAGAACTATTATCAGTATTTTTCCATAATGCTTTCTGTTATAAGAACATTATTTTTTGTTCAATGTATTTCATCCTCTAGCACTCAAAGGATGGTTAAATAAAATGCAGTTGTTACTTCAAGTTGCCAATTTTCTAATTTGAATAATTCTGTTTTAAGCAAGAATGAAAAAGAACAATGAGAATGTGAAATGCTACGAGGGATGAAAATCCCTTCGTTTAGGAAAGGTACAGGTCTACAAGTAGGAGGTTCATGTGAAATCCGCTCACCACTCTCCTGTGGTGCCTGCAGGGTCTTGATAAAACTCACTTGCATTTAAGTCTTCTGAGTCTGTTTCTCATGATAAAATGTGTGCACTGGCTAAAGTATTTCTGGAGATTATGAGTCTATAAATAGAAAATCTAAAGCTAGAAACAGCAGAAAATACTCTCTTGGAATATCTGGCTTAACAAGATGATGCCTGCAGCAGAAAGGGTGTGCCAAAGCAGTCACTGATCAGAGAAAGTGAGGAGAAACTGCCACTGGGGGAAGGAGAAGCAGAGAAGACTGAAACTGGGAGAAAGAACAAAAAAAAATCCATGATTAAAAGAACAAAGAAAAAGAGGGGACAGAAGAATGTCTCTGTAACAATTACTATTGGCAAATTAGAAAGTAAATCACAATGTGATCATACAACAACTCATTGTGCAATTACAGCAGATGCCAAATTTTAAAAAGAAAAATCAGTATTTAATAAGTACATATTTTTATAATCTTGAATATTTATGTTAATTTACCTATAAAGAATCAAAGGAAATTTGCCCTTCCAGTTCCCTGACAGCTGAGGATCTCTTCATTTAACACATACCATACGTATAATGAAGTTTAAAAAAATAATTTTCAAATTACTCTCTCTTCTACTTTTACTTTCTTTAAGGATAAAATGAAGAAGTGTGGGGAAAAGACAAGAACAAAAGGAATATAGGGAAACTGGGGGAAGCATGAAACAGACCAAGCAGCAGCAGGGCACCACAGCTTGCCAGTGGTCCCAATCTGCCCCTAACTAGATCTCCACTGCCTAACAAGTCCCTTTTCAACAGTCATAATTTCTTTTGTGTTTTGCATTTTCAAAGAAAATTGGCAGACTCAAATTTTAGGAAATGTGCTAAAGTTATTTCAAGCAATTTTAAACCTTGGGTTCACAAACCTCTGTAAAGTTTGTTAAATGCTGGTGTGTCAAAAGGATCCGTTAAATGGCCAAAGTTTGGTTTAGGTTGCCCACTGAAAAGAAAACAAACACATTAAGATAATTGAGAAAAGCCTTTACAAACAGTACCATTAGGGATGCTTCACTGACTGGCAGATATTTGTAAGCAATCTACTCTGCACAGTGCTGGCTGGCTAAAGACCATTCTTGGCATGAGCAAATGGGTTAAAGTCCTGACTGCACCCTGTTTTCTTCACCTCTGCACCTGAGAGACCCTGTTCCTAATATTTACTGCCTCTTTCAGTGCCATTCACTTCTAGTTTTTGCCTATAAGAAGTACTTTCAGTTAGTAAAGCTTTACTAGAAATAATATTTTCTAAATGTAGCAACTATATATGGAGTGATTAGGTATACATCACCATCATCTACAACATACTTCAATGGAAAAAACCATTCCACATTGCAAACAACTGACAAAAAAAAGGGGGGGAACCTTTCAAAACAAAATTCGTTAGGAGAGGTAGGTGTACATGATATGCTTTTCAACTCTTATTATAGTTCCAAATGCCCTGGATGGTAACAGAAAAGTGAGAAATAAATGTAATAAGAAGCATAAAATCTTCAGAATTATTGCTTATTATAAATTACAAGCATGTAATTTTTGAACTATGGAAATTGTGGAAACAGGTTCCTGTCTTAGCTTTTCTATTCAAAGGCTATACAATCTTGACTAAGCTAGTAGACTTCCTTAGGTCTCAATTTTATAACCTTAAAAAAAAGAAAAAAGGAGAAAAAAAAACTTTGGGACTCATACAAAAAGGTGTGCTCCTTAATGGTGGAGAAATGTAACTTACAGATAGTGACTTACTTGTTTGGTATCTGAGAGAAGATCTCCGTCACCCACTTTTCCAAAGTATCCAGGGTTTCTTGAAAAGGATAAGGCAGAGAGGCACAGGAGAAAGGACATACAATATCATTAGTCAATGCAGGAAACTGTAAACACACTGGTGGTTGTTTTTTTACACACATTTGAATTAGGCTAATACCACTGGTGTTAACCAGTCACGAGTGACTGGAAGAATATCAACAGATAAGAAAAACTGTACGACACCCATAGTTTTGTTAGACTCAGAGTTTAAAAACACAAAAAACTTTTGTTTACCACTAGGCAAGCATGAAGAGTCAAGAGGCATGAATACACCAACTGTCTTCCTGCACCCACTCTAAATACATCTTTTGGGAAGGTTTCTGTTCTCCCCAGACTAACCCTTCTCTGTTTGGCATCCTACAAATGCTTCCAGGCTCCACCTGACTGTATACATTCTTACTGTACTATATTTGCTGAGGCTTTTCCCAAAACTACTCTTGGCGTTCAGATATGTACGTCACAGTTAATCTTCATTGTCAGCTTGGGTGGATTTAGATTCAAAGAACACACCTGTGGGCCTGTGGGTGAGGTCTAACTTAGGAAAACTTACACAAATGTGGGTGGCCCCGTCCCATGAACTAGTGGTCCACACTGAATAACAAAGTGCCTTTGTGTGTCCAGGTCTGTGGAGGATGTGAGGCAGACCGGGCGCACACTCTCATTACAGCGAATTCTACCCTCCACACGCCAAAAAAGTCTTCCCTAAGTTGCTTTTGTCACAGCAATGAGAAAAGGAACAAATATAATGCATGGTTTCTAACTTTCAATTCCTTTCCTAAACTGAATAAGAAGTCTTTTGAAACTTCTATTAAAACACTAGTTGGAAAAGAAAACCTTTCAGATGTATCTAAGTGACTGGATAGTATGTGTTAGCTCCAACCAGATACATAAGTTTCAGTAACTCTCAATAAATGAGCCCGAGGTTTTTGCTCAGTGGCAGATCATGTGATTATCATGAGTGATACCCTGACCTTAATTCCCAGTACTGCAAAGAAATTAAAGTTGAGAAAAAAGATGCATGCAAATTAGACTAATCAAGACAAATTAGACTATCTTTACTTACACAGATATTTGAATTTTTTTGTTAAATTTATTTTTCGAACATGTTCATGTGTGTGTGTGTGTGTATTCAGGTGTACCACTGTGCATGAGAAGTCAGAGGGCAACTTGCAGGAATTGGTTCTTTCCTTCTACCATGTTTGTCCCAAGGACTGAACTCAGGTAATCAGGCTGAGCAGTAAGTACCTTAATCTGCTGAACCATTTTACTGGCTCTATGTAAACATTTGACTCTGTGTGTGGGGGTACAAATGGAGGCCAGAGGCTGACATTTGGTGTCTTCCTTAATTGTTCTCCACCTGATTTTTTTTTTGCTTGCCTTCAAAAAACGGCTTTTAATTACATTTATTTTGTGTGTGTGAAGGTTCACCATATAGATTTTGTAAAATGAACTCACATTTGGGATCTTAAGCCACTGAGCCATCTCACTAGCCCCTACCTTAACATATTCAACATGGCCTCCCTGAACCTGGAGCTTACCAATTCAGCTAGACTGGCTAGCCAGCAAGCCCAGGGATCCCCCCATCTCTGCCTCCCTTGTGCTGGGATTACAGGTGCATGACACTGTGCTTGTATTTTACTTGAGTGCTAGGGATCCGAACTCAGACCCTCAAGCCTATGAAACAAGCTCTTTACTAACTGAGCCATCATCCATCTCCCCAGACCCAGAAATTTGACTTTTAAATAATATAAGGAGAAAGCTTCAAAATCAATTTAATCTAGATTACATGTGATTTTCATCAAAATTCTATTGATTATTTAAAAATTTACAGTAAAACTTGGAGGCTAAGGACCTCCAAGTGAATCTCTGGGTTTGAGGCCAGCCCAGTCTGCTTCAGGACAACCAGGGCTATAGAGAGAAACCCTGTCTCAAAGGCAAACAAAAATCTGAAGCCAAGCAGCAGGTGGATTTCTATGAGTTTGAAGCCAGCCTGGTCTACAGAGTGAGTTCTAGGATCAGCTCCAAAGCTACACAGAGAAACGCCCCCCCAAAAAAAAATCTGTAATATTAATCATCATGTAAAACAGGAAAAGAATACAAAGAAACAATTTGCAACAACTTATAAATTAATCTATACTAAAAATAGCAATGTATGTTACAACAATGTAAAAATCAACTTAGAATCACATTTGTGGATCAAATGGGAAAAATGTTTCACATATAATCAGCTTTGAACTCTATTTTGAAGAGGTTTGGGCAAAATTTTAAAAAGAAGGAGAATCATTCAGGAGAGGATCAGTTCTTCAAAAGAATGTGCAGATTACAGTAATGTCAAAAGGGATGGTTTAGCAAGTGATTTTGAGAGGTCTAAAATGGTTAAAACCCAAAAAAAAAAAAAAAAAAAAAAAAAAAAAAAAAAAACCTACTGAGCTCCTTAAATGAGACACTGACATGAATCACTAAAGGAAAAGGAACAAGAGGAAAGGAGCAGAGGCATTGCTCAGTCTCATATGCATAAGATACTTCTATCATTGTGACAGAACTGCCCTGTAAGTTTATAATCATTAAGGATTAAATATAAAACCACGAATAGAGTCATCTGAAAAGAAAACACAACAGCCAAGCTAGGTATGGTGGCACATGCTTGAAACCCCAGGAGGTTAAGGCTGCATGAGACCCTATAAATAAACCTATTTCTATGAGAAAAAATTTGTATGAGGTGATCTTGTATTTCTGTGAACTTTGCCATTACTTTGTAACATGTTCAAAATTTAATTTCCTTCAAATTTTAAAAAATATTTTATTTTGGGGTGTGTGTGTGTGTGTGTGTGTGTGTGTGTGTGTGTGTGTGTGTGTGTGTGTGTGTGTACTGGTAGAGGCCAGAAGAGGGTGTGAGATCTCCTGGCACTATAGCTATAGGTGGTTGTTAGGTTGTTAGGCATGCATCGTGGATGAGGAGAAGCAAAGTCTGGCCCACACAAAGCACAGCAAACTCTCTTTGCTGAACCATCAATTTAGCCACAGTTAATTAATGTCAAACAATAGGGAAGCTAACATGTCATACTGATTCAGACAAAAATCCTATGAAAGTAATACAGCTGACCCTTGAACAATGTAGAAATGTTTGGGCAGTAAAATAAGAACAACCCACATATAAGCTCATCTCTATTGGAATATGTGCATGCTCTGTGTTTGTGCATATGTTCATACATATGCACTGTTTATATGCACGGAAGCCAGAGCAATACCAAGTGTCCTTCTCAATTGTTCTACATCTCATTTCTGAGACAGCGTCTCTCACTGAACCTGGAACTTACAAGTTCAGTTACACTGGCTGGGCAGCAACCCCTGAGATCTGCCTTTCTCTGCTTCTCCAGCACATTACAAGCAACACAGTGGTGCTTGACTTTTTTACATGGGAACTCAGGTAATCATGTTTACAATGGCAAACAATTTGCCTACTGAATCATCTTTCTAAACCCTGATATAAAACTTTTGAATATCCCAAAAATTGACCACTAACAGTGAGCTCTTAGCAGAAGCATTATCAATAACATAAGCAACCAATTAACACATATTTTAAATTCCATACATATTATATATAGTGAAAACTCTGTAAGCACCATGAGACCTTTCTTTAAAAAAAAAAATAACAAAACAAAAAACTACAATACAGTTTACTAGAGAAGGTAACTGTCTACTCGAACACAATCATCAGTGCTTTATGCAGACACCACAACATTGGTCACCATCACATCAACAGTGGAGGTAAATAAAAAACTATTCCAGTAGTAACTAACTAATTTCATGTAGTCATGCTTTAATACCACATCTTAACATCTGTTTACATTTCTTTTGGCTGTAAATAATGCAGTGTATTTACCCAAGTTTAGAATAATTTTATCTTTTTATAGATTTGGGTATATTTTATGGTAGTAAATAATAACTATTATCTATGTATTTTATGCATCCATGACATATCATTATATAGTGATATCTTGCTTATACTCTAGCAAATAAAGTTTGCCTGAAGATCATAGGGTGGAGCTAGCCACTAGTTAACCGTAGAGGCCTGGAGATCTGTATAGACAGACAGGAAGTGATAAGACTGGGCCAAAAGAGGAATATAGGTGGGAGGAGACAGGAATTTGGTCTCTTTTCAGTCTAAGGATTTTGTAGAGGTAAGAGCTCTAGTGGCTGGCTGCTCTGCTTCTCTGATCTTTCAGCTTTCACCCCCTAATATCTGACTTTTTTATTATTAAAATCAATTAGAACTCGTGTTGCATGTTTATGTTGGGTTGTTTATTTTTGACATTTCTAGGCTGTGTGTTTCATCTGCAAGTTTTTACAAAATGCCACAAACCTTCAAAAATAAAATGCAATTCAAGCCCTGCTAACTCAGAGTAACTATAAGGACATAACAGATAACTAACTACCTTTGGACTGAACAACTAAGGTCATGTAATGGGCAGAGTAGTAATGCATCCAGAATTCTCTCAGTCTAGCGTGTGTGTCAATGTTATTCTTCTTTGGTTCATGCTTGAGTGTCTCAGCATTTCCTGTAAAAAGACAAAAAAATAAAAATTATAGAAGTAACTAAATGTACTTTGTTAAAGGTCTTCTACCCCAACAATGAATGTTCTACAAGCCTAAAAGGCCTAGGAAATTACCCAAGTAACTCAAGAATTCTGAGCTGGTATATAATTATAAGCCAAGAATCAGTTCTGAAATAAATACATAGGAATTAATCAATGGTTGGGAAAAATTCAACAACAGACAATAATTGCCTAAATTCCTTGCTTAATAGTATAGTGTTGATTTAGGTTTTCCCCTCTAAATTATTGTACTAATATTCTACCTAATTCTTAAGAATAAAATATAAAAAGCCAGGATGCCAAAGTTACCCAACAGATACAGGAACATATAATAAAATAGCCTTTGATTAGATCAATTCATCCCAGTCTCCATGCTATGACAGGATTAATAGGTTACAACTGATTTCTACCAACAATAAAAGGCCATTATGAAAAACAGATACCAGTTCAACAGCTTACCAGTTAAACAAAATTAGGTCACAGCTCAAAAACTATTAGAGAAACCATTCCTGAGTGTCTGTTGATAAATGGAAACATCAGGTTGGGGTACAGGCTTTACAATCAGATAAACAGATACTCAAGCCCCCATCAAATATTTACCACCTGTGTGACTAAGCAAATTACACAACTCCTGAGAATGTTTCTCTTTAAATGAAGATTTATAATGATACCTATCTCTTAAAACTGTGACATGAACAAACATATAATGCATACATAGCTAGCAAAGTATCTGGCACCTGGACAACACTCCCAGACCATCCAATTTATTCTAACAACACCCAGTGTTAAAGAAGCAAGCACAAGCATGCTCACACCTTGCTATTTTAAGTTTTCTAGCTACCCTCTTGGAAGGTAAAAGCATTTAGCTATCCCAGCTTATTAATCTTTCTTCTGTTTTGGGGAGTTTGGGTGTATAGGTTTTGTTTCATTTTGTTATTGTACTTGCTTCTTTATGACACAGTCTCATATATCCCAGGCTGGCCTGGAGGTTGAAGATGACAATGAACTTCTGATCCTCCTGCCTCTACCTCCCTGAGGAATAACAAGAATGCACTCATCACACCTAATTTTATGCAGTTCTGGGGATCAAATCCAGGGCTTTGTGCTTTCTAGGCAAGCACTCTACTAACATTTCTAACTCTCTTTATCAGTTTGTATTATTCTCATTTTTTCTTACTGAGAAATTATAGTTATCTTACCCCAGAAAAATTTCCCCATAGGATGTCCAGGTCTAGCGAGGCTTCCAAATAACATTTCTTTTCTGTTTGCATCAGAAGGTCTTGCAAGCTGATATTCTGTCAGTTTTAAATAAACATTTATAATAAAATGAAATTTCATTATTTTCTTGATTGTCTGGAAATTCAAGCTTATAGAACTGAAAGCAAGGTAGTAATAAGATAAACTTTAAAAATATAAAACTGAAGTTGGTAACTCAACAACCTAAACTTGGTCCTATCATTTAATCTATCATTCTGAGTAAACTGATCACCTTTCTAGAGTTTTTCTCTTATTTTCAAATGAAGAAATGATCTGAATGGTTCTGATCTAGATAGATTGTTATATCTAAGAATTCCCTGAGGAAAGCAGTAATAAAATGCTCTATCAGTCTTCAGAGCTGAGACCTTAGTCATATATTTTGCTTAAATAACATCAAAGAAACTAAACTGATAAAGTATGATGGTTAAGAACAATTACTTTAAAGTCACAAGTATCCTTTCTAATGTTATAGTTTCAATGTTTTTATCAACCTAAAATTCATATGCTAAAACCCGATCTCTAATGTGACAGCTTTCAAAGATGGGAATGTTAAGAGTGTTTAGGTCATGGGCCCTCATGAATAAAATGAGTGTATGTATAAAAGTGATCCCAACTCTGGAGAGATGGCTCAGCCATTGAAGGCTCAAAACCAAAATGACAAAGCGACCCCAGAGAGCTCCCCTGCCCTTCTCCTAGGACTATGTAAGGACATAAGGTAAAGGTGGCAGTCTGCAAATTATGAAGTAGCCCCTTCACAGACACTACATCTGCTTGTGCTTTCATACTCAACTCCTTAGCCTCTACAATGGGAAGGTACTGCTTTCTGTAAGCCCTCAGCCCACGGTGTTGTATTAAGGTAGCCCAGACAGACTAAGACAGCCACAGTCCCAGCTGTATCACTGAACTTGGACAACTCTGAGCAAGTTATCTAACTTTCCTGATTCCATAAAGGGACCTAACATGACCAAGAGCATATGACTCTTAGATAAGATATAGTCTTTCAAAAAAATATTTCAGAACACCTACTGTTCATCAGCCACAATAAAAAAAAAAAGTTGGAAGCAGAAATGTGAATAAAAGCCCTGTACTAAGTTTATATTGTCATAGGGGAGATAAACAATAAACAACAAATATGTTTGTGTTAGTGATGGATACTGTAAAGAAAGACTTCTTAAGAAACTCAAGCTGAGCTTAAAGGATGTGTGAGATTTTTCTGAGTATAGAAAGGGAAGGATAACTGGGGATGAACAAAACATTCTAAGGGAGAAAGGAGAATATGGCACCTCTGATAAAGAGACAAGTCAATATGATTAAATAAAATTGAGAATTAAAAGGAAGACAAAAGATCACATGGGTATAGCTTTTGACCATATAGTCATAAGAGACTACTGATATCTGGGGAAACCACTGACTCTGTGTTATCAAACTCTCTAAGCCTAGTTTCAACAAGGACAATAATGCAAAGAAGTACTCAAGAGATGCTAATTATTAGTTATCAAGGAATCAAGCACTCCAGAAATTTGACAGGGAATGGGAGATAGGACACTATTAGATTTGCATTTTAACACAATCCATTCTTTATGCCAATGTGTATAACTGGCTGATGAGAACTAAGAGGAAAGCCAGGAAGGCTTACCAGGCACAACTGTTACAGCTGGTAAGAAACTAGAAAAAATAGAAACATTAGCAGAAGCCAGCATTCAAGAATATATGTTAGTTATAAATTATAAAGGTGATACACTAAAAATACATTGTACTCTGAAGACAGTATTTTTCTTAAGTCTATGACAATATGAAAGTGTGGCTGTAACCTAAGAAAAATAATTACATCTTGGCTGAGGTGTGCACGTGCACATGCATGCAGCAGTGCAGGAAAGGCCTGGAGGAGAGCCCATCCCCAAATCTTTGACATGTGCCAATACATTAGCTTCATGGTAACAGGGGCTTTGCAGCTATGATAAAGGCAGGAACCCGGAATAGATTCATTGTAACAGTCAGTTTGAATAAAAGAAACAAATGGTTACAAAACATAAAAAGTTTCTTTACCACTGTCAACAGCTTCAACCTCCCGGTCAATTGCATCTCTGATCATTAGTGGGTGGATGAAAAACTGGGCCCATCTGAAAAGTAAAATAGGTATTTCTAAGATTGTTCAGTTTCATTAAACATCCATTTTCATTAACTATTTTTACTCAATTCGAGAATTATCTCAAAACCTACAAGATCAAAATAATAATAATAATAATAACATAACAATAACAATAATAATAATGATGATGATGATGATGATGTATGGTTCTATATTTTAAAGTCTAAAACCTCTTTGCTTCTTTATAAAATAAAGCATTCACTCAGAAAGTACTTAGGACATAAATACACAGATTAAAATCTTTTCAGAAATGTCCCATTCCATATCCCAGTGCCAAGGACCACATGCTAAGAAAGCACTCTGCTACTGAGCTATAGCTCCATGTTACACTAAATACTGCTATGTTGCCCAGGCTGGCCTCTAACTCCCCACCCTCCTGCCTCAGCCTCCCCTAGCTGAAATTACAGATATCCAACACCCCCAGCTCTCTCTAATACACAATCTTTATACCAAATCCACACTTTTGTACACTAAGTAAACAAAATTCACTCTATTCATTTAATAGTGTTATAAATGATACTTTATATTTCAAAAAAATTAGAATTTTAGTTTTATTTAGATTTACATGGCATGTTTATGCACCACGTGTGTACCTGGTACCTACAGAGGTCAGAAGAGAGTTGGATCCCCTGGAACTCTAGTTACAAATATTTGTAAGCCACTGTGTGGTTGCTAGGAATCCAACCCAGGTCCTCTGCAAGAGTAACAAGTGCTCTTAACCACTGAGCTAACTCTCCAGACTTTAAAAATCAAAAATTTAAAGGCTACTGATACTTAAGCTCACCACAGAACTGTGCTGGTATTTTTTATTATTTGTGTGTGTGTTTGTGTTTATGTATGTGAGAGGCAGAGACAGAGACAGAGAGAATATGAATGAGTATGACTCAGAGGACAACTTTCAGTCATCTATCCTGTCAAGGCAGGTCTCTCTGGCTGTTTCTGAGGTGCTGCACACTCCAGGCTGGAGCTTCCAAAGCATGGATGGCTCAACTCCCACCTCTCCCTTGGAGTGCTAGGATTACAGATGCTTGCAAACACATCTCATTTTTTTTCAGATTGGATCTAAGCATTGAGCTAAGGTAATTAGACTTGAGTAACAGACACTTTTACCCATTGAGCCATCTCGATGGCCTTGGTTTTCTTAATATATTTATTTAATATATATTATATATATATTATAGATGAACATCAAATACACAAATTACACATGTAAATGTCATTTACATAAATGTATAATAATATAATTGACATTGTTTTTGTTAAAGCATTAAAAACTATTTGCTTGTTGAGACAGAGTCTCACACTACAGCCCAGCTTGGCCTTGTACTGTGGCAATCCTCCTGCCTCAGTTTACCAAGTGCTAGGAATACAGGTCTAAGTCATCATACCTGACTATTTTTGTTTCATTTTTTTAAGTCGAGGATCTCACTATGTTACCTGATCTGGCCTTGAACTCCTGAATTCAAATGACTCTTTTGTTTCAGCCTTCTGAGTAGTTGAGATTACACAGATGGGTGCCACTGCACCCTTCCCCAAACTGCTCTTTGTCCAGGAAAGATAAAACAATTGAAAGACTAACTTCCTGAATTTTTTGTTATGTAACTTTGCTCTGGTTTCTACATATTCATTAAGACATTCACATTCTTCCTAATAGTATAACTTGAATAAAACAGGAAATGGTTTTACTTAGTTCTAAAAAAGCAAAGTCACAAGAAAATACTTCAAGCAAAACTTAAGCAACACAGGCAACCAATAGCTCACATCAGGTTCACAGCACTAATCCTGCACATGTATACCCCTATGATCCAATGTTGGATTAAATGGTGATCACTTGACACACAAGAAAATTAAACACAGAGAAAAATTAAAAATAAAGTGAAAACTTTTAGCACATGGGATTCAATGTAGCAGGACCACAAATGAACAAATATATATTTTAATGTAATTTTTATTTTTCAAGACAGGGTTTCTCTGTGTAGAGATTCTCCTGTCACTGCCTCCCTCTGCCTCCTGAGGATTGGGATTAAAGGAGTGCACCACCACAGCCCAGCACTAATCTTTTTTAACTTCTCAACTACTTTTGTTTTTTTCCACCAAAGGGAACAAATACCATCACTTCCATTGAGAGTGAATGTTTTAAGCAAAACTATTTTGTTCCTGAACTTTATATAGCTGTAAATATATAGTACATAATTGTGCATTGTTCAATTCAATGTTATGATAGTTTGCCCTATGGCAAATATGGGCAAATATGACTGTAGTTTATTATCACTATTGTTATAGTATTCACCGGAATGAATTTATGAATCTACTCCACCACTCCACCACTACTGACAGATATGTAGGCTTCAGAACCAGAGTACTACAAACACTGCTACCATAAGTTAGTTTTTCTGTACTGTGTGTTGAGTCATATGCAGAAGTTTCTCTAGGTACCAGCTGGGAAAGAACTACAAAGGAATAGCACACACATACATTACCAAATAATAGCCAATTTTCTTGACATAGCAGTACCATTGGTTCTGATCCCACCACTCCTCTACAGCCTTACTTTCCTCTCATAATATCAGAGTTTAAATTGTTCTGTAATTTTTGAGATAGTTAAATCTCACAGCTTTGATTTATATTTCCCTGATTTCTAGTAAGGAATTTCTAATAAAATGAACACCATTTTATATAGTTATATCAGGAATTTAGTTTTTAAATATTCAAATCTCTTTTTGAATAGATGTATTTTTTAAGAATTTATTTATTTATTTATTTATTTATTTATTATGTATGCAACATTCTGCTTCCATGTATATCTGCACACCAGAAGAGGGCACCAGATCTCATTATAGATGGTTGTGAGCCACCATGTGGTTGCTGGGAATTGAACTCAGGACCTCTGGAAGAGCAGTCAGTGCTCTTAATCTCTGAGCCATCTCTCCAGCCCTTAGATTGTATTTTTTAATTATAACAATACATCTAATAATATTATGTTTTATATATCAATTTAAACCACACTGAATACTTATATACAAAAATCTAATAAATTAAAAATCAGTAACTATTTAAAATATAGGTCCTTTGTTAGTTATCCATCGAAAATATAGTCTCCCATACTTTTTATTTGCTTTGTGGGTTTTTTGTTTTGTTTTGTTTACCAACAGAGAATGTTGCTGAGGGATCAAACCAGAGCCTTGTTATTGCTGAGCCAAGTCCTCACCTCTCCAGTTTCTTTTCATCAATATAATATACTATTTCCTGTATGCTCTTTGGTTGTTTGTTTGTTAATCTTATTACCTAAATTGTGGCTTTAAAAAATAGCTGCTTTGTGCACTTTTTAGTCTACAATCGACCCAGAACATTTCTTGTGTGTTTTTGAGTTAAGGAGTCAGTTTTATTCCTATTTTCATGGACACTCAATTGTCTTGGAATCATTTTATTAAAAAGCCCTTTCACTACTTTCTCATAGTGTCTCTGTCTAAATGTTCACATATATGTTTTCTACTTTTGTGATTTATTATTATATCTGTCTCTTTGCCTAACTATCACCAAACATAATAAGGTCACAAAGACTGACATTTCTTCAAAGTTTCGTTATTTTTGTTCTCACATTTAAGTCCGTGAGAACAAAATTAGAATTAAATTTTGTAAACAGTTGAATAAAGAATTTTGGTTCATTCTTTTGCATGTGGACATTGAGTTGTTCTGGCACAGTTACAAAAAAATCTTTTTTTTCCTACTAAGTTGTCCTGGCACTCTACTCCTGGCAGCAAGTGTGTTGGTTTATTTCTAGAGTCCCAGTTCTAGTCCATTGAGCAGTGTCTATTCTTATGTCAGACCCATATTATTGGGATTTTTACAGCTCTAAGTCTTGGAGAAATGAAAGTCCAACTTGTTCTTAAATATAACTTGGGCTATTTTTGCTTTTTCCATATGAATTTTAAGATCAGCTCACTGATTTCTCTATAGCAGCAGTTAAATTTTGAAGGGATGAATCCATACATCAGTTTGGAAATTATTGCCATTCTTAACAATAAGATGTTCTGCTCCCATTCTTAACAATACCAAGTCTCCGGTTGGAGAGACAGCTCAGCAGTTGTAAGCACTGGCTGCTCTTCCAGAGGATCCAGGTTTAATTCCCAGCACCCACATGGCAGTTCACCACTGTCCGTAACTCAGGTTCTAGTGGATCTGACACATTCATACAGATATACAAGTAGGCAAAACACCAATGCACATAAAATAAAAACAACAACAGCAAAGCCTCAGGCTCATGGCATAGTTTATCATCCACTCATTACTTATCACTTATTTTTTGACTTGCCACTGCCACAAGTCTTTCTAAGTTTATTCTGAAGTATTTTATTCTTTAAGATGCCATTATTAAAGAAGATATGTTCTTAATTTCACTTATGAACTGTTCATTGCTAGTGTAGAGAAAAATGAGGGAGCTGAAGAGGTTGCTCAGTGGTTAAGAGAACTTACTGTTCTATCAAAGGACCAGAGTTTGGATCCCAGAACCCACAGCAGGTAACTCACAAGTAACTCCAACTGCTAAGGATCTGACACCCCTTGTGATATGTGTGGGGACACACACACACACACACACACACACACACACACACACACACACACACGATGAATCTTTAAAAAATAATGTGAGGAGGAGCTGGGAAGACAGTACAATCACTAGAGTGCTTATCACAGAAGAATGAAGGCCTGAGTTCAATCCCAGCAGCTACATAAAAGCCTGGCATGGAGCCACACAACTGTAATCTCAGCACTAGCAAAGCAGAGACGGGAGGATCCCTGGGGTTTGCTGGCCAAACAGTCTAGCCAAACCACTGAGCTGCAGGTTCCTGAGTTCAAAACTGACGTGGAGACAGGAGTGGTGGCACATGCCTCTAATCGGGAGGCAAAAAGTAGATACATCTCTGTGAGTTTAAAGCCCAGCCCAATGTACA
This sequence comes from Cricetulus griseus, assembly GCF_003668045.3. Taxonomy (NCBI): domain Eukaryota; kingdom Metazoa; phylum Chordata; class Mammalia; order Rodentia; family Cricetidae; genus Cricetulus; species Cricetulus griseus. Next base: position 40,800,309 of record NC_048595.1, read on the forward strand.
CAGTGAGTTTCAAGACAGCTATTCATATACAGTGAGACCTCGTCTCAAAGAAAAAAAAAAAAGAACATTTAATAATTTATTCGGTTTCCTCAAATATTCTGACAGTTTAGAGAACTAGATCACTTCTTGAAAATACCATAGAACATGTCCAATATTTCCATTTATAAATTGTTATTAAATAATAGTTACCTATCCAGGGCTTCCTTGAAGTACTTTCTCTGGACATCAAACTGAAAGACTGTTCGTTCACAATCAGTTGAGGCATTATCACTACCTCCATGTTTCTTGAGGAAGGCATCAAATCCATTCTCATCTGGGTATTTCAAACTACCCATGAATACCACTAAATGAAAAGAATAAGAAGTTACACAAAGAAATAGACAACATTTTTTATTATCAAAAATGAACTCTTCTATGCATAAAAGATAAAGCAATGAAAAAATAGGAAAAAAGATAAAGCAACACATTAACAATGGCTCTGTCTGACACTTTGCTACACGGACACTGCAACATTCTACAAAGCTCATGTTATTTCCATTCCAAGAAAACCCAAACATTTCTTAAAAATTTGCTTATATAAAAAAAGGTTAAAGGTTAAACATATGCTTATGTGCAGATTAACCACTACCACAAAGGATGTCAGGTAAGAAGTTTACTTTCAAATAGCTTAGAAACTAAAAACACAAGATGACTAATGCAGAAAAGCAAGTCTGTGTTGTGTGTAAACAGCTGTAGCTGTGTAATGTCCACAGTTTTATTGAGGCATACTCGTAGCTAAACATATGGTTCTTTTTTGTGGTATATTAATCATGACATTTTATTGTTTGTATTTTCAATGCTCTGATGTCACTGGCTACTATTAACATTGAAATAGACTATTCCACCAGAGCTAGCCAATTCCTAGAGAACGGCAACTGTCTCTTGCTCTGTTCACTGTACCATTGCCAAATAATGATGCCTACAGTAAAAACAGGCTTGGGGTTGGGAAGATGGCTCAGAGGTTAAAATACTTGCTGAACAAATGTGAGATCTGGGATTCAAACCCTGGAAACTATGTAAAATGGCAGGTGGGTGTGGCAGCCCCCTGGTAATTCATTTCAGAAGGCAGAGATAGAGGCTCCCCAGAGCAAGCTGGCTAGGGAGACTAGCAGTATCAGCAAGCTCTGGGTTTTACTGAGAGACCCTACGTCAACAAATAAAGTACAGGCTGAGGAAGATACCGTTTTCATTCAAATCTTTACTATAAGTATAATTAGATGGAAAGTCTTTCCCTATGTTTATTCCTAAATCAATATTTTCTTCTTAGCTTTTTCTTTGTTTAAATGTACTTCAGCTAATTACTAATCTCTGAAATCAATTCATACAAATTTAAAGGGAAAAGGAAAACCACACCCGGGAATGATATTTTACAAGATCTTACTGTGCTCCAAAAAGTGTGCCAGCCCAGGCAGGTCATCTGGATCAGCAAAGCTCCCAACTCCAACACACAGAGCCGCTGCAGACTGGGGTAAGTAGAACACATACAAATAGTAGAGTCAATCCTAAAGCAATACTAGTACCTTAAGGGTTCATTCGGAGAAGTTTTCTAACAGAAAAGAACAGAATTCTTTCCCTGGGAATCAGGAGGAGCAGCAAAGTGAAACTCACCAGAACTGTGTCAGTTTCACCCTGCTGCTCCTCCACTTGCCATCCTGCCAAATGCTCAAGAGGTGCAGACCTAAGGGAAAAAGCAGAAACAGACAGAGACAAGGGAGAGGCCAGCCACCGAGACATCATTTCATATTGCTGAGTCAGAACTCTGAACCAAGTTTGTTCCCTGAGTTACTAGATTTTGGAAATCTGAAGAACTAACATATCTAGGTAGAATAAAGAGCTCTAAGCAATTTAAAACTTCTACGTTCAGAAACTCAGTTACAAAATGTGAAACTTCTCAGTATGTTACTTAGAAGGTTTTACTACTAAAACAGGATGAGGGATAAAATAACAATTTAGAAAAATATCTAATAAAAAGTAAGTAAATGGTTAAAAGAGAAAATTTTTGTTATTAAAAAGCTACAGGAATAGGATTTAAAGAGGCTTTTTAGTTCTTCACTTTGTATTGAATACACACATATATATCATATATTTCTTATCAATAAGTATTTGCCAAATTCCTGGGGAAAATTAATTTTTAACAAAATAGATGGCCAAGATGTACACAAGACTCTGTTTCAAATGATTTTGACATACTATCATCATTAGTTAAAAGATTTTTAAGTAGAAGAAATAGTCAATTTGAAAATAGGAAAGTAAATATTAACTTTCCCAACTTTGTATCAATTTTCGGAACTCATCCATTTGGTGAAGCATTGTTTGATAGGGTTATCCCTTTTAAAGATAGCATGTACTTGGCATAAAGCCAACCTTGCAATTTTAGAAGAACCAAACAGCCTCACTTGATACTTCAAGTCCTATTTTTGCAGACTTAGGCACATAAGCCCATAGAGAACATGGAAGGATGTCCACTTCTTCAAACCACAGTCTAACCTGTTCTGTGATGTTTAATAGATGCCTAACCTGCTTTCAGCTCCAACTACCCCATAAAGATTTCTTGTCTCGACCAGCAGGGTTGAAGACATTTTTGAATAAGTTGACTTAAACCACAGTCTATCAGTCAGCTTTGACCACAGCAAATACAGGTTCTGCGATTGCTAGAAAAGAAATTCAGACTTGAGAATTTTCTACCCAAGAAATTTATACTTGAGAATTGAGTTATAAAACTCAAAATTATGAAATCATAATTCAAATATATCATACTTAAACTTCAATCGTGTTAATTTATTAACTTTTCAGATCAAGAAAAACTTCTTTTTGAAGGACAGAAATGGGGACACTTAGAAAAAAAAATCTTCAGGAAAGGAATTAACTTTAATTAGATAAGGTTCTCTAAAAGCTAACAGTTTTTTTTTTCTTCCCATTTATAAGGCTCACATTTCTCAAATAAAAATTAAATCCTAAAATCACTTCAGAATCTATGCAATTCTCAAGCCACCTCTCACCTAAACTTGTTCATTTTTCCTTCAGATGTTTATGTACCACTAAGTTAGAAATCGTCTCCCACTGCTATTAATCATGGAATCTTTTCTTCCACTAGGACACCCACTGCTTCAGAACCAAAATGATCTGATCTCTTCAAACCTAACCGCTTATCAAAAAAGTCCAAAGCATAGGGGAAGTTACTTGTGATTAACAGAAAGACAGGTACAGAAACTCAGAGGTAAGGATCTAAGATTAATAATATACTATTATTTGGGGAGCTAAAATAGAGCTCAAAAACCGTGTGAACTTAAGAGTGGGTGCAAGAGGAAGAAAGTCAGTGTAAGAACACCCAAGATACCAGGGACAGACCTAGGCTACAACTCCATTTTGGTTATAATTTCTCCATTCTACTACTACTCTATTAAGAATTAGAAATATTAATTCCAAATTTGCCTATAAAAACTTTAAAATAGTCTACCAAGTGGGATATATACAAATTTATTCAGTGTTTTGAGTTTCACCTCTGAAGTTCTCCAAGCTAACACAACTTGGCCTACAATACAACACACACAAAAAAAGCTTCTTAAAAACTTAACTCAGGGCTGGAGAAATAGCTCAGAGGTCAAGAGTACTGGCTGCTCTTCCAGGGGTCCTGAGTTCAATTCCCAGCACCCACATGGTGACTCACAACAATCTATAATGAGATCTGGCACCCTCTTCAGCCCCACAGGTACACTTTCAGGCAAAACACTGTATACATAATAAATAAAATCTTAAAGAAAAATTCTTCTAAAAAAAAAAAAAACAAAACAAAAAAAATGGAGCAGGGAGTAGTGGTGCATGCCTTTAATCCCAGCACTCTGGAGCCAGAGGCAGGTGTTTGTGAGTTTGAGGCCTGTCTTATCTACTTAGCAAGTTCCAGGCCTGCCAGGGCTACATAGTAAGACTCTTGTCTCAAAAAACTTGGAAAAAAGAAGAGGAGGAGGTGGAGGGACACTCAAAGAATTAATTTAAGAGAATTATTAAAGCCAAGAGCAGTGGAACATGTCTATAGTCCCAGCTACTGGCAGTACCACTTTAACCTAAGAGTTTGAGACCAGCCTGAACCATTAAGTAATAAACTCCCATCTCAAGAAGGGGATGAAGGGCACATAGGCATGATATAGCTTATCTATGATCATAGTACTCTGAAATTCTAGCACTCAGGAGGCTGAAGCAAGAAGGTAGAGCATTCAAGACTAACCTAAGTTAAATAACAAGAACTGACTCAAAACACCACCAACAACAGTCATTTCTACTTAAAACTTACATGTCCAAATCTTTGGGGTTAAACACTTTTTTTAAAAACTAGGAACTGAATCTTGTTGATGACTGATGATGATAATGATGTGTGTATGTATGGTGTACATCGAGTACAAGTGTGCATATGAATATGCAGGTCTGAGAACTTTCAGACATTGGATCCCTCCTCTGTTCTGTGACTTCCAAAGATCAGATTCAGGTCATCAAACTTGCATAGCAATCACCTCTACCCACTATGCTATCTTTCCAGTCCCATGGGTTGACACCTTTTATGTATTTTTTGAGATCTAAACTAATAATCTAACTATAAATCCTGTACATTAAGACTATACCATGCTGTTGTATTGACAGTCAACTTTAAGCAGAGCATGATGCTGCATGTTTGCAATCCCAGCACTTGGGAAGTAGTGTCTAGAGCAGTGATTCTTAACTTCTAAGCAGTGACCCCTTTATCAAACCACTATCTCCAAAAATACTTACATTACAATTTATGACAGTAGCAAAATTACAGTTATGATGTAGCAATGAAATAGTTTTATGGCTGGGGGCATGAGGAACTGTATTAAAGGGTAGCAGCATTAGGAAGGTTGAGAACCACTGCTCTAGAGGATCAGGAGTTCAAAGTCATTCCATCTACACAGAGTTCAAAGCCAGCCTGGACTACATCACACTGTATCTCAAAACAAACAAACAAAACAAAACAAAACAAACAAAAACCCAAGAAACTAACTTTAACAAACATTTGCTGGTCAGTTCTACTATAATATCTCCAAAATGTTACCTACCCTGTAATAGAATTCCCTTCTGCAAAATAGATGCATTCTTCAAGAGATATGTTAAGGACAATCTCCCTATCAAGACCCACATACGAACCCTAAGTTCAACTCTCTCACTTAAACTGTCCTGATGTACTTATTAATTCCAATTATTGACACTTTCTCATAGGTGAGATCAACTTCAATTACCTACACTGGAATTACCCACAGGGTAACTTAGAACTCTGAGGCCAGGTGAAGATGTTACACCATTAGCCTTGTTCTCCTTTCTCAAGTCTCTCCAAGGATGGTATACTCTCTTATTCCTCTATCTTCAGCTAAGAATTGTACAGGTTCTCACCTCCTGACAATTTTTAAAACATATAATGTACATAAATACATATAAACTCAAATATTGCCATTTTTGCCTTTAATGAGTGGGTTTTACATTTTTTGTTTTCTTTACTCTCTATAGTAAGCATTTATTACTTTTATGACCAGAGTAAACTGCATTCAAAATATAACTTTTATATAGACTAAACCCTTGCTAAAAAAAAAAAAAAAAAAAAAAAAATTCAAAAGATAGCTGTATACTTCCTTTTAGCTACTAAGAAATAAACCCCAAGTTCAATCATTACCCCAAGGAGTTCCCAAATGAGAAAGACGATATAGACATGACTCACACCTGTTTCTCAGTGGTTTTCTTCCTCCCTTCTACCCTCTCGTCCAGTTCTTCCAGTTCGTTTTCCTCATTATCAAGATCATCATCATGTTCATCATCATCAAATTCATCTTCATCATCAAAACCTTCTTCATCGTCCTCTATCTCAGCTCCAGAGTCTTCATCGTCATCTTCCTCTTCATCTTCATCTGTTGCAATTCCTGTTTTACCCTCCATATTACTTAGATCTGAAATCAAAAGTGCCTGCAAGCCATTCTGTAGTTTGATGTATCTGGGGAAAACCAAGACAAAATAAAACACAAAGCATTTTGTTTCAACTGTTCAGTAAAAAGAACCCACATATGTGTAATACACACACTGAATACTATATACCTCTGCTTACCCCAAGTTTCAGTTACTCACCATCAAACATAGTCCACACACACTAATTAACACATTTTTAAATTGTGAATCACTCCATCCAGTTAGGGCAAAAATAAACATTTCATTAAGAATAATCATGATGATTTGTCCTGAGGTATGTATGTATGTATGTATGTATGTATGTATGTATACACACACACATATATATAATACATACAAGGCTATATCATATATTTACTATACATACACACATATATATGTATATATTATCATCCTAGTCATTTAATAGCTGTCAGGTTTTTGTTGTTCTTTTGGCTTTGGTTTGATTTGATTTGGATTTTTGAGACAGGGTCTATCTATACAACCCTGGCTGTCCTGAAACTCATTGTAGCCAGGCTGACTTTGAACTCACATGTGAGATCTGCTTGGCTCTGCCTCCTGAGTGCTAGGATTAAAGGTGTGCAGCATCACATGCAGTATCACAGGCAGCAACAGCTGTCAGTTTTAGCAGACAGACATTAACATGCTTGTGTCCCAGTGCTCGTGTTCAAAAGTAACCTTTAATGGTCTCCAAAGCCCAAGACAGGCAATGCTGGTGATCTGGACACAAAGAGAACCCATAAAAGTGCCTTCTTTAAGAAAAAAGTATGCTGAAGTAGCCCAAGAGATCTACAGTAAGAGCAAATCTTCTAGCCATGAAGTGTGACCTCAAACTGCAAAAGCTGCTCTTATTTTACTTAGAATAAGGGTAGAAAAGACACTAACTACCACAAGTTTTCCTCTGACCTTCAAATATGCTGTATTATGTCCATGTGCAAGTGCACACACACACATACAAACAATTGTTTTAATTTTTTAATTAAAGTAAATGTTATTTCCAGAAGAGGCCTGATAACTGAACACAGAAAAGTACAGCTGGTGCCTAACTAGAGTCTCCACCCCTACTGACTGGTGTTCATGGAAGTTACTCTCCATGCTACCAGAAGATAAAGGTAACCAACAACTCAGCTACAACCCTGCACTCTACAACAGTGACTTCGTGTTTTTATGGGGGTGTGTGTGTGTGTGTGTGTGTGTGTGTGTGTGTGTGTGTGTGTGTGTGTGTGTGTGTGTGTGTGTGTGTGTGTTCCCTGTGCTTTTGTTATTGTTGTCATTGTTTTAATCTAACTTGTTTTTTCATTTGCTTGTTTGTTTTCTTTTTATTTTTTTTTTGGGGGGGGGAGTTCGAGACAGGGTTTCTGTGTAGCTTTGAAGCTTATCCTGGCACTCACTCTGTAGACCAGGCTGGCCTCAAACTCACAGAGATCCACCTGCCTCTGCCTCCCGAGTGCTGGGATTAAAGGCATGCATCACCAACGCCCGGCCACTTGTTTGTTTTCTAAAGAAAGAAATAACGAAGGCATTGAGTTGGATAGGTGAAGAGGTAGAGGAGGATCTGAAAGATGGAGGAGGGGAAACCATGATCAAAATATTGTGTGAATTTTCAATTCAAAAAAGAGGGCCTGAGCCGGGCGTTGGTGGCCCACGCCTTTAATCCCAGCACTTGGGAGGCAGATGCAGGCAGATCTCTGTGAGTTCAAGGCCAGCCTGGTCTCCAGAGCGAGTGCCAGGATAGGTTCCTAAGCTACACAGAGAAAACCTGTCTCAAAAAACCAAACATACATACATACATACATACATACATACATAATCAAAAAACTAAAAGTCTCAAGTACAGCAATCACTTGTACTTGATGAGACAATAAGAGTAGAGAAAAAGGGCTGGAGAGATGGCTCAGTAGTTAAGAGCATTGACTGCTCTTCCAGAGGTTCTGAGTTCAATTCCCAGCAACCACATGGTGGCTCACAACCATCTGTAATGTGATCTGGTGCCCTCTTCTGGCATGCACTGTATACATGATAAATAAATCTTTAAAAAAAAAAAAAAAAGAGTAGAGAAAAATACAGATGTTCATGAATCTTAACCCAGTACTTTGTGATAAGATAGTCTATATTTACATACAATATATAGACAGATAAAAGAATGTTAAAAATATTTCAGAGGGGGACATGAGAGGATGGGAGGGAGAGGGAACAGGGAGATTGATATGTAAAATGATTGTTTCTAAATAAAAAAAGAAAAGAAAAATTTATATATCAAAAAAATATATTTCAGAGAAGGACCAGAGAGAAGGCTCAATGGTGAAGAACACTGACTACTCTCCCAGAGAGGACCTAGGTTCAATTCTCAGCATCCACATGGCAGCTCACAACTGTCTGTAACTCCAGATCCAGGGGATCTGACACCCTCATGCAGGAAGGCAAGCAAAACACCAATGCACATTTTTTTAAAGTAAATTTTTAAAAACTTTCAGAGAAAAAAATTTATCATAATATGAGTGAAGAAATTTTACATAATAACACACTAGCACTTCTCTTTGTTTCTAATTTAAATTTAAAAAAGAGAAAAGAAAACAACACACTAAATTCAGAAGTTATGAAGAAAACCATCAGGGGGTCGGTGAAATGGCTCAGAGGACAAAGACACTTACTGCCAAAGCTTGATGACCTCAATTCAATCCTCAGGGACCACATGATGGAAGAAAAGTAGTGAACCTCACACACGTACCAAAGCACACTGCACCCCACCTCACCCCCAACACATACAATAAATTAAATGTCCTTTTAAGAAAAAAATGGAAAGATGATACTATACAGTGGTCCCCTTATCTGAGGCTTTGTATCAGCTCTACATATCTAATAACCAAGACTAAGCTACTAAAGGGAGAACAGTGATGAACAAATGATGAGCTACATCTTAGGCAGTATGCAACACAAAGGTATGGGATTTCATCACTATGCACTGAATGCTCTACAGTTTTAAGGCAGATTATTTCTGCAAATTCTACTTAATGTTTTGGACTCTGGCAAATGTAACTGAAATCTCAGAAAGCAAAAAATAAAATAAAAAGATGAATATTAACTTAAAACTTTTATAAGGTACCACAAAGTGAAACAGTAAACTAAATACTAGCAGAAAAGATTAATAATATAAAATTGTTCTTCTTAATACATATAAGTCTTTATTAGCTTGGCACTACTATATGTAAAATAGCAAAGTGTAATAAAGGAGATAGTTTGCTTCTTTAAAAAAAAATGTTCTTCTGCGGTTGAAGAGATGACTCAGTAGGTAAGGGTACTTTCTATACAAGCATGAGGATATGAGTTCAAATCCCTGGCACTCTCATAAAAAGCCAGGCATGTCTACACATGCCTGTGACCCCAACTATTTGTATTTATTGTCATTTAACATCTTTTAACTACTAAAAAAGAATACAAAAGTTCTATATTCCCTTTCTTTATAAATTTAAACAAAAAAAAAACTGTACTTTAGGTTAAGAATAAAGGTGTTTTTAGTGGAGTTTTCCTTTTAAAAACAAAATTACCCAATGTTTTGTTTGACCATTTGCTGTAACTCAACAATAAGTTTTAAGACATTTTTCTATGTCAATATACAAAACAACCTCACTGGATGGTGACTCATGCCTATAACCCCAGCATTCAGGCACAGTGCTATTATTTCAAAGCCAGCCTGGTTTACAGAGCAATTCCAGACCCTGTCTCAAAATTTAAAAGAAAGAAAGAAAAGAAAAGAAAGGAGCAATTATCTTCTATAGCTTGAATTATCCTCATTGTAGAACTGTACCATAACATAACCTTTAAACAATCTGTGATAAAAACTATTGCCAACTTTTTGCTATTATAAAAGCCATGCTACAACCTGGACATGGTGGCACAACTGTAAGCCTAGCCTTCAGAGGCAGCAGCAAGAGAATCACAAGTTCAAGACCAGCCTAGGTTGCACAGTGAGTTCCAGGTCAGCACAGACTACATAATGAGATCCTATCTCAAAAACAAACAATAACCTTATACAAATATCACTTAGTAACTATAAATTAGATAGTTAATACTTAAGTGCTTGCTATACACTAAACACAAGCTTCCATATCAATTAGATATACAATATTGCCATGGGTTATTATTTCTATCATCTGTACTTCTTGTTTTGTAACTTGCCTATTTATACTTATTTCTAGGAAATAAAAGTATTTTTGGAAACTGGTCAGATATAAATTTAATCTAAAAAATGTCTGGGAAAAAATATTACTAAGAGTTCTACAAAAATGCCTAGCAGTCATGCATTCATATACTCTATAAATGCTATTAGAGAATATATAATGTGCTAGGCACACAGTGACTATAACAGACATGTACTCCATATCCATAAAGTTTTAGTCTGCAAACATTTACTGAGTCAGTAGAGGAACAGCTAAAAAACAAAAAACAAAAAACGGAAGGGCTAGAAAGATATCTCAGTGGATAGGTGCACTGGCTGCCCTTCCAGTGGACCTGGGTTAGATTCCAGCACCCACATGGTGATTCACAACTGCCTATAACTCCAGGTCCAGCTCCCACACTCTTTTGGCCTCTGTGAGCACCAGGCATGCACATGACATATACACACACAAAACACTCAAACACATAAAATAATTTTTGATGACTCAGTGGTTAAGGCTGCTTTTCCAGAGGTCCTGAGTCCAATTCCCAGCAACCACATGGTGGCTCACAACCATCTGTAATGAGATCTGGTGCCCTCTTCTGGTCTGCAGTTACACATGCAGACAGAATGCTGTATACATAATAAATAAATAAATAAATCTTTAAAAATAATGTTTTAAGGGAATCCAGGTGTTATGACACACACCTTTAATCCCAGTACTCAGGAGGCAGAGGTTGACAGACCTCTGTGAGTTTGAGGCCAGCCTGGTCTACAGAGAGAGTTCCAGGACAGTCTGTCTCAAGAAAACAACCACAAAAAAGTGAAGAGGGAACTTACCACTTCCGGAAACCCTGGTGCCATCTGTGCCAGTGTACACACTACTCAACACACAACTTTGCCTTGGTCTTGACATATGCTAAGAATCTAAGCAGTAGCCTTCAGATTAATCTTAAAACTTCCTTCTCCTTATGCCATTTTCACACAAAGAACCCACAAATTCTTACTGGCATTCATCAGCTGTCACCTATTTTCTTCATTACTCTCTTCATTACTATCAAAACCATCAATGCCCTGCTTTTCTATTTTTGTGATAAACACCATGACCAAAAGCAATCTCAAGAGGAAAAGGTTCATTTCATCTTACAGCTTATCATCTGAAGTGAAATCCAGGCAGGAACCTGGAGGCAGGAAGTGAAACACAGACCATAGAAAATCACTGCTCATTAACTTGCCCACCGTGGCTTGCTCAGCTTGCTTTCTTATACGACCCAGGACCATTTCAGTGGGCTGGACCCTCCCAAACCAATTATCAATCAAGAAAATGCCCCCACAAACTTTCCTCCAGGTCAATCTGATGGAAGCATTTTCTCAATAGAAGGGTTCCTTCCTTCTTTCCAGATGACTCTAGCTTGTGTAAAGTTGGCAAAACAAACAAACAAACAAAAAACAAATACATCACTATTAAAACATAATCTTTCCTTTCTTATTTATCTATAAGTTCTCATGTTACTATCACAACAAAACTTTCAAAGTCCCATAGTCTTTAAAAAAGTTCATTTTTGTTTTTGTTTTGTTTTCTTTGGTTTTTGTTTTCTCTTTTAAATTTGGTTTTGTTTGGGGTAGAAGCTACAAGGAGAAAGAGGACAAGAGGGGGCAGGGAGGTAAGTAGAATTGGAATGCATGATATGAAATCCATGAAGAATCAATAGAACTAATTTTTTTTTTAAATTTCAACACTTTAGAAGTTCAGTATCTTTAAAATATCCAACCTTGGAGCTGGAGAGATGGCTCAGAGGTTAGGAGCATTGGCTGCTCTTCCAGAGGATCTAGGTTCAGTTCCCAGCACCCACATGGCAGCTCACAACTGTCTATAACTCCCGTTCCATGAGGTCTGGCACCCTCACACAGACACACATGTAGTTGAAACACCAATATACATAAAATAAAAATAAATTTTAAAAAATATCCAGCCTCTCTTTAAAAACCCAAAGTGTCTCCATTGTGGGCTTCTGGAAAATCAAAAGTAAGTTACATATTTCTTATTCCAAGAAGGAAGAACCAGGGCAGTTATAATTAAATCAAAGGAAAACCAACCTCCAGCACTGTAAATTAAATCCTGTTAGCTCCATGGCATGGTATTCAATAATGATTTCCTGGGCTCCAAAGAGCTTAGGCAGCCCGCTTTTCTGACCCTTGTCACTCACAGCACACAAAGCTCATCTCAGGCTGGCTCCACACTCCACAGCTGCTACAGTTCTTGGCAGTCATCCCATGTTCTGACATCGCCAATATGCTGGGGTCTCCACTGCAACTGAGGCTGAACCTTCACCAATGGCCTCCTGGCCTCTCAGCAGGGACTCTGACCCTGTCACATGTGCCAAACCTCAGCAGCTTTCCATGACCCTTCATGCTCTCAAAAATAACACCAAGTGGGAGGAGTCTCCTACACACTCCCCAGTTTGGCTATCAGCTTAAGATGCAGCCTTAGCCATCCTCTGGACTACAGCTTCTGTGTGCTGACCCTAAGGAAACACTCTGCAGCAGATTTTCACTTCAGTGATACCGATCTTGTATTAATAATGATAATTCAGCACCAGCTAACCAGCATCAACTGTCCACTAAAGCAATAATTTTACTTCATTGGTACTAATCTCTTGTAAGTCAAAGCTGATTCTTAAGCCCCTGATGCCAAAACCACAGATTCTTAATTCAAAATATTACACAAAGAGCCTTAATAGAGTCTTTGAGGGATGCCCAAACTTCCCTCTAAAACATCACAAGTCAAGCATCTGCACCTCTTTCAACATTCTTATCTTTCAAGATCCCCCCACAACAGCCCATTAGTGTCTGAGCATTCAAGGGCTTTTCCAATCGGAGTTCCAAACACAATCCTCCCATAACAACATGCTCAGGTCTATCACAACAACAGTCCCTTCTCTGGTGCCAATTTCTGTCCTTTGCTTTCTGTTGCTGTAATAATAAACACAATGACCAAAAGCAAATTAAGGAGGAATGTGTTTATTTCATATTACAGCTTACAGTGCATCATGAAGGAGAGTTTAAGCAGGAACCTGGAAGCAGGAACTAACGCAGAGACAATGGAGGACCACTACTTACCAGTTTGCCCTCCCAGGCTTGCCTAGGGCCACCTGCCAAGGGTGGCACTGCACACAGTGGACTGGATCCTCCCTCCTACATCAATCATCAAACTAGAAAATGCCCTACAGACTTTCCTACAGACATTTTCTCAACAGCAGGTTTCTCTTCTGAGATGACAAAGCCCAATCAGTACAACCAATTGAGGTTTTCTTCAGACTAGCTCCCACTCACTACTGAGACAATCACTTAAATACACCGACATGCCTCCAGGAGGGAATCAGCCTTCATCACCTTGTTTGCACATTACAACATCTTTTCTTATACTTTCTCCAATTCCACACTCCTTCCTCACTTCACGGAAGATTTTTCTATTTCTTCAAAAGCCAATAATTCCCATAGATGATATGGATCTTGTCAATTCCCAACCATCTGAGGATTATCTTCACCTTCAAATTCTTTAAGTGCTAAACACACCATCTCTTCTACCCTGAAAAAGCTTTCCCTCTACTCTAGGCAATTCATTATCCTAAAAGTTCTCATCCCTTCCACTTTAAACAATCTTCTTGGATTAGAAATGGCTTGGCAATTAAGAGCATTGGCTGTTTATTCCAGAGAACCTGAATTCAATTTCCATCACCCATATGGTGGTTCACAACTGTCTGTAACTCTAGTTCTAGGGGGTCTGAAGCATCCCTCTTCAGTCCTCTTCAAGGTACCAGGAATACATGTGGTACACAAATATACATTCAGGTAAAACACCCATACACATAAAAAAATTTAAAATAATTGTTTTAATCTTGGGGTGCTGGAAGTATAGCTCAGTTGGTAGAGTATTTGCCTGGCACTCACAAGGCCCTGGGTTTGAGGCCCAGCACTACATAAACTGGGTATGGGAGCATATGCCTATAATCCCAGCACTTGAGAAGCAATAGGACGATCTGAAGTTCAAAGTTACATACTGAGATTAAGGGCAACTTGGAGTATATGAAACTCTGTAGATAGATAGATAGATAGATAGATAGATAGATAGATAGATACATGCATACATACATACATACATACATACACAGACAGACAGACAGACAGACAGACAGACAGACAGACAGACAGACTGACTTTTAAAAAAACTTGAAAAATACCTCCCTGGTGACCTAAAATTTCATGCTTCCCATTTATTCTTAAAACCAGTACAACATGGCTTCTGCCTATCATTTGTTTGTAAGTATTTTCACCAGGAATAACTTCTTAGGTCTCTGAATGATTTCAATTCTTCTGTTACTGCACAGCATCAAGTAATGAGGCTGACTGACAATTTTTTAGTGGGTCTTCATTTAGGTTTTCCTTCTGTTTCTTCCTGATGGTCGGTTTCTATTTCAATTGTTTAGGATTGTTCTACTGTCTCTTAAGGGTCCTGAGCCTTAGAGAGATTAACCTGCTCAAGGTCACATATCTTAGACTGGAAACTAAATACACAGTCACTTTACATATAACACCAATTGCATTCTATTTCACTGTCCGCTCCCTGACTACCACTGCAGGTAACAGAATCCCAAATATGTCCTCTTCTGACCTCTAAGGGCACCAGACACACACATGGTGCACATGTATACATGTAGGCAAAACATTCATACACATAAAATTTAAAAATCTAAAAATAAAATTTTAATGGGGTTGGAGTGTGGATTCAGCTATCAGACCAAAAAATTGAATGGCTCTAAATTCCTAGAATTTGTATACAAGTAAACACAAAATGACTTATTTTATAACTCAAAGGGCCTATAATCTCACCATTAATTTGTATGTATGTGTATGTATATATATATATATATGTATATATATATATATAGGAAATTAATCCCTCATATATTCAATGAAGCACTTATTAGACCACTGGATAACAAATTTGGATTTGTCTAAGGTTTCTGCTTCTAATCGAATCACCTCACTACTAAACTAAGAAATCAGAACATATTAGTGTCCTCAATATAGCTGGATTGTGCTCTTCCTGTTCAACAGCATGCAATAGTAAAACAACATAATCAATACTCAGAAATAGCCTGTACCTCATTCACTATGCTTTGCTTCCTATAATAAACACACTGAGATAACCAGGCCAGTGAGCTGGCTCAGCAGGTAAGGGCACATAGCAAGCCTGACCAACCAACCACCTGGGTTGAGACCAACCCCAGAACCCACACAGTGGAAGGACAGAACCAACTCTGCAAGTTGTCCTCTGACCTACACACACACTGTCTCCCCCACCACATATACAAAAATAAATGCAGTTATTACTTACTTCTAACAGTCTGAGTAAAACTTAAATTAGAAGGGACTGCCTTTTCATGTTTCTTTTACCATCCCCCACAGAAATATAGAAAAAGAGATTAAACAACGTCTTTTATCCTCATTTAAACTTCACTGCATTATACATTCACTGTTAGAAAAGTGCCATCTGTCAGGCGTTGGTGGTGCACACCTTTAATCCCAGCACTCTGGAGGCAGAGGCAGGTGGATCTCTGTGAGTTCGAGACCAGCCTGGTCTACAAGAGCTAGTTCCAGGACAGCCTCCAAAGCCACAGAGAAACTCTGTCTCGAAAAACCAAAAAAAAAAACAAAAAACAAAAAAACAAACAAACAAACAAAAAAAGTGTCATCCATCTATAACTTCTATCCTAGCCAATAAAGATTTGAGTAATCCAGAAAAAGAGGGGAATTAACGCTTACCTGGTATTTAAGCAACCACCTAAAAAAGCTTAATAGGGGCTGGTGAATTCCCCAGGGTCAAGGCACTTGCCACCTTGCCTAACATTCCGGTTCAATCCCCAGTACTCACAAAGTAAAGAAAACTGACTCCTGACTCCTACACTCTTACACACACACACACACACACACACACACACACACACACACACACACACTCTCTCTCTCTCTCTCTCTCTCTCTCTCTCTCTCTCTCTCTCATTAAATAAATGTAATTCTGGAGGCATCTAGGAGGTATTGCTACCATTTTAAAAAGGCTAAATATAAATTATATAAAGAGAAATAAAATTCTGCCAACTATTAATAAATGCAAACTGATACATCTTTGATGGCATTATTTCATTATAATACTTCTCTAAACAGGTCTGGTGCTCATTCACATATTCAAAAGACTTAGTATGATGGCTATGTACTGCAACAGATCATGGACAAAGTCCTACAGAAATACAATGGAAAGAATCAGTTTTGGCTAGAAAGGTGTGGCACGAGTTAGCATCTATATGCAAGTATTAGAAAGGTAATTTAATTCTGGAGGCTGCAGATATTTGATACATTTGTTTTGGAATACAAACTTCACAGAATTTCAATTCAAAGACCTAATTCTGAAGTTTTCCACCTTTATTTTACAGTAACAAAAATAAAAAACTTTTTCTTCAGCCGGGCGTTGGTGGCCCACGCCTTTAATCCCAGCACTCGGGAGCGCAGAGGCAGGCAGATCTCTGAGTTCGAGGCCAGCCTGGTCTCCAGAGCAAGTGCCAGAATAGACTCCAAAGCTACACAGAAAAACCCTGTCTCAAAAAACAAAAACAAAACAAACAAACAAAAAAAAACCACCTTTTTCTTCAAAAGTCAAACTGGAAGACAATGTGGTAGGACATGCCCATAGTCCCAGCATTCAGCATCAGCCTAGTCTACATAGTAAGTTCCAGACCAGCCAGAGTTAGTGAGAGCCTGGGGAAAAAAAGGGGGGGGAGTAACTTGAAACCTTAGTACAGAAAAAAGGTAAAGGTGGACAAAAAGATCATGATTTAACAAAGGCCATAAAACAGAAATGTAACAATTTACTCACAGTAACTCTTATCTCTCTTTTTTTTTATTTGGGTTTGAGTGTGTGTGTGTTTGTAATTCAGAGTAACTCTTAAGCATTACCTCTGTCTTTTTGTTGTTGTTTTTTATTTGTTTGAGACAATGTTTCTCTGTGTAGTCCAGGCTTTCCTGGAATTCCATTTTTGTAGACCAGGCTAGTCTTGAACTCACCTTCCTTGGCCTCCTGAGTGTTGGGATTAAAGCTGTGGGCCACCACATCCAGCTGAATTATCTCTCTTTTGAAGTATTCCTTTTCCTTGTACCACAAATTAGCTCAGTAGTTTATTCAGGTAGAGTGTGGGTCACCATTCATTACAGATGATTGGATGATTAGAAGGAATTTTACAAGCTACAATTCAACCAATTGATACCCAAGTCCACTCTCATACATTTTTGGAAGAAGCTATCTAGCCACTCTAGCTTATCACTCCCTACTTTATTCTTTAATCTACTCTAACATACATAGTTCCATTAGGAACGCCATAAACTTTAGGTCACTGGTTTTGCTTCCCTCTCTACAGTTTGTTTTTTGAGCCAGGGTCTTATGAAGCCCAAGCTATATAACCAAGAATGGCTCCTGACTCCTGATTCTCCTTCCTCCACCTCCCCAATACCTCCCCATGCCCCATCCTCATTTCAGTTTTTAAAATGTCTATATCCTCCTACACTGTGAGTTTAATCATTGCTGTATGCCACCCTGGATAAAATGTTATTTGTTGCAGTGCATATGCCCAAGCTACAGAAATGCTATTTTAGCACCTGGCACATAAATTTAGTAGGTATTTAAGTCAATTTACAAAAAATAAGGTCAACGAATACATCTAAAACATTCAGAACAGTTATCTGACATTTAGCTTTTTATTAGGTAACTTTGTATGAACAGGGAACAAAAACACTAAAGCCTGTACTGACAACTTAATCTGGGAGACAAAAACCAAACATTATTACTTTCTACTTGTTCACTTACATGTTACAACTGCATCTTTGACAAGAAAAGTTATATCTAATTTATAAAGATTCCTTGACCCTGTCAGCCTGTCAAAATATATATGTATATATAAATTAAGTTGGTCTTGAAGTGGGGGGCTGTGTCTCTGCTTTCTGGACCTGAGTTTCAGTTGTCTATAAGATAGGAATGGGGAAAAGTAGAAAAGGTGATCTCTAGTGTTCTTTTCTACTCTTTAACCCACTGCAGGCTTATATAAATTTGGACTTAAGACTACTTAAGCTTCTAACTCAGCATGAATAAGAACCTCACAAAATATCAGCAAATGGCCAACTGGCTTTTGTCTCAGATGGCCAGTTTCATTCAAGTTCCGATAGTTGCCTAATTCTAAGCAACAAAAACTCTCTGGTTTTCAATTCCCTCAACAAGTAAAATGAAGCTGTTAGATAATATGAACTATTTCAAAGATAGCCACATTTCATGAAACAAGCTAACTCTTATGTTTATTCAGGTGAGAATTGAGTTACCATTCATTACCAATGGAAACGCGGCATCCCATAGGATCTTACAAACCTACTACCATTCACCCAACAGAGGCCCAAGCCCTCTCTAATCCTTTTTTTTTTTTTTTTTTTTTTTGAAAAAGGCATCTAGCCATTGTTGTTATCGAGAACTACTCATGGTCACAAGCCACTCCATCTTAGCCCAGCTATGGTGTAAAGTTCTTTTACTAAAACCATACCATCCCCCCCCAAAAAAAAGAAGAAAGAAGAAGAAGAAGAAGAAGAAGAAGAAGAAGAAGAAGAAGAAGAAGAAGAAGAAGAAGAAGGAAGAAGAAGAAGAAGAAGAAACAGAAGAAGAAGCAGAAGAAGCAAACAAACAAACAAAAAAACACCATACCATCCTCTTCGTAATTTTCACTCCGTCTTACCTCTCTTTTACTTAAGGGACTTTCATATACCTTTGGATTGAAATAACAGACACATCTCAAATAGCATCTCCTCCAAAACTAAGATCGCCAACTGTCAATCTTTCCTTGTAACACACCAACTCCCCACCCCCTTACCATCCATCCTGTCTTTTTCACGAGAAAAAATTAGCCGGGAGATGGTGGCACACATCTTCAATCCCAGCACTTGGGAAGCAGAGACAAGGAGGGTCTCTGAGTTCGAAGCCAGCCTGGTCTACAGACTAAGTTCCAGGACAGCCAGTGCTACACAGACACCCCCAAATTTCCCCTGCCACCTCCACCCAAACACACATTTGGGGTGAGAAGTAATAACGCCCTGTTGCTCCTCCGGGAGATACGGAGACCAGAAGTCATGGCAGCACCAACCGAAGCCCGCACCCTGCTCTGCCCAGTCCGAGCCTCGTCCCTCACCGGTACTGCTTGGGGTCGCTGGGAGATTTGATGATCTCAGGGTCGCCGGCATTACTCAGAGGGGCGACCCGTCCCTCCTCTTCAGCTTCATCCGCTCCTAGACGGGCAACCCGGCCGCCCTCGCCCAAGTCCTGTCCATTGGGCTGCAGGTCTGGGCAGCTGCAGGTGGACTTCGCCTTGTTTCTTCCAGGCATGGTCAGCGTAGGATAGGGTATCGCAGATCCTTCGCACAGACCCCGTGCTCCGATTCGCCCCAGAGCCGTGAGCTCCCGCCCGGCCTCACACCACAACTTCCTCCCGGTGGCACAGACTGCAGCAACCGTGACTCTCCTCAGCATTCACCAGCAAATCGTAGCGCTGGTCATCCCGCTCCCCAGGCCCACCTCCTCCTCCTACTCCTCCTGCCACTCCTCCTCCGCGTCCCAGGGGCGGCGGCGGCGGCCGGCGTTGTTGCTGCCGCAGCCGCTGGGGAGGACAGGCCTGAACCCCTCCTCCAACCCGGCCTCGCTCACACCGACTTCCTTCATCCCACCCTCCTGACAGCTAATGACGCTATGGACTCTAGCCAATCACAAGGCAGGACAGCCGTCACGTTTTCAGAAACAGCCAATAGAAGCAGGGGAAGGAGGGGCGGGGCCAATAGGAACCGGCTGAGTTCCTGACGCACCCAGAGAGCATTTCGAAACCTGATGTGGGCGTGGCGAGAGAAAAGAGGCGGAGGATGATGGGAGAAGCTTGGCTGCGATTGTGACGTGCGCCGGTGGCTGTTTTAAGGTAACCGCGTAACGCTCCGCGTCTCTGAGAAAATATTCCCCGGCGAGACGACGCAGAAGTGAGCCGAGATAGGAGACGCTGGTCTTCCTTTTCACCCATTTGCGAAGTATTTCTTGGACTCTGCTCTCAGAGTGACTCAGCAA
Organism: Cricetulus griseus; assembly: GCF_003668045.3. Classification (NCBI taxonomy): domain Eukaryota; kingdom Metazoa; phylum Chordata; class Mammalia; order Rodentia; family Cricetidae; genus Cricetulus; species Cricetulus griseus. The sequence continues at coordinate 40,820,657 of NC_048595.1, forward strand.
GTTTTTTTTTTTTTTTTTTTTTTTAAAGCAGAGCACCGGAAGTCTTTTCCTACCCTATCCTGAGATGGACGCTGTTCTTGTTGGTCACTAAGCACCGGAAATAACAATGGGACCTTTCCATCCTGCAGGCTGCCAAGCTGTTGGTGCTTTTCTCGCCCAAGGTTTGGTTATCTCACTCCCGTATGTGATTTTTTTTTTTCTTAGCTCCCCCACAAGCTAGAGTCCTCGGCCTGCCTTTTAAAGTTTAGCCAAATGCAAAAACACGTTAGGCTGCCGCCCTCAAGTTACTTTCCCAAGTTTTGTTGTTTGCCAGAGCCCTCGCTGCGACTGGAACAGACACTGTAAAATAAAAAGCTGTTGACAAGATACAGTATGCTGACACCATTAGATAATGAGGTCATACCCCATGAAGGAAATAAACGTTTTCAACATGAATAAACGAAAAAAGACTTGAAACCGGTAGATGCGTTCATTAGTGGTTGTCTTTCCTGCCTCTGAACTTCAGGTGCTGAAGATAGAGTCATGTACAAAACAAATTGTTGCAGGTATAGGTAGCCCATGCCTTGAATCTCAGCAATCAGGAAGGCAAGAGGCAGGTGAATCTCTTTAGGTTCGAGGCCAGCCTGTTTTACATAGAAGTTCCAGGCTAGCCAGGGCTACCTATTGAGACCCTGCCTTAAAAAATAAAAATAATAAAAATCCTTGCCTTCCCGAAGTTTACTTTCTTATGAAAAGAAACAGGTAACATTCAAAATGCTAAGACTACAATGCAGGATAGGATAACGTGTTGGGGAGGTGTACTGGGACAGAAGTATTTGAAAGTATTTAGATATCCTGTTTTCAGTACACCTTCATAGATTTGTCAGTTTTTAAGCAATTCCACGGGACTCTCATTCAAAGCAGCTTCATCTGTGTCCTAAAATGGCTGCCCAGTGCATTATAAAAGCAATAGTAGATGTTGAATAGACACCTAAGTGACACAGTCTATGCTTTGCACAAGGATGTTGTATGTGTGCTTTTTTTAATCTCCAAAGCTATAATGCCAAAAATAAGAAATCTTCAATTTCAACTGTCAATTTCATTTTCCTAATGAGAAAAGGAGTTTAGACCCTTAATTGAGATTTGCTGGGTTTTGAGCATATTCATTTAACCAAGTTAGGTCCTGCTAAGTGCCCAAAATTGGAAGTAACAAATATTTCCCCTTTCTCTTGAGCTCACAAGAGAGCTATTGGAGAGATGGGCATTAAAGAAGCACAGGGAATGATCAAATGGACCAATACAGAAAAAATCAGCACAGTCCCTGCTCATGGGTGACAGGCAAATTCATGAAGAGTTCCATATTTTATGAAGTACCCTGATACCTTGATCACTTGCTTCAATGCTTTCCTGTCTCTTTCCCCCTCTAGTCCCAAGAGCAGACATTAAGTGCAAAGATGGCATCTCTGTAACTTAACATTTATACCTTTCAGTGTAAAAATTTGAGTATAAAACTCCCAAAATGAAGCATACAAATTTTAAGTCTATAATTACAAATAACTCTAGATGGAGATGCACAAACAGATATGTCCTATTCAGGGAGTTTTCCCAAAGAAGGGGAATTTAAACTGAGAATTGGTGTGGAAATGAACTTAATGGAGCTGGTTAGACTGAGCGTGGTTAGACTGGTGATCTGGAAACAAAGGGACAGGGTTCAGTAGCAAAAATCAAACAGAACATTCCAAAGAATAGACATCGTTTTGTTTCATGCATCATTGGATTCCAAGATCTTAGAATGTTTTCCAACAAGCTGTAGGTACTCACTAAGTTTTGTGTGAGCAAATAAAGAGAAGGAATAATCACAATTGTTTTCCAAGTAGATCACTATGGTCGATGAGTCATACATACATACATACCTAGAAGCAGTTGAAGGCTAGAGAGATAGCTGTGTTAGGACCAGAGCTCTGATCTCCAGAACCCATGTAAAAGTTAGGCAGATGTGATCACCTAAAATTCCACCACTTGGAAGGAGGATTCCCAGGATACCTTAACTAGCTAGACTGGCCAGAATTGGCAAGCTCTGGATTCAGTGAGAGTCCCTGACTTAATAAGTTAAGTAGAGAATGATTGAGGTCAGACATGACATCAATTTCAGGCCTCCATAGGAGTGTACACATGTCCCTTACACATACATGAACAAAGGAAAGAACAAAAAAAATAAAAATAATGAAGCCAGGAAGAGAGCAGAGAAAGACTGTCGTGAGAAAATAGAATAGACATGTCAGTCGTCTGACCTGGGAATATTCAGGAGGCTGAGACAAGAGGATTACTTGAGGCCAGGAATTGGAGACTTGCCAGGAAAAACTCCCGAGGTCTCCCAAAAATGAAAAGAACAATTTCAAAGCTATTAAAGTAATACAGGAGTTAGAAAATGACTTTTAACTACAGCAGTGATAGTAGAGTTGGAGAATTATAGACAAACATGAATTTAGGAGGTTGAACTGTTTTAGATTTATTATATTTTGTTATTTGTGTTTTGCCTCTGTGTGTGTGTGTGTGCGTGCCTGGCACCCTCAGAGACCAGGAGAGAGAATCAAATTCTTTGGAACTGGAGTTGATTGTAAGCCGCCATGTGGGAGCTGGGAACTGAACCCAGGTCCCTAGCAAGACTATCAAGACTATCAAGTGCTCTTTTTTTTTTTTTTTTAGTTCGTTAGGGAACAAGCTTGTTTCACATGTAAGTCCCTTTCCCTCTCCCTCCCCTCACCCCCATCCCTCCTCCCCCACCCCCAGCCTACCCCCACCCCATCCACCCACCACTCCCCAGGCAGGGTAGGGCCCTCAACGGGGGCTCTGCAAAGTCCACCAAATCTTCCTGTGCTGGTCCTGGGCCCTTCCCCATGTGTCCAGGGCCAGAGTGTAACCGTTCATCCCACCCATGGGATGGGCTCTCAAAGTCCCTTCTTGCACCAGGGAAAAATACTAATCCACCACCAGAGGCTCCCTGGAGTGCAGAGGCCTCCTTATTGACGTCCATGTTCAGGGGTCTGTATCAGTCTTGTACTGGCCTCCCCGACAGCATCTGGGGTCAATCTCTCCCTTATTCAGGCCAATTGTTCCTGTGGGTTTCTCCAATCTGGTACAGATCCCTTCACTCTTCATTCCTCCCTCTCTTCAACTAAATTCCCGATTTCAGCTCAGTATATATCTGTGGATGTCTGTCTCTGCTTCCATCAGCCACTGGATGAGGGCTCTCGTGATCAGTCAGCGGAAAGGGAAGGAAGGCCTATCAAGTGCTCTTAACTGTTGGGCTAGCTGTCTCTCCAGCCCCAAGCTAACTGATTTTAGTGATTTTTTTTTTAAGTTTTATTTTTATTTATGGGTGTTGCCACATGTGTACCAGTCCCCAGGGAGAGCAGGTAGAAGGTAACAGATCCCCTGGCACCGTGAGTTATAGGCTGCCTGGAGCCACTCAGCCTGAGTGCTGGAGTCTGAACCAGAGTCTCCTGGAAAGGCAGCAAACACTCTGAGCTGCTGAGCATCTCTCCAGCCCCAACAGTAACGTAAAGAAGAGTGGCATCAGGGTAACTCCTTGCTAGCTAATTTTCTGTGTTGAGTGGAGCGTGGTGCTATAGCCCATACCAGCAGGTGAAAAGGTATTCCAAAGAGACAAACATGTGACCCTTCCTTGGCTATTATTTCCACAATGGTCCCCGGAGAATTGGAATTTCCCAGTCATCTCAGGCTGGATGACTTGATGCCAGCTAGAGGAGGAGCCTGTCTCCCAGGAAGTGCTTTCACACAATTCTGAAAGCTTGTCAGGCCACCCTGCAGGAGAGGCTAGGGCCAGACAATAATAGGCCAGCTGTGGAGGGGACCACACCTTGACCAGGACTGCTTAGGGGCACTCTATTTAAGCCCAAACCTCATGTCAGGGCCCAGATGATCGGACTTGGTAGGTCACTGGACTTCACAGCAGTTTCTCTTTTCAGTGAGACTATATTGGTTAAATCTCTTGTCTCTGCTTTACACTGTCATTTGTCTTTGTAAGTGGCCTGATAAGGGCTAGTGGCTGAGCTGAACTTGTCTGATTTCCCTGGGTTTTGACCCTCCTGATTCTGCTAGTAACTTGGATAAGAGGAAATTCTGGAAGAGAAACAGTTTGGAGGGGAGAAAATATTAACTCGGCGAGGGACAAATTTGTGTTATTTGTATACCTCACAAATGAGGTCAGATCTGGAGTCAAAAAAGAAGACGAAGACTGGGGAGAAGTGAGCCTGAGACCAGTCAGTTCCTAGGCAATCAACAAAATTTACTAAAATCCTGTCTCAGATTAAAGAAGGAAAGGAGGGAAGGAAGGAAAGAAGGTAGGAAGGAAGGAAGGAAGGAAGGAAGGAAGGAAGGAAGGAGGGAAGGAAGGAAGGAAGAAAAAAAGGAATACAGGGGAGCTGGAGAGATGGCTCAGTGATTAAGAGCACTGGCTGCCCTTGCAGATGACCTGGGTTCAGTTCCCAGCACCCCATGATGTCAGCTGCCTGTAATTCCAGTTCCAGGGAATCCAACATTCTCTTCTGGCCTCCAGAAGCTCTTGCATGCATAAGTAAATAAATCTTTTCAAAAAGAAAGGAAAGGAAAGCAAGAAAAAGATTAAGGTCCTAATCCCTAAGAGCTTGTGGAAGAGGGAAAAACTCACAAGGAAGAAAATTGAAGGAAAGAGGCGTGATGGAGCTTCCAGAGGGGTAATAGAAAAACCAGAAGAATGTGGTACCACAGCAAAAATTTCTCTTTGATGCTAAACCTAAAAAATTCTGAGACTACAACAGACATCCAAGTTTCAAATTAAGTGTATAAAATATAAGAATCAGGGGCTGTGAGATGATTCAACAGGTAAAGGGTGATTGCTGCAAAGCCTAACAACCTGGGATTGATCCCTGGGAGCTATACAGTAGGATAGAACCAAAGCTAACTAGTTATCATCTGACTTCTACATGGCATGTGCTTACCGGAGTGCTGAAACACATATAATAAATAAATGTAATTATTTATTATTTAGCAAGAAGTAACGAAAGTGCTTTAGCTTGTTTTCTTCAGCTGTAAAGATGAATATATAAACAACTAAAGTCCATAAGTGACCTATAGCCTAGCTAGGACTTCCAAACCAGAACTATTGTTTGCCCATTGAAAATAATTTTAAGCTGGGCACTGATGGTGCATACCTTTAATCCCAGCACTCGGGAGGCAGAGGCAGATGGATCTCTGTGAGTTTGAGACTAGCCTGGTCTACTGGAGCTAGTTCCAGGACAGCCTCCAAAGCCACAGAGAAACCCTGTCTCAAAAAACCAAAAAAAGAAAAAAATGTTTTCCAAAATTAAAAAGCTTTTGAGATCACAAGAGTATTATAAATTGTGTGCATGCATAGAGGCGTGTGGGGGCGGGGAGCATGCATGTAGAGGGCAGAGGACAACATCTAGTGTTGTTCCTCAGGAATTGTCGGTCTGTCCACCTTGTTTTTTGAGACAGGGTCTCAAAATGGACTAGGTGCAGTAGCCATCTGTAGTAGCTGGTCTTTGAGGTGCCAACCTGTATTAACCTGAGAGGGGGAGTGTGGATTGAGAAACGGCAGGTAAAAGGTACTAAGGAGAAGATAGAGACACAGGATAGAATCAGGAGGGCCATCCAATGAATACTGAACACCCCAAATTTATTCTTAAACTTTCTTAAGTACCCTAACCAAAAAGGGGGAAAATAGACTTCTTTATCAAGATACAAGGAAAAAACAGACTTTCTTCCTTAATTCTCCACACATTTGGTAACCATGCCTTAGACTAAATCTCTCATTATCTGGCCTTAAGGGTTAAGAGTAACCACACCTCAGACCAAATCTTTTGTTATTAAGACATCAATGACTAAGACCAAACATCCCGCAGTAGCCATACCTTAGACCTTTAGGTCTTATGACTTTAACCTTGGAAGAGTAAGGATAGTTTTGAACTCTGACCTTAAGCCGAGATGTAGCCAAGCCATTTTTATTTATTTATTTATTTATTTATTTATTTATTATGTATACAACATTCTGCTTCCATGTATATCTGCACACCAGAAGAGGGCACCAGATCTCATAACTGATGGTTGTGAGCCACCATGTGGTTGCTGGGAATTGAACTCAGGACCTCTGGAAGAGCAGTCGGTGCTCTTAACCTCTGAGCCATCTCTCCAGCCCCGAGAAGCCATTTTTATGGGTCTGGACAACTAGGCTGGCTGGATGGTGAATCCTAGGCATCTGCTTGTCTCTACCTCTCCAGTCATGGGATTTCAAGCAGGCACTGCCATGAGTGGCTTTCTCCAGTCCGGGGATTTCAAGTGCACACCACCATGAGTGGAATCAAGCACCACTAAATGCTTGCCAAATAAGCACTTCACTGTTGGGCTCTTTCCCTATCTCCAAGATACCATTTTAACCTCACTTACCCAGACTTTCTCAGATTATTTAAACAGTTTTTTTTTCTATCTCCACTCCATCTTCAGTCACCCCAAAATCTTTCCTAATTTTTATCCTCAGGTTACCTCCTAATGGACTTCATAATCCTTCCTTTTGTTCTGACAAGACTTCAGAAATCATGAAAATTAAAAATAGCTCATTTCTATGATTAATGGCTACTTCTGAATGTCATTTTTAGCTCTTTAATGGCTGTCTATCTACCTACCACAGGGACAGATCCAAACCTTACTCTTAAAATGCAAAGGTTAGTTCTTTTTCTTTTTTAAATGCTGATGATTTAATAAGAATTCGCAGAATTTCCTCAGATGATGAAAACAAAAAGAAAATTACATAAAGTCTTATACTTGAAATATAAAAAACATTCTCCTTTTGAAGAATGGAGAAGCCAAAGTTAAGGGAAAAAATATGTTCCTCATACAGCAGACCTTCAAATGCCAAAAGCAAAATTGGTTAAGAGACTTTAGGCTTTTAGGTAACTTAGTTAATTCACACTATATTTTTAATTTGTTCATTACATTCATAATTTTATGTCTGAATATATTTTAGTATGAGTAGGGTATTTTATATTATTTTCTCCTGTTTACTAGCATATGTTAATTGTGCACAAATTAATGGGACTCTTATGACATTTTCATGCACATGTATGATGTACTTTGATCATATTACTGCCTCTCCAGTCTCCTTCCTCTTTCCAAATATTTACCCTTGTACTTTCATATCTCCCCCCACACACCCCATTAAGTCTAGATTTCAAAGGTAATATCTGTGAGTCAGGATATAAGAAGTGTGGAGAGTGTGGATTCCACATTGAGTAAAAGAGTGATGGTATGAGCCCATTAAAGTTTCAAGCCCCAAATTATTCCCTTTACTGTACATTAGTCATCCATTATCCTCTTTATAATGCCTCCTAAATACCAGTAACACTCTGAGGAATGAAAAACACCATTGTGTGATGGATTTCTCTCTCTCTCTCTCTCTCTCTCTCTCTCTCTCTCTCTCTCTCTCTCAATCTCTCCCTCCCTCTCTCCCTCTCTCCCTCTCTCTCCCTATCCTCCCCACCCCCTGAGTATGCTTTGGGCAATCTGAGATTAGTGAGGTGAGTGAGGAGATGGCCAAATGTGGAAAAAAATGTAGAGGGAAAACAAGGGGAGAAAATAAGGAAAATAATATCTTCAATCCTTTCCAAGGCCCACAATGTAAGACATCATATCTTTGGAGTTTCAATTAATAAGTGTCACATTCATTGATTACTAGTAACATGTAGAAGCTTTGTATCTATCTAGTTCAAGAAGTAGGTGTGTCCTCATGGTGGTTAGCTTTAACTGGCAACTTTTAATGAACCAGAATTACCTATGAGAGATTGTCTACATTGGGTTTGCCTGTGGGCATGGGGAATTATCTTAATTAGGCTAATTAATGCAGAAAGACCCAATCCACTGTGAACTACACCATTCCTAAGCAGGATGTCCTGAACTATGTAAGAATGGAGAAATTGAGCTCTAAGCACAGGCAAGCATGTATACGTTCATTGTTCTCTTCTCCTGACTAATTATTAGAAGTTCCTCCTTGGCTTCAGCCCAGTGGTGGACAGCACTCTGGAACTGTAAGTGAAAATAAATCCTTTCTCCCTGATGTTGCTCGTTGTCAGGGCATTTTATCACTACAATAGAAATGAAGAAAGGAATTTAGTGTTTGAACCTTTGCTATGGAATAATCTTTTTGTACACTGTGAATATGGGTCACTCTGATTGGTTTAATAAAAAGCTGAACATCCAATAGCTAGGCAGGATTTTTTGGGGCACAGAGAACTCTAGAAAGAAGAAAGACAGAGTCACCAGCCAGACACAGAAGAAGCAGGAAAGCAGCATGGGCAGTACAGAGTAAAAGTAATAAAGCCACAAGGCAAGAAGTAAACTAATTTAAGTTATAAGAACTAGTTAGAAATGAGCCTAAGCTATTGGCAGAGGTTTCATAATTAATAATAAATCTCATGTCATGATTTGGGTGCTGGCAGGCAGGACAGATACAGACAGCCCTATAAACCTTAAAAGAAATTAAGAAGGGCTCACAAAAACATGTTATGTCACATGAAGGATTATTCTGTAATACATCCAGGTAATGGTCCCTCCTCTTTGTTCTAGAGACATACATTTTGAAACTCCCTGGAAGAAAACTGTTGACACAAGAATTATGTCAGTTAACATAACTCACCTTTCAAGACCCTTTCAGTGGCTCCTCTTTTATTTTTTTTAAGATTTTATTTATTTATTATGTATGCAACATTCTGTTTCCATGTATATCTGCACACCAGAAGAGGGCACCAGGGATGGTTGTGAGCCACCATGTGGTTGCTGGGAATTGAACTCAGGACCCTTGGAAGAGCAGTCAGTGCTCTTAACCTCTGAGCCATCTCTCCAGCCCTCAGTGGCTCCTCTTCATACTTTCGATGAACATTATCATCTGCTCTAGTCCATAGGGATCACTTGGGCTTTCTGTTCTTCTATGTCTATAATCTTAGCTACTATTGGGGCCTTGGTTCATCATACTCTCTGTTTTGTTCTTTTATTTATTTATTTTTTGAGAGTCTCTACTCAGGCTGGACCCCAACTCCCTGTGTAGCTGAGGAGAATGTTGAACTTCTGATCTTCCTGCCGCCACCTCCTGGGTGCTGGGATTGTGAGCATCTACCACCACACCTAGTTTATGTGGTACTGAAGATCAAACCCAGGACCTCATGCTTGATAGGCAAGCACTCTACCCGCTGAGCTACACCACTAGCCCTAACACTTGTTTTCTTGTTGTCCTTGAACAGACCAAGGTATTTCTTTCATCAGGGCTGTGGTGGTCCTCTGCCTGTACATTTCTTCCTTTAAATTTTATATCACTGGCTCCTCAGCAGTCATCTGACATCTCAAACACCATTCTTGTTCATGTGTGCATATGTGCATGTGCATGAGAGAGACAGGGAGGGAGGGAGGGACAGACAGACAGACAGAGACAGAGACAGAGAGAGGACATCCTAAGTGATGTCCACCTTCTCTCTTTGTAGTCTCTCACTGGTCTGGGCTTTGATGATAAGACTGGACTGCCTGGCTATCAAACCTACTGGCCATTGAGCCTAAGGCATCTGCCTGTCCATGCCTCTCTAGTGCTGGAAGTTAGTGCCACCATGGGTTCTGGGGATCAAACTCAGGTCCTTATCTGCAATGCAAGCACTTTAATGCCTGAGCCACCTTTCCAGGCTCCTCAAATACCATTCTTTAGAGCTTTCTCTTAACCATCCTAAAAAAGTGCTTATTATCTATTCATGTATCAGCTTGTCTCTATATTATAAGTCCACTAGAGACTGAGTACTTTATCTTATTCCCTTCTGTGTTCTTAAAATTAAGGATCATGCCAGGAACATATTGAGCATTCTGTAAGTAATTTCTTTGTGAGACAGTCTCACTTGTAGCCTTGGCTGGCCTGGTCTATAAGTAACTTCTGAACTGATGAATTTGTGAAACATAAAAGTGGGCACTACTGGAATCTCAAAATCCCAGGGGAGGTAGAAGAGTGAAATTAGCATTAAACTGGAGAAAAAGACTTAAATCATTGGACCTAGAAGGAAAGACGAATAGACAGGAGCAAATGTAATGTTTAAATTAAATAGTGTTAGGAAGAATGAAGCAGCATGAATTTGAGTGTTTTTTGTTGTTGTTGTTGTTTTTCGAGACAGGGTTTCCCTGTGGCTTTGGAGGCTGTCCTGGTACTAGCTCTTGTAGACAAGGCTGGTCTCGAACTCGCAGAGATCCATCTGCCTCTGCCTCCCAAGTGCTGGGATTAAAGGCGTGCACCACCAACGCCCAGCTAATTTGAGTGTTCTTAACTTGCAGCCCAGACTCCATTTTCTTTTTGAAATATAATATACAGTCAAGGCAAGGACCAAGCAGTGGAATAAGGGGTCTTCCTTATAAGGGACTTAGTAATAAGATATTTGCCTCAATTATAGTTGAAATTTCACTCACCTTGAAGTCAAACTGAGCCAATAGTTTTTGAGTAACTATAATATTTTATGCGCAGTCATGAATCTTGAGTCAAGCTCTAAGACAGTGATTCTTAACCTGTGGGTCCAGCCCCTTTGGGGTTGAATGACCCTTTCACAGGGGTCCCCTATAAAACCATTGGAAAACATAGATATTTTTATTATGATTCATAACAGTAGCAAAATTATAGTCATGAAATACCAACAGAAATAATTGTATGGGTGGGGGTCACCACAACATGAGAAACTGAACTAAAGGATCACAGCATTAGGAAGGTTGAGAACCACTGGTCTAAAAGAGAACTCCTTAGACTGCTGAAGATGATAGTGGGGTCCTTTACCTTTATCCTAAAACCATTGAAAAGATGGGATATTTATGTCATTTCAAAATATATCTTCAAAGGGCTGGAGAGATGACTCAGAGGTTAAGAGCACTGACTGCTCTTTCAGAGGACCTGAGTTCAATTCTCAGCACCCACATGGCAGCTCAGGACTGTCTGTAATTCTGGTTTCAGGGGATCTGACACCTTCATACCAATACAAATAAAATGAAGCTAAATAAATTATTTAAAAATATATCTTCAAAAATAGGTATTAATTAAAAAGAGATAATGAATAATTTTATAATAGAAAAACCTTGTCAAATATCACTTACCCAAAAGAACACAGTGATAGGATAAATTGAAATTATTACCAGCTGACATTTGCAATGAGGGAAAACTGTCATAACTTCTGAGGTATTTGAAGGGACCAGACCCTCACTCAGACCCTGCTTCAGCAGCCTTGACAGGCTACAGAAAAGACATGTAGGCCTCTGACACATGTCTCCAGATCCTCTGGCCTCCCAGAACCTAGGGCCAAAACTGAACACAAAGAAACTCCAGAACCCACCCCCCCCCACCCCCCCCACCCCGCCAGCCTCCTAGATGCTTGGTTCCTGGGAACTGTTTGGCCACAAAAGAAACTCCAGGGGAGACCAAAATCTCCCCTGTAGTCTTCAGGACACAATTCTGAAAACTATTGGTATCTATGTATAATATGCTACCTGCAAGTAACAAGACAAAGCCATAGAAACCACAAAATGTTCCCTCTGAGCACTAACCAATGAGAATAATTGGTACACAGGTATTTCATGCCAAAATAGGACTTTGAGAAATTCTCCTAATTGTTCCCAAATGTTAATCAATCAGAAACCAGCCCATACCTACTGATGTAATCCTGTGATTTTTGTCTTTAAAACCTAGCAGAAGACAGGGAACTTCACTCTCTCTGGAGGCTGCTGTGTCAGCTTGCTAGATGGGATCCCTGTCATGGTTGGATGAACAATAAAACCTTGCTTTTACAGTTCAGTGGGTCTATCTTCCTAATTGTCTTTGGGGATCTTCAAGACTTGGGCACAACAGTGTTTCTGCCAAAAATCCATAACCTAAATTTGATCAAGAGAAAATATCAGACAAATGCAAATTGAGGGGTAGTTGATCAAATAGCTTATATATAATATTTTTTTTCTGAGATGGGGTTTCTCTGTGGCTTTGGAACTGGGACTAGTTCTTATAGACCAGGCTGGTCTCGAACTCACAGAGATCCACCTGCCTCTGCCTCCTGAGTGCTGGGATTAAAGGCATGCACTACCACCACTACTACCAGCACTTATTTATAATCTTAAAAAGTGTCAAGGTCATGAAAGCTAAAGACCAAGGAATTGCTGAGATATGACAATTCAATGTGCAATGATTCATGGCATTAATGGGAGAACTGACTAAACTCAATGAGTTCTAAGGATTAGATGACAACTCTTGTAGTATGGCTTTTCCCTCTGGATGTAATGTGACCATCTTGTCACCATCTGGTGTGGTATAGCCTGTGGTAATGGTGATGAAACTTGTTACTGCTTCATAGTCAAAGAGGAGGAAGGAGCAGGGGCCCTTCACCCAGGGTTCCAGCACTTCCTCTGTCCCTCATTCCTGCCCCTAGCTACAAGTGATCTTGGGAGTTCCTGGAATACACAGATCGTGGAAGGTTAGAGCAAGAAGGTGGTGACTGCATGCAGATACAATCTGCCAGAATTCCTGAAAAGTAAACTGGGGGAGGCTAGAGAACAGCTACCAGGAGAGGTGAGTGTCAGCTGAAAACCTCCCAATTAACAGCACAGCAACATAGGAAACCCTTCAAAATAGAAGAGTGGTGAAGTGCTAGACTCTGTTCTGGGGAGATCAAGGGAGATCAGTCAAAGGAAAAGACTAGAGCTACACTTAAGATGGAGACCCTCAAGAAATTGGCACTTAGATGTCAGTGACAGACATTTTAAAGAGAAGGAAAAAAAAAAAAACCAAGGAGGAAGGGAAACAGAAATTGTGTGATCACTGAGCAATGGGAGAAGTCTGTTTTTAAAAAAACTCCTACTGAATCAACATCTTGATTCCCCAACTTTTATGAACCACACCTTTGGGGGATTCAAAGTAAGTGCCACACAATATGTCCTGATGACACTGGGCCACAGAATATCTCCAAACTGCAGGGTGAAATGTTGAATCATAACCACACAAGTATTCAACAAGGTCTGAGCCGGAGCCTGTAGGGAACAAAGATACATATTCTAAGATACATACCCAACCTTAAGAACAACCAAGGGCCTGGCTTGGTGGCACACGCCTTTAATCCCAGCACTTGGGAGGCAGAGGCAGGCGGATCTCTGTGAGTTCAAGGCCAGCCTGGTCTCCAGAGCGAGTGCCAGGACAGCCTCCAAAGCCACAGAGAAACCCTGTCTTAGAAAAAAAAAAGGGGGGGGGGCTGGGAGCTGGCTCAGCAGTAAAGAGCACTGACTGCTCTTACAGAGGACCCAGTTTGATTCTCAGCACCCACATGGTGACTCCCAACTGTCTGCAACTCCAGTTCTAGGGAATCCAGTACCCTCTTCTGGCCTCCACAGGTGCCAGGCACTCAAGTGGTACATAGACATACATGCAGGCAAAATATCTATATGCATAAAATTAAATAAATTTTAATTTAACTTTTTTAAAAAAGAGGACAGCCCAGGGAACAGGGCCAGGATTTGCAATCTGACTATTGAAGGACTGCTTAGAGAGATGTGACCAATATCTATGATTTAACCTGTAAAGGACCACCCACTGGCAGGACTAGTGTCTGTGGTCTGACCTCTCAAGGACTGCCATGGGTGTGACAGGCATCTAGGAGCCTAGCAAGGAGTGCTGAGGGAGTTGACACTGACACCTGAAAGCAGGCTAGACTGAATTCAGGCTGAATACTCCCTCCAGACATCTCCATATCTATCTCTCCTTTATTTAACACCCAGACTAGCTCTCTCTCTCTCTCTCCCCAGAACCAAACATGCTGAAGAGGAAAAATGGAAAAACAATTAAATTCACAATTACCTTAAGAGGATATATCCTGTGATAAAACTAACCAAAGAAGTCCAAGACCTCTACAATGAAAACTTTAAAATGCTGAGAAGTCAAGTTGAAGAAAACACTGAAAGAGAAGAGGTCTTCCCATGAATTTTATTGTGAAAATGGCTGTATTACTAAAAGCAATCTACAGATTCAGTGCAATCCTCATCAATAGTGTAATGTCATTTTTTCTTTTTTTGGTTTCTCTGTGACTTTGAAGGTTGTCCTGGAACTAGCTCTTGTAGACCAGGCTGGTTTCGAACTCATAGAGATCCACCTGTCTCTGCCTCCCCAGTGCTGGGATTAAAGGCGTGGGCCACCAACACCCAGCTGACATTTTTAAATAGAAATTGAAAAAGAGTCTTCAGCTTCATTTGGAAGCACAAAATCTTCCAGATAACCAAAGCAATCCTGAGCAAAGGCTGGTACTGCCACCATCCCTTATTTTAAGTTATGCTACAGAGTCATAGCGATTAAAAAAATACCATGAAGGTAGCACAAAACAGACACATTTATCAATGGATTTGCATAAAAGACTCAGATATAAATCCACACAGCTACAGACACATGAGAAACAGAAACTAAGACTGCATTGAGGTTGCATCTCACCCTAGTCATTATGGCTGTCATTAAGAGGATAAATAAGGGCTTGGAATGTAGCTCAGTTGGTAAGAGTGCTTGCCCAGCATTCATGAAATCTTGGTTTAGTTTCCAGCACCTCCTAAACCTAGATGTATTGGTATATACCTGTAATCCCCCAGGAGGCAGGTACAGGTGGCTCAAAGAGTTTGTGGCCATCCTTAGTGACTTAATGAGTTTGAAACCAGTCTGAGATACATGAGACTGGGAAAAACAAGGAAAGATAACAACAACAAGTGGTGGTGATGATGTGGACAAAAGGGAACCCTCATACACTACTAGTGGTAATGTAAGTTAATCTAATTACTATGGAAATCAGTATAAGTGTTTCTCAATGTTAGACCACCGGAAAAACTCAGGCCTCCAGGATCTCAGTCCAGGACCTCGGTCACCGCAATCAAGCTTGCTGCAAACTGCATGAGGCTTTATTGTTGTTTAACGAGCTAACCCCATGTTAACTTGGGTCTTTCACCCACCCACCATGGCAGATGGCTAGCAAAGACAGCTCTAAGGGGCTGCATAGAGATCTTGTAGGGCAGCGTAAGGGGAGTGTCTAGGGGTACACACAGGCTCAGGATTGGTGTGCCTCCAGGCTTGGAGGGCTTGCCCTGTGTTGATTGGCCAATTGGTTGTTAATCGCCCATAGGCACTCCCAGGGTGGTTGCTATGCTCTGTGCATCATTGCTGTGCACTTGTCCATAAAGTACACCCAGAGCCGTAAAGCATATCGCTACCAGCTAACTTCTGATTGGTTCCTTGCCACGAGGCAGGGATCTGACGTTCTAGTGACTAGGACAAGGTCAGACAAGCATGTGTTCAGCTGTTATGGCTGCCGATAGGGGCAGGCATCTGACCTTAGTGACTAAGACAAGGTCAGACAAGCTGTTATGGCTGCTGAAATGGGGAGCTGGTCCCTTCATCAAAAAAACCTAAAACTTTATCTACCATATGAGTTAGCTACCGTATCATTCCTAGATATTTAACTAAAGGATTCTAAGTTGATATATCACAGAGATACTTGTTTGCCCATGCTTATTACAGCACCAGGCACAATGGCTAGGTTATGGAACCAATGTAGGCATTCAGCATCAAATGGGAAAAAGAACTGTGAGATAGACATATGTATATGACAGAATGGAGTTTTTTCAACTGTAAAGAAGAATAAAGCTATGTTATCTGCAGAAAAAAATGGGTACAAATGGAGATAATCATATTAAGTGATTTAAGCCAGTCTTGAGAAGGCAGATATCATGTTTTCTCTCATTTATGCCTCTTAGATTTTATACAGATACAAAATGTCATTTATGTCTTTGGGAAAATAGAAGTGAAGCTGTCTGGGGAGAAAAGGGGGACTAATGAGAAAGAGATGGGTGAAAACAGGTTAAAAGGATGTGAGGAAGGAAAATGCTCAATGTATAATACATACATGAATGAAAATGTCCTGGTGTAACATAGTACAATTAATGTTAAATAAGAAAGAAAGTGGGAAATTTAATTTAAGGTGGGACTCTGAGCAGCTTCCATGAGGCCATTATCGGTGAAGCAGTATGACTTTGAAATGATGAGCTGTTTGGGGTCACCTACATGCCTATAAGTAAGTCCAACAGACTGATTGGCTTGTCAAATTGGATTTTGGTGGAACCTTAATTTGGTCTATTATTGGTGCTCTATCTGGGATGAACAGGTATTTGTTCATATCCCTCCTCCAGTAAAAAGTAACCCAGCAATGCACTGTTGTTAACATCCTGATTAGGGCCTGAGTCTGTCTGTTAATGGTAGAATATATGCTTAGCATATACAAAGGCCTAAGTTTGATCCCTATGATCAAAAAATAAAAAAAAATGAAAAGGAAGAAAAGAAATCCCAGTTTTGATCATTTGCAGGTGATATGGTGTCAGATGGACACTTACTCTCAAAAGGCTCAAGGGAAAACAGCCTTTGTACTTGGAACTTTGCTGGAAATTTGAAATTGTTGTGAAAAAGAAAAAGAAAAAAATATTACTGAATGGTGACAAGATGAGTACCACTTAAAATAGTAGTACTGACTGCTGGTGCCTTAAATGCACAGTGTGATTCCTGGATTTGTGGGCAGACACTGTGGGCAAATTAGCAGGGAGTCGCCATCTAGCCACGCCCTCCGAGATCCTACTTAAGACCTCCTACAGGCCTTCACTGAGCATTCCTACACAGACATATCATCCATTCCTTGCCTGGACTGGAGATACATGTTGTTTTTCAAGACAAGTTTTCTCTGTGTAGCCTGGCTGTTCTGGAACTTGCTCTGCAGACCAGGCTGGCCTCAAACTCAGAGATCCCAAGTGCTGGGACTTAAGGCTTGCCGGCCCCGCCCACCCCCTTACCCTCCCACGCCATTTTTTTTTTTACTAGTTGTGTATCCTTAACAAATAAAACCTTTGACATCAATGATCTTTTTTGTTGAGTAGGGCATGAGTGGACTCAGAGGATACTAAATTTTATGCAATCAAATGTTACTATCCCAGTAAGCAGATTGTCTTGTTGGGATCTAATGATTTTCCAGTAGATGGAAAGCTATTCAGGACTTGAGTTGAGATCTGAACACACTGAATGGATCTTTGGGATTCGAAATTGGAAGAACATGGACATGATAGGCAGAATGATGACCTCCCAAAGATGTCCATAGTAGGCAAATGCTCTACCGCCTTGCTTTCTTGGTGAGTAATCACATATAAATCATATAAAACCATGACACTTCAGTACTGTTATCATTTTATATAATTTTATGTTCCTGTTCAAATCTTCTTATGAATATTATCTTCCTAACTATATTGCAACCAGTTTAGCAGTAGGTACCATTTATAATAGCTTTTCTCCTCCATGTGCCTAATATATATTTTGCAATTACATTGCCACATCAAGGCCAAGGACTGTCAAAGATTAATTATCAAGCTTTTCTTGCATATCACATACAATGCATTGTAAACAATAATTTCTTACAAGCATAGGATACATTGCAGCTTTATAAAACACCTACACACCCATGATCTCATTTGTTTTCATAATAACTCTGAAAGGTTGGCCCTGCCCATGATTAACTCAGTGAAGACCTACTTACTGGTAGTCATGATTAACTCAGTTAAGAACTACTTACTGGTAGTCATGATTAACTCAGTGAAGAACTACTTACTGGTAGTCACATAATTATTGAATGGCAGAATTGGAAGGCAGATCTTGTTCTCCATATTGCTAGCCCAGTGCTTTTTCTGCTCTACCACAAGAAACAGATAATAAATTTTCACACAGAGATGGTTATAGATACTGTATTAGTTATCTGTTGCATATGAAACAAGTTGACACAAACTCAGTGGCTTGGATAACACAAGTGTTATCATCTACTTCTATAGAACAGAAGTTGGATACAAGGCACACTGCACTAAAATTAAAAGTTGAGCCGGGTGTAGTGGCTGACACATGCCTATAATCGCAGCAATCAAGAGCCAGAGGCAGGAGGATCAATACAAGTGTGAAACCAGCCTGGTTTACAGAGTGAGTGTCAGACGATCCTGGGTTAGAGAGTAAGATGCTATTTCAAATAAAATTGAAAGAAGAAAAGTAAAGGTCCTGACATAATTGTATCCACTTTTGCTTGTCTTTATTCTATGTGCTAGGGATCATATTAGGCAAATTCTCTACCACTGAGCTACACCCCCCCCCCGTTTGCATTCCTTTCTTAATGCTCTAGGAGACTATTCCTAACTTCCAGATACTTCTCAAATTCTTTGGCTTGTGTCCCTCTTCCTCATCTTCAAAGCAAGACACATGGCATCTCTCGTAGTTATGTCTACCTCTACTGTACTTTGAAAGATCCTGTGTTGAACCAACCAGATAACCCAATATAATCTTCTTATTTCAGGATTACCTACCTAATAATCTTAATTCCTTCATCACACTTAACTAACTCATACCTGACATTTATAATATATTCTCATATTACACGGATTGGGATATGGACATCTTTGGGAGGTCATCATTCTGCCTATCATGTCCATGTTCTTCCAATTTCGAATCCCAAAGATCCATTCAGTGTGTTCAGATCTCAACTCAAGTCCTGAATAGCTTTCCATCTACTGGAAAATCATTAGATCCCAACAAGACAATCTGCTTACTGGGACAGTAACATTTGATTGCATAAAATTTAGTATCCTCTGAGTCCACTCATGCCCTACTCAACAAAAAAGGTTTTATTTGTTAAGGATACACAACTAGTAAAAAAAAAGGGGGGGCTTTAGTCCCAGCACTTGGAAGGCAGAGGCTGGTGGATCTCTGTGAGTTTGAGGCCAGCCTGGTCTACAGAGCAAGTTCCAGGACAGCCAGGCTACACAGAGAAAGCTTGTCTTGAAAAACCAGAGAAAAAGACAAAGAGAGAGGAGGAGAGAGAGAGAGAGAGAGAGAGAGAGAGAGAGAGAGAGAGAGAGAGAGAGAAAGAGAGAGAACTCAAATTTAAATCCTAATACTCATTTTCCCATTACCCTTTCTCACTTATATCTGAAATTAACTACCAAGTCTTACATCTAATACTTGTCATTGAAACCTTAATTTGTTCCTTTATCCACTTATTATAGACTGTTTAAAATGCAAACCCACATAATAGAGACAGTACTATTACAGCAAATATCTGCCATTTAATGGGTCCAATATTGTACTTTCCACTAATCAGAAGTCAACTCTAAGAGTCCATGACCTGGAATAATTTTAAAGTTGATAAAACCACACACTGTAACGCTGGTATGTGAGGTAAATTGGCCTAGCCCAACCTCTTAGCCTCTCAGGCTTAACATTGCAGCATTACATTCTTCCATTCCATACATTCACACATACACATATTTTATTTGGAAATTATATTCTCTGATGACATTTTCATGATTTTCAATTGCATTTAGGAATTTTAATTTTTTCATACAATATATTTTTATCTTGTTCCTCTTCCAGTTCCTCCCAGATGCTCCCCATTTCCCTACCCACCCAACTTTCTTCTCTCTCTCTCTCTCTCTCTCTCTCTCTCTCTCTCTCTCTCTCTTAAAAAAAACCCCAAAAACTCCAAGCAAAACTCAAAACAAAAAAAAAAATGAGACAAAAATGCCAAAATGAAACAAAAGAGCCTACAAAACAAACAAACATGGACTTTGTTTTTTATTAGCCAATACTCCCAAGGCCTGATGACATTCTTTCTGTTTTGTCTTGTTTTTTTCTTTTTTTTTTTTTTAAAGATTTATTTATTTATCATGTATACAGTGCGCGTCAGAAGAGCGCACCAGATCACATTACAGATGGTTGTGAGCCACCGTGTGGTTGCTGGGAATTGAACTCAGAACCTCTGGAAGAACAGTCAGTGCTCTTAACCCCTGAGCCATCTCTCCAGCCCCTTTTTTTTTTTTTTTTTTTCAAGACAGGGTTTCTCTGTGTAGCCCTGACTATTCTGGAACTCACTTTGTAAACCACTTGGCCTTGAACTCACACCTGCCTCTGTTTCCAGAGTACTGGGATTAATGGTGTGTGCCAACACTGCCCAGCTGCCTGATGGTGTTCTTACGGCAAGGGCTTTTCATCAAGGGTCTCCAGGTAAATTCTTTGGTGATATCAGGGATCTATTATAGTGACAAGTTGTCAAGGCTGGTCTCAAATCAGCTTGTGAAGTTTCGTAGTAAATACAGGAGCCTGGATAAAACGTAATACTTAAGAGCCATACAGCCTAAGGGGAAAACATGTTATTTCTCTAGGCCTCAGTTCCTAAAGAAGGGATATTGAATCTCCATTGAATTGTAATGATTAATTAAAACGATGGATATATACATGTTCTGTGTGGGGCAACTGATAGGTGTGTACGTGGATATGTGAGCAGATAGTTTGAAAAAAAAAAAAAAGGAAAGTGCAAAGGGCCGGGGCTAGATCCTTCACTGCTAAAATCACTTACATGATTTTGGGCAAGTCTCTTTGCTTTTGGTTTTTGGTTTTTATCTGTTTGGTTTTTGTTGTTCTGTTTTTGAGGGTTGTTTTGTTTTGTTTGTTTTTCTTTTTTTTTCTTTTTCTTTTTTCTTTTTCTTTTTTTTTTTAATTTGAGATAGGGTTTCTCTGTGTCGCTCTGGCTGTGTCCCAGAACTCTCTTTGTGGACCAGACTGGTCTCCAACTCAGAGATCTGCCTACCTCTGCCTCCTAAATTCTGGGATTAAAGGCCTGTGCCACCACTACCCGGCCATTGGTCAAGTCTCTTAACCTTGGTTCTCTCATCTACAAAACACAGATGCATAGAGAGATCCTGAGGATTCAGTGTCATTGCACTCAAAGAGCGTTTGTTACAAAGCCTGGCCCATAACAGTGTTTTCAAGAACTGCTGCCTCAGGTTCCTGCTGGTTTTGGCATCGATGATTTCCTGATCAGCCACAAGGGGGAGGTAGACACACAGAAGTGGATGTCTTTTTTTCACTAGGACTCTATAGAAAGGATTTCGTCAGAATAGCCCCAGGCTTCTTTTTAATCACGATTCTTGTTCTTCCAACATGAAAGCCTGCGGTTGGTGGTGGTGGTTGTGGTGGATTTTTTGTTGTTTTCGTTGCTAAAATCTACCCCTCTTTCCAAGTTCCCAACTAAAAATGGAGCAAATGGAGCTAGGATTCCACCAAAGACCAAAGTCCACAACTGGAAATCCATAAGCTTACAGAGCATAGGTGAGGGGGAACTTACTGGAGTGGGGGTGCTCCCTCGAAGGCCACAATGGAAAGTCTTTACCCAGCAGGAATAATGGCGGTCCCACAGCTCCATAAAGGAGGCCCTAGTCTTCCTTGGTGCGAATACTCTAGTGGCTAGAGTCTAGTCCTCCCTGAGGTTACAAGCAATTAGGACGAGAGTGGCATTCAACAGGTGGTATGGAGTGTCTGAGTATTCAAGTGATCCTCCTTGCCTCTTCAGAAGAGGTATAAACGGTCAACAAGCCCAGCTGGGTTGATCTTTTACAAGTGGGTATAGTTAATCTTCCTAAGGTGGCAGTTGTTTGGCTTAGAGAATAATCATGTAAAACAGTTGTTTTCAAAAAGAGAGAAAACCAAAGAACAGTCAATGGATATTCTTTAATGGTGTGAATTTCACTTCCACTAGGAGACTATATTATCTAGTGCATAGAATATGGCTACCTACAAGAGAGAACATTAATACTCCCTTTCCCCTGACTCCTCATTCTAGACATCAGAGGATGCTTTCTGTCTACTCACTGCTCATATGACGGATTTCTTGTCTTTCTGAGCCTAACCACCTATCCAACAGCATACTTCTAATTGTTTCCAGGAAGTTCATGGGGTCCCAGTGCAAATAGGTCTCCTAAAAGTCTGATTTAGCATCCTAGGACACCAAGGATGTAGATTAGGCTTTGTTTGTCGTCAAAGGATCACTTTGAAGGTGTATTTGGTAAAAATTGAACTCTCAGGCCAGGCAGTGGTGGCGCACGCCTTTAATTCCAACACTCAGTAGGCAGAGGCAGGTAGATCTCTGTGAGTTCGAGGCCAGCCTGGTCTACAGAACCAGTTCTAGAACAGCCAGGGCTATATAGAGAAAACCTGTCTCAAAAAAATAAACAAAAAAACTAACTCCTATCATTAGGGATGTAGAAAGCAAGGGTGAGGACGGGGAAAAGAAAGCTGTGACATTGTCATAGCTAGCATTTGCTATGCCCGCTCTACTGGATAGTCTAAAGACATTAACTCATTTAGCACTATAGCAGCCCTATGAAACTCCCCTCCTTTATAGATATGGAATCTGAGATAGAGAGACATCAGGTGATTTTTTTCCAAAAGTTGAGTCTCTGATAAGGGGCTGAACAAGAATTCAATATACATGTTGTTTCCAAAGACAGCTCTCTCTTTCTTCCCCTTTCTCTCTCTCTACTCCCACTCCCCTCTCCTCACTGTCTCTCTCTTTCAAGCATCTCACTCATTAGTCCACTGGAATATGCTTGCCTGGAACTCACTCTGTAGACCAGGCTGGTCTGCAACTTGTAGCCATCCTCTCATTCTGCCTCCCAAATTATGAGAGTGCACCACCACACCGGCTTCCAGACATTTTCTTTCTTTCTTTCTTCCTTCCTTCCTTCCTTCCTTTCTTTCTTTCTTTCTTCCAATCCTTTTTAAAACTTATTATGTATACAGTGTTCCACCTGCATACATGCCTGAAAGGCAGAAGAGGACACCAGATCTCATTACAGATGGTTGTGAGCCACCATGTGGTTGCTGGGAATTGAACTCAGGACCCCTGGAAGAGCAGTCAGTGCTTTTAATCTCTGAGCCATCTCTCCAGCCCCAGACATTGTGGTGTGTTTTTTTTTTGGGGGGGGGCAATTGTTTTTGTTTTTTTGCTTGTTTGTTTTTGGTTTTTCAAGACAGGGTTTCTCTGTATGGCTTTGGAGGCTGTCCTGGAATTTGCTCTGTAGACCAGAGCTGGCCTCAAACTCACAGAGATCCGCCTGCCTCTGCCTCCCGAGTGCTGGGATCAAAGGCGTGTGCCACCAATGCCTGACCTCAGACATTGTTTTCTTAACCATTACACTTTTCTGGTGAAGTTAGAGTTGATGCTGTAAACTGTAATGATATCAACTAAATGGAGGGGGTGGAAGAGACTTAAGGAATTGTTGGTAATTTCAGTGTAATGCTGAGTGTCAACTGGTACCAAGAGGCAATGAAATGCACCAGTTTTAAGCACAGATTTATGAATGAAATGGACCCTATGGGGTGGAATTTGCCAGCTGAATTACCTTGCCTCTCTCAATTTCAGTTCCCTCATCTATACAGCAGGACCAATAACACTCCATGGAGTTGCTGTAAGAATTAAATAAGATCAATAAATATATTACTGTGTCTGGAATAGAGTATATGCTTAATAAATAAATGTGTTTCATAAATACTAATTAATAAATTAACCCAGAGGGACATGGGGTACTTGTTAGAGTTTAGGAATGTTGGTGCCAAATTGTCATCCTCTATACCCAGGTATCTACCTTGAAAGTAAACCAATCTCCTCCCATTGGGTGCCCACATTATTTTTGTTATCTTTATGGTATCTCTTTAACTCTGATACTGTATTTATTGGTTTATTTGTCTCTTTCCCCTGCCAGGATCCATGAGTCACATTCTTATCCTTAGTTACTATTTGATGTAGCACACACTAAGTTTAGTATTTGCTGAATGACGAAGTGACTCGTTATTCTAAGAAACCAGGTGTAACAGCATGATGGGGGATGTCCTTCTGTATATATGTTTCTCTTATTGGTTGATGAATAAAACACTGATTGGCAGTAGCCAGGCAGAAAGTATAGGTGGGGCTACCAGACCAGGAGAAGGCTGGGGGGAGGAAGGCAGAGAGAGGCTGGCCAGGGAGATGCCATGTTGTTGAAGGAGTAACATGCTGGAATACGGGTAAGCCACAGCCTTGTGGCAATACATAGATTAATAGAAATGTGTTAATAATTAAGAGAGAGCTAGCCAATAAGAAGCCGGAGCCATCAGCCAAACAATTTATAATTAGTATGTCTCTGTGTGCTTATTTGGGGCTAAATGGCTGTGGGACTAGGTGGGACAGAAACCTCTATCTTCAGTAGCACATACTTGCAATGCTAGCACTTAGGAGGTAGAAACAGGAGGGTCACAAGTTCAAAGCCAACCCAAGCTGTAGGATATCTTGTTCCAAAAACAAGAAAGTAAATAAATAAATATCCCTAGGAAATTATTCTCTGAGTTTTGTGTCAATTCACACTGACAAAACTTATGTGAGAAAATTACTCTGCTCTTTTACTGATCATCTTTCTTGTTTTGTTTATTTAAAAGACCCCAATGTATACTAGGTGTTTAGCAAATATATTTCAATGAATGAACCAGTGAATGAACAGTCACAGTACATTGGCAACCTTGCACAGCAGAGAAGGCTATGGAGTCAAACAAGCTGAGTTCAAGTCCTGGCTTTAGTGCCAAGAGACTAACATTCTCCATGAGTCTAAATTTCTTCTTGTATAATACAAGGGTAATCCAATCTTTCTCATAAACATTGTGAGGACTAGGTGAGATAGCACTGCCTGCCTCCCAGTTAGAGCTCAGCAAGTGCCAGCTCCATAGTGCCGAGAGAATGTGGAGGCCAAGGACTGGGTCTTTAGCTTTAGAAGGCTTAAGAAACTATTATGTGGATGGGTGGAGAGGTGGCCTGTGTCCAGTCCAGAGGATGACACACCAAGCACCAGATGATCTTCATACATTCTTCAAATGCCCCAAGGCCTCAAGCCGAAGAAAAGATTCAGGCTCGGGATACTTTGGTACAATTTTCAGAAGGATTCATACTCAAGAGGCAAGACCTGAGCAAACTACATGCCAGAAAAATGGAGGAGGGGTTGGAGAAGCATGCCTGCCTGCCACCAAGCCTGATGACCTGAGTTTAATTCCCAGAACCTCTGACTTCAGTGTGCCTGCTGTGGCATGCACTCACCCAGACACTTACAAGCAAAGTAAATAAAAGTACAATAAAAATAATGTTTTAAATAATTAATTTGAATGGCAGTACATATGACCAATATACACTGCTTTTTTTCCTGTTCTTTGTTTTTATGTAGATACACTGCTTTTATACATGTGCAACTGTTAAAGAATAAATAAATGATCAAGTTTTGAAACAAAAAAAGAAACTATTATAAAGATAGTTTACAATAAATGTAGCTTTGTGGGGCTGTGTCAAATAAAGATTACTTGACATTGTCCTGGGAACTGGCCTTTTCCTATCCCCCAAGAATTGGTCCCACTTAGTCCACTTGGTTTCAGACTCTCATCATCTGATCCAGGTCATCGTATATACCTTTGAGATGTTCCCTCAATGTTGCCCTAGATTAATACTCCCATCCCCACACTCTCACACTACCCGTCTCCTCAGCTGGAAATGCTTCCTTTTCAGCTTTTCCTATTTGCTCCTTCCTATCCATCAACATTTAGCTCAAGTCTATGCCCCGTTGGTCCTTTCACAGGTGTCTTCTTAGAAACTATCCTGGCTTTTGAAATGTACCTTCTCTTCCCATTCTGAAGAAAGCAATTCCCTCAGCCCCTGCTTCCCTAAAGGAGTGATGTTTATGAAAAATAGGGTTTTAACAAGCTGACTTTCCTAAAAGATGTCACCTTAGTAATGCCTGAGGATGAGGTCACTAACCTCTGGATTCTGATTCCCGAGATGCTCCGTATTGTGAGCTTCCAGTGTCCATGACTCTAAGAGCTTTATGTGATTTGGGGACTATAAACTAGTATAGCACTGTGAGGGGTTCTGTTGGGGGGACTGTGGGAGGTGGGGTTGTCTCTGATTCTTCTCTCCTTGAAGGGATTCATTCAAACAAGAGACACAGACAGTTTGACAGAGATTTATTTAGCAGAGCAGCAGGGTCTGTTTAGGACAGAAGCATACGTTTAGTTAGAAACACCAGGAAAAGCAGTTACTACAGGAGACTGAAGTGGGCTGCCCCATGGGAAGAAGCAACCGAGTGGGATAGGCATTGTCGATTTTAAGTAGGGTGTATGAATATTTATGAGGTGGGTAGAATATTCATGACATGAGGTGATGCTTGTTCTGTCCCAAATCATGGTGGACCAGATCTTCTTTTTAGATATTTTTCCCGTGATTCCGACCAGGAGGGATAGCTGTCAAAACCATAACGAAAGTGATAGCATAATGACCTTAAGTTTGAGGATTCAGACCCATTGTTACCATACACATGTGGTTTAATGCCCTGGTGTCTTAGTTTCTATGGGAAGAACCCAATTATCTTCAAGAGTATTTAACAACAAAGGGACATTCTTAGTGTTACCAAGATGTAATCACATCTCACCTTGATTACCTCACGTCTTCCTTAACTCTTTGCTTATTCAGACAGGAGTGGTCTCCTTCCTGGAATGGGTGAAAGCCTTCTTAGAAGCTGTTCTTCATTTTAGTTGTGATTAGATATAATAGGTGCAAGAATGCATGTAATACTACAATGGCTTCCATATGTTCCTGGGCCAGAAGGAAGAGGCCTTTCCTGGGAGCCACCTGTCGCTTGCCAAGAGAGGTGGAGCATTCCTCTTAGCTGGTCAGCTCAGCTGACCATACCCAGTTGCAAGCCCTTTTATTTCTCATCCCTAGTGTTCCCCACCCTGCCCATTTTAACCCTAACATTCCTTTGAACTCCAACATTTGTTTTCAGTGTTTTCCTTTGGTTTCTGTTGTAAGGGAAGGGGAGAAATGGGTTTAGTTTAACATTGTACAGTCCATCATCAAGGAAAGCCAAGGCAGGAACCTGAAAACATGAACTGAAGCAGAGACTATGGAGGAAGACTGCTTACTGGCTTTCTTCCCATGGCTTGCTTAGCTTGTGCCTTTAATTTTTAAAAAAAAATACTACTCAGGACCACCTGCCCATGGGGAGCACTACCCACAGAGGGCTGGGCCCTCCCAAACCAATAACTAATCAAGAAAATGCCCCTCTACGGGCCAATCTGATGGGGGTAATTCTTCAGTTGGGGCACCATTTTACCATGTGACTCTTAGCTTCTGTCAAGTTTGTAAAAACTAAGCATCATACATAGTAACAGTTTGACCTTGAGCTTCTGTCAACAAAAAGGAACACATGGAATAGTCAAAACAATGTTTTATGAACAGTTTTAAGTTTCATCTAGTTCCTTGAACAGGGCCATATTTTGGGGTATTCTGAGATACCTAAAAAAGGACTTTTTACTGGGAATGTACTCAGTTTGTACAATCATGGCCAGTCTTCATTTTCTTGCTGATCAAGACCTGGGGTTTACCTGTTTCATTGTGATGACTCACTAAGTCTGAGGCAATAAGAAAAGAATAAAGGAGTGTGTGGCCCTATATGGACCGAACTGTGCTACCTGCCAAATTCATACGTACATATCTTAAGCCCCAAAGTGACTGTATTGGGAGGTAGGATCATTAAGGACATAATCAAAATAAATGAGGTCATACAGATGTGTTGTGGAATATTATTTTAACTGGGCAAAGATGTGTTATATTTGTTTATGCTTACTTTAACAGTGTAAAGGTGTGTTACTTTTATTTATGCTGTGTTTGTTTAATTATGTAAAGATGTGTTGCATTTGTTTCACCTTGCCTGCCTAAGGTACTTGATGGATCTAATTAAAAGCTGGATGGTCAATAGTTAAGCAGGAAAATGATAGGCGGGGCTGACAGGAAGAGAGAATAAATAAGAGGAGAAATCTAGGCTTGAGAGGAATGAGAGAAGAATATCAAGGTCCGGTCTGTATTCGCCCCACACTGCAGGGGCCGTCTATTCTTGACTGAATTCTTTGGGGCTTCGATCAGAACCAGCAGAACAGCCCTGGGTCCAACCCTGAGTGGAGGAGTGTGGACGAGGGATAGGCTAACTACCTAACAGCGCTAAGAAGGAGACAGAGACATCTAGTCATATCAGGAGGGCTCTCTGTCAATACTGAAGAACATGGTTTATTGTTCCATCATCTTAAGTAACTATCCAAAGGTGGGGGCAATGGCTGAAGGCATCTATTATCATGTATAAAGAGCTGATATCAAATATTTCCTTTAATCCTAGAGATACTCCTAAGCAGCACATACTCAAGCCCTCAGGTACTCCACACCAGCATGTTTTACTAGCCCTCAGGGTGGGTGTAGACTTACCCTGGCCCAAGTCTTTTGTTATACAGAAATTGGAGCCATTCCCCATGGAGGCCAGGCATCCATTGGTAATCAGCTGATATCTGAAAGACAGAAGAAGAGAGGAGAGAATGAGGGAGATGCTTAGAGCCAGAAGCCAGGCAGCTGCTAGGCAATCAGACATAAGAAGCCATGAAAGTAAGAAAGGTAAAAAGCCCTGAGGTAAAAGGTAGATAAAGAGAAATTAAATTACATGTTAATAAGTTAAAAGAGCTAGCCAGGAAGGGCCTAAGCTAGGCCGAGCATTCAAAACTAATAATAAGTCTCCATGTCATGATTTGGTAGCTGGTTGGTGGCCCAAAAGAAAAAGCCTGGTTCAAGGATGAAGTTCCAATCCTGTATGGCCAATGTCCTTCCAAGAATAGACAGAAACAGTTTTGGTACTAGCAACTGAACACAGGCTAGCCACATGCTAATTATTGAAATGTATCTCTAGCCACCCACTCTGGTATGGGATTGAGCTTCCCATAAGCAGGTACTCATGGAAGGCCACTACTAGATGCTCCGTCCCACATCTTTAATTTTTTAAAACAGGGTCACCTGTTTTATCCCAAGCTGGCCTAAAACTCCCTATATAGTTGAGGACGACCTTGATTTTACCACCTCCACCTCCTAGCTTATACAGTGCTGGGGCCAAGCCCAGGGATTCACACATCCTAGGTAGGAACTCTACCAACTGAACTACATTCCCAGCCCTTTATTTTAAAAGTTTGTTGTAAAAATGTATGAAAAGTCTACAAAATATGAGACCATGGCTAAAAAAATAATAATTTGCAGATCAGAGTAGCACACACTTGTAACCCAGCACCAGGGAAATAAAGACAGAAGATAAGGAGCTCAAGTCAACATAGTGAGTTGGAGGTTAGCCTGAGCTACATGAGACCCTGTCTTGGTTGGGGGGCACTTGTAAAGAATGATCATAAAACAAATATGCTTCTACAAATAGCTCTGGTTAAGAAATAGGATACCACCATATGATTGGAGTCTCCCATGGGGCTCATTTTTCTGTATCTTGTTTCCTTCCCCACAGGTAATTCCCACCCTCAGTTTCTTAGTACGAATTTTACTGCTTTTATTTATAAGTTCTGTCACAGAGGCTATGTACCCCTAAACAATATTGTATTAGTCAGGATTCTGGCATCAGGATAATTTCAGGAGAGTTAAAACTATTTACAAGGGTGCCAGCAGGGTATGATGAGAACATAAGAATAAATTATCTGTAGCTGATAAGTGTTCTTCCCTCGAGGAGGATTGAGTAGGGAGCAGAGAGGACGAGGGGAGGGATAGGAAACCAGAGACCTGGTGGGTTATGGGAGGAGGGATGCCTGATAAGAGCTGAGACACCCAGAGAAGGGAAAAGTCAGACTACAGCAAGGCACACAGTGTAAGCATCACACAGATTCAAAGCAGTAACAAAAAAATGCAGTCCCCTGGCTTAGATCTAACAAGTACATGCACTCCATTAGGAAGAATATTATACAACTTACAGAAAGACGTTAAAAGCCTAGGCAATGGGAAGCTGGACCGTCATCGAGGATAAAAACTCTGTTATAAATTGTCAATTATTACAAGATTAGAAAAAAAGATCCAGAGGAGTAGAATGTAGCTCAACAGTATAGCATTTGCTCAGTGCATGCAAGACCCTAGGTTCAGTCACCAGCATCCACAAGAAGAAGAAGAAGAGAAAAGGGAAAGTCTAGAAGGACATGTTCTGCTATGGCATTGATAATGATAGACGTATTTTCATAATTTTTATTTTCACTTATTTGTGTCCTCTTACTCTTAAATAATGTACTGTTTATCCTTATATCCTTAGTCTCCAGCCCAAGGCCTAGCATGCAGTGTGTGCTCAGGAAGTAATTACTAAGTGAATGAGTAAAAGCACATAACACTGTAGAGTAAATTAGTGAAGTATGAATGGGACATTCTTGTTATTTTCTGCTATCTTACCACAACACCCAATAATCTTTGGCTCTTGAAGACTTCTTTTTGATGCATCTCCCCTGGAGGAATGACATATTAGGCCATTATATCTCAGGTAATCTCAACATGGAGATTAGCTTATTAGTCTCTATTATGTTGTAGGATCTGAGCATGTGGCCATTTACTTTACATGTATGGGTACTGTGTGTGTCTGTCTGTGTACTGTGTGCCTAAGGATGCCAGAAGAAGGCATTGGAGTCCCTGGGACTGGAATTACTGACAGTTGTGACCCACCATGTGAGTGCTAGGTCCTCCTGAAGAGCCTGAGGTCCTTTGAACTGTTGAAGCATCTCTCCAGCCCTAGGGCGTGGTCATTCTAATGCTGGGGAACGAATAATGCTCTGTAAGGTAGCATAAGCATCAGTTACCTGATAAGTGATGCTATTTGTGTGCGTGAATGTATGTGCGAGCGCTTGCTCGAGTGTGTGTGTGTGACTAGAGCTGACCATGGAGTCTGTGCCAGGCATTGATCTGAGTACTGATGTTACCTCATTTTATCCTCACAATTGACCTGTACGATCAGTACATTTTTTACAAATGACAAGTTTGTAACAGAGGTATCATGTGAAGCAGGGTAAGTGGCTAGCCCAAGGCTCGGTGTAAACAGCATAAATATACAAGGCAAGGCTGCTGCTACCATGAAACCTTCATGAAACAAATGAAATATTTCCTGATGATTAATGCAATGAAGAAAATAGAAAAAGATGAGGGGATTTGACAGAGACAAAGGGTTCTCTAAGGAAGCAACATTGCAGCATTGCTTTTCCCAGCCAGTGGTCTGTGTTCAGATCTATCTTGGTTTACCTCCACATGTTTCAATAGTACTCAATATTGTTAGTAGGACCCACAGAGTCTCATTTCCTTTGTTCATGTGGCCCCAGGCCCCTTAGACATGTTTGCCTATTGCTTTCTAGGTTCATCACAGGAGGAAAAATGTGTACCTTGAAGGAAAATGTATTCTGCATCATTAGAAAATCCACTCCACAGTAACCAGACAATTGCAGTCTAGACCAGCGAGTTCTTTGACAAAAGGAAGCACAGCTGTGAGCTACGGGGACACAGACATACAAAAGACAATGTATGCAGAAGTTCCAAACTCGAGTTTAACCTTGTCTTTTTTTCTGATCAGCAAGAGACTGCCCCTCCCCCATTTCACTGGCAGTCCTCACTCTGTCTACTACTGTCATTTGAAAATCCCCCCACCCCCCCACCGCCTCTTTCTTTCTCTCTCAGGTCTCCTGTATCCCGGGCTGGTCTTGAACTGGTCCCTGGGGAGTACAACTCATTCTTCTTCTTCTCTGTCCAGGTTTTAGGTATATTTTGTGGAATGTTCTGGCTACACAGCTAAGGATGCTCTTAATTTTTTGATCCTCCTTCCCTACTTTCCAAGTGTTAGGACTAAAGGCAGCAGCATCATACCACCTTATGGGGTGCTGGGGATTGAACCCAGGGCTCTGCACATGCTAAGCAAAAACTCTACCAACTGAGCTACATTCTCCAACCCCAGTACTTTACCTTCTGTGTGCATGTAAAGGGTCTTCCAGTTCGGGACAGTGGGAGACCAGAATCAAGGTGTGTCTACAAGGTTGGTTCTACTGAAGGCTGCGGTGTCCGTGTGTCCGTGTGTCCGTGTGTCCATGTGTCCGTGTGTGTGTGTGTGTGTGTGTGTGTGTGTGTGTGTGTGTGTGTGTGTGTGTGTGCTCTGCTCCATGCACATCTCCTAGCTTCTGGTGTTGGCAGCTGTGTTCTGCACTCTTTAGTTTGCAGCTCCATGACTCGTTTCTGCTCCATCATCATATGCCATCTTCCTTGTTTCTGTGTCCTGGTATACAAATCTTCCTTTGCTTGCCCAAATAAACACCCAAGTCACCCAACTTGGTAATTAAAATCACAAACAACCTCTTTCCAAATAAGGCCGCATTCTCTGGTCCCAGGAATAAGACAAACTTTATTTTCCTGGGTGGTGAGGGGTGTGATTTTGCATGATGGCATCTTTGTGCAGGGGATGGATGGTATTGTCCCTTTGCTCATGGCTTACTGGCAAGATAACACCCATGTGTGAATTATACAAATATTCTTTCCCCTAATAGAAACAGTCACACACAGAAGTAAGGCTTTTTGCTTAGAGCCTAGGCTGGATTTCTATCCAACCCCCTCCAACCTTCTTGCCAATACATAATCTATTCGGCCATATGTGCCAACCCTTGCCTGCTCTGCACTCATCTGGCTGCTTCCTCCATCTCTCCTTCCATTCTCACATGGGGGAGGGGATCAAAACCCATACCTGTTCTCCTCCATCTAGTTTTTGGCTATATTTTGTGGAATGATATGATTCTGTAACTACCTGATATTTTTCCTACCTAATAACTCTTCCCTTCTCTTCTGGAAGCCAAACCCTATTTTCCTCTGTGGCTACCACTTGTAGCCTACTTGTAGTTCATCTGGTTTGGATGCAACTAAACCCTGCTCCAGGCTTGATCAGAACACTTCATCCTTCAACATAATGATTGATCTTAGACTAGTCATCCTAGAGTATTGATTCTATTCTATCCATGATCTATGACTTTTGCTCAAACTGTGAAGCAGAGGCATTCTGTCTCTGTCCAAACAGCTGTCGGGAAGGATATGCCTGGAACAGTCAGAAAATAAGGCCACCCAGAGGAGAGTAGAGCTAAGACATAAAGACATAGATAATTGTTATAGCTTAATCATCTAGTTCCAGCTTTGCTTAAAGCCAGATAGATATGTCTGCTGGATTTTATATGAGCTAACAGACTGGTAAGCATGTGTTTATATCTCTTGTAATTAAAAGAATTATCCTTTTAAAATAAAAAAATATATTACATTTGTTTGTATGCACACAAGTGTGTGAGCACATGAGCCACAGTGTACATGCAGAGGTCAAAGGACTTCTAGGAATCAGTTCTCCTCTTCCATCTTGTGGGTTCCAAGGACTGAACTCAGGTCATCAGGCTTGGTGGCATTTACCTTTAATCACTGAGGCATCTCTCTGAGCCCATCACTGAAAGAATTGTGACTGCATACAGTATCCAATGCTTCCATTGTCTCTACTCTATCTTTCTGGAGCCCTGTGTCCACCTGGTTCACCAAGGTCTACATAGTGAGGAGGCAGTAACCAGGATAAATGAACAGGATTCCCCATAAAGAAATGGATAGCCCCCTCCCCACCACCACACACACATGACACTAGGGAAGACTGGAATGAACCTGATGCCTGCTTAGACTTGTAGAAGTGAATAAGAAGCAAGTGGCTGAGGTGTAAGTAGAATGCACTGTCCACATTTTTCTGGAGTAACCAGCCTGTGTTTTTGTTTCACTTTTGGTGAGCTCCACCACTTTCCAGCTGACAGCCCCACTCTGTGGGAGTTAATTCTGACCTAGGCTTCTGGAGACAGATGTTATGCCGAGATCTCGAAGTCCCTCAAAATCCAACAAGGAGACTGAATCCCATATGTAAAAACAAAGAGCCCTTAATTCAAGTTCGAACCTGGACTCTTGGTGTGTCCAACACATTGGCACAAAGAGCCTTGAGCTCAGTTGGGATGGTGTTTTTAATCATAGCAGAGGTTGGGGTGGGGGATTTCTAAGTTTCAGGACCTCTGATTGGCTGACATTTATCCAAGGGTGTCTTGGTGAAAGGGAATGGGTATGTGCTGAGCTAAGGAACATCCTGTTATCCTATCTACAATGGTTAGGTATTTTCCCCTTGGATGGTCCGTTCCTGGGTGGTGTCTGGATGGTCCCAGTTTGTGGTCTTTCCTGGAGTCAGGTATTGCCTGAGGGTAAACAGAAACTTCAGGCCTACTTTCTTGTTAGTCTCTATTGAGCCTATCATGGCAGGTATGTATTAAACTGCCCTGGGCCCTATGACAGACACTGCTCCTTACTCTCTACCACCACTGCTCAATAGCCCTGGACTATGACCAGCATCCTGACTGGCTCTCCAAGTTCTCTTGCGTCACGAAGACTTCCCTAGTTGTTGTGGTCTGCCCTAACCACCCATTATCTCTTTCTGAGTTCATCAAAATCTTGTGTTGCATCATGACTTTTGTTGCGTTATACTGGGCCTATTTTCACAAGTCCCTTTAGGGTTTTTGAAGAAGGCAAGGCTTTCCTCCCAAAGTTCTTCTGGTGCTCTCCAAGTCCAGAAGAGGGCATCAGATCCCCATCAGAAGAGGGCTAGAGTTGCATGTGGTTGTGAGCTGTCCAACCTGGATGCTGGGAACCAGACTCAGATCCTCTTCCAGAGCCTCGAGTAAGGTGCTAATCTTAACTGCTGAGACATTTTTCTAGGTTCCCACCAAACAAAATGGGGTGCCATCTACAAATATTTGCAAATGGAAGCCTCTGCTTCCACATTGTGTGTGCCACTGTATACCCATCACCTCTTTGTACTTGTACAAGTTCAGAACACTGTGTGATGTTATATATTTAACATTCACTGAAGAGAAGTGCAGACTTATTTTAAAGCATTAAACGTCTTCTTAGCTAGCATGTGATTCGGAGAGACAAGAGGGCTAATTTCTCTGTTTATTTCTATACAGGGGTGACTCCAGCTTTTGCTAATTGCTCCTCCTGAGGAATTCTGCTCAGCCTGCTGTGGTGCATCTCCTAAGCTGGCGTGAGACCAGCCCGGTCCCTGGTTGAATAAATTAGCAGAGACAATCAGGGGAATTGAAGATGGCATGCAGACTAGGTAAGGCGACATCTCTCTGTGACTTCAGAGTGTCTCTGTGTTATGAAGAAATCTCTGTTGCTCAATTTTGCCTGGGGATTTAATTTTGAGGGTGGTGAGGGGGAAAGTGTTCCTCTTCTTTCCCATGAGCACAGAGGAAGCCAGTTGTAAGTCACAACGGATTTCTGCCCTTTCCTCCAGTTCTGTCCAATAGGCAGAGTTCAGGATTGGGGCTACCTGTTTTTTCAGGGGGAGATTCTATCTTGTTCTGAAACCACACAAGCAATTTGCTGCCTTCACTCTGTCTTGAGTAGGTTGCTTCATAGATACAGGCCTTAGTTTTCCTCATCTGAGTACTGGGAATAATAAAACCCAGACCACACAGTTGTGTCAAAGACAATCAGAGCTTAGGTAATAAAGTGGCCCAGGCATTTTTTTGGTCATCTATTCTTAACTGTAGTGACTATGGGGTCTCCTGTCCGCTCCTTCACAACAGCTCACTGCTTTGTTTACCCAAACCCCAGCACACAGAGCTTCTCCTCCTCCCCCTCTCACTCCTCTTCTGTCTCCTCTTCTTCCTCCTCTCCCGTCTTTCTCCTTCTCAGCTTTTAGCTTCCAATACTTCTCTGAAGCCAACCAGAGCCAAGGTGTGTTGACCCTAATAGTTCTAGTTTTGTTTCTATGGCCAAATTACATATTGGGAGTTTGAGAGGGGAGGAGGAAGGAATCAATGGAAACGGATTCTGGGAGGGATTCTTTTCAGTCTCGTTCTGGGGCGAATAGTCCCTCCTCAACCTTACACAATATGTGAGTGAGCCCTTACTTTTTAATTGGTTTTGTAGAGGTGGGAATATTCTTTTTAAAGATTTTATTTATTATGTATACAACATTCTGCTTCCATGTATATCTGCACACCAGAAGAGGACACCAGATCTCATAACGGATGGTTGTGAGCCACCATGTGGTTGCTGGGAATTGAACTCAGGAACTCTGGAAGAGCAGTCAGTGCTCTTAACCTCTGAGCCATCTCTCCAGCCCCTAAAGGCGGGATCTCATGCATGCCACTGTTATCTAGCTTATTTTACTTTTTTAGACATGAGTTCCTGGAACTGAACTCAGATAGTTAAGCTTTGACCACAAGTACTTTTACCTGCTGAGCTGTCTGACCCACCTGATAGAGGACATGTTTGATACACTATTCAGTCAGGTGCCTGATGGTGGCCTGGCCCTTTATGGGGTCTAACAAGTCATACAAGAAAAGCTGTTTAAACCATATTCCCTGACTCTCTTCCTTTTTCCTGACTGTAATCTTCTGCCCTGGCCACTTCCTAATTCCAGGCTCCATTTCTACTTAAATCTGATATATTGCCCCTTCGTATGTGGTGTTCTCAGCCCTCGACAGACTGTGGTCCTTAGTGTCCTTATGAAGACACAGAATTATATTTGTCTCCCTGTCACTGCCTGACTGGGATGACATCATGTATTCAGCATCACACATCTGGCACCTGTGTACCA